>NW_024510099.1:0-600000 GCF_017590135.1 Pyrgilauda ruficollis | reverse complement strand
ATCCCATTTAAATCAAAATGTGCCTTTGCAGAAACAACACGGAGCTGGATGCTAAAGTGGATATTTTTAGGGTGTATCAGGAGAATATCTCAGCACTCCTCAGTCCCAGAACACTCTGAGATAGAAATGCACTCACTTTAAACAGAATACATGGTATTGAAATCTGTGGCTGAACCTCAAATCTCACAAAACCCATTAAGCTACTCTATATTTAAGATTATCCTTGCTAAACTAGACCTCTCAGCATATTCCAAAGTCATAAACAAAGGGACATTAATTTGCAGATTTGTCAGATTTAGCTAAAACATTCCCAATCACAGAATTGTAGAAGTATTCATAATGTGCTGAATTTCATCTCTTCAACTTCACAATACTTTTTTTTAAATTAATTTTTTCACTATTATCTAATTAGCAAATTAAGGTTTTATGTGGAGCTAAGAGGGGCAGCCTGCTATCTGAAGGAACGACTTTTCATTTTCCATGGAAACAAAAAGCAAAACCATTTCAGTTCCAAACCTCAAGACATGTGCTTTTCCCATGCATACACAGCGATTTAGTGACTGGAGGGTTTATTCTGTTTAGAGACTCAGAAGTATTGCAAGCTAGGTACAAAACTGAAATTAAATGGAATACTCTTGTACTTCTGTGGGATTGTTACCTGGAGGAAATCAGCCCTCAGATCTGTGGAGTGAGGAAAAGACTGACATTCCTTTTTCTGTTTCTTCATCATCACGGGAAATGACAGCTTGTTCAGCTTTTAGGGGTGAAACTCTTACAGTACCATAAGCATTGAACTGTTCCAGCTGGAAGGGAGCTCACAGCTATCCAGCTCCAGCCCCCTGCCATGGACAGGGACTCCTTCACCACCCCAGGCTGCCCAGAGCCCCTCCCAGCCTGGCCCTGGGATGGGGCAGCCACAGCTCCCCTGGGCAGGGTGTGCCAGAGCCTCCCACCCCTGCAGGGAGGGATTTTCTCCTAAATCTCATGTGCACCTACTGTCCTTCATCGAGGAGCCATTCCCCTGGTCCTGTCACTGCTTCCTCTCTAAAAGTCCTTTTCCATCTCTCTTGCTGGCTCCTGGCAGGCACAGTGAGGTCACCCCAAAGCCCTCTCTTTTCCATACTGAGCAATCCCAATTTTCTCAGTCATTTTTGTACATGAGGTGCTCCATCCCTCTAATTTTGGGGGACTCAGTCCAGTAGTGCCCTTTCATTGCTGGGGAGCCCAGAGCTGGATGCAGAGCTCCAGTGGGATCTCCAGAGCAGATCAGAGGGGCAGGATCCCCTCCTCATCCTCTGCTCACCCTGCTCTGGCTGCAGCCCAAACCCAGCTGCCTTTCTGGGCTGCCACTGCACACTGCTAATGATTTACTCTGCTTTTGTACCTTGAAATGATCCCAGCAAGGATCCAGGATAAAGCCATGCCTCGAATTTTTCAATAATTGTGTAAAGTATATATATAATTGTATAAAGTATATAATATTGGTATAAGTATTTATCCAGGATAAAGCCATACCTTGAATCTTTCAATAATTGCACAAAATATAATTACATAAATTATATTTTTCTAAAGTATGTATCCACGATAGAGCCATACCTTGAATCCTTCAATAGTTGTATAAGGTATATAATATTTGCATAAAGTATTTATCCAGAATAAAGCCATACCTTGAATCTTTCAATAATTTTATAAAGCATATATTATATATAAAGTATATATGTATAGAGTATATAATATTTGTATAAATTATGTATCCAGGATAAAGCCATCCTGTGAATATTTCAATCGTTGTATAAAGTATATATATAAATGTATAAAGTATATAATATTTTTTGCAAAGTATTTATCCAGGATAAAGCCATACCTCAAATCTTTCAGTAATTGTATAAAGTATATATATAATTACATACATATAATTATAAAGTATAAAGTTTATATTATATATAAAGTATATATGTATAAAGTATATAATGTTGGCATAATGTATTTATCCAGGATAAAGCCATACCTTGAATCTTTCAATAATTGTATAAAGTATATTATATTTGTATAAAGTACATAATATTGGTATAAAGCATGTATCCAGGATACATGTATCCAGGATACCTTAAATCTTTCAATAGTTGTATAATGTATATATATAAATGCATAAAGTGAATCATATTTTTTGTCAAGTATTTATCCAGGATAAAGCCATACCTTGAATCCTTCAATAGTTGTATAAAGTATATAATACTTGTATAAAGTATATAATATTTGTGTAAAGCATGTATCCAGGATAAAGCCATACCTCAAATCTTTCAGTAATTGTATAATGTAAATATATATAATATTACACATATAATTATAAAGTATATATTATATATCAATTATATATGTATAAAGTATATAACATTGGTATAAAGCATGTATCCAGGATAAAGCCATACATTGAATTTTTCAATAATGACTCTGCCAGCTCTTTACAAACTACAGGGAGCTGCTCCTCATCCCTCTCTCAGAGGTGGCCTGTCTGAAAAAGCACAAATCAATGTCACAAATGGGCAGGAGAATGTTTTTACAGACATCACTAAGTGAAGGCTGGCTTTTTTTTTCTATAAATGATTAAGTACAGTTGCAGATGAATGACCTTTAGCAACTAAAATTGTGTCAATAATATCTCCATCAATTCAATGTCTTAACTAAACATCTTAGTAAAAATCTTCTGTGTCAAGATAATATCGTTTCTGAAAGCAATTAAAAACAGAACCTCTCATTGTTAATGTAAAGCAACATATTTTTTAAAGACAAGATTCAGAGGAAAAATAAATAATCCAATTTTTTATTACATCAATGGAAACTTAGATACTGTGACTGGAGGGAATTTTCTGACTAAAAGAATAATTTTTCAGTCAGGTCTAAAAGTGTACCCATTAATTATCTGACAAGTTTTCAGAGAATACCAATAAAAATGATCAAAGGATGATGATCATACAATAAGCAGATCAAGATAAATGGTGCAGAGAAAGCAAAATTAGGGTCTGAGGGTTGTTTAATGACACAACAAAAAGAAAAGGTAGAAAACTTGAAAATGACTGATTTTGTTTTGCAAAGGTCAATAATTGATAAAAACCAAGCTAAAACTGTACAGTTGTGTAAATATCCATGAACTTGGTAGCAACATTGCTGGAAATCATTGGGATTCACATTTTAAGATTTATACTCAAAGTACTTTTAATCTATTGGAGATTCACTGTGACCTAATGTAAATCACATTATCCATCTGCCTGCAGAAGCAACCTTACACCTTCATTTGATCATCTAGTTCTAGATACTACCAACAAGCAAAAAACTGTTGGGAAATCTTTTCTTGATATATCATAACTGATAAAATATTTTCAAAATTTTTGTAATTCCATAGGACAGATAAAAATTTGCTAGAATTGTGTTTTTGCATAAGTATTAAATAAGATTTTCATCAAATAAATAATAATATTCCAACTGATAAAATAATATTCTAATATTAGTTGAAATATACAGTTTGAAGTTAAAAAAATAACTGGAGTAGGTAGCAAATACACTTAAACAGAACAGTTTAGTTATTGTAGAAAAATTAATGCTCTTGCAAGGGAATGGCATCATCATACAAGGTGACATGGAAATTAAAAGTGTTTCATGATGTGTTGCAATTTCTTCAGCAGGTAGTAAAAGCCTACAGCTGAGTAAATTTATATTACTAGATCCTTCTCTTTAGGTTTCAGAATAGGAAAATATTTGAGATATAATGGTACAGTTCAAAATATATTTCTCTGTTTTGTGATTTGGTGTTCTGTAAGTCTTTCTCAAAGCTCTAAACGTATTTTAAAGATGGACAAAAAAATGAGTCAGCCTGTGGCCAAGTGAACTGGAAGAAAAAGCAGCGACAGCTGCCTTGGGTTAACCAGCAGAAGTGATGTACATCCAACAACAGCTCTAAAAAGAGTCATCTGAACTGTTTACCTCAAAAGCTTGATGAATCTTTCCAGCATTCCTAGAAATAGCAATAAGACTGTTAGAAACCTTTCCTTGATTATTCCAGTAAGCACCAGAATAAGAAATCTTTGAGCACACAACCTCCCTAAAGACTGATATTTGACATAATGCTATTTAATGCAGTTGATGATTTTCAATAAGCACATTAATGCAAACATTGTAAACACAATGATTAAGTCTCCAATAAATCAGCATCTTCAGAGAGCCTCTTACTATGAAAAATGGTGCAGGCTTTAGTTATGAGGGTCTATTTATTTTAATCACCATCTGCCACAGGCTTGCAGCTTTGACAAAGTGTGACAGTTTCTTCAGGCTCTGCAACAGCAATCTGATGGAAAACACAAGGGCAGTTCAATGACTGAATCAGAACTCAGCTTCATTGCACAAAACCATCAAATAATTTAAGAGATATCACCTTCACCCCCTAAATACATTGAATTTAGCAGTAGGCTGCAAAGTGCTGTTGACCTTGCAGAAAACCTGTTGTGGCACACAGAGCTGCTTAGTTCAGAGAGGAGCTGTGCACCTCCATGTCTTCTCAAAAAAAGCTCAAAGCAGATAAATTATCTCAAAGCAAGTAAATAAAGTTTCATAGAATAACCTTCCAAGGTTCATAAGGAAGAAACTTTGAAGGTTCATAGAAGAACCTGCACAAGAAGGTTCATAAATCTGAGCAGGGAAATACAGTCATGGCTGTTGTCACCACATCCAGCATTTTGATTCAAGTGACTCAGCTGTTTTGCCCAAAATCCAGGGCAACTTCTAACAGCAAGGTATCTTCACCTGGAGTAATTCACTTATAATTCACTCTAGTGAGCTGAAGCAGAGTTGTGGCAATGTTAACCTCTGTGCAGCACTGCTGAGAAAGCACTCTCTGAAACTGGAATTTTCTCCACAGTCACAGGAGCCTATATGAAATGGCAGTAATTTCAAAATGGCACAAATTATATGTATGGGTGCACAGGTAGTGCCACAGGATTTACAGGTGGTTTATGTCATGGCATTCATCACAGAACCTGAATTGCATCCACCTATATTCTGTCTTTTCACTCTAAGCCACAAATCCCCAAATTTTGCAGGTGGCAGGAAAATTTTCTAGTGTAGGAATTCTAGGAATTTTTCTAGTGTACTTTGTAGGTTACAAAATAATACCTTTGTTCAACAGAACCCTTTTCTTGAAGAGATTTATATTGCATTAGTGAGGGTTCCAAAAGACTCTCTGTAGCCAGCATTTGGTTTTATGATTGCTTTAACCTCTTACACGTGAGAAGATGGCAGAGTTGAGGATAGCAATCACAGCTGAACAAATATAACAAATTAAATACTAAACAAAGTTCCTGTTCAACTAGAAAATTTCAGTCTACTGTTTGGAAACTTGAACAAATTAAAGGTCAGTGACTATTCAGCTTGGCAACTACAAGCCCACCCACTCTATTCCAACAACAGCCTAACCTTTCATATCATCTGACCACTCCTCTGGGTGTATAAACCAACTGCTCTTTACTCTTGCAAAAGGCATTTCTTAACTTACCGGGTATTGAAATAATCAGTCTTCTCCACATGGTCATCGCTTAAAAAGCCACTTGAATTTTCCTCTGCAGTATGTTTGTAGAATAAGGATTTTTCACAATAATAAAGGATGCTAATTCCAAAGCATTATTTTTGTAGAATAAGGATTTTTCACAATGATAAAGGATGTTAATTCCAAAGTGGTGTGCAACCACTTTAATATTTGTTATGGAAAAATGTAACTCAGAATTTTTCACAAGAATGGGTCAAGTGATTTCTTGAAAATTTTCCATTATTTGGTATCTGGAAATTCTTATAAAACTCTGCTAAACACATTTTTTGCTGTGGAGTATTTTTTTGTTTTGGTTTGTTTGGGGGTTTGGGGTTTTTGGTTTGATTTTAATGCTGACTTCTTTATTTTTTTCTTCCAAACAAGCAGTAGTAGTAGAAGTCTGATCCTACTTTAGTGACACTATTTCTCTAATCAAGATCAGAAGGGGTTAACAGAACCCTTTTCTTGAAGAGATTTATATTGCATTAGTGAGGGTTCCAAAAGACTCTCTGTAGCCAGCATTTGGTTTTATGATTGCTTTAACCTCTTACACGTGAGAAGATGGCAGAGTTGAGGATAGCAATCACAGCTGAACAAATATAACAAATTAAATACTAAACAAAGTTCCTGTTCAACTAGAAAATTTCAGTCTACTGTTTGGAAACTTGAACAAATTAAAGGTCAGTGACTATTCAGCTTGGCAACTACAAGCCCACCCACTCTATTCCACCAACAGCCTAACCTTTCATATCATCTGACCACTCCTCTTGGTGTATAAACCAACTGCTCTTTACTCTTGCAAAAGGCATTTCTTAACTTACCGGGTATTGAAATAATCAGACTTCTCCACATGGTCATCGCTTAAAAAGCCACTTGAATTTTCCTCTGCAGTATGCTTGTAGAATAAGGATTTTTCACAATAATAAAGGATGCTAATTCCAAAGCATTATTTTTGTAGAATAAGGATTTTTCACAATGATAAAGGATGTTAATTCCAAAGTGGTGTGCAACCACTTTAATATTTGTTATGGAAAAATGTAACTCAGAATTTTTCACAAGAATGGGTCAAGTGATTTCTTGAAAATTTTCCATTATTTGGTATCTGGAAATTCTTATAAAACTCTGCTAAACACATTTTTTTTGCTGTGGAGTATTTTTTTTGTTTTGGTTTGTTTGGGGGTTTGGGGTTTTTGGTTTGATTTTAATGCTGACTTCTTTATTTTTTTCTTCCAAACAAGCAGTAGTAGTAGAAGTCTGATCCTACTTTAGTGACACTATTACTCTAATCAAGATCAGAAGGGGTTCCTCTTCAAGTTTTGCTTATTTGCCTTTCACAGCACTGCAGATATTTTCCAATAATACAATTTTTTTTCCAGCTCAATATTTTCCAAAGTGAACCTGTTATAAGAAGCATCATTGCTCTTGGCCTGATATATTTTCTGCTGGTTTTCTTTGTTTTTCAGACTGTTACAAGGCCAGAAAACAGATATTTTTCTGATATTTTTCAGATATTTTATTCAGATATTTTTCTCTTTTCTTCTTCCATAAGAATATCCAGTCTGGATTTTTTTAAAAAAAATATTCAAGAAACTTGAAAGATGTCAAAATGGATTGAAAAGAAATATATACTATTAATTCCAAAGTACTTTTCTAACATATCTGTTTAGATTTTCTGTTTAAAAATTGAGAAACATAGAAAACATATTGAAAACAAAGGAAAACAAAAAAAAAATGTTCTTACCAGTGTTAAGTAACTCTGTTCAAACAAGCATTCTCTGAGAGAGCTGATAAAAGAGAAAATGGAAAGAGAAGGCATTTGAATGCATTTAAGGTAAGTTCCCCTTCAACTTTGAACTACAGGTGAATAAAACTAAGTCAAAATCTCATCTCAAAATGAACTTTAAATAAAAATGTATTTGCAATTTGGATACAATAAAATATGACAACATATTCATCAGCAATTTAATCTCACAACTTGATAGACTGCCCAAGATTCTATACAGAGATAATGAATTATCCCTGCTGGAGAGGGCTGGAAATCTGCCAGCACCCTAATAAATAAATAGGTCAGGAAAAGGTAGGAGGAGACAGAGCAGTGGTTGCACAATCCTTCTTGAAAGGCTGAAATAGTGATAATGGGAAAAGACACAGCAGGGGGGAAGAGAAAGGCCTGGGTCCTTCCTTTGGGGTATATCTTAAACTGTTAGCAATCTTCTCTGTTTCAGAACTAAATTGTCATGCTCTAATTGCCAGTTAAGTTAATATAATTGTACAGATCTCTCCAGATTGTTTCTCTGAAAAATCTCATCAAGACTTTCACCTCAAAATCGATAAAATATTCAGTTTACATCTATTTCACCAGTGCAAAAGGTACTTAGAGTTTGTGCAGTGATTCATTTATCTCAGCTGTTGCACTTTCTTTTATTACTTGTCCTTTGGTATCTAAACCATGTAATTCTCTAGGGGCTGATGCTGTTCTAGCCTGCCAGAGAATTTCCACTGACATTACTGAGAGACAGACCTGTGAATTTCTGACAGAATAGCCTTAGCATGAAGGTTTCTCATTTGGGATTAAGCTGGCCTTACATTTCAGTACCCTTGGCCTGCAGAAGCAGATTTTCATTACTCAGTAATGCCAGCCTATTAAAGTGTTACTATTGACCATGGCAGGAGGGTTTCCAACTGAAACAATTCAATGGCTATAGGATTGTAAGAGTTTCACCCCTAAAAGCTGAATAAATTGTGATTTCAGTGAGATGATGAAGAAACAGAAAAAGGAATGTCAGTCTTTTCCTCACTCCACAGATCTGAGGGCTGATTTCCTCCAGGTAACAATCCCACAGAAGTACAAGAGTATTCCATTTAATTTCCGTGTTGTACCTAGCTTGCAATACTTCTGATTCTCTAAACAGAATAAACCTTGCAGTCACTAAATTACTGTGTATGCATGGGAAAAGCATGTGCCTTGGGGTTTGGAAATGAAATCCTATCATATTTCTGTGGAAATACATATTAAATATATATTATATATATATTTATTTAATATGTAATTATATATTATATATAACTATAGTTATATATAATGATATTATTATTATATAAATATAAATTTAAATAAACAAAAAACCAAATAAATAAAGATATATAGAAAAAAATTTCTATGGAAAATGAAAAGTACTTCCCCCAGATAGCAGGCTGCCCCTCTTGGCTCCACATAAAACATAGAGACCTTAATTTGCTAATTAGTGAAATTAGATTCTTAATTTGCTAATAGTTAGTGAAAAAAGAAAACTTAAAAAATATATAAAATATTGCGGAATTGACGAGATGAAATTCAGGACGTTAGGATTACATCTTGGGTAAAACTACAGGGTTGAAGATGAAAATGCAGGCAAAGGCGAGCACTCAGCCATCCCCTTTTACCAGGCAATTTTAGCTGGTATCAGACATTTCTCATCCCAGTCTCAGTAGTTCCACTTGCTGCCCAATCTCCGTTCTGGTGTCGCGAATTTTAAGCTCATTTTTGCTTCCAGGAGGTACCACTCCCAAAACAGTGAATCAAATTTTAACAAAATTTCCTTTATTACTTCTTATGCTTACTGCATTCCTCAAAAGCTACAGAAATAGCTGCTTTCCCTCTTTTGTCTGATTCTGAATGGGACAAGTGGTTTTACCAGGTTTTATGCAAACACACAAACCAAGAAGCACAGAGCAAATGAAGAGGAAAACTCCCCACTTTATCAGTGCCAATGTACATCCCTGATTCTCCAAGATCTCACAGCAAACCTACAGATTAAAGAGCCAGAAGAAAATTAGGATGGTACAGAGAGGTGTTGAGAGCTCAGCTCACCATTCCCTTCTATGTTCTGCTCCTCCATGACAAGTAGCACAGAAAGGATGGAGACTTTATCTTAACTTATAAAAAAAAAATCAGAATATATATATTTATATATGTGTATATATATATATATTTAATGAATCACTTGGATGTATGTGTATATAATTCTTTCTCTCTCCCCATATATATTAATTTTTTTATATATGCTTGGACATATACAAACATGGGCACACTTCAGGGGAGTTAACACTTTGATTTGGCTGTTGATGTTTTCTGCACAGTTGGGTCCCAAGGCCCTTTTTACAATTAAGTACCAGCCTAACTTAACCTGTCCTTATTTCTTCTGAAACAGTGAAACCTGTTTCAGAAGTTTTCAAAAATTATGGCCATGTTAAACAGCCAAGGTATTGTCTTGGCTTCTAATATTTTCCTCCATTTGCAGATGAGGGAAAAAAACAAAAACCAGTTGAGAATTATGTAATTCTGAATCAGTCCTGTCCTTTATTTTGTGAAGATTTTAGGGCATTCTCAAACAATTTGGTTCTCTGGTGATTTAGTGAATTCGGAGCTTCTTGCTCAAATCACTACAATAGATATCTGTTTAAAGCCAGAAATTAACACCAATTACTATAACCATACCACAGGTCCTAATTATTTCATGGCAACAGATTTGTGAAAAATTCCTTAGCAAATAGCACAAAGACAGTACAATTCATTACTTTTCACTGCAGAAATCAGAAAATATGATTTAGGATATGAAGACACTATTCAGCCAGATGGCTTTTTCTAATGTTACTTTTTAACTTTAAATGAATCCTGATCTTATCACTCTTTCAATAACCTAGTTTCAAATATTGTGAACCTTCCCATTGCACACCAGTGCTTTTAAAAACCAGATGGGCTCATTGAAAATGTTCTCAAAAAGGTGAGTAGTTCCTTCCATCAGCAAACAACAATCTCCTCATACCTTTGTGCCCCTCCAGTGCACACAATCTCTCGCCAGGCCAGGCTACCCAGACCTCTCAGCACCTCTTTTATTGTGCCACCCAAATGTCACTCCCAGCTATTTTAATCCCGGGCCACATTAAATATTTGTGACTGTTTCAGATAGTAAGTAGGGCAGGTTATTTTCTGCAGAAGTAGTATTTACTGTGCGTGTGGGTGGTTGTTTTTGTTCCTTGGTTTATTCCACAGATCAGGCGTGTTGGGTCTTCCTGGGAAATGTGGCACAGGAATTTCCAGCTCCTCACAAGTGACAGCATGCTGCTCCCTGGCTGGCAGTGACAGCTGGCAGAGGTCATTCCAGAGTTAAAGGTCAATAAAAGGGTCCAAAACAGCAATCTGGAAACAGTTTTACGGAGTGAAGCTCGTTAGAGGATGTGACATCCCATTTTGCAAAATTGCAAGCTGATGGGTAATACTCAAAACAATTTCCTAACAGAAAAATGATGGCAGAAATTTAAGGTAGGAACAGAAGCAATCTGGTATGTAAAGCTAAGGGAAAGCTGTTTTCACACAAGCTGCAATTTTTTAAATTAGTCAGATTGGATAGATTGTTACCAGCACAAACTGAAGGGAAAAAAAATTAAACAAAAAAGGAATACCCAAAAGCTTACCAAAACAAGACCAGTTATTTCAGATCTTTTTCTCAGTATTTCTGCATATTCACCAGATTGACTGGCCAACCAAAATCACCCTGAGGGACTCAGTTATGCTTGACAAATCAGAGATGGTATGGCTCTGCTAGTATACTCTTGAAGCATGAACTCACTCTCGTATTTACATTCTAGTTTGCTGGATTTCATTTTTTTTATTTATTTAAAATTTTTATTACATTTATTTATTTCAATTTTTCATTTATTAGTTATCATGTTCAAATGTGGAATAATATTAATGTTCATTGAACCTGAAAATACCCCTATAATCATTATCCCTAAAAATTATAGCAGAGACTTATGGAAAGGGAATTGGAACAAATACCAAGAGACTTTTAAAGCAAAACATGTTCTGACAGACTAGATCAGTGTAAAAAATACCAGGGAAATTACTTCCCTTCAATGTACAGTCTTGGCCTACTACCCTACAAGTTCAAGTAAAACCAAATTAACATCCCAATTGCACTTCAAGGAAATGTCTGCAAAAGTTTTAATGCAAAACATCTGGCAATGAATTCTGAAACAGCCCAGGTACACCTCTGAGTTTACTGAAGTAGACTCAGAAATATGGTAAAAAATATTTACTTTGCATAACAGAAGCAAGTAACACAGGCTTCTTATGCTGAAAATATTCTTAATATTCCATCTTTTTGCAAAGAACCTAAAGACTGCTCAAAATTAATATATAATATAGCATATTAATTATATATTATATAAATATTGTACATTATAGAAAAGTTAATATAATATATTATTATATAATATATTGATAATTAATATTACAAAATAATATAATATATTATATTAATATATTATATAATTTTTGTTGCCATGGGGGTCAGAGAATTGTTAATTAAAAACACTGAACTACTTCCTGTGATGTGCTGTAATGTACTAGGTTAGAAGTGCCTAGCTAAGGCTGCAGCTCCAAAGTAAAAAAATATATATATAAAATAAAACATAGAGACATTTTCAGATCTCAGCCTTTCTCAGCAGGGAGACTTTAAAGAAGCTCAACTTGCCTGTGAATGTTTCCTCCCAGAAGTCCCTGAACAAAGTTCAATTTAGTATTAGCAGCCATATTTTCCACAGCTTTCAGCTTTTTCACTTCTCTTTCCTGCATCCTTTGTAATGCTTTGCTTTAATTTTTGGTGTCTGGAGCTAGAGGTGGAATTCCAATAACATTCTTGTCACTGCAGGGATAATACAGATGAGGCATTTTCTCCCCCCTTCCAAAGGATATTCCTCTAATAATTTAAGGATTACAGCTGCTGGTTTTAATATAACTCTGCAGAACATACTGACAGCTCCTGCCAGTTTCATTCTGAGTTTTGTTTCCATGAATGCAGGATATCCAAAACCAAATTATGCATCATAAGAAATACACTAGGAATATTTTTTTTTCCTGATATAACAGATACAAGACTTTGGATTCCAATGCATTCACTCTTTTAATGAGTTTTCCTCGTGCATAATAGCAAAATAAATAATTCTTTGCCGCTTATGGCTCACGAAAGAAAGGAAAATGGAATAGATTCAAGGCCATAAAACCTGTTCCCAGGAAGGACTAATGCAAGTCATGCATCCTGAGTGGCCTCCCCATCTCCATAATGAATAAACCAAAGACTTCTCAAAGAAGCAATTTGGCCTTGAGAATTTCAAGTGACAAGTCCAGTCTTTGTGACCAGTTCAGTCATCAGCCATGCTTCACCAGTGGCACTGCCTGAAAATGTGTCCCACACCAAGCCTTGACTGCATTTTTCTCACCTGCTACTTCCAGCATCAGAGCACCAGAAACGTCCTTCAAGTTTCCCCTTCCCATCAGGATTATCCATGTACGATAACAGACACATATGACAAATTTCTGCAGCAGCAAATTTCCTCTAGAAAATGCCCTACAAGTGTGGTCTGAGCTCTGGAGATGGGTGAGTTTGCACAGGATAAAGGGCAAAAAGCCTGCAAACCAAGCATGGATTCTTTCCAGGAGCATGAGGCTCCAGATCCCTTCAGGAAACCTATTCAGCATCAATCTGTATCAAGCTGGATTTAGGAAATATCTGAGAGACACCAAGATGATACGGAAAATTCACTTGGTGAATTCCTACATAAATTATTCGTGGCTTGCAGGCTTCCCAAACCAGCAAAAAACTCAAGATGCTCTAAGCAGAGGCATCTTGGAGACCCATCCCCAGATTTTCACAGTGTTTAAAAGGAGACAACAGTGGTACTGGTTCCTACATTTTTACTATAAAACCAGGAAGCCCAAATCCTTGGATTTTCAATTACAATCCCAGCTTTGGGGTTTCAGACAGCCAACAGCAACAATAACTCTAATAGCTTCAATTTCTTTCCCCTCTTCCAGAGGCCTTGAGAGAATATTTATTTAAGAAATAACATATATTTGATTTCCATAACAACATTTTCTGAACGGCAATAAGTATAAAAACAAATTAACCCTGCCATTCCTGGTGTTCTCTAGCAGCCAGTTCTGTCCTCAGACAGCACTTGTAATTAGCATTTAAAGTATAAGTTGATTTTTCATGTGTGATACACTGGGGTTTTGGGGGCTATTTTAAACTTCAGAGTATGGCTTTTCTGGATTTATTCCTTTTTTTATTATTTTTTCCCATAGAGATCTGACTTACAAGTTGAATACATCTCCCTCATCTACATCCTGCTGGGTATTTCAAAACACCACAATAACAAAGCAACTTGTTACATTTGTTCTGTTACTGGTGTACTACCTTAAGGGCCATATACTTTTGAAATATGCCTTCAAATTATCAACAATTACTTACTCTACAATATACTTCATTCCAGTGTTACATTTAGGAAGGTCTGGCCTAGCATCCAGGCTGTCAAATGCTTCTGATGAAATCCTAAGTTCATTTTTAGAATAATAAATGTGCTGTATTTTCTGCAAGCACCAGACAGAATTCCTGGTTCAGATATTTCTTACTGAAATAGAACTGGGTTAACAGAAGGTGGCGTGCAGTTGGTATCAAAAGAGTGACGCATTCATAAAAAAAGGAGAAAAAGAGAAGAAAAAGTAATGACTTTTCCTATTCTAGGCTTGCTTTAAAGAGAGACAAAGTGCTTCTTTCTTCTATATTCTGTGTATATCTTATATATACCTGTGTGTATATATATATATACCTTATATATCCTGTGTAAATCTAGATATATTTTCTATATCCTATATATAACATCATAACATCTAAGGCTTGGGGTCTGGTGTTGGAAAAGTTTCATACACAGTCATGGCAAGGACAGTGATTTATGCTTTTAAAAGTGTGATCCAATTTCCCAGGTATTTCATAACCACAAAGGGCTCTGTCCAGCAGCATCCTGCAATAGGGTGCTGTCTCTTTTTACCCACTGACTTCCAAGTTTTTCCCAGTAGGGGAAAGATGGATGGCAAAATGCATCATTACTGCAATGCTAGACTGATTTTTGTAGAGGAAAGTAAACAAAGAAGCCATAAAACCATCTCTAATTTCAATTTTCTCATCAAGAAAGACTCCCAGAAACTGATGATAATAAAGAAGTTCCTTAGTTTAGTTTCTTAGAAAGGCCACGTGGTTTTACAGGTGGTTGTTGTGGATGTTTACCTTGTTTTAAATTTGTGACTTGTTTAATTCTGCTTTTGTAGAATATGTTCAGCTACAGCACAAGGCCTCCCACGAGTGGAGCACTTTCAGATCCTGCCACCTGTGGATTCTATTCTCATTTGTGAAAGTACTGTATGAGAACAGATTGCACATGTGAAGCGGAATAAAAAAAAATAAATTCATTGTCACTGAAATTCAAACTTTCCAAAAATCTATATCCAAGAAAGCTGCTAGC
Organism: Pyrgilauda ruficollis; assembly: GCF_017590135.1. Taxonomy (NCBI): domain Eukaryota; kingdom Metazoa; phylum Chordata; class Aves; order Passeriformes; family Passeridae; genus Pyrgilauda; species Pyrgilauda ruficollis. The sequence goes on along the minus strand of NW_024510099.1, from coordinate 585,089 downwards.
GTCCACTCATGAAGGGGACAAATGCATCAAGTGTACAGTAAAAAAAAACATTTATATTCTCAAGAAGAAAGGAGATTCAGATTCTGGTTTTAATGGCTGCCCCTTCATAAAGTGAGCATTTACCTTGTCAGTCAAGAATGGCACTAAATTGCATAAGAACTGCAATTTCACCAGTGAATGGTTTCTGAAGGCTGCAGAGACTGAGCAGAGGATAAACCAGAGAAGCTCCAAATCTGTTGATTGTGCTGTATTAAACTAGTTAACAACCCCATTCACTGCTGAAAACACCTCAACTCAAGCTCTTTGCAATTCTGAACAGAAAATATTCCCTTTGTTCAAGTGAATATTTCCATTAACTTTCCTGGGGTCTTCCCTGGCATTTCATTTTCCTATCAGTTCAGTATCTTATATCCTATTTAATTCTTATAATGGAAATTTCACTTTCACAAGTACCATGGTATGCAGTTGCAGTAGCTGTGTGAGTCATCAAATATATATATATATATATACACACACACATACATTTTTTTTTATATATATGTACATATATATATATATATATGTGTGTGTGTGTGTGTGTGTGTACAGACACACACAATTTTTATGGAAAAATTGCTAAATTCTGCTAAATCCTACTAAATCTAAATCTGCTGCCAGAAGGGGCAAAAATACAAAGCAGTTCCCCAAAGTGACCAGTGAATGCCATTATCCACAAAGGGTAGTGAAGCGATTGTAGCAAAAGGAAAAGAAGATCAAGCAGAAAAAAATATTCCTTTTGTACTTTAGAAAGTGTAAAAGCACGAGTTCTTCAGCCCCTGCTCCCCAGAGCACACCTGCCAATTTTGTATCCTATTTCTAGCAATTGTTCAGATCCACTTGCATATAAAAAAAATAAGGGAGTATGTTACACATAAAGAATTCCTATTTTTTAACTTTGACTTCAGCATGCACGCCTACCTCTGTGCAAAACAGAGCTAACCAGAGAGATTTCTTCAGGTGGCAGGGAGAACAAGCTCAGGGTAAAACCTCCTTACTAGGGTACAGCTGCTGACATGAAGCAGTAGGTTTCAAGATTTGTCTTTGTGGAATGGAATGCCATTTGTAAATAATTGGAATTACCTGTAGAAACAATCCCTATATGGTATAGTGCATGGGGATTCTTTTCAGTCAAAATCATTGTAAATAACTGAAATTATCTGTAGAAACAATCCCCTGTTTGGTATGTACATGGAGATTGTTTTCAGTCAAAATCATTGTATGATTTCCTGAAGTGCTAAAAATAAGGCAGATTTCACCAAGCAGTTTTTCTCTGCTTTTTGCTTTTAAAACAGCTGTTCACTATATAACCCTAGGAGCTGCTAACATTTTGAAGGCAAACAAACACAAATCCATCCTTCAGTGCCTCTGCAGGCAAACTGCAATAAGCCTTTCATCTCAAAATCCATCAGGCGTAACTGGCTCCATGCATGCAGAGGGATGAAGCATTACCTGGAAGTTGTCCTACACAGCATTCATTACACCATTCAAATCAGGAACAGGAAGCAAAACAGATAACTTTTCTGGGAAGCACGTGATACAAATAGTTTTGCCTTCACAATCCAGGTCTGGACAAAAATCATGAATGAATTTCTGTATTTCGTTACCCTTAATTGCATAGAGGGCCACAACACCTCAATGGAAAGCAATACATTTTTTCCTACTACCTCCTTCTCTTCCAGAACAGCTTGTGCAACACCAAGAGAGCAGAGGAAAGGGAGCAGATGGTGAGAGAGGCACCCTTTAGCAGAGCAGCCCAAATTCAAACACTCCAGAGAAGGGCAGGTGCTCCAGCAGCTGCTGGTGATCACAGGGGCTTTGTCAGGCAGGCTGAAATAACCCAAGGATCCCAGCACAAAAGGCTCCTGCTCCACCTGCAGCTCAGCAAGGCTGGCAGGTGTTTAATGCCTTTTGCTTCTGGGGTAAGGATTCTCCATATCCTTAGCACTCTGTTAATAATGCTGCTTAACTGAAGTCAAATAAAAACTCCTTGCAGTACCTATAAATATAGGTACTTTGTGCAAGATGCAACAGGAAATTCTTATTTTAGGAGAAGGCATACACGTTTAAATACCTTAAATACATTCAAAACAATGTGCTGCCCTTCCTAGACAGAACTTTTCCAGATTTCTCTGCAATTCTTTCCAGTCTCAGAGTTTCAAGGACTCCTGTTCATAGAGGAAAATTTAGAGCATTTCCATTCAAATAAAGCTCAGTCTTAGCATATGCAGTCCTCAGCCTGAAAATGAGGTTGCCAGGGGATTACAGTGTGCTATTCCAAGAGAAAAATAAAACAGTAAATCCACATGCTATAAGTTGCTAACTAGAATCAGCTGTGACCATAAAGATCCAGTCACTGAAATGGCTTATTTAAACGAGAAAATAAGAAAAATAAGAATTTTTCTTATGTTTTAACAGCAGGTATAACAAACTCCAGGACATAGGTATTACTTTTGAAAGGCAGGAAGCACAGTACTTGTATACAATCCTGTTGACAAGTTGCCCATGGGACATTTATTTTGATCCTGGGTGCACCAGTGCCTTTCTCAGTCACGTTTTTCTGCTCGTTTTATTTTCTATTTTTGCAGCTGGACCTCCAGAATCACAAAGAATCCCAAAGGAGTAATTTCTGTGAATAAATGCTTCTCCCACAGTCCATTCAAGAGCACTACATCCATTCATCACCAAGAAGCTGAAACTTTGAATATAGAAGAAAAATATAATCTCTGCCATCCCTCCACTGGATTAACTGGATTAATTCTTCAAAGAAAAGGTTGGAACACACAGATTGAAAACAAATGCCATATGATGAAATGAAGGGATTATTATATTTACAGTCATGAGAATTTTTCCCTTTTTTAAAAATTAGTCTCTTAACATGGGACGTGACCATTTTCTTCTGCATGTGTCTGGGGGTCTTTTTTAAAGTATCCTAGCAAGAAGAACATACCAAAACCTCAGTCAATCCTAAATGAATCTAATTTTTTTAGCAGATATTTCCTCAGTTTAATTATAGAATGAGTCACGTTTAACAATCCTTCTAGGTTCCAAATGGAGAGTTCCTCAAATTTTATTCCATGTGTATAAATAAAATATGTGAATATTTAACACTCGTACAAGTATATTTTTATTCAATATAAAGCTGCTGATAACACACATAGTCCCAAAATGAGAACAATGTTTGTTTGGATTTCAGAGACAAAGGAGATAGGTTATTGCCATGTAATGTGTTCTGCTTTTCAGAATAGAAACACAAATCAGATTATTTTAGATAATACTACAAAACCGAGAAAAACTTGCCTTAGTGCATTAAAACCTGGAATGGAATAATCTTAAAGAATCATTTGAAGCTATTCGATATGATGAAACTGAAGTTAGTGGATTTCAATTTGCAGCCTTTCTTTCCAGGGGTCTATGGACTATTTAAACAAGGGACCCAGAAAAAAATTACTTATGAAAAACAGTGTAGTGTATGGACAAACTATTTGGGTTTACTGGTATTAAGATCAGGCAAAGGAAGCAACACTTTAATACTGTTGCCTTCTCTCAGATGAAACAATACTTTTTCACAAATGGGCTTAAGAAATTACTGAAGAAGAAATAAAAAATTAAAGTGTAATTTGCTTCCTCTCTGAAGAAAACCAAAGGTTTACTTCATAACCAGAAGATCATGAATTTTATGGAGAGTAATAGTGGAAGGCAGAGTCCTTAATTTCTTTAAACTGTGTTCTAGAAAATTAAACCCAGGCCATTTTGCTCTGCTTGAAGGTGATGCTTTCCTGCTATGAAACAGGGAAGTCACTAAAACAAAATGATTGTAAAGCTCCAACCAAATGGTCTAGGCAGAGAAAGTGGAGGAGAAATCCTGCCTTATTTTGTGAATTGAGCTCTAATTTGTCTACCTGTGAAATTTTAAACTTTGATACTTGTAGATATTATAAGTAAATTAATTTATTCCCTCAATTTACACTAATCAAATGCACACACCTTCTATTGTTTAGGCATAACAATGAAATGTATTATTTATGAGGTTTAGAGTCATAGGCTGAGCTGAACTTAAAGTTACATTCCTCTCACACCATTGATGCCTCAGGTTTTGCCTTTTCAGCCTCTGCTCTGGGGCAGCCTGCACAAGGCATCACAAGTACAAATATTCTGTTTACAGTGTGGTAGGAAATGCAGTGCTAGATGGGCTGGTTCTCATCCAGCATCAGAGTGCAGGTGATTATCTGCTGCACATTCTTCTACTTCTTTTTCCCAAACAGCCCCATATTTTCTTCACCCAACACAAATCTGAGTTACAGTGACTGTTTACCTGAATGGGTCCATGGGAAATATCATATAATAACCAGACCATCTATGTTTCCTGGCAGAGTCAAGATTAATGAGTTCCATTTTTAGAAGCAATATTACTCATTTGGGCTTTTTGGCTTTCATTTTTCATGAGGTAACCTTCTATCTTTGCACCTTCATTTCCATCCTATGAATTAATCATAAATTGTTATCCATACAAACGCTCTCCATGTTTTTCTAGTTTAGATACAATTTCAAGGTTCATTATTACATTCAGTCATCATGAAATCACTTCTGCATCACAGCTGCATTCCACCTACCAAAGTGAGCAAGAGCTGAGCTGAAGACAGCTGCAGAAGTGTAGGTATTTCACAGCAAGAAGCATTATGAATTATGCTGATCTGTTCATAAGGCAAAGCAGAATGAGAGGTTGAGCATTTTAATAATCTGCTATTGTCACCGAGTAAGTTTTGACAGGGAATGGATCTAGGTCTTGTGTTGCTGGCATTAGGCTGCATTTTTCCTGCAGTACTCGAGCAACTTCCAGCAGTTTGTGCAGTATTCTGGTAACATGCTGTTCCTACACGTGCTGAGTGGGAAGATTACAGTGGGGGATGTGATGGATCACTCCCTGTGGAATCACAGAGATCTGTGTGTCTGTCTGACAGCCCTGGCGTCTTATGATCATCCCCAAAAGCAATTGTGCCCTTCAGCCTTGGTGCTGCTGTTTATTCAAGGCAGTGGTGGCTACCAAGTGTCCCCATTTCCATCTCAGTTACTGACCCTCTGCACCTCTTCCAGAAGTTTCTGTTAAAACACTGCTTTCCAGCAGTTTTTGTTGAAATAGCACCTGTGTTCACAAAAGTACTTTTATTCTGCAGTTAGTGAATCTCCTTCAGAAAACTGCAGGAAAATTAAAACCAGGCACTCTGATTAAATAAAAAGCAAGCACGTTCCTGTTTCACAGTTGGATGCCTAATACAAACTGAAAGGAAAGTCTGAAAACAAATTAAATGAGAAAGGATTTTTAAGGATTATAATTTTTTGCCTAGATGGTTATTCAAATCAGGTTCCTTGAACTAATGATTACATTTTCATACTTACACTCTGACATGAACATACAATGAATAGAAAACCTACCACGACAATTTACTGCCTGCAGTTTCAAATTATTTGTCAGAAAAGATGACTGTCAAACTCAATGCACTGGTTTCTTCCTGCTCTGTTCTCTTGTACAACCAAGATAAAATGTGCTCTGTGTACCCTTTCAAGCACCAAGAAGTAAGCACACTATTTATCACCTACAACTGGCCTACATTTTCGAGGATTCTAAGATAAAGGGAGGTTTTAGAATGATAAAGGGAGTACTGCCCTAATGAGGGGAGGTTTTATGAAATGACAGACCCATGTCTGAATGTACAAAAGTCTGCAGCAGCCAGAAGGGTCATGCTGTCTGTAACACACCTGAGTGTTGAGGCCAACATCCCATGTGTGGAAATGCGAGGCTTGACTCCATCTCAGAAGGCTGGTTTATTATCTTACAATCTATATTATATTAAAATAAAGCTACACCTGAGAGAGGCAGTGATGGTGTGAGCACAGGTGTGCTGCCACAGGGACAGGCAGAACTATGAACCTCCAGGTGGGTGGTTTACACCACAACATCAGAAAGGGGCCTGAAGCAACCTCTAATTATAACATCTCATGGTTATGTCATTAAATCATGGATAACCATTTACTATCTTCTTCCTGCCAATTACATTTATGTTTAATGAGGCAGGAGAGGGTAACTACTACACAACCCAAACTTTACTCACTGTATCGACTTCTTGACTCAGCAGCTTAGAAAACAAGACAGGAAAATGTGATTTAATAAAACAAAACTGATGCAGAATGATAGATATCTTTATCTGCATTTGGCACTGAAACTGGAGAAGTTGAATTTTTTATGTTCTTTATATTTTTATATTCTTTATTTTATATCGTTTATATTATTTTTATATTCTTAATTTTCATATTTTATTTATCTTTATATTTTTATATTATTTTATATATATTTTTAAGAATATTCTGGTTTGGCTTTTCCTTGTACAGCAATGCTTATTCCCATGTTTGCAGACCAGTATAAGGCATTTGGAAGTGCTTGGGCAAAAGACATCAAATAAACATTATTTAACAGCATTTGAATTATTGGTCACTTAGTATTCACAAGTCATAAAATAGAGCCTTGGCTGCTGTCAGTTCCACTTAATCTGATAGGAAAATAAAAGTTCATATAAGGAGAAAAAAACTCAGGAAAAGCATTAAGAAAAATACTGACTTCTAAAATTGAGCATTGCATGTTTTATTACAAAACTTATGGATGGAAGTATTACCTGACTTTAATAACTGATAATTCCTGAAGACAGATCATTAGTGAAAGATTGCTCTTGAGTAATTTCTATTATCATAAAAAGCACTGTTATTATTCCTACTTACTTTTCAGAAGCATCTGCAAAGAGATCAAAGAGTGATCTGGTAGCAGAAGCAAAATGGCTAAGCCAATATTTGGAATCCTTTTTGTTTTGGGAAAAAGGGATGAGGAAAATCAATGCACTCTGTGTGCATGGACCAAAAAAGCACTGTCCATCTAACATAACTGATCAAAAATTACAGTCAGAAACAAAGACCTAAAGATGAGATTAATTATTTGTGTATCAGCATCATAGTGATGTGGCATCAAGCAGACCTAGGCATCAGAAATATTCCTTATCTTGGTACTGACTACCTTGGTCAACACCGTCATAGACAGAGGAAGATTTCACATTCTGATTTTTCTTTTAGCACAGAATGAACACATGTACACAGAATTTACAGATGAGGCAGAGAAGAATGGAACTATTCCAGTCTTAAAGTAGTTTGTCTTATCACACTGTCCTCTTCCTGCTGAAGGTAGCAAAGCTAACACATCATGAGGCTCAGAGAGACTGGGGAGAGAGAAGTGAGACACATTTCTGCTTTACATTCATAAATTCTTTGTTCTTAAGCAACTGCAAGCAGCATAAATTAATATAGTGTTCATTAACACAGGGCAACAGGATATGTTCTACAAATAGATATGCTCAATTATGATCAAAAACCTAAATGAGCATTGAGAGGTTTGGCATCTCCATGCCAGAAAGATTTCTGCCTAGCATCTTGCATCAAAAACCTAAATGAACATTGAGAGGTTTGGCATCTCCATGCCAGAAAGATTTCTGCCTAGCATCTTGCATTCTAAGGTTTTAAAGATAAACCTCAATACTCTGTGGGCTGTTATTGCAGAATGGAGTGGTGAAGCATTCTGAGTCAGCATCATATTTGCCCATTTGGTTTTTGTGGGTTGGGTTTTTTTTTTTCTTCTTCTGTTGGGGTTGGGATTGAAGGTACTTGAGACAATAGTTTGCATTTAGACTTAGGTGTTTATTGGTTTTTATTAATGTTATGGCCTTACAGCTGTGAGTTTTGCAGTCTTCCATTAGCAAGGCACAAAATGGCTAACTACCTCTTGTTATAAGGTCTTTTAAGCCTAAACTATCCAATTAAGACATAATACTTAAATTATTTTCTCTTTTAACCCAATAACTGACCACTTGAAGCCTGCAGTGAGGACTTCTCTGTCCAATTACAAAATACCACCCAAACCCATGAAGAAGAAGGAAGATAGTCAAGAAGAATAATGTGTCTCTGCCCTAAAACCTCCATCTTGCTTCACATTTATTTCTATCTTCTAAAACCTCAAACTCTCAATTTTCTACCCTGTAATACACACTTCTAACCAACCACACACCCGTAATCCCAGTGCTATCAATCAATTTTGGAAGCCGGTTTCAAGACCTCAGGTTAAATGTAGTATTTTCTTAAGAGTTAGTGCTTATTAGCACAGAAAGTCTAAAGTTCTCAGTATCCAAGGTGCCAACAGTTTTCACTGTTCCTCAGCAGCTCAGTGCCTGTGGTGATGTCTAAAAGGCAACCACTGCAGCACCAGAGCCTGCAAGTCACATTCCAAGCCATGGAAAGACCAGACAGGTTACGTATCAAAACTCCTTCTCTCCTTGATTTCTGCAGCCCATGGAAGAAAGAAACCCATTATGAAATAATATGTTTTATATTGGAAAGGGAAAAAAAATTGACCACCCCTCAAGTTAGCATCAGGATCATGTATGGTTTTGGTGTTAAACTGAAAATTTCATGGGGACACAATCCATGCAGATGCAAATACCAGATGGTAGATTTTATAATCTGGCACAAAACAGAGCAGAGGCTTTGGTAAGAAATTACTTCAGTTAAAGTCCCAGAGGTAAGAGAAGTTCTGCAGCTGCCTAAGATTTCTGGCCTTGATGCTGTGTTGGACAAGTACAGCCTAGCTACTCAGGTAGCATAAATTCATTCCTTCTATTTCTTTCTGAAAGAACAGAAAATATGACATTTCAAATAATTTGGTTAATAACTGATGCAATTTAGCATCCCTTTGTACACATTGAACTTTTTGCTTTGAAAAGCTAATTTTTAAATATTTTTCCCCAATAATTTTTTCTCTTACTTTCAACAGCAGGTTCAGAATGTAGATTAAAATACTAAAAAATATTTAAAAATTGTAATATTATCCAGGTTTCAAAGTGTAATTCAAGAACTCATTGCCTCATTAGGAATTTTAAATTGCATGTGTATTTTTCACTCTTTACTGAAGAACTTCATATGCAACTTTGAAATACATTCCACAGACCCATTGCAACTATTAAACCTTTGAAATACATTCCACAGACCCATTCCAACCATAAAAGTTTAGAATAGCTAATGAGGGAAGAATTATTTATAGCTTAGCCTTTGGCAGTAGAAATTCTAAACAATTTCTAAATCAAGCTCTATAACTTCAGAAGGAAAAAATAAAAAGAGGAAGAAACCTCTGAAGCCAAAGGGATAAAAGAAGAAAGTGGAGGTACTTTTTTCTATGAAAGTGTTGGAATTTATGCTCCTACTGGTTTTGTAATTTTAACAGCAGCTCTGATACGTTACACTGAAGGCCTTTGATGCACTTTGCCAACCATAATGAACACGTCTTAATATTCTCTAAAGCAGCAAGGTGGTGTCCTCAAACTTAGCACGAGAAAATGACACAAATACACAGAAAGGATTTCTGACCCATTTTGGGATGTATTGAGCCACTGAATCAGACAGTGTGCAGATTTTAGATCAGCTAAAAGCAAGCAGTCAGGCCAGCTCGGTGAGCACAATAACACAGAGAAAAACCTCCCCAGGAAGCTGGGAAGCTTTCTATTCCAGTAAGCACTGCCAAAATGAAAGGAGCTACTGCCCCATTTAGGACAAGAATTCCACATCTTCACCTTCTTGAAAAATACCTTTTATGCAAATATGTATTTTATCATCTCTATATATAATATTATAATATACATCTATATTATGTATCTATCTAGATAGAAAGTATTATCATTCTACCTGCTGTAAATCAATAACTTCCATGGAAAACAGACTCAGAATGAAAAAAAAAAAAAGTTATTTTTGTGAGTCTCAGAATATAGGACTATGAGGTAGGAAATAGAACACAAAAGAGACAAAGCTATTTCTGCATTTATTTCCCTTTATTGAATGCATTACACCTTTTCAGAGGCACTGAGTGGTGTGACAAAGAGGTGCACAGGAAAGCACATCCAACTAAACTCTCCTTCCTTTCCACTAGTTGAATGGCACAAATGAAGCACATGCTCTGCCCCCAGTACATTAAGACATGGAGTCTTGGAGACATGTTCCTAATTAACCTCTTCCAGGCACTGAAAATTCTCTGTGCACGAGAGTAAGCGATTTTTTCTTGCTGCTAATGATTTAACTGAGAGATGAACAGGGATTAAATACGGTAAAATTCCATTTCTGACTGAATTTTCAGGCAATATTAAGTCAGTTTCTCCCTTGTGTTGCAAAAAGGCAGTGTGCTTATCACTGTGAAGATTACAACAGGTTAGGGAGTAATCCCTGCTGGACAGCCTGGGTCTAAAATAGCAAAGCATCTTTTTATTTCATGCTACTTATGCTGGACTGATTTAGCCCATTCATGGCTTAAGCACTAAGTTTAATCCTCAGAACTCTCAAAACAAACAGTCCATAATACTCACACGAAACGCTGATTTTTTTCAAGTGCAACTGAAGAGATTATTCCAACCCTCACCCAGGTCCCACAGTGCACTGCCCAAGTCAGACAATATGTTCTGACATTAACAAGACCAGATCCTGAAAACATCAAGGTGGCCAAAATCTGCCCCAGGTTATGAGAGGAAAGGGACCTTCAATTTGTTCTGTTTCTAGGGTTCTGATCAGGGCTAAAGGATTTTCTGTCAATTTTGCCTGGGTGCTATTAGAAAAATGCCTAATGATTGGTAGGTCTGGTTCTGCAAAAGAGCTGCTGAAAACATTTAGAACATATAAGGCTTTATTTAAACACCTCTGAGGCACTGCCTCTATCTCCCCCCTTTTCTGTTTACCCAAGAGGGATTTCAGAGTCAAGTGTTCTCTCACCCAGTGAAACAAATGCTTGCAAAAGGTGATGACCAACATGCTTGTCTGAATTTTTCAGATGTTTGTCTGAAAACATCAAGGTATAATTTCAAGAGGATCATCCTGCACATTCTTTCAAAGAAAGGTACAAGAAAATGAATAAGACACTATCAAAAGGGACAAATATTAAAACTGAAAATCTGGAGCCAGCTCTCTGAACCATGGATATTTCTGTGAGGAAGACCCAACATGGAGCAGCCAGTGGATGTGGAGAGGAAGCACTAGTGAAGGACCACACTGCCTGGACAAAACTAGGAATGGCAGAGAATTTAGGGGCTGTTTCATGCCAGTGGAAGCTGTTTGTGCCACACATTCAAAACCTGGAGCTAAATTTATGCCTTATAGGCAGCAATTCATTCCACAATTTCATCAATGGAGAGCATTTGATGTAAGCATATGAAATTGGCTTCAGCTGGCAGCCACATCAAACACTTGGCAAAGCAGGATTTACAGACATAGCTGCCATTTTCTTCCTAGAAGTCTGTCCATATTCCATCAAACCTTGGCTGCATGACAGCCAGATATAATGAATTATAATCCAGCTGGTGAGCACCCAGAACTGCTCAGCATTGTGCCTGTTCTGGGCTTCAAAACCTATCTGGTTTGTTTTACTGGCAAAAATATTTAGAGGCACATTCTTATAAAAACATTTAGAGTCACATTCTTATAACCAGCACTGCACAGAGTGTTGCATCAGCCCTCACGTGGGCATCAAACCCTACAGGTCTAGTCACACCTGCGACTTGCACAACTCAGCTATACCCAAAAGGAATGGTACTAGAAGGTGAGCAATATTTCCAGGGTTTCAGCTGTAAAGTCAAGCACAGGGTTGGTGATGTGTGGTGTCAAAACATCTGAAGAGCTCTTCAGGGCACAATAATTTTATGCACAAGAATCAGAATTTAAAAAAAATAGCTCATGAATCACACTAAAATACTCGGTCCAAACTGACTTTTTTTTCTATTTACGACCTACCATTATATCTTAACCAATTTATTAGGGCCAAAGATTTAAATAGTCCTGCTGAAAGGAAAAGTGAGCAATTACTAAGGTATATATTGATATATTTACGTCCTTTCATGTGATTTATTTCTGGTGTTAACGTTACTGCACGGTGCCCTTGGTCAGAGCTTGGGCCACAAGTCCCAGCATTACTGGAAATATGGTTTACTAGTACAAATTCACTGGAAAACCTGAGACCTGCATGGATTTGCCACCCTCACAGACAAATTTATATTACTAATAAAGCTCATTTCTTAATCATAATGTCTCAGCACTCACATGCAGAACAGAGTTCATTTATAGTCTTAATTTTCTTTCCAAATTAATTGGCCCTCTTTATGTTGATATATCGTCTACATTCTCTAATTTGTATTACTGGAAGAAACAGTGATCAAATTTACCATCAGAACTTATTTCCTTCATGAACTTTCATTCGTTCCCTCTTCTACCTATTTGAGCTCAATCTCAGGGGAATGCATTTTCAAAGAATATATGTTGAACTTACATAAAGAGAAAATCCTTCAATTAATTAAGAGGCTTAACTTTTCCTTGAAGTTTAGGCTGGTTCCAAGCCCCACCTGACCAATTCCTAAGCCAATTACAGCCTCTGTGACCCCTCATTTTATGTTGTTTAAGGTTGTCTCCTCCTCCCAGACAGGGATGGAGCAGGAGTATAAACCAGCCTCTGTGTCACTGCCTGCAGACACAGCTGCACCACTTACACCTCAATTCAGTGTCTGCCAGCCAGTGAGCAGTCAGAAACTGGGCATGAGCATTAGCTGAAACGCTGTGCCAACCTGGCACTACTGAGCTCTGTAATCAGTACAATTTTCTTCAAGAGACAGACATGTCTTCTGGACAAATCTCCCACTAAATATCCACTAAAGTATTGAGCCTTAAAATTCAACAGAAGTGATGTCTTTGTAGTTCTCAGCTCTCTCTATTACCACTTCCTATCCCTCTAGGAGCAACTATTTTCTCTTTCACAGAAAAGGTCACTTCCAACGTGCAAAACGAGCTTTAACTTCAGCCAGGGATCATCATAGTTCTATGTTTTGTTACACCAGATCATTTTTATCCCATTCTTTGGCTCTAAACCAAATGTGGGTAATGCTCATGATGATCTATCAGGTGTTTGGGTTCCACTTTGATCGTTGCTCCTCTCTTATTGCTACTTCCTTAATGCAAGCGCCAGTAGCAAACTGTGATAACATCAGTAAAAGTGAGAGATGTACTTTGCCCATTTGAACAGTGATTAAAGCACAGAGTACTCATGTCAGAATTTCATCTCTAGCTCAAGAAATCAGTATTTACTTGATGCAAGCCCAAAGAATGGTTTGTAGTCAATATTCTGAATTTTCCTCCATCAGGATGTGATCAGTGGTGATTTCTCAGGGTTTCCAAGCCACACAGCATTCTTCTGCTAGAGGACTCTCAGAGTTACAACTTGGCCTCAGCACTTCCTCCCTGCATAAACCTTTTCAAATTTCCAATGCTATAACAATTACAGCAAAAATAACAACAACACCTGCACCATCACAGCTCCTCCTGAGCCTCTGACTACTTTGTGGTACCAAATACACGTTTTTTTTCTGACTACTTTGTGGTACCAAATAACATGGCTGATAATGCACAATTTAACAATTTACAAACAATTTACTTGATGCAAGCCCAAAGAATGGTTTGTAGTTAATATGCTGAGAAAGAAACTGAGGAAAAAATTCCATTTAGTTCTGTGGGATCCATCCACCAGGCACATGTAAACCACAATTTTCTTACTAACAGCTTCAGTGGATTCATTAATTAAGTTTTTCATGACTGATATATTGGAGTTCTTCCAAGTCACTGCAGCACACAAGAGCAGCCAACATCGTCCATGGCACTTCACTATCCAAAAACTTTTCAGGAAAATCCTCCATCAGAAGTGGTGAGGTGATGAAAGCAGCCAGAGAGGTTAAACAAACAAAGTTAAGAGGAAGAAAGCAGTTCATAAAGCAGGAGATCACAAGGGTTGATTTGGAAATTCTTCTGCAATACCCAGAAAAGTAATTTCACTGTCTCTGTGAAATGGGAAGCAGAGAGGAACAAATGGTGGTATTCTTTCAAAGCCTGCACATAATTTTAGCATTGCACATTTATGTCACTGTACTGATGTCACCAGAAAACACCTCGGGGTCTGATCTGTGTCTTGGTTATTCAGCCAAGCACAAGAAGGTGCTTCACTCACATTTTGCTTTTCAGATTGTAGACGTCACACAATTTCCAAGTACTCTTACTACTCAAACAGATGATTTTGACAGCCCCAGAGCCAGTGGGATCAGTCTGGACTCCAGATGGGTGATTCAGAGTCAAAATGCCTCTTAAAATTCTTAATACACACACATAAAGCCTGGCCTCAGTGCTGGGTCCTAAGAGAGCATCAGAGAAAAGAGCAAATGCAAATCACAGAATCTAAACCAGCCAGTTTGCCTAAGAAGGGAGAGAAGTAAGTGATTGTACAGAAAGGGCTGGGACATGAATAAAGTATTTTTTATTTTAAAATGAAACCAAATGTCTTTTTAATTAATTACTTCTTAATTGTTCTTGTTCTAAAAGTGTATTTTTGTAACTAAGTGTATCAGTGTGGAAAAATCCACAATCTCTGTCACTGAAACAGTTTGTCTCCTGAACACGATAAAAACAGGACAAAAGTCTCACCTAAAACCAACACATAACTACCATTAGTTCATAACAGACTCTAAGAGGCTATCCAGTGCAGAAAATTTCTCTGAGAAATCCATTTCCCTTCAATTTCGTATTTTAAACAAATAATTAAGCACAGTTGAGGCCCTTATGGAACATAAATAAGTATTGTTCGTCACAGTAACAGAGGCAGAAGGAAAACATGTCACAGGAAAGTGGCACAGATTTGATACCTTATTTTTCTTCTCCCTAAACTTCAATGTTTAGGAAGTACTGTAGCAATGTACCAAGGCCTCAGGTTTTTAGATTCTACCATCAAACCATTTCCCTAAGCAGAAGCTAAATGCACTGATACATAAAAATCAATGGAACATGTTTAAATATGACCCCAGGAAAGTGTTTCTATAGCAATGGAACTTGCAGCAGTGACTAGTGACCTGCTTTCCTGAGATTGGAACAGAGGTGCCAACTTCATCCGAGCCACTCTAAAATGATTTATCCAGAACAAATCCAATTGTTTCTTTCTGCATAACCCCTCCAAGCTCAGCCTTTCCTCTTAGTTCATATTGCTGAATTTGAAACCCAGATCACTGTATTTTCATATATTTAATATATGCAACCCCTTAATCTCCCATTGTGACAAATCCTGCCCATTTCTAATGAAGTTACACTCATACAACTAAATTAATCTTCTTGGCTGTACCACCAAAAGATTGCTCTCTTTTTCAGCCTGTCACCAATGCCTGGTCCAAAGGGTTTTATATTGAATGGACTTTGCAGTTTATAGCACAGGATAGCCCGTGGTCTCAACATGGGCTCTTGAGTCGTTTCCATCTCTCTTTAAGGCAGCTGTCACCATCTATTTGTTCGGCTTTCCTGCAAATTGTCTCTCACTTTCCACTGCCTTCTAAATGTGGGATGAATTCACTGCAACTCCTTATCAAATTCATCTTTTGGTGGCATCTTTCTACTGCTGCCCATCAAGCTTGGGGATTACCAGCTTTAGGATGGGCCTCTGGGAGCCAGGCTGAGCGCTTCCATGGGAAATGGGGCTGCTTTGGGGCTGTCCTCATCGCCTGCTGCACAAAGGAGAATCACTGCTCACCTGCACTACCTGTCTTCACCCTGGAGGGTGAATGCATTTTGTCTCCAACCGCTCATTTCAAACACCAAGCCTGCAGATCCCAAAGGCTCGGCCTCCAGATCCCAAAGGCTCGGCCTCCAGATCCCAAAGGCTCGGCCTCCAGATCCCAAAGGCTCGGCCTGCAAACCACTCATTTCCCACAGTAGGCTGCAAAGCAGCAAAAGGAAGAATCTCAAGGTTTTCTTGTGCTGTGCAGTATAATTAACAATCCAGAATGTTCTTCTAAGCTTTAATACATAATCATGTAATTTATTTCTTATTTTCTTACTAGAATATGCAATCACATCACGTTTTTCAAATTTCCTTAAGTTTCCTTAAATCCACCGATTTTGGATGTGGAGTTTAGACACACTGCTTTACAAATTGATATTTACTCCTTTGAATGAAAGAAAGAAAGAAAAAATATATTAACGCATCCTAGCATTCCCTGCACTTTAAAGTAATTTCAAAACATCAGGAAAAGCTTCTGGGCTTCATGCCAGCTGAAACTACTGACATAAAATCCCATAAAGTGATGCGCACACCTTCAGCTTTTGAAGCACTTATTCACTGCTGACAACGGAACTGCAAAGAAACCAACATCCAAACAACAAATTACTCAATTTCCCCCCTGCTTCACATAATCACATAGGCAATTTTGGAAGTTTGCTTTATGATCACCTTTCAGGTGAAAATGATTCATGAGTTGGACCGCTTGACAGGCAGAACTTTGTTTATCTGTCAAATATTTCCCCAGACAAGGGAAATAACCATTCTGAGCACAGAGCAAATAGCTTCAGTTAGGTGAAGGAAAAAGCCCTGCTGCTGTAGGAAGGAGCAAACATCAAAGATTCATTGGTGATTTTCAATTCCACTAGATGGATATTGCAAAGCTGAGCTACATCTGCACACTGAGCAACATCTCCCCTGTATCTCCATTATTTGCTTTTTTCTGGAGTGGGCGCACCTGTGAGCCTGAGGTGGGAGGTGAAGGGCACAGAGAATCTCTGGGACACAGAAGGCACTGAGGGGATTTACAGGCTGCAGGTTATCCCTCGTGCTGCTGGATTTATCACTGCTGCTGCTGCAACAGCTCTGTGCTGTGGGAAAAGCTTGCAGCTGCTTCTGATGGTGTCTGGACTGAACACCACAAGTGATTGAGTAGCACAGTCAGATGAACAAAACCAACCCTTTCTTAATGAAGGTAAATGAAAATAATTGGAAATAATTGAAAGTAATTGGAAATAATTAGAAATAAATGAAAATAATTGGAAATAAATGAAAATAATTGGAAATAAATGAAAATAATTGGAAACAAATGAAAATAATTGGAAATAATTAGAAATAAATGAAAATAATAAATGAAAACAAATACCTGCTTCCAAACCAGATGAACAGGAACCTGCTTTATCACACAACCTGCAGTGTTTTACCACAAAACTTAGGCAAAGTACTCGCAGACTAAAAATTCTGCTTTGAATTCCAGTCATGCAGACCTTGTAAGAACAGACAGAGTATTCCTTGGACATGGGGCTGAATTTCATTTCACCAACATTCAGGGATTTGTGGTTTAACTTTGCCTCACTGTGACTTTGCCTAATGCTGACCAGCAGCTATCTCGTTTCTGGATACCTATTATGAACACAAAAACCAACATTTTCTTGGCTTGAAACTAAGGAACGCATTTCTCAAAACCAACCTGAAATGGAGATATTTATGAGCTAGATGTCTCCAGGTCATCTGCAATCCCCACAGCTGCTTGCCCTTGCCAGTCAAACTCTGTAGAAATTTAAAATGCAGCACCTCTCCTCCTGGCTTGGGTAGGAACACAGCTTTACACCAAAATCCCTCTTCAAGGTGAAAGATAAACCTACATATTATAGATAAATACTATATATTTAATAGTATATTAAATATACTATTTAGTAGTATATATTAAATATACTATTTAATAGTATATTAAATATATTATTTAAATACCTTTTCAGAGTATTTTAAATACTATGAAATATACTATGAAAATATATTAAATATATTAAGTATTTAATTAATTATTTCATAAGTACTGTGAAATATAATATGAAAAATATCTACAGTATTTTAGATACTATGAAATACTGGGTGAAATATTGGGCTAGGGTTAAAAATTGCTCATCAGGACTGAACCCACCCTAAAAGGAGGAGCACACACTATTTGTTCTCTTCCTCTCCCCACAAAAAACCCACAAAATAGTTTAATTAAGTTATTAGAATCAGTATACAAAGGAAATATAATGGCTGATGAATCAATCATGTATCATCAATCTTTTAAAATTATTTTCAATTTTCTTAAACCATTTGACTCTTTTAAAAAGTTACCCAGTTTTATTTACAGCTACTATCAACAGTTTTTGCGCTATCTTGTATGACTTATTAATTCTTACTTCAATAAGAAGTAAGAATTCAAATAAAATGCCCATTAATCTAGAATTTCCACATAACACTTTTCACAATTTTTTACTTTTTTAGTAAAATATTCCATCTACTTTTAGTCAACAAATTTTAATCCCCAACATATTTGTTCATTTAATATTTTTCTATTCTTATTAACATTACTTACCCTACTTTAAAATATTTTAATTAAATTCTATCCCCATCTGTAAAGTCGCATATAATACAACAAAGTTCTGCCATGAGGACATAAATTAAGTGAATAACAGGGAGTCAAAGGAAAGCTTTTTCTTATGATTGTCTGAGGATCTGAGGCCTTGAGGTAATTTCAGTAAGAGGTGGGTGCCTTGTTAGCTGCTTATGGGAGAGATGCTCCCTGGGGACACTTCCCCTCTTTGACAGAGCATCTTCAGTGCCTTGAGTCTTGGCTGAAATGAGAGAGGAAATCTCCTGCTGCCACCTCAGCTTTGACCCAGTGGCCTCATTCAGAATTCCTGACTCTGGGGTTTACATTTTGCTCTGGCAAAGGGATGCTGACAATAAATGCAAACTGCCTGAACCCCTGGGACTTCCACAGTGCAAACAGTTCCACTCTGGAGAGCTGTGGGCATCACCAGCTGGTTCAGAGGGATTACTACCGTACACAAGGCTGTCTGCAAGCTTAATGCCAGTGCTTTGTAAAATGGCTAATTCACACTAATTAAAATGTGACACAGATCTACAGATTCTGGGTCAAATTAAATAAGTGCTATCTGAAGATTCTCCATCGACATGCACGAGCCAGCAGCATCGTGGTGATGTCTTGTGCAGGCTGCCCTAGAGCAGAGGCTGGACACAGCTACAGAATAAAGCAGGGATTCATTCCAAGGATCTCCTCCATGGATCCACCTTGGGCAGCACAAGAGCCCAGCCAGGGCTGCAGCCAAGATGAACCCAAATGGTCCCAAAATGCACGAGGAGCGCTCACGGGGTCTCTCCCTGGGATCAGCTCTGCTCCATGTGCACATTGCAGTTCAGTGTCCAATTCCAGCTGCAGCCCCTGCACTCCCATCCTGCTTGTTTTTTTCTCTCCAGCCCACGGGGTTTGTGCTCTTGGGCTGAGATTGGGATCATTTGTCCTTGGTGCCCAGCTGGAGCAGGAATTGTTTTGTCTCCCTGCTCTGTGCACAGAGCTCACCATGCCCTGATGTGAAGCCCAGACCCACACACCAAAGCAGCCCAGAATGTGAGATATAGAAAAGCTGAAACCTGAGGCATCAATGGTTTGTGATACGGGTGCCTCTGACAGGAGCAGAAGCCAAGGAGGTGTCTGGTCTGAGCTTTAGACAGAGCTTTTGGGTAGGCTTGGCATAACAGATACAGCCATGATTAAAGCCTGGAGCTGGAAACAGATCCTGCTGGGCAATCACTGCCTATCCCAGAGATCAAAACCTGATCAAAAGCATCTCCTGGCAGCCCTTGCTCACTGCTCCTACTGAGCTCTAAATTCAGCAAAAGTTTTCATGTTTCTCAGAAACAAAATCTTCGCACTATGATAAAATAAGTCATCCAGGTACTGAGATATTTTAAGAACACCTCTGATTTTGTCTAGCACAGCAACAAATAGGCCTGTCCTTATTAATTTTGTTTTAAATTCCTAAAGGTCACTTATCTTCACTGATAAGCCATGTACTATGTAAGTATGTGTGCTCCTAGATATACAGATCCAGTGATGACCATTCCTTCACCTAAAAGTCATAATCACACAGTTGACAAAGTTCCTGCTCACAAAAAGCTATTTCAGGTAAAATTTATTATATCCATAGGTAAAATGGATTATAAACCAAAAGTTGAAGGAGACGCCTTGATAATACCATGATTTAGGTAGCATAGTATTTTCTGTAAAAAAAAGCACTTTGCTATTAAATATCCTTATTTCCTTGAAACTTTCTTCTCTAAAAGGTATAGCAAAAAATTATAGTCATTAGGGTTGCACCACTTGGTCCAGCTCTGTCCTGTCAGAAAACATTCATGCTGGGCCATTTCACTTGGACTCAAAAGGCTGAGAACTCCTGGTGTGCACCATGACATAAAATAAAGTATAGTAAGATTACTACTGTTATCATTATGGGTATAGTTGTTGTTATTGTAGTAATGAAAATGTGAGAGAGAAAATACACCTTTTAGGTATTTTAGGTATAAAGAAAGGAGAAAAAGGGGTAAAATGCAAGAGGAACAGGTGATGAACAATGCCCCAGCCCATCCCCAAGCAGTGACTTTCCCCCTGGCCAAATTCCCCCAGTTTCTATACTGGAAAATCCCTTTGGCCACCCGTGCCAGCCCTGCTCCCTCCCAGCCCCTTGAGCACCTGCCCACTGGCAGGGCTTGGGACACTGACAAGTCCTGGATTTAGGGAAAGCCCTGCTTAGCAACAACCAAATATCAGTGTGGAATCAAGGTGCTATCAGTTATTCCCATAGTGAACTCAAACCACAGCTTTGCACCAGCTGCTGGGGAGGAAATGAACTCCATACCAACAAAACCCAGGAAAATAAGGTGAATATATTCGAAAAAGACCACCTCTGCAACACATAAGAAAAAAAAAAAAGAAATATGAACATGCTGATATGCAGTTCTCATTGCTTCCCTTTACATGACTATCACACCAAACCCCCTTCCCTAGGTTCTCTGTACAAAACAATGACTTCTGAGGAAGATGGACAAAATCTGAAGCTGGACAAAAATCTGTCACCTCTGTCTCATTGCTTTTTTTTCACTGAGCATCCTTAAATACTTAGATATCCCCAGGATGCTCTCCATTTTGTTATTAAAGCCATGAAAAAGGACCACTTCCTAGTGGAAAATGAATTTTTTGAATGAATTTTGCATCTGTCCATGCTGAACACCATATGCCTAAAGAATAAAATACAGTGCATTGGAAGGGGTTTTGCTGTTAATATTTATTATCACTCCAGACTTCTTTTTCCATTTATCAATGATTTGTTAGAGGATCTCAATTTCTGCAGATATATACATTATTAAACATCACAAGGAACTCTCAGGCCCAAGCCAGAATTGATCTCAAGTAGATCCCTGAGCTCCCTGCCACTGTTGGGATGTCATTCATCATCAAAATTGCATGAAATTGTGCTGTTCCATGGGATGACAACAATTTAAATTAGAAAAAAATGAAAATTAATAGCAGAGTGATTCCTGATAGACATTCATGTTTGGATTAATAATTCCTAATAAAAAATGTATGAAACTTCATTATCTGCCAAGAAGCTGAAGTTAATTGCAAACTCTGCCACTGGTTTCCAATTTGTGCAGACAGTTACTCCCCCCGGACCTCGTCCTTAGGGATTTTGGTCAGGATCTTCATATTTTATCACCAGTTATCTGTAAATATCAGCTTGGAAATCAGCACTCTTAATCCTTCCAATTTGGGGTGACTTTAATTGCACTCTTGCATTGTTCTCTTCTTGTTATAACCATTTCTGACAATTAACAGAGCTAACATATGTATATATGTATAAAATACATATATTATCATTATATTATACATATAATTATATATTTTATATATTATATATAAATCTAATAAATTTACACACTCATTTTTACCCCTTGACTGCAAATACTGTAGAAATGGAAATACACAGAACACAAGTGTATGCAACACACAGAAATCTACCTGAAATACTCAAGAAATTCCACAGCTTCATATAATTAACAAACCAAGAAATATAATTAACATTTCTTTCACTCTCATGCCATCAAAAGGTCAATCTTTAGATACTGAGCTGAAAAGTAAAATGAGAAATATCTATTATTTCATCTAGAAGACTTGAGTTTTGGTCTGTCTTATAATGGTGGAATGATTCTGCGTTGGTCTCATGTTTTCTCAGAACAAACTCAGAAACCTGCTGCTCTCTTTAAAGTGACTTCCACCTGTGCTAACAATATTTGTGGGTATACTTAGGGTTGAACACTATGTGTCAGGTCTAAAATATCCAAATATTTGGAAATGAAATCATTAATACTCTAAAATCCCTTCGCAAATATGTGAACCATACATTTGTTCTATTTGCCTTCCAGGTTTCGTTGGCCAAAAACTAGCTGGCCAACAGCTGGTGGAACACCATGGTGGAACACAAAAGGATTTATACTCTATTTATTCTACATATTTATGGCTCTTTCAGAGAAGCATATCACTGGCATGGGAGACAGATCATGTGTACTCTTCCACTGTCTCGTTAATGACACTTCACTAATTGACTCATGATTTCTGAACACTCACGTTGGGCTGTGAGAAACGTCTACAAACCAAGGCCCATATTCTCACTTGATTTTGACTCGTGATTTTGACTCATTTTCAGCCCATATTATAAAAACTCCCACACTCAGCTTTAACTATCAAGATATGTCACTTTTTCCTTTATATTTGAAGTCATACCAAATCTACTTCTGTATCAATAATGGCTTTTCAAAAGTGATAATCTTCACTCAAGTATAAGAAACTTGTTTTTTTAATTATAAAACCCAGAAAGTTTTATGAAAAAGGGAATGCAAGTTTCAGTGGTCCTCTAAACCATCTCCTACAGGTGCATTCTTCCTCAAGAAATTTGGACATCAAACAACACTGAAAAAACTCAAGTCCCTGACAGACCTGGGCCCTCCTGAAAATGCTCACAGATCCCATTCACTGAGTCCTTCTGTAACACAGAAAACACTTGCAGTGGTTTCTGAAATTTATGCTTAAAATGTTCAGAGTATAAACTACTTCAACATGTTCTTTGCTGTTTTTGTGGGAGCCACTCATTGCAGTAGAACTCTTAAACATATAGAAGAAAATAGTGTGTACTAACCTGCAACTTGGAAAATGTGAAAATTCATTGCCTTCAATAAAATACAAGATTATTATGTTTAAAAATATATCAATAAGGAAATCAAGTATTAAAATAGCTCTTTAAGCTGGTCACTGCGTGGTCAGAGCTTTGAATGAATTATTTGTCCAGATTCCTGCTGAGGAACAGATTTTCACTTGCTCTTCACAGGAGATTTGTGGCTCTGCCCACAACTATAAACCACAGGAACCATCAAGAAGCTGATATAGAGAGACAGGCCATCTGAATCTCTTCACTACCAAAAAATGCACTTCAGCACCAGATGTTGCACCCACATAATTTAATTTATTTTTTTAAATTAACTATAATTTTTAAAAATATAAGTAAAATTAAAAATAATACAAATAGAAATAAAATTAAATAGAAATAAAATTAAATAGAAATAAAATTAAATAGAAATAAAATTAAATAGAAATAAAATTAATAAATTTAATGTTGAGGAAATACACTTAAATGGGTTCAGACAATGCACGGAAATCTGTGCAGCAGTGAAAGCCATTCCAACAGTGGCAGGGTTAAAAGGATACCCTGCCATGTCTAAACCCCAGCCTGGAGAAAGCAAGCCTAGTTCTGATGGATACAAACCTCATTCTATGTACCTATTTATCCTTAAATAACCTAAAAAAAATAGACTTTACCAGCAAACAGGACAATGCTCTTCTCCTCCAGTGTGCTGCCTCTGGTCTCACAGAAAAGTGCTCCTTGTGAGGCACACCTCCTATCCAGTCTCCACTCCATCCAGCTGACCTTTAGGCAGAAAGAGAATTTCAAAAATAAGTAATGAAAACCTTTACCTTTAAACAACTGAACTTTAAAACAGCACTCCATGATTTAACATGGCCCATGAACACAGCTATAGAAGAGTTTGTAGAAAATGGGAGGGATTTCACAATTACAGATTTCCCCCAGCATCTGCTTTTTGTAGAGAGAACCACAAGAAAACTGTTTCTTATAGTGAAGTCTCCGTACACTAACAAAAAGGACTTCTCTCTCTAAATAAACTGAAAAAAGACTATTTTAAAAGTAGTAAACTGAAAATTTTAGGTTGTGATTCTTTACATTATCAATGAGAAAGAAAAAGTTATAAGGAGAAGAGACACGTCCTAAGAGTTTTGTTCTAGTTCTTATTGCTCTTTTTTTTCAGTTGCTATTAATAAATTTTTTCTTTATACCCTTTTCAAGTTGAGAGGCTGCTTTACCTTTCTCCTAATCCTTTATCACAACAGAAAATAAGTGTTGCAGCATCGGTCACAGTTGAGACAGCCACAATCCCCAGAGTGTCACCACACAATTCCAGAAAGATTCAACCCATGCAGAGTAACACCAGGGCACTTCAGGACGGTGCAAGTATCTGCTCCTCCTCTCCTTCAGCCCCTTTTGTGCCCTGCTGTTGATGCAGTGCAGCTGTGTGCCCTCTGCTCCCTGTGGGATTGGGCAGCACCCCTGGGCACTCCATGGCTCCTCACCTTCAATAGCATTCACCTGTGCTGCACAGCTGGAGCCAATTAGGGATTCCCGTGGAGCCACTGAATGTCAATTTTCACTGTGTGCCTACAAGAGTATTCTAGTGACTGCACTAGTAATTAACCAACACTAAACCCATACTGTGCAGACCTGCAATCTATTAAAGCATTAAAGTGAAATAAATTTAAATAATTAAAATACTTTAAATACTTTCTTTTTATATACTTAATTTAAATACTTTCTTGTTATAGTTTTATCCTTAGATAACCTTGCCAGAAGGCATGAGTAAATGGAATTGCCATTCATTCATTCATTCATTCCCGTGGAGCCTCTCCCCAGTCTGGTCTGTACCAGTCACTGTAAAATAGCACAGGAAATTCAGCAGAGATGTGCCTTGATCATGGTCATTTTTTTCCACTGAATGTCAATTTTCACTCTTGGGGACACATTTCTATATATATATAGTAACAGCCAAAATTCCTGGCTACTCGTTGCACAAAAAACAGAGAGCTCCAGTAGCTTCCATCACTTCTCACTTATCTTTGTTTATTTAACACGTACTGCTCAGGTATGTCAGGTCATTAAAAGGTCTGGAGAACACGGAGCCCCACAAAAGCCTTCAGGGAAAACACTTCTCTTTGCTAGCATCTCTAGAGATACTTAGGCAGACACAGCCACAGACCAAAAGGATATTTTGAGAGCAGACTTTTTTCCTTTGCATTAGCCACAGTGTAAAACCAGCAGCTTTAAGGCCCTGAGGAAAGCCAGGGGAATTGAGCAGCAAGACAGCTGACAAGAATATATATAGTGAGGCTGGATCATTAGAGAGAGGCATGAAAACACTCCTAAAGGAAGTTTGATTAATCTTTGCTTTTATCCTCTGTTTGTTCTAGCAAAATATTACACATAACTTTGTTTGTTTGGGTTTTAAAGTTACAACTTGCTTACAGCTATTGATTGTTCCACTCTCATTTTATCTTCTTTATAAGATAATGGTAGGGAATTGGAATCAGAATCATGCCTATTTGAGTGTTTGTGCAGAATTTATCACAAGTGGTACTGTTGCTGTGCTGGGATTTTACACTAATGTACTTTAGATGCAACACGTTTTCTGAAAAATACACACCTAAGTTCAAAAGAGAAAATACACAATACTGGATACATATAGGGAGGGTGGAGAGCTGAAGGAAATCTCTTTCTGTACAAGATTTGAAGGTTCAGCACAGATGGAATTTAAACGCAATTCTAAAAGAGCTACGGTTCCATAAAACAATTCCCAAAGAAAATGGGTTCTGTATCTGTCAAAACTATTTCAAACATACCTAATCTATGCATTAGATTTCACTTTCATTCGTTTTCACTAGTTATTGCTCCCCTTTGCAGCATGCTATTAATTGATAAATATGTGGGATACCAATGTTGGTATCTACTAATACAATTTAAAAATTAATGAGGTTAAATGCTTTCTATTTAAGCACTAAAGACACAAAGCCATCACAGCCAACATACTTTCTAAAGCTTCATACTTCTAAAGCTTGGTCTCTTAACCCAAGACATCTAGGAAGAGGAAGGTCAAATTCACATCTGTCAATGAGTCCCATGAGCAGGTTATAGACAGAGTTTGTGAGCTAACGTATTGATTTCACACCTTGCTTCTAACAAGGATTTAAAGTTTGCAGGCACACCGATTTCTGACCTTTGTATTATTTAGAACAGCTAACAATATACTTCTTTCTTTGCTCAGAGTCAACTTGTGGAGTTTTAAATTCTTTTTGTTAGGGTTGGGATTAAATGTGTGAGACGGTATTTCTTGTTTGGACTCAGATGTTTACTAGTTTTTATCTATATTGCAGTGTTATAAACTGTGAGCCCTATAGTACTTCACTATAACAAACTAAAACTGGAGCTGTATCTCTCTCTCTAGAAACCTTTTTAAGGATAAACTGTCTGATTAAGAAATTACACCTAAATTATTTTTATTTTTAACTCAATAACTAACTACCTCTAACTCACAATGTAAACTTTTTTGTCTAATTATACAACACCACCCAAACCCCTAAAGAAGCAAAGAAGAATGACTAACTTCTGCCCTAAAATGTCTATTTTGTTTTATTAATATTGCTGTATTTTAAAACTCTAAGTTTCCCACCATGTGATATTACACACTACTGTTTAAACTACACACTTATAATGTCAGTTTCATCATTCAGTTTTGGAAGTCTTTTCTGTGGTCTCAGGTAAAATGTAGTGTTCTCTTGGGGGTCAGTGCCTGCCAGCACAGGAAGTCTGAAATTCCCAGTAACCAGGGCTCCAACATGAACTACATCTCAGCAAGGCTGATCACCTCAGGTTATATCTCACACCCAAATTTAATTGGTAGTGTTCAGCAGGTAAAAGAAGCTGGCTGCAGAGAGGGAGCCCTGAGTGTCCCTGCCAAAATAAGCACCTGTATTTGCTTGTGCTTCTGTGAAGTACCTGAGGCAACCCAAAGGTTCCCTTTTTGCTTTGTTCCATTTATTTCTATGCAGCTTTGAAACAACTCATACACTTCTTGCTTCCCAGAATAGCTGTGATTTCACCAAATGTCAATAAGATCAGGTCTTTTGCATTGCTTCTTTCTGCTTTACATTTGTACTTGTACAAATATAAACATGTGTGTGTCTATGTATACATACATAGACTTACTCTTTCCCTTTGTAATGCTGGAAAGACACACATTTTGAAATTCATATATTCCTAAAGAACACCAGATCTACTTTAATAAGTCTTTTGTTCCCTGTTTTTCAGTTGCCAGCTCTTTCTGTTCAAAATATCTAACATTTGCTGTTATTTATTTGGAAGAACTGAGATTATTAAATAACAGAGCTCATCTTCAAGCAGCTTAAAAGGTTAAACTTAAACCTGGAGTCCGCAGAACCAGACTGTTCCTAATTGTATCGCTCTTACAAATGTTAAAAGATATTTCTGTCTTGCAAGTATGCACACATATGCTAAATATTTGTCCTCACAGAGGCTTTTTGGTTCCTAACCAGTGGCTTCCTAATCTTCAGATGAGCAGGTGTGCCAGTTGTGTTTCATACTGTGCTCTGTAAATGTGTCCACCCAGCAAACAAACCCACTTTTGGGAGTCTGTGCAGCCAGACATTTGCCATTCTGTAATTTAAAATGCAGTTAGCAAAGGCTGGGCAAGGGGAGGTGAAGCAGCTCTTTGTGTTGCAGAGAACTGTTAGTTTCTGACTTATTAAAGATGGAACATCTAAATGCATTTTTACCACTATCTACACTTGTTAACATTACATTCCTTTCGTGTCTGAGTTGATTTGAGAATCAAATTGAAGTTCAGTATTAGGTATCATATAATATACTGTTATAAAATGTTCCAATTACTATTAAAATTATTCTTATTTAAATAAATAATAATAATATTAATAAAAATTAAAATAAAATAAAAATCATAAAAAATTAATATTCTTATTAAAATTATGTTCTTCTGTTCATGCAATATTGCTAAAGACCTTGTGGAAATGAGAACTTCCACTTAAATCTCTTAAATTCAGGGGGAAAATTTGGAGTGCCTTAAATGTTAACAGCGCAGAACCAGATTTCTGATTTCAACAGGTAAAAAGTCTACCAAAAGATACAACTATTGATTTATGTCATGGGAAAGGATTATTTTGTAATTTCTAAAATCCCATTATGGCATTTACTGAATTAATAGTGACTTAATTGTTTAAATACATACGTAGGCAACTATTTTAATTATTTTAATGTGTGAGTTTTTAAAACTATCAGTATCCACTGGGTGGAAAGAATATTTGTTCATCACCAACAGTCTAAATTAAAACTAGAGCAGCACTGGAAGGCTTGGAGCAGAGACCTGAGGAAGCCTTGGTGCCCAGAGCTCTCAGGGATATTGGTGGATTTGCTGCAGACTGTGCAGAGCTTTGGTGTGCAGGGGATGCCCTGCAGGCGAGGAAGGCTCTCAGCTCCTTGCACTGCAGCTGTCTGCTTTATCAGGAAGGATGCAGCAGATGGAGCGAGCCCTGCACACGCTGAGGGTTCAAGCGAGGGCACCAAGAGCCTGCACGTGACCCCCTGGCAGCCCTGGAGCCATCCCTGTGCTCCACAAAGAGCTGAATTTCCCTGCACAGCCACACTAGGAGCCACTGAAACAGCTGCTGAAAACACCCCGAAAGCGTTCACTAACCATTTGGAGCCGTCTCCCGTGTTCTTAGCTGGCCAGGGCTAAAGATGGGCTCAAAGTCTGAAGCAGAAGGAACAACCAAAAGCCCACCCTCCCCACGTGAGAGCCCCTTGCCAACACCAGAGCCCTTCCAGACAAGGAGGACGTGAGGAATTTTGAATGAATTCTAGATGGGACCTCTGAGTTGCTTTAGATGATGCTATTTATTTTTATCTTCTACACGGGCAGGAAGGGTGAGTTCAGCTCACATCTTCACTGCGTGGCTCAGAAGGTCACAAGATTTCTAGTTACAAGAGCTTTTAAGGATTTATTGACCAACAAAACAGTGCCAGCAAGGGTATTTATGTTTTTAACCCAATTTTTAAATATTTCATCTTCTAGATTCATGCTACACTGTAAGCTTTTTTAATCAATTACATTATGACACACAAACCTACAGTGCTGTACTCTAAAGCTCTAAACTTCACTTAGCTTAACGTGTCTGCTTTAAACTATGAATCCACATTCTCACTCCTAGCACCTAAGGTTGGAAGCCTTTTCCAAGGTCTCAGATAAAATCCTGTGTTTAATTCTAAGCTTTGGCTCACAGGCCCAAAGTCCTGAGAGTTCTCTGCATTTCAGATTCCAGCATTGGATGACTTAAGGTTAAAGTGTCTGCCCTCAGCTCCCCACTGCTCTGACCCCATGTCAGCTTCTGCACCCCCTCAGGGACTGAGGTACAGCAAAGTGGCAAAACTTCCCTAAAACCTCCCAAAGTAACAGCAAAACACACCAAAAAAAAAAAAAAAAATCACTGAGATGAGAAGACATGAGTTAAGGCAAATGTCAGTAACCACCTAAGCCTAATGTTTGTTAAAAAAAATATTTAAAGAAATTGATAATATTTCATAAAGAAAAATAAATCTAAAAGATATTTTTAGGTATCTTTGTTCTGCTCAGACACAACTGTGTTTTCCACTGAATCAAAACCTGAAAGTTTCCCTCCACAGCAGCAGATTTAGGGAACCACGTGCAAGTTTCCCTCTTCTGTTTCACCTTCCATCCACCCTGCCTTGCCCTTACAGGGTTTCACAAACCCACAGGTGGAAAGGCAGCAGGTGGAAAATCTGCTTTCCCTCCTGGGGCTTTCCTTTCAGCTCATCTGACCTTCAGCCAAAGAAATTTCATCCAACAGGTGGGATGTGACATCTCTGTCATTGTCACTGCCACTGTACCACCCCTAAATTTGTCCCCTACAGGGTTTCTGTGCATCTGCATCCCAATATTTCTGTGTATTACGTATTCTACATGTGTTCTAACAGTTTTGGAGACCTTCTGGCAGATGTTTGTAGGCAAGCAAGCAGCACAATTTGGCTTTGAAGTGAGCTAAGTGTGGCTTCCCAAGCCCGGGGAAAAACTGGGAAAACTGGGAAAACAAGCAATGTCTCAGCAGAACAGTAGAGGGAAACAGAGCCACGGGGCTGAGGGCAAACATCAATAATTGGGACTGACAAGGAGGTTTGGTGGCTCGTGAGAACTGGGAAATTCAAACTCATCCCATTTAGACTGCAAACAGTGGAAAGGTTTAGTGAGTAATCTGACAGGCAGAAATGGAGTCATGCACATGAGAACTGTAATTTGTTAGAGTAAAGAAACCACTAGGTCACAGCATGATTCTTCTTCATGACTCAACAGCACTATTCTAAAAATATGAAAGTGGGAGGTCTCCTTGCACTATTACAGTGTGGAAAAAGTTGTATTCTACAATACTTGGCTTTCTGGAGCTCGTACCCTTTCAAAAACAAATTTCAAAGCCACGTGGTTTCACTTAAGCTCTGAAAATACTTCCTAAAATTTTGCCACAGCAAGTTAGCTGAAGGTTATTTTTACTCCAGCTTTCCCCTAAACATCTGTCCCAAGGCAGTACTACCCATCTTATGGCCACATACTTGAGAGTCAGCTGAGAACAGACAACAGGGCAAGAGATATTCTGCACTAAAGCTTTCTAGAGGAGGAGTAATTTTGGAACTTGAAACCTCAAAGACATCTTTTCCCACCACTACTTTCTACTGATTTTAATCTGCTCATTTAATAAAATTTAGGGATTGCATAACTGTAATTTAATTAATTTGCAATTTCTTTTTTTCCTAAAAGTTTTTAGGAAATGTCTTGGTTTTGGGTGGTTTTTTTGTTTTGTTTTTTTTTGTACCATAGAAGATGAATGCCATTTTTATTTCTAAAGACAAATGTGTTTTCCAAGCCATGTCCAAGACTTTCATTAATAGAACTTGACATCTTTACAACTGACATAAAGGGCTCTTCAGGTCTTAATGTGACATAACAAGGTAATGAAAAATTCTCTCCTGAAAAATATGAAGGTCTTAAGTGTATCTGGGTATACCTTAATATTCATACATTTATGTGTATGTGCCCATGGGCAGAGAAGATTATATATTCACACTAGAAGATTATAAATTTACACTTGTAAAAGATAATGCATATTCTCCACAATAAAGAGAGAGTGCTGAAAAGCCTAAATAAAATTATAATAATCCATTGGTGTGAAATAAAATGAGAAATTATTTCCAAATAACTGTTCTGAACTAGATATAAATATGGTAATCAGTGTTGCTGGGTTTGTGAAATCATGGAACCCCTCTTGTAAATTAAAGAAACTTTATCTTCAGTGAAGATGATATAGGTCTCAGACTTTTCTCAGCTAATTGATATGGTTTTCTACTTGCAGATCTTACTGGGCAGAATATTTCACTCAACAGTCCTCGATCATTTCTCACTCCACTGTCAGCTCAGTGTGGGTTTCAGCACAGATCTCATTCTCCATTCTCAGTTCAGCTCATTCTCCTGGGTTCTGCTCTGTCCTATTCCAGTCACAGTGAGAACACTCTGACTGGTGATTGTACAGCGTGGATGCCACACAAGTGTCCCAACCAAAAATTCAGGACAGCGGTATTCCGTCTTCTTTAAATCAATACTCAATTTACTAAATCCATCCTAAACACTACAGAGTACCCAGTCTTTTTTAAGGTTAAGTGCTCTGTGTGTGCATTTGTGCATGTAACATTGCAGTCAGAATCCATTATAGTAAAATCTGCTAGGATGGAGAATGATGAATGATCTTCATTTCAAATGTTATCCACATAAATTCATACATGCCATATTAATGGTACATATTCTTTTTTCTGTGTTTGAAATGTTTCTCTAGACTTCATGACCTAAAACTGTCTTTCTAAATTTAGCTGAAATAACTGCACAAGTAAATGATAACGTATATGTCATAATATGAAATACAGGCATCCTTTTAAGTGCAAATTTTTGGCAGGTGTGCATTCAAACAATAAAAAATATGCAAATAAATAACCATTCTCTTACAGATTCTATCTTCCCATCAGAACAGGGGATGACATTTCCCTGTAGTGTACAAGTCCTGTCTGCAACTAGAGGAGACTGAGTGGCACAGGGCAGTTGCAAGCAGAGCTGACAGCCTGTGCTGACCTCTAGGAATTGCCCTGCTGTTGAACAGCCATGCAGTAACAGACCCTAAAATGCTCTGGAGAGCTGCAAATCCTTTACTTTCCCTTGCAATCTGGCTTTGTGGTGAAAGCCAAACTTTTTACGCTGAATTAATTCATGCTTTTCCAAAGGTACCTCAAAATCCACCATTCAGACTCTTAAAAAGTCCCCTCTTGAAAGCCACCTGAAAGGAATTTTCTACAATGTGTACAAGTCATAACACTGGGAATTTTCTACCATGTGTATAAGTCATAACACTGGAAAAGATACAGCCCCAAAAAAGGTGTCTCAGAGGATGCAGCCTCTGCAGGGTCCCTGTCCTGTGGGGGTCATTCACATGTGTCAGGCACAGGAGGCCTATAGAGAAAAGTGGGCAGAAATGGAATATATTCTGGCACTTATATCCTAATCCAAATCTCACCATGCCAGCAAGGAGCTCAGTTTCTGACCGAGAGATTACAATATTTTTTGAAAACATTGGTTAGGTGCAGGTTCTTCTATACTTTTTCCAAAATTTGGAATAGAAAACTAAACCCCATAAGAAAAGTGCCTGATACTTATTTTGAGCAGATAAAAGTACAATTTTTAGATACCCAATGCTGATGTTTTAGAATATTTCCAAGAACCAAAGTTTGAATCTGAAACATGCAAGAGCTACACATGTTTTCAGCCTCACTTCTAGAGATGCAGGATTATCCAGCAACTGGCAGCAAAATCATCCCAGGAGTATTATGCTCTCCCAAAACATTGGTAAAAATTGATATTGTTCTGAAATCCCTGGGGGGAAAATAATCACATGAGAAGACAGAGCTCCTCACTCACATCACCTCACAAGAGCTCCAAACTGAGACACTCAGAAAAGCAGAATCAGCAGCAGAAGAATTTTTTTTTTTTTTCCCAGCCTTCATCAGTGGTTCTTTGTGAGTTCAGACCTGGGAGCTGGCCCCAAATGCTCTGGTCTTCCCAAGAGCCCAGAGCACTAAGAATGCAATCAGGGTGCCTAAATTCTTGTCAGATTAAATTAATGCTCTTATGAAAAGGAAAGCATAATTTTGGTTCACGATGGGGGGTAAAGGCTGGCAAAACATAATAATTGGAAAGATTTGTATGTGGTCAGGAGTTCTGCAGAATTTGAACTGTTTGTATTTGTGTCAGTGCATCTTCTCAAAAGCCCAGTTCACTGAAGCCCAGTGTGAAATTGTAAACTGCCAGAAAAGCCAAAGACATTGATACAGCCAGGAAACAGGTTTATATCAGACTTTGAACTCCAGAAGAACTTGCATTTAAATACCTCTTGATCATGTAAGGCATCCCAAGTTCAAACTGTGAATTCTAAAGGCACCATGTCAAGCTAACACTTGAATTTCAATCAAGTCTTCAAATATGAATACTTGATTTAGACCAATCTCCAGCTAGAAACATCACAACTTCCTAGGCATATCTATTTTTGGTTATGGAGTATTACCCGTGTTCCCAGCTTGGCAGGACCAGAGGACATGAACACTTCCCCCTGTGAAAATTTACTTTGGGATTCAAAAAAAAAGCTTTCATTTACCTGTCTCACCTGCGAGGCTCTTCACAACAGATGTTCTCCGAGCTTTTCTGTGGAATCAGGCTCCACAGAAGGAAACAAAACAAAAGCCAGCTGCACTCACACACCTTTTTATGCCACAGGGTGAGTTGCCAGAATATTCACTGGGAAAAATACCTAAAATAAAGCCTTGGATACTAACATAACTGCTTATGGAAACCCACACCTGGAATGCATTGAATTTAACCAGATGGAAGTGTGCCAACCACTGAAATGCAATTTCACCAAAAATCCTATTGTTCATGCTCCCTGCTGTACAGGCAGACAAGACAGCTAACATATATTAAGCCACATAGATAGGTGGAAAAATGCAAAAATATTTTTAATTTCTCTTTCCTTTTCCCTTCCAAACAAAACTTGCCACCATTATATTCTTATAATACTTATATTACTTACTTATAGTCAGTGTTGTTTCTGTGAGCAGTCTTACCACTTTTGTCTTGATGGTAGAAAAAGTGATGCTATCTCAGAGTACCAAAATAAAGCAGGCTGAGCTTGCACAAGGTGTATCTGTCCCTTCTCATATCAGCCCTCCACACTGAGCCTCATGCTGACATAAACATGCCTGCCCAATTGACCTGGGATTATTGCAAGCCTCTGCAGAGGGACATAAAGAAATATTTCAAAATGAGGATATCTCCATCTTTTTTGGGGACAGTGGCTAGGACTGGATGCCTTGGAGGAGCAGGCTGGGTCTCCTGGCTGTGCAAAGTTACTGTGCTTCCAGGGACAGGCTTGCAAACCTCCTGCTTTCATTCTCTGTAAACATATGAAGAACTCAGACCACTTAATCCATTTATACATTTCCACTATATCTAATTTTTCCACTATATTTTTATATTTAATTTTTCTTTATTCTTGTCCTGGGAAAAATGGCATCTCTCACAAACACATACGCACACCAAAAAAAAAAAAAATTTAAAATGTAAAAAATAATTTTAGAAAACATTATTTCAAAAAGGTTATGTCTATTTTGTCATAGCCTTTTTTTTTTTTTTTTTTTTCCAAAAAGGTTATCTCTGGTTCATCTTCTGTTTGGGACACAGTTAGAAGTAAATTTTTGGCTTTAATCTCTTTATCGCTTTCTAAACATCCTCTTTATCTAATATATTGTTACTGAAGCTGGGTAAGGGATGTGAACACTGCACTCATGAACAATCACTGAGGATCAAATGACAAACAGTCTGGTCTGAAACACTGCATGGCCTTCACCAAAATTTACAAATGTTTTCAGTGAAAACATTGACTGAATTCAGATGGATCAAGTCATCTCTTTGAAGTAGCTGGTAAGAGAAGTGAGCTTACAGTACATTGATGGGGTTTTATCCACCTCAAAGCATTTAGCAGGTTATTTCTTTCAGCTATACCCTTTGACCCTTTCCTCAAAATTGCCTTTTAGGTAAACTTTAAAAATTTACCCTTTAGGAAAACTTTAATTTTTTTAGCAAAGGACAAATCCATTCTATGACATGGCATTCAGAAAACAATGAAAACAAAGAAGTTTTAAATATTCCAAGACCACAGCAGAGTTTAATAAAGAAGAGAACAACTTGGGTAATCAAGACAACCCTGAATAAGAAATGAAGTCAATGAAAAAAAAAAAAAATAAAGGGCTTGAAACTTGGCTGGTATCAATTTGAGATCTGTTCTGTATCAATTGCAGACAAAGCTACAAACTGGGACTGCACAGAAAATCTCTCTTAAACCAGTGCTCTTGTGCCAGCAAGGATTGGGACGGGCTCTCTACACCTTTGTGCTGCAAGGGGACAGCAAGTGAGCTGAGATCCCAAAGAAATGTTAAAATTAACTGGGGGAACTGGAGAAAAAATACCAACCCCTTCAAAATCTCTAGTTTTTAATATACCATCCATAAAATGGTATATTATTCCATAAGTGAAAGAAGGTTTGTTTAGCCATGGTGAAGTCATGATGGTGTCTAACCATGATGAAGCAGACAAACTATAAGTTGATTTTTGGTCATTTTGATTTTGATAATTATTTTCATTTCCAAATAGCCTGGCACAATTCTCATAGCTTTCAAAAGTGAGTGGCATGAAGCTTTCACAGTTTACCCAGCTCTGTATTTCAGGAAACAATTGAAATCTATTTCAATGTCTTTGAAAGTCATCCTGAGAAGGAGACATACTAAGTGAAACAGCCCATGGAATAGCTTGGAAAAAAAGTTAAAATCGCAGCAAATTCACTTGTAGTAAGAATGTACTTTGTGGAAATAAGAAATAAATAATTGTTTAAAAAAAATTTAAAAAAAGGAAGAATCATGTCAGCAGCTTGAAACTGGGCCAGCTGGAGTTGAGTGCTGCTCGAGGCTTACAAACATGATAATCATAAAACATGCCTCCAGAGGGAACAGAACTGCCCCAGGTAACCATGCCTCTGCTAAACCAGGATGATTTAGACCTCCAAAGTAAATAGGCCACAGCTATTACAAGCCAAGGAAATTAGGATAAGCTAAGGTAACAGCAGAGTGATAACTACTTTAACAATTAGCAGATGAAGAGCAACGCTTGCACTCCTGTGAAGATTCTCAAGGACACAGAAAGGAATTTGCAACCTGTAACCAAATTCTGCTTCTGTTTGTGTTGTAGCTGGCACCATAATGCAGGACTGCCAGCAAGCTGTTATTTCTCTTTCCTTAGTCATGAAAAATACAGCCATCACCTTTTTTTTATTATTATTTTTTTATTTTTGCCCCCTAGAATTAGTCCTCCATAAGTAGTTTCTTCCTGCAAACACTGAAAATAATCTTAGGGATTCCTGAGGAATAAATCATCTTAGGATTTCCTTGAGGCAAACAAGCAGAGGAGATATTCCAGTTACAGCAAGGCAGGTGGGTATCCTATTTCTCTACAGGCTAGTACATTTTGT
Source organism: Pyrgilauda ruficollis (assembly GCF_017590135.1). Lineage (NCBI taxonomy): Eukaryota > Metazoa > Chordata > Aves > Passeriformes > Passeridae > Pyrgilauda > Pyrgilauda ruficollis. Next base: position 548,397 of record NW_024510099.1, on the reverse strand, counting down.
CAGTTTCTCCTCTCAAAATCTCAGCCCAGGTGTCATCTGCTACTCACTGATTTATCTTGCTCAGTCCCCTGTGTTTCCCTTCTCAAAGTCTGAGTTTACTGCTTCCCCTTTTTGCTATTTTAGCATAGCCTGTTCTCTTGGTTCTGAGTGAGCAGGGTAATTTTATGCACTACAAGATGGCAAGATTCAGGAAAGGCACTGAAAAAAAAATCCAGCAGGAAAAACAGTAAGGCACTGACAAAAAAATCAAGGAAAAAGCAGGGTCTGCTTAAGGCGTGAGGGGTTCTGTTCTCCTGGTAAGACATAATAAACTTCAATTTAGCAATTTCAAATAATCAAGCATAATTTTATCAGCCTCAGCTAGTTTAGAAATGTGTTATACCCATAAGGACAATTCTAGAATAATTTGGATAAGGTGTTACTGTAATATTTAATATTCAATAATATTCCATAATATTCAATAAATAATATTCAATATACAATATTATTCAAGATACCAGGAGAATATATTTTGGCTTTTGCCATAGCCAAAACTACTCCAGCCATGAGCACTAAGGGCAAAGCCACCTCTTCTATTCAGCTCCAGCCCAGGTAACGGATGGAATTCAGTTTTCCCCCAGGACATGCTCTGCAATCCCAGAGCAAGGAGCAGAAACACCGGACACACCTGGGTACCAGCAGCTATGAGACTGAAAGGAAGCAGTTTTAGAGAGGGAAATAACCCAGAAAAGCCTCCAGATCTCCTGTGCAATACTCTCAGCTATTTTAAGCTATAAACAGCAGGAGAAACAAGGAAGGGGAGGGGGGAGGGGGGACAGTGTTCCTGGGAAGCAAGAAATATTTTCTGAATATTAGTGATAGTAATGCCTTTTTGAGAGACAATATGTGTGTGCTATGATCATAACAACTTTGGGGGACAAACCCCTCTGTTTGCTTCACAACAGAATAAAACCTCAGTTCATCTATACACTGTTCCAGATTTATGCGTGTGTATCTCCTTTGATTTATGTGCATTTTTCTATCAACAGATTACTGGTCAGCTTATTCCCAGCCAACATGGGCAAACACAGCAGATTATTAATGTTTTAACCTAGTTACAGAAGAGCCTTGTTTGGGAGCAAGTGCGTACTTAGAGGTCCAGAGCTATTCAAGCCTTGCCGTCACTGCTCCGTGCCAGACTAAGCAGGTGATTTATTTTTCCTTAAGCCATCAGATTGCTTTGATATTTATCAGCATGGAGAATGTTTGGACTGATAGCACAACCTTTAGGAGAAGCATGAATCTGTCCCACAAAACAGGATGGGAACATAAATTTTAAAAAATGAGTGTTTGACACTTTTTAATGCCAAAATAAAACTATAACCGTTCCAGATATTGGAATTGTGCCAGCAGAACTTAGTGCATCATCTGAAGAGAGCCAATTCCAGTGCAGTTATTGCTCTGCTGAATAGCAAATAAGACCATGAACATGGATTTATTACATCCCAAACATGCACTGGGTATTACTAATAGCAGGGCCTGAATTCTTGAATTCAAAAAATGTATGTGAAGAAGTTCTCCAGCAGCCTAAAATAATACTGTGTGTTCTTTCAGCCATACAGGCTTCTTCCAATTATCTCAGGTTCTTCTCCTAATTAAATTTCTAAATATTTTTTCCAACCAAGTCACTCCAGATGTTGTGTCCTGCTCATTTTTGCCATATGTGACAGGTCCAGCCCTTGTACTGACCCAAACAAACTTTGGAATGCAATTGCTAACAAGAAACGTTGACTACAGCAAAATTTCTATATTTTCAAGACTCTAGAAGAAGGAAGAATCAAAGTTTGTTCTTGGAAAAGACTTTTACCATGTAGAACAATATGGGCAAAGCATGATTAATTACAAACTTCCAAATACACAAACAGTGTAACACTCATTTACTGGCATCACTGGAAATGAGAAACCGACTTAATAAAAGTTAAATGAAGGAGGAAACAGCCCCATTGCCTGTTACCACACACCTGTGTACAGCAATTAAACTGTCCAAATTGCCTTTTCTTGTTTGAGAAGTAGAATGCATTTAGAAATGCTGCTCAAATCTGAGTTTCTAACTTCATGGGCAGGGATATCACCAGAACTGTTCTCTGCCTCCCCTCTCTCCCTACAAATCTCTGCAAGTGCTCAGTGCAGTTACTGGGATGGGCAGGCTGCCCCAGAGCAGAGGCTGGACAGAGCTACAGAATAAAGCAGGGATTCATTCCAAGGATCTCCTCCATGGATCCACCTTGGGCAGCACAAGAGCCCAGCCAGGGCTGCACCCAAGATGAACCCAAATGGTCCCAAAATGCACGAGGAGCGCTCACGGGGTCTCTCCCTGGGATCAGCTCATAATAAAAAATATAAAAGCTAACCCATCCCTTACTGTCCAGGGAGAGCTCTGTCCTACACTGCACCACTGCTCACTGAGGGTGCACATCTGATTATTACATGGAGTTCATTTTCCATTCAACCTTGAGGTCTCTTTATAACTGTAACACTGACTTCTAAATCCATGTCTTATTATCTCTTCTTAAAGGTTTGCATTTCATATTGCTTTTGGGCTTTGGTAGTGTTTTTGGGTTGTGATTTTTTGGGTTTTGTTGTTTTTGGTTTTTTTTCGGGGGGGGGGGGGTTTTTTGTTTTTGGGTTTTTTGGGGGGGGGGGTGTTTTATGTTTTTGGGTTTTTTGTGGTGGAGGGGGGATATTTCTGCATCCTTGCAGTGGAGTGCTAATCACTTGATCTTTTAAACACCCAGATTCTTGTGTTCAGACTGAATTGCTGGATAATGCTAAAGTATGCAAAGGATGCAAAGGGGAATATTAAATATCACTTACAGAAAATGGCTATGCCTTGGGTAGAGCAAATAAGACATAAACAAATGTTTGGTTTTCTCCATACAAAGGTTGGAGTGCTTTTCAGCTTTTTTCACCTTCTCAGCTGGTTAAATTAGACCAGGTAACTACAGTATGCAGGACTGAGGTGATTCTGATAATACAGATAATTCTACGTGTTGCTGCATGGCAGTACAATACTTGTCCTATCTGAAAAATCAGAATAACAGGGTTACTGGCATGCCTGACCTTAAACACACTTGTTAAATCCTCATAAGCCATGTAATTATCATTATCAGTGACCTGCTGAATAGAACGTTTGTTATAACTGAAAATGATTGTACGCTGTTGTGTTTGCATTCTGGCTACATTAGCAGCTACCTGGAATTTGGTGCACACAGCAGAAAAAATAGAAATGTCTGGGAGCAGAAGCTATTTCCATAGAAGGCCTGAGCTCCAAAGTGTGCTGCCTCACTCCTTGCATTCTGCTGTGTGGTTTCAATTTCCTCATACAGAATTTTATATCAAAAGTAAACACAAGAGGCAGTGGAATAACGCTAGAGGAAAAACAAGGCAAGCCAAAGGAGAATTCAGGCTCCTCAGGCTGACCTTTACAGCACTTCTTTTAATATCTCAGGGAAAAAAAATAGTAGAGGCCATTAGGGATTCAGCTGTGTTCCAACACAAACTCAACTCTGGAACACAAATACAGAGAAGAGAAGAGTTAGAAAATACAAATCCAAGAAATATTATTTTGCTCCTTTTGCTTCTGTAAAAATATTTTAGAAAATAAGGTTGCCATTACACCGGTGTACTAATTTTCATATGTGCGCAGTGGACAAGCAATAGTAAAATTTTAATTCTGACTGCATTTTATTACCATTTTGCAGGAGTATGGCAGGAGCCTCTTTCTCCTATTTTTTCCTCAACATCTACTCATGACTTTTTTACCTCGCCAAAGGAAGCAAGAGCTTCTGCTCATGCACAGAGAGATCAGAAGCTGCATGGAGCTGCCTGCCCGGAATTTCTCTGTGTATTCTGGCACTTTTTCCAGCAGCAGCTCCCTGCAGAAGGCTGCCCATGCACCAGCCATTAATCAGCCATTAATGTTGAGGTTTGCAGGCAGGCAAGGTCTAAGCCTGAGCCAGGTAGGAAAAAAAAACCTCCTGGTGGAGATTGAAGTGATCTAAAATGCTCCTTCTTGATTTTGAGCCAATGTTTACTGTTCAATATATTGACACGTATGCAGAAATGCAGCCTTTCCTATCAGGGAGAAGAGTCTAAGACAGTGATCATATTTTTCTTTGTCAAATTTCTTATTGCTATGTAGGAACAAAACACAATTTTCCAAAGAAATTTCATTTAGCATTATGTCACTCCAGCATCAACAACAAGTATCCTATTATTCTGTTGCTCCTACTGGAATTGATTGTATGCTGCTTTCTTTTAACAGTAAGGTCTGTCTCTTACTCGGTCGTTTCAAAATTAATTCATCTCCATTAACAGGTTTTAGTTGCATCTCATATTACTTACCCCAGAGGTCTACACTCATGCTGCAGATTGTCACTTCACGACAACATCTATCGTCATGTCTTTGCTTCACCAGCTACCAAGGATGTAGCTTTAAATCATACAAATTCTGTGCTTAGCTACAGACTCCAGAAAAAAAAAAAGCAATCTGATTTTTTTTATAAAACTGTGTTTTATAAAGATAAAGGAGCTACCTACTTACATTTCAAATTGTTTAAATCTCAATCACTTAAACCCATTTGAGAAATGCATTGCTGTAAAACACTGGTGTTTTTAAGCAGTGAAAGGATGCCTTATTTTACTCAGTTAGCAGACAGGGATTATTTCTGAGAGCAGAAAAGGGAACACATTCCTTCATCTGGAGTACAAATTTAAGATGCCAAGCTGTAGCCACGCTTCAAAATCTCCCAAATGTCTCTGCACCTTTTAAATGAAATATTAATATGCTTACCATGACCCAGCTGGGAAACCATGTCTCATCTAGAGGATGCTGTTCTCTATATTTAAAGAGTGTATTTCTGCAGAGCAATGGCTGAGGGTGGCAGGGGTGCATACAGCAGCTTTCTGTTGCCTAGAATTTTGTTGGATTTTCACATTATCGTTTCCCAGGTTAACACTTCCCAGGTTTGGTCTCTCTTTTTGGGGAAGTTCAAAAGGAAAGTTCAGGGAGAACTGTTCCACCTCTTATGAGAGCGATGTTAGGGAAAAATAGGCAGCTGCTAATTATCAAGAATATTCTAGGTATGAAATGGAAGTGGTCTCAGACTTCGGGTGGCGAAAGAAACCAAAACAACTTACCAGTACAGAAACCCAAATCAACCCTAACACCTGCAAAGTGAAATTGCACCAAAATTTCATCTCCAAATGCACCAAAACTGCATAAAAACTGAACTCTTCATATATCAGCAGCAAATCTGACAGCATGACACATATACTGACCCATACTCAGTTTGTATATGTTATTTACTAACTATGCTTCACAAGCTGATAAGGAATTTGCTGATGGACTTTTCTTAGGAGTTTTTTATTACAAAAGTTACTGCCAGAACTTAAAGGTGACAGGGTCACTAGTCTAAGTCTACAGTCAAGAGAATGACTTACTGATAGATGCAAGAAAAGACCAAACTGACTTCCACTGTTCCCAGCATCAGTGAGAAATCAGCATCCAATTGGCTGCTAAGCAAATGAAAATTAAAAAACCCTACTACAAAACCATGGCCACCCTCATGCACTGTCCCATTAATTCTGACTACCAGAGGGGAAAACCTCAAAGAGATTTTGTAGGGTGGGTACAGTGTGAGAACAGGTAGCATCAGTCCTCATCCAGAGCAGGCAGCAGCCCCTGTGCTCCAGCTGCCAGGGAGTTGTGCTGCTCAGGAATCTCACCCTGGTGCTCAGACCAACCCCTCAGCTGTCTGCAACAGAAGGGAATTTCACAGTCTGGAATTTCAGCATTCCTCAGCTGGAGCTGCTTCCTGACAGTGGACTGCTGCTCCTTGTGGGAAGGGTCAAAGCGGGAAGCAGGACCTCTCTGGTCCAGAGTTCAACGGGCTAGGTTTTCATGGCTTTTTTTAAACAAGATTAAGGAGGTGTGAAATTGGACAGACACATTTGACAGAACCAGATGTAGCAATCCGACTCCAAGCACTGCACCCATGTTTGTACAACCCCTTTGAAACAGTCAGGTATCACACCTGCGTTCCATACTGAGAACTGTGTTACAGAAACGTGCAGCACCTTCCAACTCAGCTTCCAAATGCAAAATGCAGCACTCAACCTTTCAGCAGGCAGGTGATAAAAACCAGCCTGAAGTAGTGCTCTGCACTGTTTGAAATTAAAGATAATATTCTATTTGCAGAGGCCAACATAAACCCTGAGTATCTCTGTACACTTATTTTATTTTGGTGGAATTCAGGACCTAAGGTTTCCATTACAGCTGTACACTAATTTTGATGTGCCCACAATGGACAAGCAGTAGTACAATTTTGATGCTGATTGTATTTTAATTCTAGCCTGAGAGCCTGTGACAGTGAAAGTGCAAAGTGAGGGTGACAATGTGGTCTGGTGTACACAAAGGGAAAACAGAATCCCAGGGGAACCTGAAATTTGCTGCTGGGGGCTGAACTATTGAGACCTTCATGCTGTGACTGGTAGGACAAGACTGTGCACTTATTAAAATTGGCAAAGTTTGGTAGAGCTGCATTGGCCCACTCTGCGTGTGTGAAACTCATATAAAAATATCATTAAAAATTAATTGCTTCATATCCCAAGAAGCTCTTCCAATACAGCAAAATTTGATTGACTGATACAGCAGAAAAGCACACAGCCTGAGGAGATCAGGCTGGCAATGGCATATGCATGATTACACCATCCATATTTGATTGACTGATATAGCAGAAAAGCACACAGACAGCCTGAGGAGATCAGGCTGGCAATGGCATATGCATGATTACACCATCCATTTCTTCCATTTAGTTTTCTTCTGTGTTTATTGCAGTTGTTTCTCATTGCTAAATAAATGGAAATATATTCCATCATTTTAAATTAAATTTGGTGAATTTTAGGAGTCGTGAATCTCAAAGACAAATTGCAGCAGCTGGAGCTACAGACTAAGGAAAATTATGTTAATGGTCTTAAATTATCCTGTGAAAGAACCTCAGAGATGTCACTCTCTGAGAATAGCTCCTGTGGAAACCATGAAAAAAAAAAAAGGGAGGAAGAAACACTATCACAAGTGCTGTTATTTTGAGGAATTGAAATCAAGTCTTAGTGGTCCTTCCCCAGTGCAAAAGTGTGAATTTAAACTTTTGTCACTGCTCTGAACTCTAAACAACAGAACCCAGACTTATGGCTGCATTTCCCTTGTGTACATTTCTAATGATTTCTGTGGAGAGCATAGATAACAGGATAAGCTTTAATCTCAAATAAAAAAGGAATTTCTGTGAACACACAAGAGCCAATTTTAGCAAATTTAAATTTCTCATTTCTTCCACTGGTACGGAGACCCAGTAGAATTTTCCTTTGCATAACAGGTACAGATAAGCAAGGTTTTTTCTTTCTCAATAAAGTATTAAAATATCTGGTAATGTAGTTTTTTTTAAAAATTAGTTAAAATAATGACTACATTTCTTCTGGAACTCCAGACCAGCAACCTGACCAAGTAAATAATACAAGTTAAAGAAAATGTTGGGGTGTTTTTACCTAATTAGTGAGTAAAGTGAAATAAACATTCTAGCTAACAAAATCTAAACTTCACCTAGACCTAAACGCTGTAGAGATGACAAACTTTTCTGTAGGAAGGTGTCTTTTTTTGCCATCTGAAACGTCTAGAATGTTTCACAGCTTTTCTAAAATCTGCTTCTGGCCAAGATGTTCCAGGTGCTGCCGGTTTGGCAGGCGGACAGAATCCACTGCTGAGAAGCAGCAGGCAGAAGGGCAGGGGCTTGTCTGGAGAGGGAGCTCCAGCAGGCTGCAGGACAGGGGCATCCCAAACTCCTGATCCTCCAGGGATGGTGGGAACCCAAGCCCATCTTGGAGCCTTGTTTTCCTAGCAATCTATGATTTAATAGCTAATAGAATACATAATATTAGATCTATAATATTATTTACATACTTCCCCACATAAAAAATAGAAATATTTTACATATTATATATTTATATATATTATATAATTTATTATTCTATATTATATATGAAAACACATAATATATAAATATCTTAGCATATTATCCTACATTATATATATTTCTATTTTATGTATTATAAATATATTTTTATATATTTAAAATATATATTATCTTATAATAATATTTTAATGTATATTATTTCTATTATTTATCATGTATATTTATATTGTACATAATCTATTATAATACAAATATTTGTATTTACATTATTTTTATTTTAATATCGATTATATATTATTCCATATTATATATACAAATATAAAATAGAAAATCATTTTTGTATTACATATAATATTCTTTTTATATCATTTCATTTATAAAATCTATAATATTATAACCTCTATATTATTATATATATTATATAATCCCTATAATTTTATAATCTCTAATATAAACATTCTGCACTAATTCTTTTGGCGGAAAAACATCAAATTAACCAGGGTTTTAATAGATTTGTTGAGCCTCAATCACCCCAAGAGTTTCCTCAGTGGCCTTGCTCCCTCCTGCATGTCCCAGATCTGCTCGCCACCTCCTCAAGTCCTGCTGTACAAATCATCCTTGGCACACTGAGCCTCACATCTGCCCCCGAGTTAAAGGGCTCTCTAAAATGGAGAATGGTTTGCATGCGCAGAAATAGCCCCCATCTTGCTCTTAATAAGTTAGGAAATAGTAAATAACTGGAAGGAACAGAAAACTTGGTTTTATACTACTGCTACTTGCACAAAATACACAATGATAAAATTAAGTATAGTTCAAATACTATAGAAACTTGAGATAGAGTTTTAGAGTCTTTCCAAACTCTGATTTGTTTTTTGTTTGGCTTTTCTATTTCTCACATTCTGCGGGTGCTGAATTATTTTCCTTATACCATAGTTTTTTTGGGTTTTTCTATTTATTTCCTTAGAAGTAAGCAGAAATTTTCTGGGTTTAATTTTTTAAAACTTAAGAGTTACGCATTCATATGGCTTTCCTACTATTTAGAATCCAATAGCCCACAGTGAAGAGATTCTTCCTCCTCCAAATAAAGTCAGTTAATTATGTATACTCTCAAGCCCCAGTCATTAATTCTCTGAGTGAATGAAGCAGGGTTTAGGGCAACAAATCGTCAGCATATGCTTTGTGCCTTTTTTTTTCTTTTTTTTTCCTAAAAAGAAGCAGACCTACATTTGTCTAATTTCTCTTCTGCTCCTGGGCAGCTTCAGCACTACCATCTGGGGGGAAGCAAGCTGTGCTAGCAACAAACACTGAGCTGTATTATCAGGGAGATAAATAAAGAAAAAGGAACAAATTTCAATGAAGGGTTTTATGAATAGGCTGTCTGAATTAACCATTACACAAGCATCTCCTTTTTCCTGAAAAAAACACATGAAAATAATGCTTATTTATCATTCTAAACAACGTTCTAGTTCTCTCTCTCACCAAGAGTTTGATTCTGAAAGATAAGAAACAAATGCTTATTTTCACATTTGATAACACTTGTTTATTCTACAACACGAGCTCTAGGTTTTGCACATCATCCTGAAAAAAATCATTTGCTAGAGGAGTAAATTTTTGAAGGACTGATTGCTTTTGAAATGCTCTTTTTTTTTTTTGTTAGCTTGTAATGAGAGATTTTTGTTTATAAAAATAATGATTTTAGGACTGGTTTTTTTTAGTTCTATGTATCTGAAAAATTTGATCCGTTATTTGAACTAAAGAAAAAAAAGATCAACATACTATGGCCAAAAAAACAAAAATTCCCAAAATCTTTTCCAAAGCAATGAGTATTTGAAGTTGATAGTGAACATTTCAGTGCTGAAGAAGAAAGCTGAGAGAGTTTTTATTAAGAGATTAGGTGAATCAAAAACCCCTTTCAAGCACTCTAAATAGGAGGGGAAAAAAAAATAAAAAGAGCTAAAGAGCTAGAAAGACTTTGCCAGTTGCAAAAGAAAGTTGGGGAAAGTGAAGGCTGGTTGCTGGATGGAGGAGTAATTATGGTTACAAATGGCACAGGACACAGTGAGTTAGTCATCTCCAGATGAAAACTGAGAGTTAGTTATGTCCAGGTGAAAACTGAGAGTTAGTTATCTCCAGAGGAAAGCTGAGCCCCCAGATAGATCAGCATGTTTTGCAAAGGAGGACAGCTGACAGTGAAGGAGCAGCAGATCAGAAACTCCATGAGAAATCCACAGGGCTGGACAAGAGTCACATGAGGGTGATGAAATGAAAAATGGAAAAGAGGGATGAAAAATCACTCTGGGTTTACCAAAGGTCCCATTCCAATCAGACACTGCCTCAGGAAATAGAGAGCTGCTAGTAAGTCAAAAGACATGGATAAAAATGAACTTGAGGTGGACATTCCCAGTCTGCTCTTCAGAAATGATCACAAAAGATGGATTCAGAATTGTGAGGAGGTAAATCTGTTCTCAAGTGAACAGCAGGGCAGGCTGGAAATGGGAGAGCAGCCCCAGCAGAGATGGGCAGGTCACACCCAATGCAGCATGTGCCTCATTCCTTTGGGGTCTGACATGAATGGTAATTCACTCTAGAACACACACCTGCTAAAAATGTCAGGTTTTGTGTGACTCCCCATGAACAGGGACACTTTCCAATGATTTCTTTGGCCTTAAGACAGAGAATGTTACTGTAATTTTGGATGGGGTGAGCAATAAAGAACATTACTGGAAGAAATAACCACTAAATCAGAGCTGAAGGTTGGTAACTCAGTGTGTCACTTCCCATCCAGTAATTCTGGACAACACATAAAGACCATTCATCCATCTCACTGGGCCTTTGTAAAAATTATTTTAGTACAACACATGATATACACATCAGTTTAAAACCAGTTGAATTTCTTTCACTTTCTTTTAAACATAACAACTTGGTTTTTACAGGTGAGATTTTGCAGGCTTGATTTTTAACAGGTGAGATTTGATAGAAGAGATTTTGCAGGCTTGATTTTCAACAGGTGAGTTTTGATAGAAGAGATTTTACAGGCTTGATTTTTAACAGGTGAGATTTGATAGGAGCTCCCTGCCAGCGAGGCAGCCTGTGAGCAGTCACCACCACCTGACTATATTCTAGGATATAACATCATAGTACAGAACATCTTCTGCTAAATAAACACTTAGAAAACACATTTTTTTTTTGCACTTGATGTTTTTCAAGCATTTTTCCTCCGAAACACACTGTGATGCTAACTGCAGCAACGTGAACACATGAGCTAGCGTTGCCAGCCAGATCCAGCTGCCTGCAGGGAACCTTGCATCTGGATCCTTCCTGGAGCACAGCAACTGACCAAGAGCTCCCCAGCCTAAAAATAGAGCACCTTCTGCTCTGCTTCAGGAGCTCCCATCACACACTGGACACTTTGGGGGTGTCTACAGAGCCCTGATCAGCTCAGCCAGACCTCCCTCCTCGAGGTGGAGAGAGAACAAGAGCTGCACTCGCCCTACAGAGATGGGAAAGAGATTCCCAGCAGGGATGGGAAAGGCTCACTGACACAGGGTCTCAGCTGCTCCCTTGGCTGTGGGAAAAACAAATTGTCTGCTTGAGTATCTGCAAGTAAGGGCTAAGCCAAACTGAAGAACTTAGTGACCCCCGTTCCACCAAGAGAACTGAGAATTTCAGTACCACCCAGGAAACAAGCTGGGGGGAATCACTAAACAAGTGATTTAGATTCTGGAAATAGATTCACCTTCTTGTTGGTTTTTCCAGCTTTTACAGAGATGGGGCAACTGAGAGCTGTTTTGAAAGATTTTATTCCATTATCAGTCTTGATGAAGGGTGAGACATAAGACATGTAAAACTCAACATCATTCCACCAGAAGCCAACCTATTTCCTGGCTACAACACCTTATAAATGAATTTCAGCCTATCAGCTTTTGCTACACAATGCTGCTAATACTTCTAACACCAATCACTATTATTTTTACCCCACCTGGTTCTGCTGCAATCCATCTTTCACAATTCTAATTCTCCAAAATATCTGGTCTTTTTGCAAGGCCATATTGTGAAATTTGTTTCTAGTTCAATCTCTCTCCCAACAATGCCATCTGCATTCCATGGCCTCCCTCATCTCAGAGTTTGCACACAGATGTACAAGGCTGTGTGAGATTTCTGTCAGGTTCTGAGAATCCCTTACAAACCCATCTCTCACACCTCTGATTGCAGATGAGGCACCATTTCTTGAGGACAAAAGAGGCGGTGCACGTTAAGAAGACTATCACACTATTATAACAACATTCTACTATTAATATTATAATATTATAACAATATTATCCTGCAAAAATGCCCAGTGACCTTTGCCTAGCTGGCCATACTCCCTGCTAGCCTGGGTTCCTCATAGGAACCAGGTTTCTGTCGGGTTCCTCGTAGGAACAGACACCTCTAGGAGGTGTTCAGATGAGGCAGGATCATTTCCTCTCTGAAGTGCCCATTTTTCTCCTTTAAATACAAAAATAATAGAGCAGTGAACTGAGGTTATGCCTGTTTCTTCAAGACAGGCAAAATTTAGATCTACCCCAAACAATAGTCCTTGTCCTAAGATAAAGGATAGCCTAAAACCCCGAGGGTGTCAAACAAGAGGAGGGATAGGGCCAAGCACAGAAACAACAATGAGGTCTAGTTACAGGAAATGTTAGAATTGTGATGGACTGCTTTAAGACAGCAGACATGGAATAAGATCAGATCCTCCTCACTTCATTTTACTCTACAGAAGCTTTCAATAAACTTCAAATAATTTTTTTCTGAACAGGGAGACAAAGACTTTCCCCCAAAATCCTTTCTTCCTCTCCCATGGAGAACAGTGAATATATATCACTTAGGAACCAGTTCCAGTGATGCTGGTGATTTGCAAGCTCCTATAAATTTCTTAAGATGCTTATAACCCTAGATCAGCACATTTTGAAGCACTTATTCCCAGAGGGACCAATACACCTTCAGGAAATGGGGAACCATCAGGATCTTTCACAGAAATGATCAACACTGTTGGTCCTTTACCCTGCATAAGCCAAGACTGCAAAGTAGAGCCACATGCATCCACACTGAGGCCTCACAAGTGTTATCTCCTCTATCAAAGCCCTTTAGTGAAACCTTTCTGAGCAGAGAAACTGCTCAGACTACTCAAAATCAAGTCACATACCTAGGGCTGCATGTTAGCCAGGACAAAACAATTTAAAAATATATCACTATATATTGCTATGATTTTAGGAGTGAAAAACTGGAATAATAGAAGTCCTCTTAATTTATTCTCTTCTGAGAACAAGTTCAGCGAAGGCAAAAAAGAGAGAGAAGGAAACAAGCCATAAACTGTGCATGCCTTCTGTAACAGAGAGCAGTTGTAATTGGGTTTTTTTTGTTAATTGAGCAGCAAGCCTTCCAAATGCAGACAAGCTCTTTAACTTATCAGTGGTGACATCTGTGTCTTTTTGTAACATAGAGCTCCAAGAGAGAACACTCAGCCATGCACCTAATTAAGGTTAATTAATACAAATTACTTATGTTGAAAATGACAATATTATCTATTGTTGAAAAGTCAATATAATCTAGGGGTCCCAGTGTTTTAGGAAAGCTAGATAGAACCTATTTTTTTTTCAGAACAGAAACGTGTCTAAAAGTTATACAGCTTTATTGCAAAGAACACAGGTCTAAGTTGCATTTCTGCTGCTTATCATTGTTTTTCACTAAAACACAAGGATTAAAAAAAAAAAAAAAAAAAAAAAAAAGAAACCCCCCATTCAGGGGACTTAACACGGGCAGCACCCCATTCAGTGGACTCTAGCAGGATTTGAGGACACACCATGAGCAGCATCAATGTCCTGGCTGACAGCAGATGTAAGCCAGAGCTTACCTGCACACCCTTTTCCCAGCCCTGATTCTTTAATCTCAACGTATAAATCATTCCACTGTATCCTACAAGCACATCCCTGCTAAAGAAGAGTTTTGAGCTCACAGTGCAGCTGACATTTTTTGCAGAAAATGGCCTGGAACCTATTTCCATGATTATATAATGTCATGCAGATCACATCAAGAAGTTAATGAAATGGAGGATGAGAGCTGAGATTTGCTGTTTCACATATAGGATGACAGAATTAATGTAGCACCCTGGAATATTGGAGGCAAGTAGACATTAGAAACCCAGATGTCAACAGGCATTTGGTAATTATAGGCAAGGAAAATCCAACCAAAATCATGTAACAGGTTAAAAAACACCTTTTAGTAGACTTCAGGAAAAGGAAGAGTAGTACTAAGAAAAGAAAATTTATTTTTTTTTCCTTCTAGCAAGCTTTATGTATATCTCATAAAAGTGTTGTACATCTGTTCTAGCAAGCAGCTAAAGAATGATCTTTGAATCCCCCTTCTCCATATTCTTACATCTTTAAAAAGAGATCAGGGGCACATTCAAGAGAGCATGATCAACAAAGAAACTCACAGAATCAAATCCTTTTGGCAGCAGATGTGCTCCAGGCAAGGCATGCCCAAAATATGATCAATACCTACAGGACAACAGTCCACTTGTACACCCAGGGTATTGATCACCCCTTTGTGTCCTTTCCTGGCAGCTCCCCCACCTCAGATTCCTGGGGGAGAGCACTGGTGGGTGATGCTACTGAAGAAGAAAATTAAAGGACAATTGGAGTAAGGCAAGGACTCAAGGATGAAATACTAAATGACAACACTCAATAAAACACACACTGTATTTTCACTGCAAGAGTCCCTTGACAATCAGCTGCTTTCATTATTCTCTCAGCTTTACCAGCCTGTCCTTGAACTGCCCTGTAACCACGGCAGAAGAACACACAGAGATGAGGTTATTTATGAAAGGCAGCACTCTCATTTGTATCAAATGCTCCTACACCTCCAGTACTTTGAGAGCACTGATTTGATCAGCAGCTGGCTCACAGTCTGGGCCATGAGCTTGGATTTCTTTTCATCTCTGCCTGTTTACATCCACTCTTTTTATTTATTTGAGGTTGGGGTGATCACAGCAGCGTCTGTGGCTTCACCCAGCATTTATAAAACACTTGTTTTGGACTAGCCAGCTAGAGCTGTTATCCACAGAACCACAGGGCAGCTGGGGCTGGCAGGGACTCTGTAAATCACCTGGGCTGACCCTGCTCCAGCAGGCTCACCTACAGCAGGCTGCACAGGATTGTGTCCTGGCTGAATTTCTCCAGAGAAATTGGGAAATTTGGAAAACCCCCCAACCACTCTGAGCAGCCTTTTCCACTGCTCCATCACCATCAAAGCCAAGAATTTTTCTTCCTATTCAGGCAGAACTTTCTGTGCCTTAATTTGTGACTTTGGGCAGCACTGCAAAGAGTTTGGCTCCCCCCTCAACACCTGCCCCGTAGCTATTTGTATTTATTGGTAAGTAGCATTGTTCTTGTTAGAAATGAGGGCATGGGATAATTTTTAAGTTAAGAATGATTTATTGTTTAGATAAACATCAGTCTTAGAAGCTGTGAGATTTTAGAGTATTTCCTGATAGTTTAAGAGTAGTTATATGTTTCTTTGTCACAAGGTAATATATGATTTTTTAAACTAATAGATAGTTGTTACAGAATTTGTATTTTAACTAATTACTTATTTTTATTGTACTGTGGATCCTTTTATTTAATAGGTTTTTAACTTACATACACATACATGTTTTTACCATAATTTCCAAACTCTTAATTTATTTTATATAATTATATTCTTCTATTTTTTACTATTTTATTAGTATAGTTTCTTATTTACTTAGGGTTTTTTTTTACTTATATCTATAGATATATAATTTTATTAATTTTTTGTTTAATATTTGTGCATTGTATTTTTACATCAATTTAAGTGCCTTCTAAGGCTACAGATTAAACCTTTTAGTGTCTGTAGAAGTTTCTGGTTTTCTGATTCCCACAGATAAGATCCCCTCAATCATATCTTCCTACTCAGAAACATGGGATGGGGGGAGAAAATGAAGTATAAATCTTCACTTGTGCTGTCTGACTCACCAAGCATGCCAGCGTTTCACCAAAAATGCTGCATTAATTGGCACCGGGCTGGGCAGGTTCTGGGAGAAGCCTACCACTGCATGAAACAAAGATTTGCCACTCCCTTTTTCTGCTCAAGGTGCCAACACAAAGATGTTGTTTCAAGTATTTCATTTGATTTGATGAGAGGCACAGGATTCATTCTACGTGACAAAACACTCCAAGCAGCTGCTCCTGGAGAGCTTGGAAGAATAAGAAATGCAGGTTGTGAGACAGGGCTACAGCAGGCTTTTAAAAAACTTTGTGGTGTTTATTGACTGATTTAGTGTCCTTTTATAGGTGATGATCACAAGCTGGCATGAAGTTTAAGTGACAGGAAAAGAAAATTCCAGCACATCTAAGATAAGGCAGATCAGCAGAGTTCCTATCAAAGTGGAAGACAAAAATAAAGCTGGAAGAGCCAGCTAGCTCGTCTGAGGCCGTGGTGAAAGCTCAGAACTATCTCGATTAAATATATCACACATGGAATAAACTGATCAACTGCATAAATGTAAGACAAAAAAAAAAAAAAAAAAAAAAAAAAAAAAAAAAAAAAAGAAAGAAGCCAAAAAAAACACTACTGAGGCTTGTAAGGTCCTCAGAAGAGAATCTGGGGCTCAAGCAATTAGTGTGAACACATATCTACCAAGACAGGCTGCTAGGAAACAAAGCAAACCATATCATTAAAAGAAAAGGAGAATCTCTCTGTATAAGGCTCAGAAAGGAATTTGTTCCTTCTGGCTGACTCTGGAAGGGTAGTGCCTAAAGTTCTGTAACTGGCTGTGGGAAAGGACTTACAGAAATCTTAATCAACTAGAGAAAATCCAATCCAAAGGAGGATAAAAAGCATAGAAAGTGTTAAAAGGGCAGGAGTCACAAATTGTGAATAAAGACTGAAAAGATTGTGATGTTTTGAACTAGGAAAGAGAAAACCAAAGTACAAGGCACAACTGCAATTTTAAAAATATGAAAATAAAAAAAAAAAAAAAAAAAAAAAAAAAAAAAAAAAGAAAGAAGCCAAAAAAAACCACTACTGAGGCTTGTAAGGTCCTCAGAAGAGAATCTGGGGCTCAAGCAATTAGTGTGAACACATATCTACCAAGACAGGCTGCTAGGAAACAAAGCAAACCATATCATTAAAAGAAAAGGAGAATCTCTCTGTATAAGGCTCAGAAAGGAATTTGTTCCTTCTGGCTGACTCTGGAAGGGTAGTGCCTAAAGTTCTGTAACTGGCTGTGGGAAAGGACTTACAGAAATCTTAATCAACTAGAGAAAATCCAATCCAAAGGAGGATAAAAAGCATAGAAAGTGTTAAAAGGGCAGGAGTCACAAATTGTGAATAAAGACTGAAAAGATTGTGATGTTTTGAACTAGGAAAGAGAAAACCAAAGTACAAGGCACAACTGCAATTTTAAAAATATGAAAATGCTAGAAAAAGAAGGCTAAAAAACTGTTTTCTGATATAATTGAGGAAAGAAGAAAAATCAAGGACTTAAATTCAAGCAAGTGATATTAGACTGAACTTACATTTTCTGTGCAAAGCCTTTCACTTTAGAAAGATATAAAACATAAATTAATTGTTATGAGGACTTGTAACATTTATTGGAAGGCTTTAATCATTGGAGGACTTTAACAAGATGTTCCACAAAAATCTGGAAAACAAACATTTATGTTGTTGCCCTGAGAGAGCAGGAATCTACACACAAACCCTTGGTCCAGTCCAGCTTTACATACACATAACTGAATCAGTAATTTACATTTATTTATTACTATATTAGTAATTTTTCATGTTATCACTAAGAATTTTCAGAGGAAAAATAAATCCCATTTCAAGGATGACTCATAGCTTCCCTCCTTTTATTCTGCATCTTCTGGGACAGAAGATGAGGCCATATTGTCATGTTTCGTTTGCTTTAAGCAGTCTTGAGGACAAGGCAGAAATGCAAGACATTGAAATGAAATAATAAAAACTCCCTTCTCCCCATTTTGAGGCATTATGTCATGCTAAAATACTTTTTGTTAGTTCACCCAAGGTGAGCAAAAGAAGGAAAAACAAAAATTGAAAGAAAAAGAGACATAGAAAATAAAATGCAGTCCACATATCCTGCCTGACAGGTCACAGATCAGCGTCTAAAGCAAGCCTGAACTCACTGCCACCCTTTAAAATAAATGTAAGGCTGGCATGCTTGATTGCAACACATCCTACAGAGAAAGAGAGCAAAAGCAAAAAACTCATATTTTCTAAAGTCTATTTTGAGCTTTTTGTATAACCTGAGTGTAAAAATGGCCTCTAGACAAAAAATTTACATGTAGACCTACAAGTATTCATACTTTTTCCTAAAATAAACCAAGGGCATGTGTCTCTGATAGTAAATTTTCTGCTTGAGTGAGCTTTCATGACAATGTGAAATGCTGCAGAATATAATGGTTGTGTCAAGGGTGTAGCAAGAGCAGTCATATGGGGGAAGAGAACGTCAGTGAAAGCTGCCTGAGCTTCTTTCCCTTAAGAACCTTTTATTTAAAATGATTTATTTATAATGAGATACATAATAAATATATATAATTTTAGATATTATATATAATACATATATTATATAAACATAATACATTAATATATTATAGACTATATATAATTTATTTTAAATTTTTCGGTTTTTTATTTCCCTCCATGAAGGCACCACTGTGTTGAATCATGGGAAACACAAGGTCACACATAATGTCACTGATTTCAGTGAGCCTCATTCTTTCTGGATTTCACAGAATTGTGGGCTTCTGTGGATACACACATTAAATGCCATTAATGTTGGGAATACTGTGCCACAAATGAAATGCCCTCACTGTTTCTAGAAATGACTGGTGAATTTTAGCACTTGGTTTTTTCAGTTTAATAAAGGGAAGTATGTCAAGAAAAGAATATTCATCAGCAACATGTACTTCTGAAATTCCTAGATAAACAGGAGGACAGTAGTGATGAACAATGGGACATTTCTGTACCATATGATAAAGAGACTTCAAATTAACATTAAAAAAAAAAAATCTCCTGAATATATTTCCAAAACTGTGAAACATACCAGTGTACATTTGCTTAGAAACACTCATTTTTCTTGTTACTCACTCTCCCAAAACAGCTAATTACAAATGAGAAAAGGATAGTCTTGCTTCATGTCAAGTCATAAAAAGTTTCAGCACTGCAGGATCTTATTCTCTGCAAGAACTTTTAAAGTCACTTTTAAAGTCACTTTTATGCTTGGCTTGACACTTAAGAATCAGTTTAAATATTTTGTCCCAGTACAGAAATAGGCTCCTGTTTGCTGTCTCTCAGAGTCTGGATGTGCCGAGCAGGAGCAGAGTGGATTTCTCTGGCTGATGCTGCGGGCAGCTCCATGCTCTCTCCACCCCAGCTGAGAGGTGCCCGAGCACGAGCCAGCCCCAGCAGGAAAACAGCCCAGCCACATCCCCCTGCTCCAGCTGGATTCATATATCTGCCTCTCAACAGGTCTCAGAGCTGAAAGAACCCCCCCTGGAGTTTTGCTCTCTGAACGTGATTTGTGTTTGTAAACGCGAGCTAGAAGAGCAAATCGCCGTCGTTGCGTTTCATTCAAAGCATAAAAATGTAACCATGGAATAAATATTTAGAAAACTCAGACTGGTAGCTGACACAACTTTTTGCAACCAAAACCAAAAGAATAGTAGGGTTCTGCACCAGTTTGGTTTGTTGGAAAGCATTCTCCTGACTGTGTTTCTATGGCACCACTGCTGGTCCATGAGACACCCAAAGTCATGTACTTATCTCCTGTTTAAGACAATACAGATGTTGAGTGCACCAAATTTGGCTCCACTCTGTCTTCTGCTGGTTGAAGATTGTTTTCTCAGGCTGGAATTTCAATGAAACCAGTGGAAGTAGGGGAATAAATCCAATTTTAATAAGCCCAAGTGTGGAAATCCACCAACCTTCTCTTAAAAGTGTAAAATGACAAATGCCCATGAAGAATAGGCTGATTTTTACAAACAGCAACTGTATCTCTCACTAATTTTGTCAGAAGTAACAGAACCTATAGAATCCCTTTTATTTGCCCTATGGCAAGGAGTGCTCTCTCAAGCACCATATCAAGTTCTCTAGTTCTGTGTTAAAAGCAGTTAATTCCAGTAACACTGCACTCTGGCACATGTATTTCTTCCATAGGGATACAGATACTTCTCAACTCCTGCAGTGCCTTCAAATGAGATGTACCTGAGCCCCAAATTTCCTCAAGAGTAGAGAAAACAAATCCTATTTGTACAGTCATTCCCAAAACTCAGGGAAAAAAAAAAAAGGAAAAAAAATTACTTTAATGAAGATGACCCTATTTATTTCAGTAGAAAGAAACCAATTTTTCAACAGTAAGCAATCACATAGTTCTGAAAAACACTAAAAAATCAGGGAACTAGCTAGAAAACTACCTAGGAATTGTTGCAATACACTGTCCTTACTTAATTTTTAACTCTTTTAATTTAATTTTTGAGCATTTTTAATGCTCAAAACTAAATTTCAATTTTAATTTAAATATGTAAAATGTAATTTGAATTTTTTTGAGCAATATAACTGGAGAATTGTTGTTGTGTCTGTATCCCTGTGCAACAACAGACAATAAGAAGCTAGCCCTTAACCCAAAGAAGCAGCAATGACAAAAAAATAAACTGGACATGAAAACAAGGAGGTCAAAAAAGAGATCAAGTAGAATTAACACTGTAAAGCTGATATCATCACCTCGTGTTAATCACTACCACCTCACTTTTTCCATAGGGAGGTTGGACAGTGTTAGCCTGGGGAGACTTAAAGAAAGCAAGGCTAGAGGATGTTTGAAGAAATGGAATGAGCAAACAGGAAAGAGAAAAATAACATTGAAAAATAAAAATAAAAACAACAAAGAAAGGGAAAAGAAAAAGGCAATTTTGAGAGGAAATAAAAGGCAATAATTTGTGCCAAGATTTGGACATATATGACTCTGAATTACCACCTTCAGTTCCACATAAAAAAGAAACATCCTTCAGATTTTTCAGAAAAATCCTTATCCTTCAGAAAAATCCTACTTTCCTGTGTCCTGCAAAGCCAGCTGCTGCAGTGGGAGTAGAGTGATCATTAAAAATGTGCAAAAGATGACAGACAGCTCAGTAATATCTGTTCTTCAGGAAGAGTGGCTGAGCAGTGTGCTTGGTGATGGGCTTTCCCTGTATTGGTTAAGAAGCCCCTCAGCCTACAAACGATGGACAATGTCCCACATCCTGTAAAAATAACTAAACAGGTGAGAAACCTAGCTCGACAATAAAGACGGAGATAATTGATTGTGTAATCCTGGAGGAAAGCCTTCACTTTGCAGTGTTCTGTACTTTCCTTGGACTGTTTATGCAGCACTCTGCCTCCACTGTCTGCAAACACTCAATTATAGCCTGCAGCCATTTCCAGAGAACTGAACAGGGCCAGCCTCCCTTGGCACAAACCTGAAATCACACAAAATGCTTTTGGCATTTGTTACTTGCAATCAGCCTTTTGAGCACAGATAAAAACTCAGCCCAGCAGGAAGAGCAGGAATACGTGGATTGCAGAGCTATCTCATCATTTAAGGGGTTAACTGCAATGGAGACTATTTCTCTACAGAATATACACACAGAGGGTATTTCTTAAGGGCTAGGAGTGGAATATAATCAGATATATTCTAATGGCCTCATGCTCCAAAGAGTAAATTGTCTTGAATGTAAGCATGAAATGTGTAGCCATGACCTTCCCTCTTCATGTACAACACATAGTGAATATCATAAATATTAAACATCTTGTTTCCTATAGACTGCAAATCAGCTCTCAATGAATTAGAAACAACTCAATGCCTATTTAAAAGCATTCCCCACACAATGATCGTTTTCTCTAACATACTCTTATTTATAATGATTCATAGAATAAAGCAGGTCAATAGTTCTTAGTCCATAACTCGTCTGTGAGTTTTACAGTGAATTTTCACTGGCTTAAAATCAGTCTGTTTGCTATAGAAAGAGCATAAAACCTCTCTGCTGTGCTACTGCCAGACTGGCAGTGCAAGTGCACATAAATACAAATATGACAATATAAATAAGGCACTTTCTCCCTGTTACCAGACCACGTACTGACAACCCTGGTATGAAACACACCATCTAATACCTAATGAATTAATCTAACCTAATGAAACATACCATGTTGTGGTTTTCCAGAAGACACTTGGCCACTGCTCTGTTAGCACACATTTTCTAGCAAACAAACTAATGACACAAACATGGAGTTTTTCTAAACTTATAAACCAAATTCATTTCCCTTACTTTTCCCCCTTCCTCCTTTTTTTCTTCCTTTTGCATATTCATCCAGCTGCTCTAAATAATCATTAGGACATTTTAATTAATGTCTCTGCTTTGAGGTCTCACATGAGACAGACCATGATACTCACACGGCTTTCATCTGGAACAATCTCATTGAAGCAATAAAAATAAGAGTATCTCACACATTAACACCAAAGCACAGCAGGGTGGCAGCTGAAATTCCCTCTGCCATGCCCAGCATCAAGGCTTTTCCATGTCACCTTGCACAGAGGCAGAAAACCTCTCTGAGCTTCACTCCCCATGCATGAAGAAAGACACAAACCAAAGCTCTTGTACTGCACGTCATGGGAGCTCTTAAATACAGAAAAAGCTCACGCTTTCCTTTTTTTCTGTATTTTTTAACCTACACTGGGCTGCAATTCCAAGTTTCCACTGAAGTCCATGGAAAGGGAGCCTACTCTAAAAAAACCTCTTGTTGGTACCCTACAAATGTTGGTACTCTTCAATATGGCAAGAGTTTCAATATGGCAAATTTAAGCACTGTCAATCCAGACTCCATGCAAGTGAATAACTTATTTTCTCTTTTTAGGTTGCATAATTCAGAACAAGATTCGAAGAAGGTACAGTTACCCTCAGAAATCTTAATTCAAAACTTTTTTCTTTTTTCTTTGTTCTTTTAAGGATTTACATAAAATAAAGGAAATAGTGCTTAAAAGAGCCCATGACTGAAAGCTAGTGGATATATTCCTGTGGTCTATAACTGATAAAAGACTGCTGAAATTAGATGCTTTAATTATTGCTAAATTTGATAGACTTAAAATTTTTTATTTCTGGCATCAGTAAGTTCAGTTTTATATTTCTCATTGAGGGCATTAAACATACATTATTCTTTGGTTGATTTAATTTACACTCAAATACTTTCAAATCTCATTAATCCCCACCATGATTCAGATTGAACTGAGCAGTGTTGCCCTGAAATGTGGGGAACAGTTACAGGCTTGATGGAAATGAAAAAAAGGAAAGGAAAAAAATGGGAGGAGTTGTCTAAATGTCTTGGGTAGACAAGAGTAGCAAGAGTGGTCTAACACCCAGGAAAATCAGCCTAATACCTTCAAAATATTCCAGTTTCTATTAGCTGGTACACTGAAATCTATAGTGCACATTTTATAATTTATCAGGAATTTTAAAGAAACAAGAATGTAGGAATATAGAAGAAGGAAATATGTACAAGTGCCCTACAGAAAAAATTGTTTGATCATATCAAGCAGAGAATTTTGCACATTTCCAACTCAGGCACAGTGGAATGATGGCTTGGTTTTAGATTTTTACACATTAGAACAACACCAGAGACTGAAACCTTAAAAGAGCCACAGCACAGTGAAACAAAACAGAATTCAGGAACCCACAGACTCAAGAAGGCAGTTTCCACTGTGTACCTTTATAATCCAGATGCAATTCTTTGGCAAGAAATTTTCTGTTTCATTTTTAAAACTGTAAAAAAAACGGAAGCAGCACTCAAAAATAATCTTAGAAAAAAAAATTAGTATCATCATAACTCTACTATTGAATTTCCAGAATCAAAATCTGCCCTATGATCCAAGAAATTCTGGACCTGTATCAAAATCACATTGCAAGAATAGTATTAATGTTTTAGATAATAGAGATTCATGATAAATTGCTGTTGAACAAGACTGCAAAGATTAATTTTGCTCATTACTCAAGAGGAGAGAGGTCAGTATTTGCTTGGGGTTATCCGGCTGTTTGATCTTGTTACTGTAATATTCTCCTAAGGTTTCCAACAAAAAATAACAAAAGATTTGCTTTGTGAATTGAAACAGACCCAGCTACAAACTTGTAGCACGACATTTCGCTTTGCGCATCATAAGAACTTTGATTTTTGCTTTGCAAAAATGAAGAAGTTGTGAAAATTAACCATCAGTCTGGCAAAATTAATGTCAGTTTATGTGAAGAGCTAAACTGAGCAACGCTTCAGTGCTCAAGCATCAAATGCTATAAACTTTTTTTTAACCTTGAACAAGAGGCTTCAAGGAAGAATGCTCTTCAGACTTTTTCCTAGAGCTTATGGCACAATTAATCAAGGGAGGTGGGGTGCAGAAATTGCTATTAATTGCTATTCTTCTATCAATATTGCCCTTCTGTGTTTAGGCCAGACCAAAGAGGCAACAAAGCTGATGGGACCACGCTGCACATGATCCAATGGCTGTCAAATGAAAGAAGAGAGTTGCATCTCTATGCCCACAAAACCACTGAAAAAAAAGGCAGAAAAAGAAATCCAAGTGGCAGTGAAGGACTTCAACTATGCATATATAGTGAGACAGAACAAACAGCACATGGCACTGCAGGACAAAGAAATAAAAAAAAAAACCTAAAAACCCCCTTTTCATCCATTTAAGTAATTTGCATCTCCAAATCTTCACTTCTAGTGGAACTACATAAAAGCTATTCAGAAGTTCATGTTCAGATATTCAGGAATTACTTCAAAAGCTCGAAATACTTGCATTGTGGACAAATAATAATTACATGTAGTTGGAAGCTGGCACCCATGAATGTGTATATACAATTTCCTTCCTAGATTTAGTATTTTTCAGACCAATAGAAGGATTGTCCTAAACCATACACAATAACCAGGAACCCATCACTGTTTGTATCCCTGGTTTTGCTTGTCTCTCCTTCTGGTTATATCAGAATATTACCTTGAAAGAATTCCTCTTCCTTTGGTAAAATTTAAGTACTCCTCATTGGTTTGAGTGTTTGCAAGCTAATTGTGAGATGGCAATAGAAGATGTATAAATATTGATTGTATTAAAGTTATTGTTCCTACCGTCTTCATTCAGTCTCAATGCTAAACCAAATATGTGACTGAGTCTGCTTTGAGTGCCATAGTGCAAACAGCACAATGCATCAACAAATACAAATATTTTTGGCTGGCTTCAGTACTTGCAGAACATAGGCATTAATAGCTTTCCTTAGATGAGCTTAGCAAATGCACTCTATTTAAAAGCATTAAAGTCTTTTATGACAAATAAAGTGCATGGCCTATGATGAGGAAAAACAAAGAAAAATGAGGCATTTCAATTGTTACAGAGAAAAAATGGAATATTTCTTCATTAGCATGATTTGCAGGACACCTTGTCAGTCTGACTCAGCCAAAGTACAGGATCTTGTACTCCTATAATGCTCTACAGGCAAGACATAAAAGTCCAAGGTGCATTTCAGGAAAGCTTAGCAGCCTCCTAGAACACTATCCTGTATCAAACAATTTTATGAATGGTAAATTGTCTGCACATTCACTGTTGGCCTTTCTTCCAGCAGTCTCACTACAGCTTGCCAGATTCACCATAAACAGATAAACAAATGCTGAATCCAAAGTACTTCTGACTTATGGAGCGAGGCACAATTCAAGGAGCAGACATCTGACCTATTTTTTGGGAAGCTGTGCTGCAGAGCCTTTAAAAAATATGCTCTCTTCTGTCTCCATTGCTTTGAAAAAATTGCAGTTTGAGTATACATTCAAAAAAAATCCTCATTTTTTTGTCAATGAACAAAACTAAATGCACTGTCAGAGCATTCCTGAAGCTGTACATTATGGCATGCACTGGCTGTACTCACAACACTGTGCTTCCCATTAATTAGCAGGAAATCTAAGAAAGATCACACAGAACCCATTAACTTTAAATTGCTTGCAGAAAGTGTGGCAGCTCCCTTTCTAATATTTTAAAATAACATTATAATCAATTTCTGCAAAGGAACACCTAAAGAACAAAGGAATGAATTAACTTTTTGGTAATATTTAAAAAAAACTGCACAAAGGCTTCTAGACAGAAAATTAAACTGCTTCCATAGGTTATTGAAAATATATTTATTCACAACAGGTAAGAAGTCAAACATTGCTCTTCATTGTCATTTTACATTGAGTGCTGGGGACCTGCAACTACCATCAGACTAGATCTTTGTGGTGAATTTTATATTGGCATATCACAGACTTGCTGCTTGCTGTAGCACATCCATTTCCAACTCTCCAAATGGAAAGGAAAACACACCCAATGATTCAAGGAAAAGTTGTTTTCTAACTTAGATACCCACCAGCCCTGGTCCAAAAGAATTGACTGATTAAACTCCTACATGAAGATCAACTGATGCCATGACACACAGCATTTAGAACCAGAGGATTTTTTAGCTGTAGCTCTTAAATAGCAGCAGGACTTTTAATGTCAGTCTTTAAGTGCACAATTTATCTACATTTCAACTCTGATATATTCTGCATCTTACCTCAAACTGACTGTGAAGCTGATGAGTGGCTTTGAGATGTGTTGTTTTAAAAATGATGTTTCTTCCACGGCTGGGAAGAAAATACAAATTTTCAACACTAGACAAGTGTTGTCTTGCATTTTTTGCCTAATAGCCAACTATTTCATGCTGGTTCTAAGGCTTCAAGGAAGTAATTCTTTTGAAATGTGCTTTGGTCAGACACTTCACCCTGCACAACACGTTTGTCTGATGCACACAATAATAGCTGGTCACTGACTGTGGCCAGGACAGGAAATGTGGCAAGGCTCTTAAAATAACAGGGCAGATACTCATCTGCTGGAGCCCTGGCTGCTGAGAATTTCAGACTTTCTGTGCTGCCAGGCACTGACCCCCAAGAGAACACTGCATTGACCTGAGGTTGTAGAAAAGACTTCCAAAATGCAACGACAGAACTGGGATTGTGGGTGTGGAGTTTGAATAGAAGTGTGTGATATCACAGGGGGGAAAACTTAGAGTTTAAGGGTTTAGAATATAGTAATATATGTGAAACAAGATGGAGGTTTTAGGGTGGAGGCTTGTCCTTCTTCTTCACCTTCTCCTCCATGGGTTTGGGTGGTTTGGTGTGATTGGACAGAGAAGTCCACATTGCAGGACAAAAGTGGTTGGTTTATTGGGTTAAAAGTAAAAATAATTTAGGTGTCATTTCTCAACTAGACAGTTTAACCTTAAAAGACCTTGTAGAAAAAAAATAGTTAATAATTTTGTAACTAGTCAGTGAAATACTGCAGAACTCACATCTTGTAAGACTGTGATATAGATAAATAATAAAAATCTGAGTGTAAACACAAAATATCACCTTGAACACTTTCAATCCCAACCTCAACAGAAAGAGAAAAGAAACCAAGAACCAACACTCATCCTTGTTTCTTCTTCCATTTAAAGGTTTGAGCAACAGGCAAGATTTCAGTGATTTAGTCTGAGTCTGCAGTAAAAGATATTTCCTCTTACCTACTCCTAAGTCAGTACCAGCTCAGGGTCACTGGAGCTGGAAAAAAGCCCCACTGAGGACTGTGGTCCCAATGGTTAATAATATCATCAAGTTCCACACTCATCTCCTGGTTTCTACAACTGCATCACAGAGTATCAGCTTGGCAGAATTTATTAAATTGTCCCAGCACCCTGCCTGGACAGGTATTTTGTGCATGCTACCACAGAGACGAAAAACCCACACTCTTGTACCTCCGTTCCATCTTGCGTAAAGGTCACTTTACAGCACTCCCTCTTCAAATATACACACATCCAGAAAGGTCAGAATCACCCAAGGGTTTAAGTGAGGACAATGATTTCCAGAAAAACTGACTGTCCAAAGCATGAGCTCATTTGCTTTCAGTCACCTCATTACACTCAGCTGATGAACTACAAGGAATTCTATTTTCTTTTTGCTTACTGCAAATGTATACACTCACTCAATCAGCATAAAATTCTTTCCAATAGATCACTGAGATCTCCCAAGCCTGAAGCTCACATCTACCATTACCTCAGATGTGTATTTCCTTGGAAAACAACATTCTCTGTACAGAGAGCTTTAAAAATATTAACTTCAGCAAAATTAAACAGACACTAATTTACCCAACAGCTTTTCAGTAATAGCCTTATTACTGAACACTATCTTACAGAACATGGCTAATGACTCAGATGGGCAACTCTTCTTACTTATCTCACTTTTTGAATTTTATCCATTTCTGTATAACTAAATTTAGGAAATTATCAACAGTATTTCACAATATGGAGTTATGCAATAATTCCTCCAGTCCAAAATATTTTTCTGAAAATGCTTTAGTGAGATTGAGACATAATCATCCCCTGTCAGACAAATAAGATTGAGACCAATTGCCACCTGATTTTCACCCTTACAGTCCAAGGAGGAATATTGGCCATTTCATGCCGTTGGCTATATTCAATACATGCATGCACACATATAAGCCGTTTATCAAAAACCAATTAACATTTTCAATTTTTCCTGCAGTATCACTTTTTGCTACTCAAACAAAACTGTTATTAAAGCCTAAGAAATGGGGAGTGCAGAATGATTTGTGACGTGTGTGTGCACCTACCATTGTGTGCCCTAGCAGCACACATTTTTCAGTATTCTTAGACTAACTGAACTGCTTTTTGCACTTAGCAACTTTATTCTCCCATGGAATGGATGACATGAATAAACAACAGCTAAGAAGATTTCTCTCTCTTCAGAGTGAAAAATGAGGGGGGTTCCAGTGGTGGAAGCATCCTTATTCATTCTCCTTTCTGTAAAACAATACCTTCTTACAGCTGAAGGGTGCAACATATCTACATCTGTAATATATCTTTGGATTACCACAGGAGAGGGACAGTACAACTGCACAATATCAATACCATTTTCTACATTCCAATTTTTTTAAAAAGCCATTTTAATTACAAAGGAGAGACAGAAAACAACAAATATGGTTCATAAAGGGAGACTTCAGCATTACATAATTGATAACCGTCTATTTTCCTTACAAACAAGGATGAACAGATTAAAAATTCATGAAAAAGATTGCCAATTTTAGCAATATGCTAAGAGCTGCAGTTACATAAATAAACCTTGAACTTGCTGACCTCACATTCTGGGAAACACAAGCTTTCCCAGTTTTCAGGAAGGCTGTGTTTACGGAATCACAGGATCAATTAGGTTGGAACAGACCTCTGAGATCCATGACCAAACAGCACCTTGTCACCCAGCCCATGGCACTGAGCGCCACATCCAGCCTTTCCTTAAACTCCTGCAGGGACAGAGACTCCCTGGGCAGCCCATTCCAATGCTCTGCCATCCCTTCCACAAGAAATTCTTCCTTGTGTCCAACCAGAACCTCCTCTTCTCCCCAGCTCCCTCAGTCCCTCCATGTTAGAGTTTTAGATACTAAGAATTTTAAGCTTCCTATACAGGAATTCCCGGGAGAGCACTGCTTTTGACCTAAAGCCACAGAACCAACTTCCAAAATTAATTGATAATGCTAAAATTATGACTGTATAGTTGGTTAGAAGCATGTAATATCACAAAAGAGAAAACTTAAAGTTTAGGGTTTTGAAATATAATAATAAATATAAAACAAAATATAAACGTTGCTCTTCTTTACCTTATTCTTTAAAAGTTGAAAGTGTATAATATCACAAAACAAAAAACAAAGTTTAGAATATTAAAACATAATAAATATAAAACAAAATAGAAATGTTGTTCTTCACCTTATTCTTTAGAAGTTAGAAGTGCGTCATATAACAAAGCAGAAACCAAAGTTTAGAATTTTAAAATATAATAATAAATATAAAACAAAATAGAAGTGTTGTTCTTATTCACCTTATTCTTTAAAAGTTAGAAGTGTGTAATATCACAAAGTAGAAAACAAAGTTTAGAATTTTAAAACATAACAGTAAATATGAAACAAAAGTTTTAAGACCTCATAAGCCATGCACTCCAGACCCTTCCTGAGCTTTGTTGCCCTTGCCTAGACCCGCTCCAGCACCTCCATGTTCCTGAAATAAGGGGCCCAGAACTGCACACAGGAGTTGAGGTACAGGAGAAGAATCCTGATCCTGCTGGCCACGCCATTTCTGGTAGATGCCAAGATGCCACTGGCATTCTTGGCCACCTGGGACTGACTCGTGTTCAGTCACTGTTGACCAGCACCCCTAAATCCTGGGCAGCTTCCCAGTTGCTCTGCCCACACCTGTGGCACTGCAAGGGGTTGTTGTGGCCGGTGTGGCCACCTGGGTCTTGCTGAACCTCGTGCCACTGGCCTTGGCCCACCAAGCCAGCCTGCCCAGGTCCCTCTGCAGGGCCTTCCTGCCTCCAGCACATCAGCACTGACCCAACAAGGTGTCGTCTGTCAGTTTGCTAATGCAGACTCAGTTCCATCATCCAGATCATCAGTGAAGATGTTTAACAGCACTGGCCCCAACACAGATCCCTGGGGACACCACTGGTGACTGGCCACCAGCTGGATGTGGCACTGCACCACCACCCTCTGGGACCAGCCATCCAGCCAGTTCTGTGTTTGCCACACAGCAAAGAGTGCTCCTGTCCAGGCCTTGGGCTGCAGCTTTTCCAGGGAATTCTGTCAGAGACAGTGCCAAAGGCCTTGCTGAAGTCCAAACACACAACATGCAGAGCCTCTCCTCATCCCCTAGAAAGGTCACCTGGGCATAAAAGGAGATGAGGCTGGTCAGGCTGGACCTGCCCCTCCTAAATCCCTGCTGGCTGGGTTTGCTACCCTGGCCGTCCTGTCAGTGCCATGCAATCACTCCATCTGCTCTGACAACTCAGCTACCAAACAGACAAAAAGAATTTCAATTTTTAAAGTTAAAATGTGAGAGAAATGTTAGGCAATAAAGCTAACGCCAGATTTCTGAAACTAATTTAGGGGAAAGGTTATTCTGTCATCTAGCACAGCAGAAGTTGCTCTTGTCTGCTTTGCCTACACATGGCAGCAAAATGGATTTCACAGAGCTGTTGTTTAGAAGCACAGTATAGTTCCAAACAACATTTTTAGTAAAATGAATTCACACTTATGCCTGAATGAGCCATGGGAACCATATGTATTTTTGTTACAGCCAGCCTCCACTTGAAGTGAGTCATTCACAAAAAACAAAAAAGAAAACAAAAAAAAAAAAAAAAAAAAAAAAAGCACTTTCACTATAAATATGAAAGCTGACTACTTGTTTCATGTGCTGGGATGACCGCAGTTGCCCCACCATCGATGAGTAACTGAAATTCTGCCTGCACCACTCACTCAATTAAACCTCTCAAATGGAAAGACAAAGCAAGTGAGAAAAGGATAGTGATACAACACTGCTGAAGATGCTCAGTGTGTGATAATCCTCCCAGCAAGTTCTCAAAGGCAGATTTTAGCTGTCCAGACAGAGAATTCAATGCAGCATGACCTTATATCATTGCTTGTCCAGAGAATCCCTAGAGAGGATTATATTATAATAGACAATGAAAGAACTTAGTGGTGAGAATCCTCTTTCACTGCTGTGGACCCTACAGGATCAAACCAGTCTAAGTCCCCAAACTTAATACCTTGGGAAAGCTGAGCTAGAGCAGAGGCTAGACAGGGCTACAGAATAACCTTTGCACGTAAGTCATGCTTTCCCTGCAGGCACAAATGGAAGCTGACTGGCTGACAGCTGCTATAGAATTGGGAAACAGACACGATTGAACCTTTGGCATTTTTGATCTCATAAAATAAACTTCTGCTAAATGCCAGATTATCTGGGGGAAGGGAAGCACCATGTGAGAAGACTTTTGCAACATCCTCAATCCAAATCTGTGTAGGCTGCTTCCAAAAGCACAGTAAATCTGTGAGAACACAACTTCTCAGAAAGCACGTTGTCTTATTATCATGACAAAAAATGGAACACCAGAACCAGGCTGTGGAGCCTGCGGTACTACAGTGTCTGAATGAGCCACACTGACACTGCTTGAGCAGAAATGCTTTTTTTTAAAGCATTTTATATGGTTTAGGTCTTGTCTTTCTGGGTTACCCAGCTTTTGGACTCAGTCATTAGTTGCCAGGTCTAAAACAACTAGTGATTTCATGTCCTAGCATTCTATTTTTCAAGCCATTTCCAACTCATCCTTCACATTCTTCCTTCCCTTATGCCAGCCTTGTTTGTTGACATTAAAGCCTGGAGAATCCTAAAGTATTTTTTGGTGGTGCTTTTATCCATACCCTTAACTCTGGGGATACTTTGCCCCTGTTCTTCGACTTACCATTTATATAATTAGCATGCATGTATCAGATGCTGACATTCCCTCAAAAGCTCAGAGGATGTCAGATAGAAAGAATCACCACCTGGCAGAGGTTAAACTCTTAGTTTAGACTAAGCTTCCAATTTAGACCTTAAAGACAGGTGGGATTGACTTGGATTCTGAAGCCTGCATGGACAAGGAAGACAAGGTCTGCCTGTTTTGCAGCTGAGTAACTGTGGCAGATTTGCCCCTTCTAAACACAGTTATACACCCCTCTAAAGCTGTTTGCAGTGCCTCAGAAGCAGAATTGTTGTTCAGTATCTTTGCATATAAGCCTTTAAAAAAAAAACTCAAATAAAACAAAAATTTTTAATGATTTTTCAGTAACTTGTACGTGGGGAATTGAAACAGTGCAGTCAACAGTGTGTCTGTGGGATTATGTCTTAGACTAAACCAAATCCCTATCATAACCAATGTGTCATACCGGAAAGCTCATTAAAATTTAAAAAAAACCCACATCACTCAAAAACCAAGTTGTCTAGCTATATTATACTCAAAGAAAATTGTCAATACATTAAATAATCTTTTTTCCTCTAAAAGAAAAAAATTATGTTTAAATAGACCAGTGTTATTTAATCTTTTATCAAATAGGATCAGATTTTCTATTACCCAGGTCATATTGGAAAAATAATCACTGAATTAATTTTAATTACCAGTCACATGTTTTGCTTGGATAAAAGAACAACTATAAATTAATTTGGCTTTTTTTTTTTTGAAGAATAATGACAAACTCAGATTTGTTCAGCAGGCATTGTTATAAAATCTTCTGTTATTCCCTAAAAATTCCAGGACAGATCATAAGTTCTAGCTGCAGCTGAAATCCAAAACAACACACCAATATATATTTTTCTCACAGCAGCAAATTTTGAAAAGTGTTCCAGAGTGTTTTAGAGCAGCCCACACTGTGATCAGTACCTGCATATGGATTATTATTACTTTATTCAGGTAAAAATGACCATGCATCATTTTAGTCCTTTGGGATGGGGAGAATCTGTCATCTGTGCTCTGGCAGTTGCTCACATATTGCAAAATCCACAAGGGTAAAGCTTTCTACAGAGCTCTTTGCCCTCCTCCAGAAAGGACTCAACAGAAACGAGGGAAATAGAATAAACTCCCCAAATGCAGTTCTGCAATGTTACGAGACCACAAATAACCACACAGAAGTCTGAAAGAACTCGGGAAAGGTTTTCCATCGCGATGTTCGAAAGCACAAGAAAAACACCAAAAGGAAAGGGACTACTGACCTGTCGCAGCATGGACTGCAGCTGAGACAGCCACGACCCCCAGAGCGTCACCACTCAACTCCAGAAAGCTTCAGCCCATGCAGAGTAACACCAGGGCACCTCAGGAGCTGTGTCTCCTTTTTTTTTGTCCTTCAGCCCCTTTTGTGCCCTGCTGTTGATGCAGTGCAGCTGTGTGCCCCCTGTGGGATTGGGCAGCACCCCTGGGCACTCCAGGGCTCCTCACCTTCAATAGCATTCACCTGTGCTGCACAGCTGCACCCCGTTACCACCAACTGTGCCCACAGAAACCTGCTACTGAGGTGTTCTCACTGTTATTCTTATTAGCTACTATTATTCTTATGAGGTCATATCCTAATATTTCTTCACAGATGCAAAAGAACAGTGAAACCATTTCTTCAAGTCTTAGTTGCAAATACTGATTTGAAAACGGAGATTTTTTTAATATTGGTACAATCGGCAGTAGAGGAATAGTGATGTATTTTTTAATATTTTTTAAATTAAGCAATATTGTATAAATAGTGTAATATTAAGGAATAATCAGAGTGCCATTCCAAAAAAAGGCTAATTGCAGCTTTTGAAGGTAGCTTGGGTTCCCCATAAACTGAACAGCTCAGTGCAAGTCTGAGCAATGAATTTTAGCCTGACCATAAAGTCTAAGTATAGCGAGTATGTGATCACAAGAAGTTATATTAAATGATATAATTTTATTATATAATGATTAAATTATTATAATTTTATTATATAATGATTAAATCCTGTAATCTTAACCTTATTTATATAATTATTAAATTATATTATTTAATTACATTATTAATTGTTATTTATATAATAATGCTTAATAGTACTAATAATATTAATGACACTATTATAGTATTGATATTACTGATAATATTATTGATATTATTATTATTTCTATAATATTGCTTAATAATTATTATTTAGCGTAATAGAAATTGCACTCTAATACTATTTACACTTCTTTTCACAGAACTTCTGAAAAATATACATCCATCACAATATCCCAAGCACACAAGCTGTTCTCAAGAAACATTATTTGATGCAACCCCTGTCTGAAACTTGCATTTGATGTTTGTACTGTGCTTGCTTTTTCCAGGGCAGGGTTGGTTTTCTTTGCAGTGGCTGGTGTGGGGTTGTGTTTGGGTTTGTGCTGAAC
This sequence comes from Pyrgilauda ruficollis, assembly GCF_017590135.1. NCBI lineage: Eukaryota > Metazoa > Chordata > Aves > Passeriformes > Passeridae > Pyrgilauda > Pyrgilauda ruficollis. Next base: position 513,508 of record NW_024510099.1, on the reverse strand, counting down.
ACAATAACATAACTGAGTATTTGAAATATATATATATATGTATATTTATTGTATTTATATAAATGTATCTTTTATTTATATATATATATAATACAGTATAATTATGGTTGATAATATGGAGATATTTTTGTTATTGCTGAGCATGGCTTGCACAGAGCCAAGGCACAACCATGCCATGGATTTATCAGAGGACAGGAAGTGTTCAAAAACTATTGGTTGTAATTGTTTTGTGTAAGGACTATTTTGGAGGTTATCTTCTATTGGAGATGAGAACATTTTTATCTAAAGCCCTGAGAGCACTGTAGAGAAGAGTAAGGTCAAGATTAGAACTCTACTCCTGAAGTTCCAACCTGCTTTGGAGAGATGCAAAGTGATTCTGCACCTTTACAACAGATTTTCCTTTGTCTTGAACATTCTCATTTTTTGATTTCAATTTAAAAAATAAGGAATAAACATAAATAAATTAGACTGGAAAGCATTGAATAGTGCAAATAAACATTATTTTTTTGCAGAATGCAATCAAGATTTTTTAGTAATTCACAGAGAACCTTTTCTAGAATAGGTGAATGCATCATCTTAGGCTTCCCTATACAGATTTGGGAGTTGAAAATTGAATTCTGGGCTTTTTGATTTACCTTAATGCCTGTTAAATAACTGATACTCTATTCCAGATCTGTGTTATTTTACTACTGTCTACATGGATGCATATTAGACAACCCAATAAAAACCTATCTCAGAGTGAAAACTCTATTATCTTTTCACATCTTTCATTGCCTATACTGATTTTTCAATAGTATTTTACAAGTTATACTTAATAATGCAGTAAGAATAGAATTATTTGGTTTGAAATATGCTGTGAACTTGCAATTGCTTTTATAAAAATCCATCTAGTGATGTCCAGCACTTATAAACTCAAACCCCAACCTCTATGGGAGGCACTTAAAACCCCCAACAGGGTTTTATTGAAAGGGAATTTTCAAAAGGAAAAGTACTTCTGAATCTTAGTTCTCGCCACTAGTCATGAACCTACTTCTGAAAAATTGCAATTGCTTGCATCTGAAGTCTAAACAATTCTCTATAAATCAATACAGGTTTTGTATTTAAAAGTTAGGTATGCAGAACTGGACCAGGAGGAAAGTGCAAGCTTGGGGTAGAAACAAACACTGTGACAGCCAGAATGTACAGTGCAGATGGCATTGTGCAACCTGCCTCTCCCAAAGGAGAAAATGGACAAGAAATTGAAAACCAGCAGCGGGTGAAAAACAATTAAACTGAAGCTAATGAAATGCTGGAGTGGCTAGTGGCAGCTGCCAAGTCCACCCAAAGAGAATTTCAGTAACCCACAGCCAGAGATCCCCACTGGGCACACAACTATCCACTGCTGACATGGTTTTCTCTTCTTTCTGGTTTGTTAATTTTTTTAAATACTATATTCATGCAAATACATTAATACTAACATTATACTGGGACCAAGTAAGCAGCAACGCTAATAATTTCAGCAGATTATGGACATAGGTCATGTAGAATGCTAGAATAAAATGGTCTAGATTATAATAAAATAAAGAGATTATGTTTTCACGGATCCTTCAGGTTTAGAATTTCATCCTCCCTTCCCCTGTAGGAAATACTTTTTCAGTGGAGAGCTCCAAACTCAACACACACAACAGCAAATGTAAAAAAAAATCAAGTGCCTGCAAGAACTCAACCTGCACAACAGCAATCTGTCTCAGAAATATAGATATATTTTACATTTTATGTAAATAGATAATATACTATATAATATATAATTATATAAATTATGTCATGTATTATATATTATATATTAATATATTATATATTATATTGCTATTATATTTTATATGATTTGTAGCGAGTATGTGATCACAAGAAGACATCAAGAAGACAAGTATGTATAGTTTATATTATTTCAACTTTTAATCTTTTTTCCATGTTTAAAATTGTTCCTTTTGAACTGTTTACATCTAAATTAGCAAGTGATGACAACTAATAAAACCATATCTACTCAGAGAAGCAGCTGATGTTGCAGGGCCAGTTTCCACACTATACATGTTTTGAAAGGGTTTTACTTCAATGAGTTTTGCTCTGGTACCCTGGATGCATTATTACCTGCAGCTGGAATGCATTAAATGTATTCCTGTGTGTTTACCTCAGTTTTGCTTCTTTTGAGTGGTACTTAATATTTTTTAACCTTAGGTTAGGTTAAGGTTTAAACAGCAGTTTAAAGGTTCAAATGATGATAGCTCTTTAAAATGTGATGATATGATACTGGGTATTCTAGTTCATGCACACTGAAATTACTCCACAACACAAACCAAAGCACTGGAAGTAGGAAAAAATATGAGATTTAATTCAAGAGCATACTTTTGATCCAAACTGAAATCCTAACAGAAAGAACTTAACAGAGGAATGTCCATTTTTTAAGTTGTCAGGAATTGTACATAAATGGAAATAAACTCACTTGAAGGCTGCATAGGTGATGTCAAGGGGTGAGCTTTGGCAGGGAGCTTTTTCAGGGAGAAAGGTTAGAGGGGAGCAGTGAGATCACAGCCTTGGAGACATCTGATAATTTTTCATCTTGTCCTCACAAATTATGATGTTGCTGAAGCTCACCCCTTGCAAGTGCCAACAGCTCTGTGCTGGCCTGAGATAGGTTGTGTGACATTAATGAGACACTGCCAGCACTGAAATCATTGACACTCCACTCACTGAAAGCTTTCTGGAAAGGACCAAGAGCTGCTCACTGATGCTCTGGCAAAGGCAGGATAAACATAGCATACGTCTTTTCTCATGGAAAACTCTTCCTAAGTTACTTGCTATTTTCCAACCACAAAAGATTTACACACAAGCTTCAGTGGAAAAAGCAAACTCCAGGCAAGAATGACGTGGGAGCATATTAAGTCCTGTTGGACGCAAAACCACAACTGCCATATCAGAACAAGAACACAATACACCCAGACTGCCATTCCAAAAAAGGCTAATTGCAGCTTTTGAGGGTAGCTTGGGTTCCCCATAAACTGAACAGCTCAGTGCAAGTCTGAGCAATGAATTTTAGCCTGACCATAAAGTCCAAATGTAGCAAGTATGTGATCACCAGAAGACATCTCTGGTTTTCGTTTTGTTTAACAAAAGTACCAACATTAGTTTTATCCTGAAATGTAATCATGTCCCACAAACCTAAAGGGACAGTTTAAGTCAATATTTGCAATAGATAACTCTGAAGAAGCTGAGACACTGCAGAAATTTGTTTTACCATTCAAGATTTTTTTCATCTTCAGGAGCGCCAAATCTGATTTCCTGCAGAATGGTGAAAATCTTAACATTTCTTTTTTTAGTTCCTTACTTTCCATTTAGAGATATTCTTGATTCCTGGGGAACAGCACTCACTTCTTGTAGCAATAGCATTATTCTAACTGCAATCCCTCGTGTAAGTGAAATGTAATTATGCACCCACAGAATGCATGAAGCTTTTCAAAATGGTGTAAATCATTACTGAAAATTATTATAACAGGTAAATCCTTGAAAAGAACAATTATGTTTCACAATTACTTTGTAATGTATTTTCTATCATGCATAGAACTTTTGAATTTCTTTCTTGTTAATGACAGACAAAGTTTTGCTTGGAGTTTTTGTGTGTGTGACCTCCTGTACACATGCACACACGTAGCTGCAAGTGAATAAACAAACCTTCTACATTCACTTAGCTCATCTGAAAATAAAGTTCTTGATGCCATTTATTCTTCCTCTGCTGTGGAATAGCTCCATTTACCAGCACCTTTCCAGTGTCAACATTTCCCCAATATTGGCATTTCTCCTGCTCGCTGCTGCTATTCTCTAGTGCAACCTGTGACAGTGGGTCTTGGGATATAAAAACAGAGTCGTGCTAGGAACAAGTCCCAGTCCAGCAGCCAAATTCACAGGTGGCCATTAGCCACCTGTGCTGCCCAACAAAAAGCTTTTGCATCCATTTCCAGTACCATCAATTCACCATCTTCCCACTCTTTACAGTGCAACATCATATTTTCCACAATGCTGCATTCTGGCACAACATTATGCAGAATGAATGCTTCTTCTGGGTGCACTAGTCTCAACAGGTAAAATGTTTGGAATTCCTAGATTTTAAAGAAAAACATTATATGTACTTCATCTTTAACCTCAAATTAGAGAAGTTCCTAGTTTTTCCTGATGAATATTAGCACCATCCTTTACCTCTTTGTGCCCCCTTGGCTGTGAGCATATTCACCTCTCTGCATGTAAAGTGTCATTTTCTCCAGGCCCTGTTGGTTTTGCTAGGTTACTTTCTCCTCATTAACATTCCTTTACATTTTTCTATTCCTTTTTCTATACTCTGCATATTTTTCCTTCTTTTTCCCCATTTTGATGCATTCTGAGCTCTCTTTTTTCTTTCCACCCCAAAATAACAAACCTTCTCTCTCTGATTTCAGAAGCTTTTGGATTTTTTCCTCTCCTCTCTGTTCCAGTGCTCTCATCTCTTTCTTGACACTGCTTTTCTTCACCTATCTTTCAGCACTTTAGGAAGATGGCCAACAGTCATGTCACTGAACTGGAGACTGAATAAACTTCAGCAATCTCTACATTTTTTGTTTCAATCAAGCCCTGTACAGCAATGCATCTCCTACTCCAAAAGAAGCATTCAGAAATAAGGATCAACCCTGTCTATTCTTATATTTGTCTAACCTTAACACCCAGCACTTTACATGTTGCACTGTTACTCTTTAAATGTCTTTTCTCCTTCATTTTTTAGCACTTCATTCCATTGTCTCAAAGGCTTAGGCAGCCACCTGAGCATTATGCAGAGATAGGAATGCAGTCTGTACCTTTCCTACAACATGCAAATCCCTCACTTTCAGGGAAAGCAACATTTAAAGCAGTAAAAGCAGTCTCAGAGTACCCTGAAGTCTAGCACGAACAATAAGATCTATTGTCACCCTAAACACGTGGTATTTTGCCTGAATTAGAGTTCAAGTTGTGTTTACTAATTCTCTCTGTATTCTCTTGACAGCCCTCAGGGACTAATCCAATATTTCCACTTTTAACTGTGTCTAAACACACATATTTGCTTACTCAAACAGCTTTTACATTTACTGCCCCCTTTTATACATTTAAAATATATACAATACATTTAACGTGTATAAAAGGGGGCAGTAAATGTAGAAGCTCTTTGAGTACTAAATGTATTTGAGTTTTAAATGTATTTTTATAAACTTTAAGTGTAGAAAATGGCTCTGGCACTGCAGTACAACCTCAGGTGACCACGCTCTCTCTTGGGGTACATTGATTAAATGATGAAGGTACTGCTGTGAGACAGAAACCAAACAAAGTCCCTCAAGGATTGGAGGTTTCACAGGAAAAGTGGGCTTGACAGAAGATGTATTTTAATAGGCCTTTAACAAAAAAGACTGAATCTCATTTTGTGTTTTCAGAATTTAAAATATGTCTCTCAGGGATTTTTGGCTAAGCATGAGTATTATATTTTCTTAGACCCTGATCCAAACAGATCTGAACAGCTTCTTCTGTCAACAGATATCTCAAACCCTAAGAAAAAATAAAAGGAATTTTTATACCTCTTGACCATAACAGCTTTTACTTCCATACCTTTCAACATTATGTGGTTATAGTATGAGGTGTAGAAAATGCAGTACAGAAATAAAATAAAAATCACAAAGCTCCATATGAACCCAAAATCATATTTAATAGCATTAGTAAGTGTATCTAACTTAAATACCCTGACTATACATTTTCAGAGAAAATAAATTATAGCAGTCCAAGTAAGTTGATGGGACATCCTCTGAAGGAGAAAAAAAATCACAGTATAAAACAAAAAGGCAATTCCTGCTTATCCTAGACAAACAGGCCAGAGCAGATATGTTTTAGCAATAGCTCCTCATTTATAACCGCTAGATTAAGTGCCAAGCATACAATTATCCATTTACTATTCAGCACCCTATTGCAATACCAAGCAGAGAAAATATTTTGCTAAAATTAGAATGTATTGTACTTATATAAGTAATCAACTCAGCAACCATATCCATAGCATATCTCTATGCTCCAGCACTGGTTCAAGAGGAAACCTTCCTATTTCTTTTAAGATTATTTTCACTATCGCAGCAAGTGGCTGATACCTTAGAATTCACATATACATCAATTAGCAGAAATGGACCCCTTTTAAAGGAGGCTTACTGATTTAAGGAAGATTAATCTGATTTACACCAGGTCAGGCTTTTGCTTTTGACAGCATTATTTGATTTTTAACACTTTACTTAATGTTTTTTAATGTTTTACTTAAAATATGCCAGCTAAATTTGTTTATAGGCTTCATTACTAATTGTACTTCAGGCCTAAGGAGACAAAGGAAGCCAGGAAAGACTTTTTGTACTTAAAAGAGCTGGAGATATTCAATAGTAAGCTAGGTTGGATGAATGCTACCACTACAGCATCCAAGAGCATGACTGCTGTGAGACTCCAGCTAAGCAAGAAAAACAATGAGTGGGTTTCAATAGCAGAGGAGAGCACCGCAAAGAATTGCATCTCTATGCTATAATAAACCTGCATTGCTAAATTATTATTATTAAATGTTTAAAAAGACTTGAATTTTTATAGTTTTGTCAGCCTTTCTGGTCATGGTTCTGCAGTTCTGAAAATGGATGCAACTTAAATCAAAAGGACAAAGGCTGATACAGCTGAATTTAACAGAATCATGCTCCTGTAGAAAATGCACTGCTGGCAGGAAAGGAAAAGTTTTATTATCTATCTAAAATACATCTCTGCACACTGTGTTTTGTGCTACAGTTTTCAGGAGGGGTTTCTTGGGCCACTTGCTGATCAAATTGCTCTACTACCTACTTCCTTTTAAGTGGCAAAGAAATTCCAGTGGTCTCTAGTGTCCTTGTACTGCAGTTTTATGGTTGAACACGACAGGGCTCCTGGGACGAGTGAAGAGAGGAGACTCTTGACTCCATGTTTCAGAAGGCTGATTTATTATATTATGATATATATTAAATTATATTAAAGTGCAACACTAAAAACTATACTAAAAGAATAGAGAGAAAAGGATCCATCAGAAGGCTAGAAAGGACAGGAGAGGAATGAGAACAGAAGCTTGTGACTCTCAGAGTCTGAGCCAGCTGACTGCGATTCGTCATTAAGTAGAAACAACTCACATGGACCAATCCAAGATGCACCTGTTGGTGAACAATGTCCAGACCACATTCCACAGCCATCAGATAGTTATTGTTTGCATTTCTTTTCTGAGGCTTCTCAGCTAGAATAGGAGAAAAATCCTAGCAAAGGATTTTTCATAAGATATCATGGCTACACAGTTTATAACCGTAACATGGTTATATAACATGGTTATATGGTTATATATCCACAGTAGAGCATTAACCCCCATCAGACTTTCCTCCATGTGCTGCAAAACCCCTCTGTTCTCCCAGGACAGCTGACCTCTGTGCTGGGTGCTGAGGGCATGGCCAAGTGGGATGCCCCTCCATGAACATCTTGATGCAGAGCTCCCACAGCCCACATCAGTGATTATTTATTTAGGAGCTCTAATCACAGTTTGAGAAATCACCATTCCAGCCACTCAGAGGCAAGTCTAGAGTGCTGTGCTGTCCAGAATGGCTTTCAGAGCCATTTCTACAAGGGGAATACATTTGAGGAACATCTTGGGGGAATATTTAAGAAGCAAGGGAAATTCTAACTAGATCATATGCTAAATTTCTGAAATTAGACATGGTTAGCCTTTTCCCAAAGGCCTTGATAGATCCAGTAACAGCTGTTACTAACACTTGAGATGCACACAACTGGGGAGAGGAAGAAATTTATTTCCACAGCTTTGCAAAAAATGCAGTTCAGAATGCCAAATAATTTTTGCTCACAGTCTTTCTTTTTCAAAGTAATCCCTTATTTAAGCCTTTGCTGGTGATGTTTTCTAGATTTCCAACTATACTTAAGAAAAGTGTTCTGAACCAAAACTGGCTGTCCAGAACTGTACTAGAATTTCTTTTATTAGAAACAAAAAGAGCTAAAATCAGGAGGGGAAAAAATACCCCAAACAAACACTAAGACAAAAAACCCCACCAGCGCAACTTCATGCTCAGTACTTTGTATTTCATAGGTGTTCTGTAGTGACAGCTTTGCATCCAAAACAGTTATTGAAAAGCAAATACACAAAAGCTAAAATATCCTGAAATGCATAATGATAGTACTAGCAGTCAACAAGACCATACAAAGCTGCCTAAATTCAAGTCAGAAATAATTACTGGTTGCAAAAAGTCTTGTTGGCAGCATTTAGTGCTGGTCCCTTGAATTAAGGGAAGCATGCCTTCAGGGCAGAATGTGTGTAATGCTTGAAAGCCAGGAGGATGCTTCCACTTGGCAGTTTTAATAGCACACTTCCATGCTGAACTCGTTTTTATACTGTTAGTAAGCAACTTGAGGAAATCACATTGCAGACAATGTGCTTATGGAAGCAGGAATTGGTTCTTGTCCACATCAGTTGGCACAGTAACAATGCACTAGAGCTGGCCATGTGGTTCAGCTTCACACTGCTGAGAAAGAGAGCTTTCCTGGTTTCAACTCCACCTCTGGAAGGAATTCAGATACAAACCCCAAAACAAGATCAATTCGCATGGAGCAGCAACTTAGGGGCAGCCAGGATTTGGCAGCAGTGTCTGAGAAACAGCAATGGTAAAAGAAGGAACACGCCAGAGAGACAAGGATTTGGGTAAATCAGTTTGCAAGCAGGGGTTCTGTCATGTTAAACAGAGTTCCTGCTCAGCTCTGCTGGATGCCACGAATACCTGGAATGCTGTAGAATGGCACTGCTGGAACTGATCCTGAATCATGCAGCTAAGAGGAGAAAAGTGACCCATCAGAACAGCACAATTCCTCATCAGCCTTTTCCCCCTCCACATCTCTCTTGGGAAATGGGAGACAGTACTTGCAATTATTACTGCCCTTTTCTCATTGCACTTCTGTTTAAAGTTTTGCCAGTAGAAAAGATACGAATCTTCTCTGTGAACAGCTTTTCAAAATGAAATATCACTAATTGTATGTAAATAGCAGATTAAAAGATGTTTGCACTACACAATTGTACATCAAAAGCAACCACTATTTGCAGAAATAGTGAAGTCTGACAACACTTAAACCAAACATGGTTAGGCACTAAATCCATTGGGGTTTTGCATGTAGATATACTGAACTGGTTGAGCAAAATATTGATACAGGATCACCCTCATATTCTGATACATGTAAATACATGAAATGTATGTATTTATTCTCTGCTTCTTATTTTTTATTATTATTATTTATCTGTTATTATTAAAACTGTATTTACTCTTCATTCAAAGGCAGTATCTCAGTTTGAGCAGCAAGTCCCTAGTACATCATACTGTGTTTTCAAACAGTACAACCTTTTGTGAGCAAGGAAGAGCATGAGTGGGACACAGAGAGTTGTGGGACCCCTGCTCAGAAACGTGCAGGGTACTCCAATCTCAAGCTGCCTGCTGCCTCCTAGATGTCATTTACTCTGTGCTGCTTTTCCCAGCTTTTACAGAGATAGGGTAGCTGGGAGGCATTTTAAAAGATTTTATTCTATTTGTCTCAATGACTAGTAAGACAGAAGAGATGTAAAACTCAATGCCATTCTATGAGAAGCCAACCATTTCTTACTTGCAATATCTTACAAAAGTTTTTTAGCCTATTAACTTTTACCACACAATGCTACTATTATTTTTAACACCAATCACCTATATTTTTCTCTATGTAGTCTTGTTACAATGTATCTTTTACAATTCTAATTCTCTAAATATCTTTTTCTAATTCTCTAAATATATAATTCTCTAAAATATCTTTTTCTTTTTGTAAGACTATATTCTGAAACTTGTTGAAACTCATTTCTAGTTCAATCTCTTTCTCAACAACATCATCTTCATGACTGTCCTAAATCAACACACCTTACCTCAGTATTTGCATTCAGATGTACAAGGCTGTGTGAGCTTTCTGTCAAACTGTAAGAATTCTTTACAAATCCATTTCCCACAAACCAGGGCACAATAATGACTGCATGCTACTTGAAGAAATGATTTTTCTGAACGCATCTTTCCTCTGTGCACGTAGGGTGCTCTGGTCTCAGAGCCAGCACACAGGAGCTGTCTGACTCAAAAGTGCTGTTTAGCTGGACTGCATTTCACAGATCTTTTTATAGGCACTACATCCAGATCACACAGCATCAGGTTCAAAATTCTTCCTTCTTTAGAAATCTGACAGCATTTTGTCACCTGAACGTGGACTGTGTCTTCAGGGCAAAAAAACCAGGGGAAGAAATGGACAGTTTATGTCTATTCCTGGCTCTTTGCACCAGAGATGCCCTGCTCTGCACTTAGCAGGTGTGCCAGCACCTCTGAAATCCACATTTCCTCTCTCTGCCTAGAGTGACACTGCCCTAGGGGCTGCTCATGCTGAATTCCAGTTGACTAACAAATGCTGTCTTGTTTTTGAAGGAGCTGCCTGCAGCTCTGCAGTTGTTTCTGGTTGCATTATATTCTAGGGAAAATCTCCCTCAGGAATTTTCACTAACTGCTGGAGCCACCAGGTTAAAAAGCCCAGTCTCAGAGCTTGGGGCGAAAAGCATAAATGTTTCTGTTCTGTAGTTTGTTCTTATGCTTCTTCTCTGCTGAAGATCAAATGTTCAGATGTAACACCTTTCTGTCCAACATCTGTTGCAATCTGGAAAAAGGTTTATCCGTAACTTTTTATTACACCACTAAAATCCCACAGTGCTAAAACACCTTGTTTTCCTTAACCCCTTTGATCCCTTCTTTCTTCCATCAACATGTCCCTAGCCAAAATGTTTCTCTTACCATAAAGAAATAAACACGGACCCACAGAACGAGGGGAAGTAAAGATTATTATGGCCTTCACTGTAATGTCTACAGCCCTGGGTGGAAAAACTTCAAGTGCAGAAATAGATGGGAAAACTCATAGAAACTCTTCTTTCCTGAACATCCCTTACTCTGAAATAATTTCCTTTCTCAAATACTTCTTCTTCCACAAATAGTTTCCTGATTTTCTTTTGAGTGCATCCTCCAATTAGTCATAGAAATAGATATGATTTATTGATAAGAAATAAGTGTAATCTCAATTATTTTGATATATTTCTATTCTTATTTTCACCTGAATATCAAAACGTGTGGGTTCTACTTTCGATTTATGTGTCAAGTAAGGTGTTAGCATTGCAGTAAATAAATGTTATGAAAAAGAAGCAAAGCAACTAAAAAAATTAACCTTAAAGTGACTCAGCTGAATGATGAGCTAGATACAATTTATTCCAGCTCAAGTATGCCAAGAGTTTGGGAAGAAAATTAGTTCAGCATTTGGAGGCTTGAGTAAAAAAACATATGTGTTAAAAACTGAACTTCCATTTCCATTATTGCTGTTACCATTAATATGCTATTTTTATTTTTGTTTTAAATAGAAAATACTGTATTTTACATATTCCAAAAGCATTCTTACTCTAATTTTTTTTTAATCTAGTTTAGGACAAGCAAAAATGTCAAGACTAATTTTTACCAGCAAACAATGTAAAATGCACTTGAAATCACCTTATTTGCTTTTAAATAGCCTCAGGTTATTAAAAACTGAGAAAGTCTGTTTCATAAATACTCTAATTAAAAGGTTCAAGTACAAGTAATTTCTAATTTTAGAACATATACAAACAACAACACATAGGGATTAATGGCATATGGACTTAATGTGTTGCTGGCACCTTACTCAAAGGCATTTTTTTTTTAGCCAAACAAATTCTGATGAGTAGAACGATTTCCACACTTGTGGGGAGTAACCTCCAAATCATAAAGAAAAATAGATTAAACAGGAGATACTCCCATCCTTCCCAACAGTAGTCATATAGCAAGATAACCTTATTTTCTTCCATTTTTGAACTGGGTCATAAAATCATAGAAAGGTTTGGGTTAGAAGGGACCTTAAAGACCATGGGCAGGGACACCTTTCACAGACCAGGGTCCCATCCAGCCTGGCCTTAGACACTTCCAGGGATGGGGCAGCCACAAGGTTCTTTTCTGGGCACCCTGTGACAGGCCCTCAGCACCTTCACAGAGAAGAATTTCTTCCCAAAATCCAATTTAAGTCTGCCCTCTGTCAATTGGAAGTCATTTCCCCTCGCTCTGTCACTACACTGCCCTTGTGAAAAGTCCCTCTGCCGCTCCCTCCTAACCCCTTCAGGCACTGGAAAGCTGCTGGAAGGTTCCCCAGAGCCTTCTCCTCTCCAGGCTGAACAGCCCAGTTCTCAGCCTGCCTGCACAGCAGACGTGCCCCAGCCCCTGAGCCCCTCTTGGCCTGCCCTGGGCTCAGGCAGCAGCTCTGTGCCCTTTCACTGCTGGGGAGCGCAGGGCTGGATGCAGAGCTCCAGCTGGGATCCCCAGGGCAGAGCAGAGGGGCAGGATCCCCTCCCTGCCCTGCTGCCCGCGGGGCTCTGCCTGCAGCCCAGGGCACCTTTGGCTTTCTGGGCTGCCAGTGCTCACTGCCAGCTCCTGCTGAGCTTCCTGCCAACCAACAACCCCAAGTCTTTCTTCTCACAGCCGCTCTTGATCTTGATCTGCCCAGCCTGGGTTTTGCTTGGGGTGGCCCCAACCCATGCACCCTGCGTCAGGGCAGTCACCCATCCTGGTCATCTACCAAAATGTACCAGTCATCATTGACCTTGAACCATGGCAAAAATGGATCCTTCCAAAATGAAAAAGATACAGTTTTATAATAACAGCTTCTCTAACACTAACACTGGCCAGGCTTTGTGGCCTACAGACTTCTGGGTCATACTGATGCCTCAGGTTTCAGCTTTTCTGTTTCTCACATTCTGGGCTGCTTTAGTGCGTGGGTCTGGGCTTCTCAAGCTCGGTATTCTCAAGGCATCAATACTTTTGACCTTCCATTGGTAAGTTGTGAGCATTCACACCTCCTTTAACAAAGTATTTACAGACTTCACTTATTGCCTCTCATATAGTCAGAGAAACAAAAACAAAAGGATTTTTAAAAGGAAATACAAAACCTATAAAAGGTCTCTTTGTGTTTTGGGACATGAATTCAGTGTGGCTTGTCACAACAACCACCTGTGCTCTTGCAGGTTGGTGACCTGCAAGTCATTAAAATTGAAGAGGCCCATTCAAGGCAGCATCTCTTACCTCTGTCTGTTACAACTGTGGACTCTCTCACAATATAGGTGTTTATTAAGGAGAAATGCATACCTGAGAGAGATGATAATGAGCTGTACTACCACAGACCCACTTTTTATCCATTAATTATTTAGCATATCCACAAGAGGACTAAACATCTAGACCTATTAGGTACCCACTATGTGTATGAAAAGTATAACAGTTACTTGCCAGCTGCATACCTTACTCTGGAAAATCATCCTCATTATAAAATATTTATTTCTTTGTATAGACATAAATTAATAGGAACAGCAAGGCTTGCAAAAGGAACTAGTGGAGAGAATACCAAAATATTAAACACAGTGCTACAGCACAAAAAACAAAAACCTGCACAAAAGTTCCTGGTATATATAGCACTGATACCAGTGAAAAATATTTATGCAGTGAGACCTAAAATGCCAGACTAAAGGGAAGTGCTTGGTTTCATAGTTTCCATGCAGACATTTTACACCTGTCACCTTGCTGCCTTGGTTGGCAAACTCACCAGCGCCCTGTGGGATGCTGCTGTGGGAAACACAGCCCCACCAGCAACAAAACCAGCTCAGCAAGGCCGAGGGGAAATGAGAGCTACGACATTGTCTGATGGCAGTCTTGGGTTACAATCATGAGAAATAAAAACTATTCATGGAGACACATCAGGGGTAAGCCAAGCAGGCTGATACAAATGAGGGCATTCTACAGTTACACAGCAGATAAAGGCAGGCTTTGTAAACACCCTAAGTGCATTTATGATTTACTAACCCCTTTGCATTAGTTAATTGCTGTCTTTATTTTCCAAAGTAAACAGCTTTTTTCCTAATGAATCATGATTCAAGTGAACTAAAATTATGACTGAAATTAAACTGACAAATTATCTATTTTTAGACCTTCTGCTGGTCTTGATTTGAATTACAAGTTGAATGTACCTTTTAGGTAGGCTTTTCTTCCCAAGACCAAGTTCTTTCATGTAAATGTGGTAAGTGTGATGAAAATTATGTGTAATTTTAAAAATCCTTCAAGTTTGGATACACATAGGTCAGTTTTCCAATTGCTACATAATTCAAAACCAAAGTGGACATCCTCACAGACTTTAAGGACTCTAAAAGCAAATATGAACAGTATTTAATCAGATTGGTGTGGGACATGGAAACCTAAAAGATCTTTCCTTACCAGCCACAGTTCTTAAAAATGCATTCAAACTGGAAGAATAACACTTAGGCGTTATTCTTATTATCTTAGTCTTACATATCTGCTGCCTGAAAAATAAACAGCTTTACATAGAATAATCTCCCAAGAGGGATGTGTGCTAGCTGCCAGCACCAAAGCTCCTGGGAGATTACACTTTACTTTTTAAAAATGTATAATTTATTTTAAGTGCAGACTGCAAAATACTCGGGGCTTCTGATCAAGAGGAGTAGAGAAACACCTCCAAACCTGTACTTGCAAAAGTAAAGTTCTCAGAGCTCCTGAACCATATTGGTAGGAAAAACAAGGAGAACCATTTCTTCCTAAAATGAAAAATAGAAACCATCGCCATGGTTTTCCCTTTCCAATCAAAAATGGATGTTTATTAAATAGACACGTATAATAAAGTTGCTCATCAGACTTTATAACTCATTCTGCTTCTAATGTTTCTCCTTATGTCTTTTCTGCTGCATAAGTCTATCAATTCAGCCAGCACTTCACTATTTGCCAGATAAAAAACACAACAAGAAAAGAAAAAGTACATCAGTACCTCTCATGCACATTTTTCATTTCTTTCCTAAGACATTGCAAATGTCTCAGGCAAACTCTGTGGAGTCTAACTGACAACAAGGAAACCTTGTAAAGAATGCTTGATGGTTTATGGCCTGTAACAGGAACTCCAGATGTAGAAAAGGTACATTTGTAGGCAGGAAAAAAAGGAAATAAAGTATGGGATATCCTTCCATTTCAAGTCAGAGTTCATATTCTGACAACACATCCCCTTTACGAGTCATGAAATAGGGTTACTGCTGCTTTTGTGTGTGTCCACTGCAATTAGAAGTGTTAATCAGTGTGCTTGGTACACTCTGATTGTAACAAAAAAGAAAAAAAAAACCAGAACAAGACAAAATTGGGCCCTTCTCCAAGGAACATACACATACAAGATTAAAAAAACTACCAGCAGAAGAAATTCAGAAAGGAGTTTCTCAGGGACCTAAAAAATGGGGTTTATGTGCTGCTCATTAAGAAGACTCCCTGTGCTGAAGTCAACAAAAGAACATATGCCTGGCACATTCTATTCCTGCAATGCAGAAAAACAGGAGAAAGAAAATACTGGTGCATCATATTGTATGCGAGGGCATATACCTATAGCATGCTAAAAAAAGAATGCTTGAGGCAAGCTATAAGCCCTACACGACAGATTGTGTCAAGTCACATGCCAGGTTTCCCTTTTTAGAAGCACAGAAATAAAAAGTAAAGAAAGAGGGGGAGAAAGCCACAAGGACTGAAGTCACTGGAGGCTTGCACAGCCTTACATCTCCTACTTTAGGGTGTGATTATGAAAACTCCTCTGGGCAAAATGAATCCATGATCCCATTAAAGCCATGGAAACCAGCTCCTGCTTTGCATGGGCCATGGTTTTAATAAGGGAATTGAGGGACCCGTGCACACTGGAGCATGAATACACTAAGGCAGGAAATGAACCACAGAAAGTTCTGCAAAGTAATTATCAATAATTAATGCTTTTCTCCATTGATTTTTCAACTCCCATACCATGTTTTACAGACAGAGTCCAAAATAACATTGTCAAAGACCAGAGGAAAAGGAAAATACACACTGTGTTCAGTACTGTTAGTCCTGATAATATCTCATGGCTGTGGTGATGCCTTGTGCAGGCTGCCCTATGTGAGAAATAGAAAAGCTGAACCCTGAGGCACCCATTGGGCATCATGGAATGTACTACCCTGTGCAGCCACTCGGAGCCCTGGGACAGGGGCAGGCAGGAAGTGCTTAGGAACAGCTCAGTCCATAAAATCCAACATTAGGGCTTGATTAGGCAAGAGACACCTTATGACTCACAAATCAGTATTAAAAAGTATAAAAAATTATTATTTTTAGTACAAGTTCTGAGGGAAGGCATTTTTCTGAGAAACGATTAACTAATAACTGATTGAAATATCAAAATTCGCTTGTGGCAAGATATATTTTGCCACTAGAACGATATAAGCCATGATTTATATGCAAGCAACAATTTTCAAATGAGACAAATATTCTGGATACTTATATAGTTGGTTATACTATAAAACTATTGTTGGTTATATTATTACACTACAAAGTGTAGTTGGTTATACTATTAAACTCGTGTCTATAAAGTGTTTCATAGGTTTTTTAGGTATCTGGAAGGCTGTAACTCAATATCCCTGTATCCAATCTTCTCATGCATCAATATGAGAATATATATGTACTCAATATCCCATGTATCCACTGGGAAATTTTGGGGCTCAAAATGTAAAACTGGTCACATGATTAGATTATTCCTGAATTCCAGAAAATTTGATTATTCCTGAAATAGAATAATTTATTACTTAACTAACTCATATATAACACAATAAAATTCTCACACCAAAGAAAACGTTATGTGGGAAAGAAGGCAAGAGGCTTTTGCAAGCCACTGTGCTTTGATTTGGATCACGATTTGACCACGTTCAAGTTTGAAAGCATTAACATAAAAGCTGTTATTCTTAGAAACCGCATGTCTGCCCACTGAAATGACAGTTACTGGCACGTGGAGCCCTTCATTGTTTTGCTCTGGCATTGGGTTGGCTTTCTTCTCTCTTTGTAAGGTGGCAGACTGTTCTACTTTTATGTGCAGTAAAAATATGCCTTTGTGAGAGCTTCTTCTCTCCTGCCAGCCCATCACATCTGCTCACCTTGGTGACTAACCAACCAACACTGGCAATGGATATGAAATGGCTGGATCAGCTTTTTTTTAATCAGCTTTACTGATCTGGAAAAAAAGCAAACACCAGTTTATGACAATATCGATCAGAGTTCCGTGGCCAACACGTTGAAGAGCTGATTTATCATAAAATAGAGGAACGTGGAATGAATTTACTTGGGGCTTAAAATAGATTCACTTGTTTAAATTTGACTTCAAATTTACTTCACTTTCATAGCATTGCACAATTATCAGGGCCCTCTGAACACCAAAACAAAGCTTGTCATGAAAAGTCAATAGTGTGAGCACTTTTAACAGCCATTACCAGCTAAATCATAAGCTAGACCTAAAAATGAGTTACCTAGAATTGAGCAATAGGGCATGATTTCATGCACAAATTTCAGAGGTATGGGAAAAAAAAG
Source organism: Pyrgilauda ruficollis (assembly GCF_017590135.1). Taxonomy (NCBI): domain Eukaryota; kingdom Metazoa; phylum Chordata; class Aves; order Passeriformes; family Passeridae; genus Pyrgilauda; species Pyrgilauda ruficollis. The sequence continues at coordinate 495,935 of NW_024510099.1, read as the reverse complement.
ACAATAAAAAATCTCTTCAAACTGACAAAATATGCTGTCACCACACAGAAAATATGTCATCAATAAATCAACAGGTGTGTACCGTGTTAATTCTGAATACATAGCAATTTTGAGTGTTTAGCAGAACGATTGGTAAAAGAGCAAATACAACACTGCTTCTTGCCTGTTTGCCTTCCTCCTCTACTGCTGGCAGAGTCAGGTAAAAGCTGCAACAAAGCAACTGAACATGCTTTTATTAAAGCAACACATGCTCACATTCCTGAATGCTTAAATGCTTAAATGCTTCCTTTCAATACAAAAAACCAGGAGTTGTAAACTGGAATTCAGTCACCTCTGCTTGTAAAGCACCGATGGAGAGAAACCAGAACCCCAAATAATGTCTTTGGGTGGTAGCATAACACAGAGTACTAGAGCTGCCACTGATTCCCTGGAGATCATTAAGGGACAGCAAGTCCTTCATATTACCATGGGGATCTGATGAGAAATAAGGAGAGCAAGAGATCTCTGAGAAAGCACACACACGTTCAACATGTCACACAGTTCAAGTGCCAGCTTTTCCAGGTGTCACAGCTCACCATCCTGCAGACCCTCTGTATGCACCCTTCATCTGACACAGGCTGCATCATTCAGAGAGACTTCTGTACATCCCAAGCAATTCACAGGAGCTTAGAGCTAAATCTGCATTAAGCCACTGAATACACAAGCAAAACAATCTCCAAGTTTTTCTTAGGTAAGCAGGCACACTATGTGGCTTTAAAGCAGTCACCAGGGAGCTAACACTGCCCTGTGGTATTGCAGAAAAAACTCAGCTGGGGGTTCCAGGCACAGCATGACCCAAAAAAGAGACATTAATTGCTTTAACACATCAGATGAACCAGAAACTACAGTGTTTCAACAGGAATTACTACCAAAAAAAAAAAAAAAATTATAAGAAAGTATCAGGTGTTCAACAGGAATTACTACCAAAAAAAAAAAAAAAAATTAAGAAAGTATCAGGTAAGAATTTCACTTAAGTGTTAGTAAGAATTTCATATTTCACCTCAGAACATGGATGAATATTCCACTCAGGTAGAGTAACTCCACAATATAACAGTACAAGCAACAGTTAAACTGATTGGACATGGATCTACTTGAATTCAAAAGAACCTGTAGTTGAAAACAAAGATATTTAGAAGCCACATGCTGACACAGGGGAGTCAGGATTTGAAATCAGGGCTCTGCTCTCATCTCTGCTATCAATGTGCAGTCCTGAACAAGTCTGTATCTTTCAGGTGTTTATGCTCCTGCTACCTTACACTGTCCATGGTACAACACAGACTGCTCTGTGATGGTTCAGCACACACAGCCCTTGGCTTCCCTAAAGCCTCTTCATTTTACTGATTAATTTTATTTTAGCAGAGAGCACCATTGATAAACACCAGTCCGAAGTGATTTCAGAAGCTCTCATGCAGAGGGAAGCACTGTGTTCAAGTAATCACTCTTCTCAGTGGCTCTAGGTTTTGGTTTGATTTGCAGGAGTTTTAGGTATAACTGTGCTTTCTCACGAGATTTAAAACAAAACAGAACACAAGAAAAACACATCAGCTCTGTGAAGGAGAAATTAAAAGAGCCACAACACCCCTATTTTACAGAATTTTAAGGTCCTTGGAACAATTTTTTATAAAACTGTGGGAACAGAAGAACTTATGCTGGTGATCTAAACTAAATTGGCTAAACTAAATCCATGGTGATTTAGTTTATCTGGCAGCTGCTTGCAAGAGTTAGAATTGTAAGAAATCCAGTTAAAAATAAGCAACTGCTCAGTAAAGGAATATGTCAGGGCATACAGGTGACAGGAGAAGTTTGGAACAGCTAAACCTGTCATTCACACCCAACAGAGGGGCAGTACTTGGGGACACCAAAACGAGCCTGAGCCAGTAAAAAGGTCATAGAAATTGCTGAACAGAGAGTTATACATTTTGTGTGATAGGCTGATACTTGAGAGAGAGAGGAAAAAAAAAACAACAAAGCAACCCCAACAGATTTGAGTCTGATGTGCAAAAGACAAAAAAAAAAAAAAAAAAAAAGTCAAAGGTATAATATCAGTGTACATGGATATGAAGAAAAGTTGGCAGACAAAAGGCAGGATACAGCCAAGAACTTGGAAGAGAAGCAGAGATAAGGCAAAGGTAAATTAGAAGTTCCATGAATGTTAAGTCAGTCAGTAGCTGTGAGTCTGTGAAGACCAAGGGATGCGTTGATGCTCTAATAACACAGATTGAAAAACAGGGCATACTTCTTCTCTAGACAACGTTCTTTGCTTCTTGATATGTTTAAATTAGTGAGAAAGACAGCTAGAAAGACATTGGCACCTTTTTGTCCCTATAGACTTCTAAATAAAGAACAAAAATCCAGAATCTCCAGTTCAATTTCCAGATTTAAAGTATCAGCAGCCACCTCCAAGCTGTAATTATTCTCTTGCTTGCTGCTTTGCTTCCTTCTCCCTGGAAAAAAAAAAAAAAAAAAAAAAAAAAAAGTCAAAGGTATAATATCAGTGTACATGGATATGAAGAAAAGTTGGCAGACAAAAGGCAGGATACAGCCAAGAACTTGGAAGAGAAGCAGAGATAAGGCAAAGGTAAATTAGAAGTTCCATGAATGTTAAGTCAGTCAGTAGCTGTGAGTCTGTGAAGACCAAGGGATGTGCTGATGTTCTAATAACACAGATTGAAAAACAGGGCATACTTCTTCTCTAGACAACGTTCTTTGCTTCTTGATATGTTTAAATTAGTGAGAAAGACAGCTAGAAAGAAATTGGCACCTTTTTGTCCCTATAGACTTCTAAATAAAGAACAAAACAAATCCAGAATCTCCAGTTCAGTTTCCAGATTTAAAGTATCAGCAGCCACCTCCAAGATGTAATTATTCTCTTGCTTGCTGCTTTGCTTCCTTCTCCCTGTCTGGGCCTGGATCTCTGTGGCAGATGGTGAGGAGTTTTTTAGTGCATCCCAGAAAGGTGGAGTTTTTAGCTAATTTGCCCTTAGTGGGTGGCATTTTCCTTCTCCCCAAAAGCCAGCCAAAAACACAGAAACTAATTCATTCAGCCAGTGTCTCAATATTGCACAATAGAGGCAAAGCAAGGAAGGCTAGAAAAAGAAAATAATGCAGCTGGGAAAGATGAAGTAGAATTGGCTGTTCCACTGCAGCAAGAAAAGTAGAGTTGAAATATGAGCGCTAAATTAAGAGTTGTGAAGGAAAGCAAACAACTCCTTATTATAGCTAGAGGTGATCTGTGTGGCAGAATCAGCTCTAACACGGCCAAGGGACAGATCCAAGCCCTGATGGCTCAGTTAACCCCAGTACTTGAATTCTCAAGTGTTCTCCTTCAGTACTCAGAGGTATGTGTGCACAGAATCATTCAAGCTCATCTATTTTTTCCTGCCAAAACCGTAAGTGAAATATTTGGTTTTCCATTTGAGGCAACTAGATTTAATTCAATTGATTTGAAACATACGTTTTTGTTTTTGTTCTACTGGGTGTGCCAGTAGAACAGAGTGGTGATTCTGCAAGCATGGACCTGAAGTTAAACAGCAAATGGTGCAAGAGAGGCAAGGATGAAAACTTGGAGTTACAACAAAGAAAAATGAGATGAGAAATCTGGTAGTTTCTTTATTAGTGCCTTTAGAGGAAAACAGGCAGAACTGTTGTGGCCAAAGTAAACTGGAGTGACACTGAGGAGGTCAGGAAGGGCTGAGGGAGAGCAGCAACACACAGAGAACATTCCTGTGTTCTCAGTCTGACAGGCAGCTATGCCAAAGCTCAACTGAAAAAGACTGAAATTTCTGGATCATCTGGTTTTCCTTCTCTCTGTGAGCCCATCACACTCCTAAAGAGGTATCCAAGACAGAGAAACAAATGCCAAAACAATCACCTTGAGAAAGGAAGTTTTTTCTTGAGGTCACTTCATGGGCCATCTCAGTACAGAAAAAGCATAAAATGCAAGAATATCTCTCCACTTGCCTTAAATCAAAGCCTGGCACTTTCACATCATCACAGTTTTTCATTCACAGTGAAACATGTCCTAAAAATCACTATGCCAAGGAAAAGAAAGCAAGGAAATTTACCAAGTTCTTTATTTTCATGGCATCAGAATGACATGAGAAACAGAAGTACATGAGTAAAATTACCTGACAAAAAGGAATGCGTCTTCCCACTTCCTTTACACATAAGAGAATGTGTCCAAATGACTTCTGCTTTCCTCGGCTGTGCTAATTGCCACACATCTACTCAGAGTTTTTCTGCTCCCTTGTAAATATCTGGTATTAGCCAGACACACATCTGCATCAGTAGGGGCCTTTACAATAAAAGTAATCCAATTATTTCAAGGGCATTTATTTAGCATTCCACCAACTTCTGCTTCCTCACTTTGAAACCAATCCTGCATCACCCCAAGGATGATAAAAACAGGAAAACAGAAAACATGACTGTGTGAAAAAATAATGCAAACATACAAGGAATGACCAGCTACGAGCCTGGTCTGAACTACTTCACTCATGAAAGCTACAACATTGTAAGAGGGATTCTTTGTTCATTAAATAACCAGGTTATTCTAATCTGCATTTAGAGAAAGTTCATCATCATTTTTTTTGGCTGTTGACTAACCACATCCTTTCCCGTCACTTATTGGAATACATTTTGCTCAGATTTTATTCTATAATGTTTGTGACAAAATTTAAGCCTCTCTTGGATGCTTGTTTTAATGCTATTGTTAAAGCAGCTTATGTCTCTAGAGATCCTGGGCATGAAAATTGCATCCTTGAATTTATGAATCAAGTGAAAATAGGAGGAGACGTGGAGAAGCCTCCTCAGCAATTCAACTGCAGCTTTTGCCTCCTCTTTTCCTCCCACAATTGTGCTTCCACCTCGTCCAACAGGCCAGCTGAGATGCCATGGAAGGCACTGCTGCCTGCAGAGCTGCAGACTGTCTCCCATCAAGCCCACTTGCTCACCACTGAAATGAAAATTTAGGAAGGTGTAAATAGGCAGATGAATAGGAAAAGAAAAGGAGTAATAGAAGTGCTACTGCCATAATTTGTATTTTTCAAGCAATCTCATTTCTAAGATAATTCTAATAAAAGAGAGGAGCATATTCCATCTCAAGGGAAAAAAAAAATAAAGAGAAAATAGTGTTTTCCTAGACTGCCATTTTCCCTGGTTTTTGCTTTTCTTTAATTAACATCATTTCAAGTTCTTTACTTTTGCAAAACAAGTAAGGTTAATCCTATGTGAAACATTCCTAGCAAGCTCTGTGTATTTTCTTTTCTCTACAAGTGCAAACTGTGCAGGTAATTACAGTGTGGTGTTACAACTGGTGGGAGGGTTGTTCAGGGATGCTTTAAAAGCCATCCAAGGATGGTTTAAAAGGGTTTAGGTCCCACTCTGTGGCAAAACCTTAGGATTCTGCAGAATTTTGACGCTCTAGTTTTACATGGTGGAGAATAAGGATATCTAAAATACAGTATCCATTTGTTTTACTGTAATACCTCTGTGCTGGAAGCTGCAAAAAGGATCATTTCCAGGATCTCTGTCAGCAGCACGTGCAACTGTAGGTGCAAGGACAGAAGTTGTGGCCATCAACCCAACAGGGAATAAGATTCACATTTTACCAGAGCATTCTGGTGTGCATTAGCTGCAGAGATAGGAAATGTCCTCTATATTTAGTAAATTAAAACTTTTATATCTATTGGAAAGTCATCTTACAGCTCAGCTGGTTCTTAACCCTTGCTTGGCTATGAAAAGTCTTTTGAGACTTAAAAGGAGATGCCCATCCATAAATCACAGTTGCACCAACAGAAATCATTCACTTGCTTCTCAAACACAGCCTTTCCCAGAGACCTTTCATTTTTTCTTAGTATGACCATCATATCCCCCTTAAAAGATTTAAAAGTAAATTTTATTTTCATGAGCTGAGTGCTACCCCAAATTCACCTTGGAAATGCTGTGCTGCACAGCTCTGTACCCAATGCCATCCTAAGAGCACACAGTGACCCCATCCCTCTGACACCTTCTTCTTCTGTCACTTGCAACAGAAGATCATCTAAGAGCAGTGAAAATTAACGTGAAAAATAACAGAAAAAAAAATGAACATCAAATGAACAGAAAAAAAATGAACAGAAAAAAAAAATCACATCAAATTGAAGTGTCTTATATAATAGCAAGTGTTCTGTGTTTCAAGCAGTGGGCTGGAGTATGTTGGAACTCTGAACATTATCCTGGGGGTGGAAAAAGAAGGAGACATTGCTCCTGTAAAGGCTGTGCTTTGTATCCTGAGAAATTCAATGCAAGGAGGTCAATCTATTTCATATAGTCTGCATATTAAATGCTTCAAATACCACATAATTTATCAGTTCAGAGGAATCAGGGTATAGCACTTCAAAAAGCACCAGATGGTAAACAGGAGTATACAGATTAAGATAAAATATTCTAATTCTGTCATCTTCTGTTCATCAAATGAGAATGCTAATTTCACCCTTATTTCTATATTTATGGCCCAAGCTGATAATTTCTGATCAGTTTTTCTGTTCCTAAAATGTGGTCAATTAACACCCTTCTTACTGAGAAGGCTTTGCTAAACACCTAAGACAAAGGAATATCCTCAGTCACTTCATTAGTGACTTAATATTTTAAGCAGTCAGTGGAAGTAAGGGGTTTTGTCTCATCATCTCCTTTCAGAAAACTTGTTGGATTTTCCCCCTTATTCCAGTTGATGGCAGGCAGATTGCTAGCAGCAGAAGCACATGATGTGAACCCTTTTTTTCAGCTCCCAAATAACCCAGCCCTCCTTTCAATGAAGCTGAACACTGTCAGGACTGTGGAAAAATATCTGGAAAACAGCATAAACAGTCTGAACTGCTCAGGGTGAAAATAAGGAACAATCTGTGGATTCTTTCCACAACTATATGTGAGATTTTCTGTGTCTTTTTGATCTATTCTGTAGTTCGGGAATGGGGTTTTTTTGCTTCCTAAGTGTCCAATTATTTCATGTATATTCAAAGACACTTTCAGCTACTGGTGACTGAAACAGATATAAGGAGCCTCTCTCTACATAGTTTATAATTTTTATGTTTCGTGTTAGTTTATCATTGGCATAATCATGGAATCCTAGGACAATTCAAGCTGGAGAGGACCTTGAGAGTCCAAATCAGGCTGAAATCAGGGTAAAATAAGAGATTAAACCAGATTATTCATGGCTTGACCCACTCAGCTCTTGAAAACCTCTAAGGACAGAGACTACATAGACCGAAATAATATAGCTAATGATGTGCATTACATGCTCTTTTCTTTCCTCACTGCTTGACCCCTAAATGGACAGAGGAAAATGTAAAAATCTCCAGTGGGAATGTACAGGTATATATGAGCTCACACATGCACACACAGAGCAAAATATGCTTTCATGCATGGATTCACAACGCTTTCTGCTCCCACAATATATTTTTGGTTTCTATAAGTACACTACTGTACGAGGTGAATAAATGGACAAAGGAAAATGTGATGTCCCTGTGAATGAATATTAATTGATATCTTGACAATTACCATAAAGATTCCTGAGTGGCATTAGTGTATGTGTTAGCCCTGGGTCAGTGTGAGAGGAAAAAATAATTTCTTCTCAAAGGCTGAGAAAAGATGTTTTGCATTTCCACACCTCAGAGGCTGTTTCCATTTTAACAGGTACCTCAGTCTCCTGAGCTACACACTGGTACTACACACCTGCTGTCCCCCAGCCATAAATTCCTCTGAGATTCCATATAGAAAATCCAAGAAATTTTAGGTTAAACGAGTGTAATATAAAAGACTAAACCTTATTCTTAGTAGCTCTCAAGGGAAACATTCTAGTCAGGTGAGAATGTCTTAGGCTGAGTGTGTTTGTACTCAGAAGGGTACAGCAGCTTTAAGCTGATTTCTTAAGTAGCTTTCCTAACTGTAAAGAGTCCTCAGCACAGCCTTCATTATCCATTATTTCATCTATTTCCTGCACATTTTACACCCCATCTCTCAGTGGATTGTCTCAATCCTCACTAAGAGACACAAGTAGCCCTCTTTGGTTTCTCCTTGCTCAGTTCCTCTTTCCAGGAGCACTGCCACAAACACAACCTGGCTAAGAAGGGAGAGGAGAAAAGGACTCCAAGCACATGTGGTGCTGCTTGTTTTGGCTAGAGAAGAAGCATTTCTGGCTTTTTGAGCAAAAGGTAAGGCAAGCTGTTAACATCCTTTCCTCCTAAGACAGCCTGCTGCACTGATATTGTGCCAATATAAATTTTAACAGTATTAATTCAGTATTGCTATAATCCTGGAATTATATGATCCTCTATGTTGCTTGCAAAACATGCACAGATTTCTAAACTATCATTTATAAACTTTATTATAAACTATTTATTTGAATTAAATGAAAACTGCCTCAATATCTTTCATAGATATTGCTATTTAAGGCCTCTGAGCATAACACTCAATTTATGCTTTTGTGTTCTCCTTTAGTTAATGTTCTAGGGGTCTTCATTTGTATTACATTGCTATTCCTATGAGAGGATCTGATAGGTCATTAATATGAATAATTATCAGTTATGTACTATTAAATCTTGCATGGGATTATACTTGGATTTTAAGAGTAACCAGCAGTATTCCACTAACATTCTATTGTCTCCTACAGTAAATATATCCCCTGTATATATTCAAAGAGGCCCAATAAACAAATATAAATTGTTCAACTCACAGTCCTTCCAGATACTGAAAAACAACTACAACTCTTAAAACCACTTGCAAAACAGTTTTTCACAGAAATAAAATCAGATTAACTTATTAAGTCTTTATGGTCATGAAGCTCACTAAACTATATTGCTTCAGGAGCAAAAAATATGAAGGCCTCCCCAAAATAAAAACAAAAGCTACCTGGTCCTAGAAAATTATATTCTTCTTTAAGTCTCTAAGTAGCAGTAAATTTCAAGTTTCAATATATTCATATTTATATTAACATTATTTCTATAGTTGATATTATTTATATTTATTTTACAGTTATATTATTTATATATTTATATTAACATGTTATTTACAAAAACACAGACTGGGAGAGAGCTTCTGCAAGCCCTACTTCCACTTGGCAGTACTTAGAGAGTTCCTCAGATTTTCTGACATTTTTAACTCAGCACAATATAACACATGCTTGAAGTGTTTCCTCTTCTTCTATGACTCCATGGTATTTCCAGCTCACTTGCCCAGAAGAGATCTTATTGTCTGTTCTAAGAAGAATTTAGGGAAAATTCTTACATAAGGACCAACTGCTTAAAAATATTTCACCTGCCTCAAAAATAAGCAATAATAGTTAGGAGCAAAAGAACGTTTTTAAGGGCCACTGTTTCCAAAAATTTACATTTGACATTTTGATTTTAAAAATAAAGTAGGGTAATATTAACAGCTATCATCTTTGAAAAGCAAATCTAATAATTCCTCTGTGAGCAAAAAATTGGGGGAGCAACAGATTATAACTCATATAAACATATAGAAATAAATATGAAATTAACTTTGCCTTTTAGGAGCACAAAAATGACTTCACACAACTATAATTAGCAGAGATGGAGTTAAAATAGGCTCGTTGGCTTGAGCACCTGACTAAAATAATGAATTCCTACTGGCAGACATAAAGGAACAATTTCATTTGTTAAAGGAAGCTTCTAGCATGTGTTACCTGGGGTGAAAACTCCTTCTCCAGCTATCCATGCTTCCCTTGAATGCCCAAGGCATTTAGCAGATTTCTAAGCACAAGCTTTCCATGACAACTGCCAGACAAATTCAAATGCATAGTCTGAAACTGGGTCCCTCAATGCTGTCATTGATCAACTCAAAATAGAATGTCATTATCTCCTGTTAGATTATTCTCCTGTTTATCTAATATGCTCAAAACCAAGGACCAACAGACAAGAAAACACAACCTATGTATCCTCGGATAATTTTGAGGGAGGGATGCCAGGCCCTACCAAACCTTCCAAAACGCCAATTCCTTCCCCCAGCTGTGCTCCCAGGAGCAGCCAGCAGAGCTGCTGAAGAAGAGGTGCAGAACAGAACAACCTGCACAGCCTGAGAGCTGACAGGACATGCAGAGTGATGCACAGGCCACAGGGGGCCTGGACTGTGCTTCCCAGCCAAGGCAGATTTCAGGAAAAACGCTCTAGTTTTACATGGTGGAGAATAAGGATATCTAAAATACAGTATCCATTTGTTTTACTGTAATACCTCTGTGCTGGAAGCTGCAAAAAGGATCATTTCCAGGATCTCTGTCAGCAGCACGTGCAACTGTAGGTGCAAGGACAGAAGTTGTGGCCATCAACCCAACAGGGAATAAGATTCACATTTTACCAGAGCATTCTGGTGTGCATTAGCTGCAGAGATAGGAAATGTCCTCTATATTTAGTAAATTCAAACTTTTATATCTATTGGAAAGTCATCTTACAGCTCAGCTGGTTCTTAACCCTTGCTTGGCTATGAAAAGTCTTTTGAGACTTAAAAGGAGATGCCCATCCATAAATCACAGTTGCACCAACAGAAATCATTCACTTGCTTCTCAAACACAGCCTTTCCCAGAGACCTTTCATTTTTTCTTAGTATGACCATCATATCCCCCTTAAAAGATTTAAAAGTAAATTTTATTTTCATGAGCTGAGTGCTACCCCAAATTCACCTTGGAAATGCTGTGCTGCACAGCTCTGTACCCAATGCCATCCTAAGAGCACACAGTGACCCCATCCCTCTGACACCTTCTTCTTCTGTCACTTGCAACAGAAGATCATCTAAGAGCAGTGAAAATTAACGTGAAAAATAACATGAACAGAAAAAAAAATCACATCAAATTGAAGTGTCTTATATAATAGCAAGTGTTCTGTGTTTCAAGCAGTGGGCTGGAGTATGTTGGAACTCTGAACATTATCCTGGGGGTGGAAAAAGAAGGAGACATTGCTCCTGTAAAGGCTGTGCTTTGTATCCTGAGAAATTCAATGCAAGGAGGTCAATCTATTTCATATAGTCTGCATATTAAATGCTTCAAATACCACATAATTTATCAGTTCAGAGGAATCAGGGTATAGCACTTCAAAAAGCACCAGATGGTAAACAGGAGTATACAGATTAAGATAAAATATTCTAATTCTGTCATCTTCTGTTCATCAAATGAGAATGCTAATTTCACCCTTATTTCTATATTTATGGCCCAAGCTGATAATTTCTGATCAGTTTTTCTGTTCCTAAAATGTGGTCAATTAACACCCTTCTTACTGAGAAGGCTTTGCTAAACACCTAAGACAAAGGAATATCCTCAGTCACTTCATTAGTGACTTAATATTTTAAGCAGTCAGTGGAAGTAAGGGGTTTTGTCTCATCATCTCCTTTCAGAAAACTTGTTGGATTTTCCCCCTTATTCCAGTTGATGGCAGGCAGATTGCTAGCAGCAGAAGCACATGATGTGAACCCTTTTTTTCAGCTCCCAAATAACCCAGCCCTCCTTTCAATGAAGCTGAACACTGTCAGGACTGTGGAAAAATATCTGGAAAACAGCATAAACAGTCTGAACTGCTCAGGGTGAAAATAAGGAACAATCTGTGGATTCTTTCCACAACTATATGTGAGATTTTCTGTGTCTTTTTGATCTATTCTGTAGTTTGGGAAGGGGTTTTTTTGCTTCCTAAGTGTCCAATTATTTCATGTATATTCAAAGACACTTTCAGCTACTGGTGACTGAAACAGATATAAGGAGCCTCTCTCTACATAGTTTATAATTTTTATGTTTCGTGTTAGTTTATCATTGGCATAATCATGGAATCCTAGGACAATTCAAGCTGGAGAGGACCTTGAGAGTCCAAATCAGGCTGAAATCAGGGTAAAATAAGAGATTAAACCAGATTATTCATGGCTTGACCCACTCAGCTCTTGAAAACCTCTAAGGACAGAGACTACATAGACCGAAATAATATAGCTAATGATGTGCATTACATGCTCTTTTCTTTCCTCACTGCTTGACCCCTAAATGGACAGAGGAAAATGTAAAAATCTCCAGTGGGAATGTACAGGTATATATGAGCTCACACATGCACACACAGAGCAAAATATGCTTTCATGCATGGATTCACAACGCTTTCTGCTCCCACAATATATTTTTGGTTTCTATAAGTACACTACTGTACGAGGTGAATAAATGGACAAAGGAAAATGTGATGTCCCTGTGAATGAATATTAATTGATATCTTGACAATTACCATAAAGATTCCTGAGTGGCATTAGTGTATGTGTTAGCCCTGGGTCAGTGTGAGAGGAAAAAATATTTTCTTCTCAAAGGCTGAGAAAAGATGTTTTGCATTTCCACACCTCAGAGGCTGTTTCCATTTTAACAGGTACCTCAGTCTCCTGAGCTACACACTGGTACTACACACCTGCTGTCCCCCAGCCATAAATTCCTCTGAGATTCCATATAGAAAATCCAAGAAATTTTAGGTTAAACGAGTGTAATATAAAAGACTAAACCTTATTCTTAGTAGCTCTCAAGGGAAACATTCTAGTCAGGTGAGAATGTCTTAGGCTGAGTGTGTTTGTACTCAGAAGGGTACAGCAGCTTTAAGCTGATTTCTTAAGTAGCTTTCCTAACTGTAAAGAGTCCTCAGCACAGCCTTCATTATCCATTATTTCATCTATTTCCTGCACATTTTACACCCCATCTCTCAGTGGATTGTCTCAATCCTCACTAAGAGACACAAGTAGCCCTCTTTGGTTTCTCCTTGCTCAGTTCCTCTTTCCAGGAGCACTGCCACAAACACAACCTGGCTAAGAAGGGAGAGGAGAAAAGGACTCCAAGCACATGTGGTGCTGCTTGTTTTGGCTAGAGAAGAAGCATTTCTGGCTTTTTGAGCAAAAGGTAAGGCAAGCTGTTAACATCCTTTCCTCCTAAGACAGCCTGCTGCACTGATATTGTGCCAATATAAATTTTAACAGTATTAATTCAGTATTGCTATAATCCTGGAATTATATGATCCTCTATGTTGCTTGCAAAACATGCACAGATTTCTAAACTATCATTTATAAACTTTATTATAAACTATTTATTTGAATTAAATGAAAACTGCCTCAATATCTTTCATAGATATTGCTATTTAAGGCCTCTGAGCATAACACTCAATTTATGCTTTTGTGTTCTCCTTTAGTTAATGTTCTAGGGGTCTTCATTTGTATTACATTGCTATTCCTATGAGAGGATCTGATAGGTCATTAATATGAATAATTATCAGTTATGTACTATTAAATCTTGCATGGGATTATACTTGGATTTTAAGAGTAACCAGCAGTATTCCACTAACATTCTATTGTCTCCTACAGTAAATATATCCCCTGTATATATTCAAAGAGGCCCAATAAACAAATATAAATTGTTCAACTCACAGTCCTTCCAGATACTGAAAAACAACTACAACTCTTAAAACCACTTGCAAAACAGTTTTTCACAGAAATAAAATCAGATTAACTTATTAAGTCTTTATGGTCATGAAGCTCACTAAACTATATTGCTTCAGGAGCAAAAAATATGAAGGCCTCCCCAAAATAAAAACAAAAGCTACCTGGTCCTAGAAAATTATATTCTTCTTTAAGTCTCTAAGTAGCAGTAAATTTCAAGTTTCAATATATTCATATTTATATTAACATTATTTCTATAGTTGATATTATTTATATTTATTTTACAGTTATATTATTTATATATTTATATTAACATGTTATTTACAAAAACACAGACTGGGAGAGAGCTTCTGCAAGCCCTACTTCCACTTGGCAGTACTTAGAGAGTTCCTCAGATTTTCTGACATTTTTAACTCAGCACAATATAACACATGCTTGAAGTGTTTCCTCTTCTTCTATGACTCCATGGTATTTCCAGCTCACTTGCCCAGAAGAGATCTTATTGTCTGTTCTAAGAAGAATTTAGGGAAAATTCTTACATAAGGACCAACTGCTTAAAAATATTTCACCTGCCTCAAAAATAAGCAATAATAGTTAGGAGCAAAAGAACGTTTTTAAGGGCCACTGTTTCCAAAAATTTACATTTGACATTTTGATTTTAAAAATAAAGTAGGGTAATATTAACAGCTATCATCTTTGAAAAGCAAATCTAATAATTCCTCTGTGAGCAAAAAATTGGGGGAGCAACAGATTATAACTCATATAAACATATAGAAATAAATATGAAATTAACTTTGCCTTTTAGGAGCACAAAAATGACTTCACACAACTATAATTAGCAGAGATGGAGTTAAAATAGGCTCGTTGGCTTGAGCACCTGACTAAAATAATGAATTCCTACTGGCAGACATAAAGGAACAATTTCATTTGTTAAAGGAAGCTTCTAGCATGTGTTACCTGGGGTGAAAACTCCTTCTCCAGCTATCCATGCTTCCCTTGAATGCCCAAGGCATTTAGCAGATTTCTAAGCACAAGCTTTCCATGACAACTGCCAGACAAATTCAAATGCATAGTCTGAAACTGGGTCCCTCAATGCTGTCATTGATCAACTCAAAATAGAATGTCATTATCTCCTGTTAGATTATTCTCCTGTTTATCTGACTAATAAGCTCAAAACCAAGGACCAACAGACAAGAAAACACAACCTATGTATCCTCGGATAATTTTGAGGGAGGGATGCCAGGCCCTACCAAACCTTCCAAAACGCCAATTCCTTCCCCCAGCTGTGCTCCCAGGAGCAGCCAGCAGAGCTGCTGAAGAAGAGGTGCAGAACAGAACAACCTGCACAGCCTGAGAGCTGACAGGACATGCAGAGTGATGCACAGGCCACAGGGGGCCTGGACTGTGCTTCCCAGCCAAGGCAGATTTCAGGAAAAAAGTTGTAAAGGCAACTCTGTGACCAGCAAAGACAGAGTTCTTTAGCACAGAGCCCAGATAGATGGACTGATAGAACTGGGAAATCTTCACTTGTTTGCTTCTATCCTGTCAAGGGAAGCAGAATTTTGTACATTTTCCTGGGAATTGACTAAGATTATAGCTCAACCTTTTCATTTGTGTAAACCAACAGAACGTATCATCAAACTTTATCTACTTGAACTAAAAGAAAAGCATTATGGTCTCTCCAGATGATCAGAGAAAGGAGACAAAAGAGTTACTTATGTGTTCATCCACCACATTCATGAGTCCATTGCACACGTTGATCCCTCAGTTACTAAAGCAAATACCATTTGGTGCAAATACCATTTTCAATGTAAAACCCAGGGAGGAATGCAGTAAATGGCTGCTAACAGGAGGAACCAGGCAGAAGGGACAGCACACTCACATCTGGGGGCACCGAGTGGCTGCACTGCATGGCAGGGGACATGCAGGCCTCTGAGGAAAAGGAAATCAAACTGATATTTCAGTATTGAGTCAGTTACACATATTTGTCCAGCCTCAAAGTTCTAGGGCAGCCTGCACAAGGCATCAAGAGTTGTGAATAAGCAAAATAATGAAAAGAAAATTGATTCAATTCTTCATCTGGAGAAAATTACCAATTTCTGGCCTAAGCATCCAGCCCTAGTGTTCATTGTTTAACATGGATCTGATATGAAATAACTGAGACCAAGAACAATTATGCTCCAATGACTCCAATACACAAAGCTACAGAAAAATGTCAGGGGCCAAATTAACTGCTAATGATTTCATAGTGATGGTCCCCAGCTCTACAGCAGCAGAACACAACCACAACCTTGTCTGCAGTTCCAGCTATTGGAGACTAAACTGCAGTCTGTGCTCACGAGTAAACTGCTGCCACCTGTCCTGCAGGTTTACTTCTGCCTGGAAAAGCCTGCAGAGATCTTTCACACTGGAAGTCAAAGCAAAGTTTTTTACTAGGGACCTGTGAATAATTATTCCTATACTAAATTGACCAAACTGCAATGCTAAAAAGAAATTCAATCTACTCCAGAATTTTTTTTGTCTTTTTACTAGGGACCTGTGAATAATTATTCCTGTACTAAATTGACCAAACTGCAATGCTAAAAAGAAATTCAATCTACTCCAGATTTTTTTTTTTTTTGTCTTGGCTGATTAAATTAAAAAGGAGGGAATAAAATTTATTTTGAAGTATAGCACCCTCGTTCAATATAAGGTTATATTTAAGAGAGTCTCATCATTTTCACCATGCTTTTTACCGCCTGAAAATTGTCAGGCTCAGATGCCACTCTCCTTTTTCTCCTAGTTTATGGTCTCCACTCTGAAAGGATTAACTTCTAAACTCATAAAGCCAAACTTGGCTATTCTCCTCCTAAATATTTTCTTCTTTAAAGACTTCTTCACAAGACTGACATATTTCCCTCTGAAACCTTTAGAAAAAGAAAGCAGCAGAAATTATCTGCATTAATGTCAGAGAAACTACCCTGCAAGCACATCATGTAAAGCTTATGGAGAATTTAGCTCATAATTATAAAAACCCTGCATTTCTCACAGTCATAGAAGCAAAAAGGCTCCTATTCCAAAAGAGTACCCCTCTGTGATGTTGTATCTATAAGCATACAAATTAAACTAAGCATGCAACTAGACCACGCTCACTGCAGAAACTGCAAGGGTGCCAAATGTGTAAAGGATTCTTCAGAGGTACAACGCTGCAACTTGTCATGGCAACTCCTCTCACTCCTTCCCACCGATTTTTGGCAAGCATTTCTAATTTTTTTAAGCATTCTTACTCTTTCCCTCCTAGCCTTTTTTACCTCTTCACATAGTATGAATGATATCACCAAAAAGTGAAGAGTCTGCCAAAACATCAGCCTGCAGCCACTTCAGACAGAAGACTGAAGACACACCTAGCCCACAAACACTGCAGTGCTGATGTTTTCACAGGCACAGCAGTCCAGCTAGCAATAAAAGCTTATTTTTTCCTGTAGAAGACATTGCCTGTTGCTGAGCTGTTGATGTTTACTGAAAAGCTTCAGACAAGACCCTGTTTAAAAGGCCTGAGTGTCTATAATCTCTATTACTCCTGCAGGAAAATTTTATGCCAACAGTCTCTAATTATCCTTGCTTTCTCAAGTCCCAGCTTGCTGCCCCTCCACCTTTCTACAGCCACAGCACACAGGTCCTCTACTAGCAGCAGGAGGATTCCTAAGATTAGGCTTCTAGAGTATCTTCAGTAAAAGGATTTAGGAAAAAGGCAGTCTTCTTCATCTGCACTGCAGCCACAATTTGTTCCACTCATCCTATTTGTTGTTCCTCCACACTATACCACACGTGCCACGAATGTCCCAGAGTGCCTGACTGCCCACCAGTTCAAGTTCTGAGTCTACAGCCCCTCTAACTCAGTACCAGAAATGTCTCTGGGACAAACCATGATGCATTAAATAATGGTGCAATCTGCTGGCAGGACTCTAAGTCAGCTAATGGGATTTCTCCCTGCACCTTTGAGCCATCTGTGGGTTTGAACAAGCAGTTAAAGGCAGCACCAACGTGCCATTTCTCTGGGATCAAAAACAGGGAGAGGAAAAATGGAGGAGTGGAGTTTTCACAGGATCAGCACCTGCCTCTGGCTACTTTGTGAAGCCCATGAAACACTCCTATGCATTTAGTGGGTACAAATGGCTGTGGATCTACCACAGCTGCTCATTCCCACAGGAGGTGGGATTGCTTGCCAGGGATGGCTCTGCTCCTCAGGTCACATGGCAAAGGTACAATATCTGCAATTCTGACTCAAGCACTCCCAAATATTAAAGGACACACCAGACTGCTGCAGAACCAAAAAGGGGAAACCTGACAAGGTCTGTGATCAGAATTTCCTCAGACTAAATATCCTACCAACATCTCTTTACCCTGCACTGTGCACCTTTAGTAGGAGTAGCACAGCTGCTGCCTTTGAACAGAGTCAGAGCTCAGACCTTGCCTTTTGTTCCTCCTTTTGTTCTTGCACAGGAAACAGAAGAAAATCCTTAGATGAGCATTTCAGACTGTACAGATCAAAAGCAACACAAGGGTGAAAATCCATTCCCAGAGTGCTGGTACAAGGTGCTGCATATGAAGTATGCCTTAGTGAGTCCATGGCTGCCATTCCAAATATTCCCTCAGTATATCCTTATGGAGAAAATGTCACAGAAACCTAAAACCAATAAAAGGGCCAACAAGTAAGTCCACGGCTGCCATTCCAAATAGTTCCTCCTTATGGAGAAAATGTTACAGAAATCTAAAACCAACAAAAGGGCCAAAAATTATACTGGAGCCTAGGTCTGAAACATAAATTTTCCTCTTTTGTACACTTGTAGTGAATAAAAGACTGTGTGGTCAGGCACAATAGTTGTATATCTTAAGGAGCTAGGGAACACAACCTGCAGTTCCTCAGTAAACACCCAGCAATTGAACCCAGAGAACTGGATGGAGATGAAATTAGACAGCAGTGACCAGAACTGAATGAAACAAATGCCAGGTTACCAGAGGGATCAGTAAATATTCAACATGAGCAACTCACTTATATATTTGCAGGGAGAAATCTCACTCCTGCTGTTGGGAATTCGGTTCCTAGTAGTTACAGAGAAAAATTAGGACCTGTGAAATGTTTATTGTTGTAAATTATGGCTTTGTTATTGGCCACACAAAAATGGCAAGCATGGGAAAAGTTTAACTGCTACACACACAAGGAAAACATAAAGACTAGGCAAGTATGGTTATTTCCATGTCTGTAGATGAGAAAGGCAGAGCAAAATGTGGAAAGGGGGTGAATATACTGACACATAAACAGCATTCTTTCAAGGGCCAATGCAGGACCTAAAAGCCAAGGAAAACAGATGAAATCTCTTTTATGAAAATCTATTATGGGCTCCAACACCAAACACACTATCTAAATAATAGATTGTGTCAAGATTCTGCTCATTTTATCCCAAAGGCATTAACTGGACTTGATCAACACTAAAATATGCCATAGACAGAATGGGATATGGAATAGAATTGGAGCTGAAAACTGCATTGCTATCCATCAGCTGCTGAAAGCAGTGCTCAAAACATTGCCTTGTGCCAGACAGAACCCACAGGCAGCAGCAGGAGAGGAGAGGAATGCACCAGAGCAGGCACCTTGGGAGAGCCCACGAATGGAGAGCTGCTGCATCTCCACAAATAAATAAATCAAATCAACTGGGGGGTTTTTCTCCACCTCATGTCTCTCTGTTGCACTGGGGAGTTAAAGAGCTGTCATGCTGTGCTGCTTCACGTTTCCACAGACTATTTAACATAGCAGAGGACAGCACATCGTTGTGTTAACTCCAGTGTGGGGGGAAAACCCTCCTGCAGATTCAGCACACCTGGGAAATGTGACATCTATATAAGGTACAAGGCACTGGTTGTATTTACAGCCCTGCCTGTGGTCACATCCAGCCACAAGGAAATTCAGAACACTGCCAGCACAACCCAAAAAATTTGCAAGGTCCCAGTCTATTTTAGTACAGACTTAATAATCAAATTTGCTATAAAGCGTATCCCTCTGTTGTTTATCTTTTTAACATTGGGAAATAATTTCAGACAGTCACAAAAGATGTAAAAGTGAACTTAAAAAATCATGAAAATAGAAATGGTACATGGACATTATGTCTT
The DNA here is from genome assembly GCF_017590135.1 of Pyrgilauda ruficollis. Taxonomy (NCBI): domain Eukaryota; kingdom Metazoa; phylum Chordata; class Aves; order Passeriformes; family Passeridae; genus Pyrgilauda; species Pyrgilauda ruficollis. Next base: position 476,330 of record NW_024510099.1, on the reverse strand, counting down.
TAGAGAGCAGTACTGTATAACTACTCAGATGTTGGAGTTCTAGTTGCTAAAAATTTTACATTTTCCCTACTAACAAACTCTAACTCCCAAGAAAACACTACATTAAACCTCAAGTCATAAAAAAGCTTTGAAGATTAATTAATAACATGAAAATTATGAGTATATAGTAATTATACTTCTAATTATAGTAATTAGAAGTGTATAATATCACTAAAAACTGAGAGTTTAGAGTTTTAGAATATAATATATATAAAACAAAATAAATGTTTTAAAACAAAGACAAGTTATTCTTCTTTACCTTTTCTTCCTTCTTCATAGGTTTAAGTAGTATTTCATAATTAAACAAAATAATTGGCACTCTTGGCTAATGAAATGATGGGTACCTGATACTGGAGAGTAAACATGGCATTTTATTGAAAGATGATACAAAATAATAATATGGATATGATATGGCAAAATGAATAAGTACATGATAAAATCTGTAAAATGATACACTTCCAGACTCCTGCAGTCAATAAAATTGCTGTTGATTCATCACCTGCTGTAAGATAAGTGAACTGATTTCAGTAATTCTTTATTGGAACCTGCTTGTGCTTTCTCAGGCTATTTATAGGAAAGACATGAGTTTCTGCAATTATACTTTGTCATCTGAATAAGAGTAGTGAATTTGAACCCTACTTTTTTTTTATATATATAACTTGAGAAGCATAACTTGAAAATCATGGAAGTTCTTTTCTCGATTACACCTATCATTCAAACTCTAAGGAAAAAAATATATAATTTGTTGTGATACAAAGATCATTTTAAGGAAAATATTATATTCTTTTACTCAGATGAGGTCTGGTTTTATCTGAGGAGGAAAGCCATAATGAAAGCCTCACAACCACTTCATGCTTTCATAGTAAAAAAAGCACCACTGGATCAAAAAAATGTTAAAGGTTACAAGGAAATGCATGACATGAGTTAACTTGAATTTCCAGGCTACCTACCCTTGAAAAATTACAGATCCTCACCCTTTTGCTATTAAGCAATCACAGAATATTCTGAGTCCAGCTCTTAAGTGAACCCAGAACCTTGGCAGTATTGGCTCCATGCTTTTACCTACTGAGCTCATCAGCGGCATAAAACAGCAGCGCCTGGGAGTGTCTCAGTGTCTCTCCTTCAAGAAAAATGGGCAAAATTCTGCTTTTATATCAGTGTTCACATGTTACACATGTACCTGCTGAGCATTTATGACATTGTCAGCTGAGCACCACAACCACAGCCTGTGTTAATAATTCAGTGTAATGTTACGTACAATTTCCTGGCACAAATGAGCCCTGATTAGAACTGTTCACATTTAGATTCCCATCTGCTCCTTGGGATTTCTGCTCTGCTCATAACGTTTTTCTTCAGGTACAGCGCTGCATTGTGGCAGCAGATCTGTAATCTCCTCCCTTCACAGCAGGCTTTTACCCCCCTCAGGAATAATTTAGTCACACACATTAATAGTGCATTTATGTGCCTACTTACCACCTTGCAAAAATGTAAAACAATGAACAGTGAATTGGGTAAAATTGCATCTTCAGGAAAAATAAAGCAACAATAACAAAAATGTATTCTAAAGGGAAGGCAGGGAGGTTTTTTGAGAGCATGAAGCTGTCACGACAGGTGACTCATGTTGGGCTGCATTAGTCATATCATGGCACATTATATAACCAGAGGCAATTGACACAACACAAACTGACACATCACAACAGAGCTTGTCAGCGGAGAGATTCAGAAAGCCAGGCTTTTTAAAGAAAACACAGGGAACAAAGTTTTGTGGGTTTTCCAAACACCACTCAGGAGGACCAAAAGAAATGGTGTGAAGTGTTCTGTTGCGAGTTACATTTTTGCAAGAACACTCTCTGCCACCCTTAGTATTTTGGAGGATTTGAATTGAGCAGACTTTATTGGTCTTGATGGAATTAAGTCAGCTGAAATCCCAAGTAGCTTAAAGGTTTGGTTGAACAGCAAAAACAGGGGAGCTGCAGGCTCCAGAATCCCAGGTGGGGTCTCTCACAGGAGTAGTAGGGGGGAGAATCTCCTCCCACAGCCTGGCCACACTCCTTGTGGATAAGGAAGGAGCTGCTGGTTTCCCTCTTCTGCGAGCCACAGGTCAACATTTCCTTATTTTCATATGGGGCTGCATTTCAGAAGGTGCAGGCTCGGATGAACGTGGAAATGAGTCTGCAAAACCCCACAAACACCTCTGTGGGCTCTAGGAGAGAATGGCCACATTTCAGCTGTGCCAGGGAGTGACAGAGGCTCTCCTCAGAGCCTCTCTTACAGTTCACTGGGCTCATCTGGGTGCTCAATAAAAAATGTACTGTGGCAGCTCCCAAATCCCTGCTCTTGGCGTGATGGACTTGAAATAGTTTATCATTCTACTATTTCTGGCATCACCTCAGAGCTTCATGGACACTTAATTAGCAGGCAGACGTGGGGAGGCCAGCTTGCATCACATGCTCACACTCATGAACATACAAAGGGGTTTTTTGTCTTTCATTAAAAACCTGCCTTCTTACATAGATTATAGTTAAATGCTGGGATACAATTCAACAGGAAATAGTTTTGAAATGCAGCTGTTCCAATTGCAAACCACAGCACACACATCCCTTAGAGATTCAGCACAAGTCCAGCACCATTTCCTAAACCCGGGAAACCTCAAGCCTCCACATTAGCACATCGAGTCACAAGGTACATCTGCCTTAAAAAGGGAAAGTGCCAAGCTTAGGATCAGCTGAATGACTTTCCTGACACGCACACAACCCCAGTGCTCAGTCCCTGGCTCTGCAGAAATGTCAGGGAGCGCTGGTGGAGCAGGGCAGGGAGGCAACACACGATACACGAGGCTGAACCTCCGTGCACTTTCCCAATTTCCCACACAGAAATCTGCCTGCCTCTGTGGGAACACAAATGCTTCACCGCAATCCCAGCCTGAGTGAAGTTTGGAGAGAATGTGAAATGAGCCTGGAAGCTGCAGCCAACACCGCTGTTTGCAGGGAGCAATTCTAGTGCAACCACTTCAGAACAGAGACCTCCCCACAATCTGCCTGTCCAGGGAGATTTACTAATTTATTTAACTAATAAATTTACTTGTTTATTTACTAATCATGGCACATCCTTCCTGGCACGGGCATGCATTTGGAAGCCAGGAAAGGCTTAAACCATGGGGTGCTACTGGGAACACAGGATGTGTTTTTAATACGATAAGCAGTGGCAGCCTCTAAGGTAGGCAAGATGAACTTTCTGATTTACAGTGCTTGCCACAGGTCCACCTGTGGCTGGTTTCTTCTGGCCCAGCTCCTCCCTCCTTGCTTGGAACTTTATAAAATTGGTAGCACTTCTATAATGAAAATCAAACTTCTATAATGAAAATAAAACAAATAACATGAAAAGATATTCATGTGTCTTTACAAATAACATAAAATATCTTCTATTTTTCCACTTATACCATATTCAGAGTTAATTTAGAATTACAAATTGTTACAAGGAAAAAAACCTAGAGTTTTTTTTCTCTAACCACATTAGTTTTCTTGTTATTTTTTCACAGAATATTCTGAATTGGAAGGGACCCACATGGACCATCAAGTCCAACTCTTCGCAAATGGTCCTTTACAAAAACTCTTTCAAAATTAAGATAACAGCACGCCATGTCTTGAAAATTTTCCAACCCCCAACATGCTGAGAGTGCTGCTCTGCTCTCTTTTGTGAATTGCATGGTTAGAAACATCCTTTCTTAAACCATTCCCTTAGAGCCAATCCATCTCAGATGCAGTACACTCATTTCTGCGTGCTCCTCCTCCCCTCACCAGGTACACAGCAAACACAGGGCCACGGTAAATAAGTGCATTTGATCATCAGCACAGCACCAAAGTGTGCACTGAAGTGCACTTCCCATCCAATCACACTGCTAAAGATGAACACCAAACTGAGCAAAAATAACCTGAAATCCAACTATGTCACCCTCGCATAAGGCTTCATCGTTATGTACAAGAGAAGCCCTCAGAGAAAGAGCCTTGCTTTTATTTGTGTTTTTGTTGTTTGGGGTTTTTTAAATTTTAGTTTTGGTACTTGAAATGGTAATAGAGAAGACGAAAAAAAGCTGTGGCAATGTGATCAGCCCATCCTAAGGGCAATGTCTTTTCAGTCATCAGGCTATATTTAGAACCCTCACTTGCTAAAAACACTGTCACCTAAAATGAATTTACAGAAGAGGTCTTGCATTATACACATGGCCTGAAGCATTTATAATGTAACACCACAGCAAGGAAAATTAAAGCGTGATTGTACAATCTCATATCAGCTAATTTGTACCAGTTTCATACAGATTTCAGCATTTAGCATTCATTTGTTCTTTTGCTCAGGAGCTCCTCCTCCATTTAGTTCTTAAATAATGTGCCTGCTCTTGCTCAAAGGAGCAGCTGTACCTTTGCAGTCAGAAGGGTACTCATTTCAAGATACCAACAAATCAAGAATTTCTACAATAAAAACAGTGTACATAGGAACACTAGGCTTATTCTTTAAGTTCTTGTTTGGGGATTTTTTCCTACAGCCAAAAGTTCAAACCAAATAAGAAAAAAGAATATTTTTGATCTCCACCTCCTCACATGAACACATATAGGAGACTCGATTTTCAAGGGCAGAGCTCTCCCCCCTGTCCCAAAATAATCTATTTTCCTGCATGAACCCTCTGGGTACCTTTCTGCACATCCAAAACTCACTGAAATACAAAGGAATGAAGCTGTATTAGCTTCACATGTAACCTCTGATCTTAATAATTTTATAAGTTGCATCTTCTAATCACAAAAGAAAATAAAACCTGAAATATCTGTTGTATCCAGTTTTGTCCCCATGTCTCAACATCCTGAGTGCATGGTGCACATTTTGGTTGCTGAATGCCTTTGAGAGGCCATAAAACAAAAATAGAAAAGTCTGTAATGTATTTCAATTGGGAACAAAAAATATATTTTACATGGATAAAAGATATTGCTAGGGAAAAAAGCCAATAGAAACAGGAAAATTAGCTCCCTAAATCATAGTTTAATAGCTTAAATTCACTTCTTTCTCCAGGTAGCCCTCTCACGAGGATGGAGGGTCTATGGATTTATTTGGGTTCAAAGAGCAAAGACAGGTACTGTTGTTTCACTTGATGAGGACAGAATAATTGAATGCAACCATGTTTATTGTTTGCCAATTGATGTGTTGTTAGGCCTGAGAATCTAACCCTTGTAAAAAAACAAAACCTGTGAACTACTGAGCTCTTTCATCCTTTGAAAGCATTGCACTTATCCTCATTTTTGTGCCAAAAACCTACAGTCCTTATTTTCTGCAGGCACTGTTTATGCAGTATTTCACTTCCAAACTGAAGTAATTCACTTGAGATACTGCTCTTCAAGAAGAAATGTCATTTGTACCCAGTTCTGCATGTCTTTGAAACCACGTGGAACAAACTCAAGAATTTCACCAGGCCTTAGTCCTATTCCTGATAATATTAGTGGTCAGTATATGAAATATAAAAGCAAAACTTTTTTCCTACAGTGACTGCATAAATTTACTTTAACACATACAATACTGCTTAGGCAAGAAGTAGGGCAGACAACTGAAATAGCAAAGTCTGGAGCATATTGAACCAGAAATGGAAAGCTCCCCACACTTTAATCCCTTTGCAATTGTGACTTGGACCATGGCAGAATTATCCTGGGAATAAGAGCTTGTCATTTATGCAAAAGACAGTAAATGCTTAATGGCACAAGTCCAATGTCCTGCAGAAATACCCAAATGAGTGATCTTGACTCAGCTGAAGGGTGGGCAGCTGGAGAGGAAGATCCCCTTCAGTCTGTGTGACCCCAGGAACTAAGCTCTGCCACTTCCCGCGCCCAGCTGAGCTCTTTGAGATCCAGCTGAGATAAGTCAGCATATTGACTTCATTAAAGAAATTAAATTACATAAATTAAAACATAACAATGCCCCAAAATAGCACTTCTGTGTCAGCCACAGCAAGTATATTCCAGATTTTCTCCATGTGCTGCAGCACTTCAAGCCTTAGAATAATGGCCTTTCAGCAAGAGCACATCACAGGGACAGGCACAGGCTCCTGTCACCACCCTTTATGTAACACAAACACAACTACTCGTCCCTTGTTTACAATGAAAATGCTTAATGAAGGAGCACAACTTATAATCCACAAGTGAAACAGGCTAGGAGCACTAAGAGATTAATGAATGCTTTATAGTAAATTCTGTATCTCCAGTATTTAATACATCTATAGTAGCCAGCATCCTCCTTCTCCTTCAAACACAGCAGGACACATAAGGGTCAGCTCAATTCTGGGTCCTGTATTTTCCATACCATACATCAGTCATGATGAGCCATGCTGCAAAAACCATACCCAAGTGAAACAGGCTGGGATCACTAAGAGATTAATGATTGTGTTATAATTAATTCTGTATCTCCAGTATTCAATACATCTATAGTGGTCAGCGTCCCCTTTCTCCTTCAAACACAGCAGGAGACAGGACCCAGAACTGAGCTGACCCTTATGTATTTTCCATACCATACATCAGTCCTGCCTTGAGCCATGCTGCAAAAACCCCAAAAATAGATTTCTAAGGGATTTCTCTGCTCTGTTGCAATGAGGACCCTTCCCCTGTGTTTTATTTAGATCCCTTACACGTGCTGAGCGTGCTGAAAGCCTGGATTAGAACAACTGTCCCATGACTGCACAGGGAAGTTACAAAGCCTCCCACTTGTTCCAAAAAACATTTTTTTTTCCTTAGAGCAAACTAAATCAGAATGTGAGGCTCTCCAAAGTGTCACAGCTTTTTTTTTTTTTTGTCCCAGACATGTATATCTGGGTCATAGAGTCATGTAACATCCTTGGCTGTGATCACAGCTATTGATTGCAGGGCTGAAAGTGGCAGAATAAATGCTATATAATAACAGCAAGAAGGGTAGACCAGGTCAGCCTTTAACTGGGAAGCATGAGCTTGCTGAGAGCAACAACGAGAGCACTGCCCTAAAAAAATGAAGATTTTTAATGACAGAGGTTAACAACTTCAAAAAAGTGATCTTCTGACTGAAAAGAATTAATAAATAATATAGTAATTAATAAATGTTAATTGACATAATTTATTGTGTCAATATTATAATTTAAAAGATTTTTGTCTTGCATGCACAACCAAGAAAGTTGGTCTAAATTATTTTCTAAAATAGATTATTTAAACAGCATTAAACCCCTGATACTCTGGTCTGCATTTGACTTTTTAATTTTGTTTTTCAGGAAGGAAGAAAATTCTTCGTCGTTCCATCACAAGAGAGATGTTTGACCACTGGTGGTGATGGAAGAAATGGTCCTGCTTCCAGTTCCCACGTGTTTTATGCTGGTCTCTCCCCCAGAGGTCCCTAGATGCTGTGGTGCTTCCCAAACTGATGTTTGCCTCCTTTACATTTGAGATTTGAATTATTGATCACTCTGAAAATGAGGGCCAAGGATCAGAAATAGTATTTTGGGCTAAACAAGATCAAACCATTCAGGATGATGGCTTTACAGGCTCAGTGGCCCCTGTGACAAGGGCAGTTTAGTGCAACTGCCATGTGTTGGATGATAACAACAGGGCTGGAAATATTGATAACAGATAGAATATAATGATAGATATGATGTATATTCTATGATATATAATAGAATATAATTATAGATATGATATCTATTATATGACATAGACTATAATGATTTATAGATTACAGTCATCTATGGTTTTGAGTAAAGATTCAAAGCCTACTAGTAACCAGGAAAGATTTGGGGTTACCATTTATACAAGCACTTCCACTTCAGCTGTGTTGCACCATACAACACAAGCAATTAAAAAAACTACTTTGCCAATTACAAAGTCCTTTAGTTATGCATAATATATTGGAATAGAACTCCCTACTTATAATATAGTGTTGATTTCCTCAAAGATTTTTTATCTAAACCAGAATTTCCATCAAAATTTTAGTATTAAATGGAATGGACTACAGCCAGAACTAATATATTGGAAGAGAACCCACTACTTGTAATGTAATGTTGATTTCTTCAGAGCCTTATTATCAAAAATATAATTTCTGTCAACAGGTTAGTATCAAGGTTGTACAGAATGGACCATAGTCAGAACTAGTATATTGAAAAACAACTCATTACTTGTAATATCATGTTGATTTCTTCAGAGATTTATTACCAAAAGTATAATTTCTGACAAAATTTTAGTATCAAGGGTTGTACTATGGAATGGACTACAGCCGAAACCAATATATTGGAATAGACCTCACTACCTGTAATGTTGGTTTCTACACAGCTTCACTATCTAAAATACCATTTCTCTCAAAATATTAGCATCAAGTATTGTACTATGGAATGGACTATAGCCAGAGCTACTGTGGTTTAGGGGCATATTTTTATTATATAAAAAAAAAAATCCCAAGTGAAAATTGAAGTGTGACTTTAAAACGTAAGACCAACAAATATAATTCATTAAACTCTGTAATTAAAGTAGCCATCCTTACAGCAAAGGAGCGGAACATGAAAGACAGGCAGCAGCTCAGGCACCTGTTAAATTTGGTTTGCTCAGGACAGTGCTCCCATGTTTCTATTAATTATGCTGCATAAACACAAGCAGCGCTGATTAGAGACAATCTGCTGAACAGGCTGCAACAATGGCACAATGGCATCTAAATGCTTTCTTTTATCTTTATTACCTCAGGGTAATGAATTGTAATGTAAAGAGCTGATGAGTAATTAAACTCATCAACTGTGGATTCAGAGGTATTTTTAGCGTCACATGATGGAAAATCCTCTCAAGAGCAGCGAGGATGGAGTTTCACAGCATATATTGTGTTCCTTAACAGGTCCCATGAGGAAGCACTTCATGCTGGCTCTAAATGATGAAATTAGCAATGAGCACTGTATCCATCTTCATTTTTTATTTCTTCCCTGCACAGGTTCAAGAACATGAGAGAACCTCTTGATGAGCTGAAGCCATTTTCTGCTCACTGAGTGCCAACTGGGACACAGCAGCTCTTCTGCCCACAAAAAAAACACACATATGTCAGCAGATGATGTTATTAAAATAGCCAAGATCCATCCTAAACTTTTTCTCTGCTATAATTTCCACTATTCCTTCTAATTTCTACTCCAAATTCATCCAAGACGAGGTTATACCTCTTTGTTTCTATACCAGCCCTTAATGAAACAGCAAATTTCCTTCCTTGTTCTCAACTCCTCAAAGCAATCACACAGTGCAATCACAGGCCCTTGGGGCTTCCAATCTGCTGAAATAAAAACTTCAAACACTTAGATTTCACTTAAATGCATGAAATGCTCTCTGAAATGAAACACTCCTTGACCCCAGATGGAATTCTCACTACATACTCCCCTCCTACCTATCCAACAGCACTCCTAGTAAAACCTTTCCAATTCTTTATTCCACAATTTAATTTTAACCACAATTAAATTTTATTCATCTCAGATGAAAATACCTGTTCTTAGGCATTTTTGGATTTTATAGTTTTTTTTAAGCTAAAGAAGGTTAAAGAGGGCAACTCAACAAGCAATTAATAATAATCAGTCCTTTTCCTAATGAGGAAGTTGGAGCTTTCAAAGAAAAATCCTTGGGATTAGTTCCCAAAAGCTTCTCTATACACCATCTGCTGTATTCTGTCCAAGTTCTCCCAAGAGAATTTCTTAGAGCACCCATATCTGATATTCCAGCCCTCTGCTGTACTGGCATTGTTCCACATTTGGGCACTAAAGATACAGTTTGGTCAAAGGCCCTGAAATGAGTATTTATTACAAACTATAAACACACGAAATGGAAACAGGACACTGCAAGCAGACAGCAGGAAATTGGGCAAGGTAGACTGACACCACAAAATGAGATACAGCTACTGCAATCAGTAATTTATCATAATGGCAAACAAAAACCAACAATAATCTGCCTCTTTTGGCACCCTCACAGCACGCAGCAATAAATAAAAATAAAAAATAAATAAACGCCAATAAAAAAAATACATAGAAACCACTTCCTACTTTCTTAAGCAGGAATGTCAGTGCACGTTTGGTTGTATATCCTGACCCTCCTGCTCACTGAATTAAGCCAGTTTCAGGTTCACAGGTGAGCCAGGCTCATCCCTGCTGAGCAGCACCGGCAGACAAAACCTGAGAAGCAGCAGAGCTGCCCTGCCAGCCCAGCACCCCTCACCTCCTGCACACTCTGAGAGCCACTGCAGAGCATGTGGGGCAGGACAGTGACAAGCACAGAGCCCAGAGAGGGAGGCTGGAGGGCAGAACACATCAGTCATATGGGAGCTGGCAGTTCTTTTCACTGCTTCCTTTAGCTAATCACTGAATACTTGAGATTCTTCATCCAGCCTGATGCTCCTTCACACTGCTTTGGGGATTTGCCCTTCTCTCAGTTTTATTCAGCCAAATGTCTGCCAGGAGAACTAACAGTGAGAGCTGATGCTCTTTGCTTTCTACACCTGAAATGAAAGATTAATTATTTCAGACATTATCTACCTCAGGCTTGGGAATCCTCCTGGAGTTCCAAGCATCCTACTAAGCATTCACTTCTTTCATGTTTTGCCCGTGCTGGGGATTGCAGCTCAGAGCAGAAATATGCCTGCTTGGTGATTCAGCAGTTTCATTCCCTCCTTGAGCTCCGCAGGAATCTGCACTGCACAGCTTTGGTCCATTCCTCACAGCTGTGTGACCATCCAGGGAAAAACAACCTCTGTCTCACTGGGGTGGGCACCTTGAGGAGCAGGTGACACCCCCAGGTCAGTGGGGAAAACTGACCAAAGGGCATCTTCCCACTGCAGAGAGCTCTGCATGGTCCTAAACAGCTCCCAAGCTGCAGCCAGGTGCATCCATCTGCCAACACAAAATGCACCTTCCTGCAGTTTTGTTACACCTTCATCATTACTTCTGCATTCATCTCTCACTGATGGTCTAGATATTGTCCTGTTCCTAACACTATTCCATTTATCTAGCTATTTTTTTTTTGTGTACATTTTTTGGGGTTTCCTGTGGGTTTCTTAATTATTTTGGGCGAAGGGGGTGTCTTACTCCAGCTCATTTTGGAGCTGAATAATGAAATAAAACACGGATCACTCCACAGAAAATCACTAGAAATGTTCTCCTGCTGGTTGATCCTGGCCAATACATTCAGTCTGTGTTTTGAAATCACCTAACCTGGGAACAGGACCAATATTTCATAGCATAGCTGAGTTCTTAACTGTGTGAGAATAACACCATTTAAAATCAATGCACGATTATTCATTCCTGAGACATTTTTGTGATATTCTATTTAGAGAACTCTCACCAGTGAGATAGTATTTCCATCTGTAATAGCTTCACCACGACAGAAGAATAAAACTGACTTTCTGACACTGGGTCTTCCCTGATCAAAGCACTTTTTCCAGTCAGAAAACACATTTTTTCAGTTCTTCAAGCAGACAGGACTTCACATCACATCTTTGCATGACACTGAAATAATGACATGCTTTGTTACACTGCAGTATTGAAATAGTAACATTTGTGTTACGCTGCAGTATTGAGAGATTAAGAGTTAAAAACAAAAGTATATTTTAGTGCATTTATCAAGAACTATATTGTGATTCTCCCTCTGCTACATAGAAGAAAAATGTGCTAAAAAATGCACATGGGTCACTGCATCCAGCAGATGAAGCATGAGAATGGGAGCTGTGCTCCTCTGCGTTCTAGCCCTAGCTTTGACAATCATCATCTCGCTTCAGGCAAATCACTTGGAACTCTTTGGTTGCAGTCTCTCTCTCTACAAAATAATTTAAAATATTTTACTGTGCAAAGCTTTCACCATAAATTAAAGGCTAAGGGAACTATTATGTCGGAATTAAAAGGGACTGAAAACAGTTTTTAGCTGTTTTAGCTCAGTTTTAGACTCTGAGCCAGGCTCAGTCCAGTGGTAACCAAATGTAATCCAGATGAAAAACACCAGGATTTCCTTTAGAACCTCACAAAGGCTTTTTTTTTTTCTACTGTATAAATTGACAGAGCAACACCAGACCCCAAATTCTCAGCTAATTAAGCAGCTTTATAGGGAAATAAGATTATGAATTGACGTGCTGGGTAATAGACTTCCAGCTGAAATGACCATCCCTGTGTGTGTGTGAGAGAGATAAGAGTCGAACATTTCACCACAATAGCTGCGCCTTCCCCTTGTGCCACAGGGCTCTTCCCTGCTCTGCAATTCCCCCAGCTCCTCACACGCTCACGGACCCCTCGTGCCCCCTTTCAAGAGGCAGAGCTCTGCATTCGTGACTCACGGGAAAGCAGAATTTTGAGATGTGAGTGGCCAGCTGGTCGCACACAGCACTGCACCTCAGTCAGACAAGGCACCAAAGAGCATGAAAGCACCTCCAGGCTGCACGAGTCTGGGCTCATACACCCACAGCGCCACTGATTTTTGCTCCAATTTATTTCAGGGAGCTTTCTTCATGCCAGCTAGAATAAGATCTATTTACCTACTTTGGTTTTTAAAAGGTCACCTTTTCCCTGGGATAGAAATCTGAAGTTCCATTCTGTTATAAAATCTTTAAAATGGAAGAGTGGCACTGTGCCACTGCTTGAGTTTTACCACTACCTATTTTTTAACTGAAAAATACCTGAACAACAAAAAAAAAAAATCTAGGAATTACCCTTTTTTTTAAAAAAAAAAACCCAAAAAAAAAAAAAAAAAAAAAAAAAAACCTAGGAATTTATGTATAAATTGTATTTTTTATATAAATTGGATTTACAGTAAAGGTTAATCCCTTTACTGTAAATATAATTTATATTAAAAAATGTGTGATTTACATAAAATCAAGAGGAAGAGCAACATGGACTAGATTTCCCTAAAGATTTCTAATACCTGAAATTCAGGCTTTATCTCCTCTGACACAGCTTAAGTTGGAAAAAAACCTGCGCAAGCTATTACATAAATCCAAGAGATAACTGCATGGTAAAAATCTCCAACTGCAACCCACAACTATCTAAACTGCTATGAAAAACATATGTTTGACATAAAAATAACTGGCATTATGTTACCATGCAATGAAATCTCCGCATAAGTCATAGTTAATTATACATTCAGGGGAAAAAAGTGAATAATTTAACCCACATCTCAGAAAAAAACTCAAAAGAGCGAAGCAAAAAACATCCATCAACCCATTGTATCCCCACAGCACATTTCTACACAATGTAAAGGGAACGAGCAACAAAAAGTCTTATTCTTTACTAATTGAAGGATACATCAAAACCCTAATTAGGACTGTTCTGAAGCAAGGTGATTACTCACCAAGCGCTGAACTTGGTGATGGCTCGGGTGGCGTGCCCTAAGAGCACTCCAGGGCCCAGCAGAGCTAGCACAGTGAGTTTGGGGTGGATCTTTGGGAGCAGGGTGGTGCAGAATGAGCCAACTGCCAGGAAAATGGTCCAGCCATGGACATTTGTGCTGTGGGCAGGGAGAGCAGAACTGCCCTGTCCTTCCTTTCACTCACAGTTCTGCAGCATCTCACTCATCACTGACAGTCTAAGTTGGTTTTTGGTAAGTTGTCTCAGTAAGTTGGGGTTTTGTTTCCTAAGAGGGCAATTCAGACATGCATTTGTACATGAATATAATAACTATCAAGCCACTGAAATTACTTTTTGAGGCACAAGGCGGTAATTTTGTTCATCCATCAATTCAGACATGCATTTCTACATGAATACCATAGCTATCAAACCACTGCATTTATTTTTTGAGACACAAGGCAGTAATTCTGTTCATCCATCCACCCTCTGATTAGGGACTATATTAATGGAGTCTGCACATCTGGGCTCCTTTTGGTCAATGGTGAAATGGGATCCTGCCAAGGGCTGTTTAGCCATTCCCAAAAAGAGTTTGGTTTTCTATTTTGCATAACTTTATTAGTAAGCTTCTCATTATTTATGTGATTATAAGTTAGAGGATTTTATGGTTCTTTTGTTTATGTATAGCACAGTGGCTAATTGCTTTTTGTGGCCCTGAGGAAAGCCATTTTATTATCTGCATTCATGATAATTTGATCAACTCGTGTGTAGGAAAGAAAGGCTTGACTTTCAACTCATGTGGCATGTCTGGGATATTAAATATGAATTTGACCTCAACTAAATTCCAAATTAAAGTATTGTTTCCAGATTCTGGAAATCAGAGGACACAGCCCAGTTCAGAGGAAAGTGTAGCTCTTTGCTGCTCAGGAGATCCAATTTAACATTCCTGATGGTTTCCTCTGGCACAAAAATCTACTATTTGCTTAATGTGATTATAGGATTATGGCATTGTATTTTATATCTGAGAATTTTCTTGGCTTTACAACTTTTAATCTCTGACCTAATTGAACAGAAGCCATTTCCTCTTCCCCAAATTTCCCTCACCATGCTGTCTGCACCACTCATTCTCATTAGTATCATGTTCTACAATCAGTACTTGTGCTGATCTTACCTATGTAGAAGATTTTAGAAAGGTTTAATTCCTGACCTTTTGCAGCTCACAGCAAGGACAAGTACAAATCACAAACTACAAGGCTGAATTGTGCTAACAACAACAGGGATTCCCAAGAACAGAAGAGAGAGACCCCAGGTATTAACCAGGTATTAAAATGTTGAGATAAAATAGTGATTTGAGACAATGAACAGCCAAATATTTTGGTTGTCCCTTTAATGTAAAAAAGGTTGCAAAAAAAACTTTTCCTCTCCTTGTTCATCTTTTCTAACACCAGATATCATCCTTTATTATTCTCTCACACCTTGATGCAGTCTAGCTATAATTAATGAATCATCATCTGGCATGATATCTAAACAAGATGACTCCCAACTCTTTTAGCTCATTTGAAATATTTTAGCTTAAGCAATTCAGATTAAAAAGAAGTTAAAAAAAAATTATCCAATGAACAAGAAGGGTGAAAAAAGAGTCACCACTAAAGTGGAAAAAAACCCAGGAATGATTTTAAGAAAAACACCAAAAAAAAAAAACGAAGATGTGTGGTAAAAAGACACAATCTATTTCAGGGAAAAAATGCAGAACAGTGCATGTAGGTCAGCAGCTCCCAGGGTTTACATGCACCTCTATTCCTTTTGGTGGGTCCTTTTTACATATTGCTTCCATAATTTTGTTCATAATCACTTTGGAAAGGGAATAAATTAAAACATGGATAAGGTTTTGCAAACCAGAACTATTTTTGCAGCTCCTCCAAAGATAGAAGTCAATTTTGAGATGCCACATAGTCACAGGATCTGCTCACCCTTAATGCAGGCACCGAGACCGCAGTGGCTGCTCCATCTTCTGAAAATGCAGCAATTGTTTTGGGTCATTCTGCAATGCCAGCCCAGACAACCTCCAACCCACCTGAATGAGGTACCTGTGCTCACACTGGCTTGAAAGATTTGATCAGAGCTCACAGGAATTAGCCAGAGAGCTCCATTTGCATCATTGGGCTCTTGAATGTTGTTGCAGTTCTGGATGGATTTTAATGGGACACTACCTACTGCAGGAACCCAGATTATAAACACGTAGGTTTTTAAAGACTTGCCCTCCAAGTGGGACCTGTTTCATCTTTGCTGAGTTTGAATTATCATATAAATAGAGAAAATATGAAGCAAAGTATAAAATATTGGGCAGCACAACTGTAAAGAAAAATAGAACAGCAACAGAGCAAAGGCAGCATACTAATAAAAACACATCCAGTATATAATAAAGCCACAAACATGTGATACATTTGCAGTGCAGCCCCAGCCCTGGTTTGCCACACAGAACAGCGAGCAAGCAGCAGTTCTGCTGCCTTGCAAAAATTCTCAGCATAAACACTGTTAATCAAAATACTCTGTAATAATTCTGGAGTTGCACATTCTCCCATAATGTATCAGTCATGGGTGGGAAATCAATTTATGCATCCAAATGCTGACCATCATCATAGGTTCTCAAAGATTAATAGGGTACTCATGTTTGACAAGAATTTACTTAATCAATATATGGATTAAAAGTAAGCATCTTGACAGTCCCATAAATCTGTGTTTTAGTTTAGAAGTAAGGATCTCAAAAAAACCAGAATAGCTATTTAGGGAAAGATTTTTTTTTTAAATAGCAATGTTTAGAGATAGGGTAAACACATTTAACATTCACTTTTCCATTCCACCAAATGGTGATGAGAACATGTAACTGACTGTGCTAATGCACTTTGAGATCTGTTAACAAAAGGCACCAATAGAGTTTTTCATTTGAAATGGAGGGCTTGCTTACAGAAACACCTTTCTTCATTTGTCTGTGTTATGTGCACCTCCGAAAGCAGCATCTCAGTGCCCTCTTAGGCATTATGGCAATGAAAACATTGGCATGAACCCCTGGGCTGATCTGGGTCCAGATTTACCAGGACACTTGTGGAGCGCCTACAGAAGCCAACAGAAGTTTGCTTACAAAGTGCCTGCACTGCTTGCAGGACAAGATCACATCCCTCCTGCAAATGTGTAAGGCTGCTCTGGATTTGCCATCCCAAGCGTGCATCACTCAGGAGAGAGAAACGGGATTATTCCCATTTCAGTCACACTTTAGGGAAAACCAGACTTGAGGGCAGCTGAAATACAAGAGGGAATGCTGTGAAGAAACAATCTGAACAGTGCAGCATAGAGAGAATTTTCAAGAAGAACTAACAAGAGGGAAAGTATTTATAAAGCTTGAAATGGGTGACTAATTTGAGACATCGGTATGGAGGAGAGAAGGGTGCTGTACTTTGGAAAAAGAAGCTTATTTTTCTCATTCTTCCCTACCAAGTCCCCTTGTGGCAGCCCGATGTGAGTGCAAACACAAAACACACAATAGCCATAGAAACGATTGCATTAAATAGAAATATCATATGAGTGCGAACATAATAGCCATAGAAATTATTAAATTATTAAGTTAATGTGGAGGGTGAGGGGACATGGTTACAGCTCTTTGTACTTCATGATCCCTATTTCAGGCTCCACTGTGCTTTTCTTAGAAGTCCTATGCTCCCCCAAAGGCAGCTGCTGTTACAGGTGATGCTGACATTCAAGCTCTAAAAGATTCTCCATCTCCTCTCTGCTCACCTGAAGACTCTCAGGAATCTGCTCCTCTAAGTTCATCACTGAATTTCTTCATGAATATCATTTTCATTTAAATGATTTCACTGTTTTTCTTCCACCTATTCATGTACAGCTCTAAAATTACAATTTTAAAAAAAGTCTGAGCTCGGTACATTTTTTTCCCTGCTGTCTACTTATAGTTATTCTTTTTACTTTCCCTTTGCAGAAGAAAAAGTGAATAAAGTACATGCCACTGTGCCAGGGAGACACACTGGGAATTATGACAAATCTAGGCTATCTGTAGTACAGGAGATTTTCTTGTCACTTCACTCTAACTGTGTGCAACGAAGAAAATCAAGCTTTTCAGTGTTCTGCAAGAAAATTACAATGATAGCACCCTGCATTTCAGTTCAAACCACTGTTCTGCATTTTATTCCATTGATTTGCAGAATAAAATAGAAGCTTTTGCTGAAGACTCTTTGTACCATCTTTCTGAGCTTAAGAATGATGCTCTTTTTAGAATTATAGGGAACGGCTCCAGGAGGAGAAAACTATAACGGGAAAATGTTGTGCACTGCATCCTCCAAAAAGAGTCATTTTTGAAGAACTCTGCTGGTGGATACCATAAAATAAGATGGTACATGAATAATTCCAACTGGAACAGAGCTATGAGAACGAAGGCATGATTATACTGCTTTTTTTTACCTGAGCAAATTTAATTGTCATTTAGATTCCTCAGATCAAAAAGATGTAATTAAGCTGCCTTTCCTCTTCCCTCTGTTAACATATATATTGCGGAGAAAATGAGGCAGATAGATGTAACATCAGAGCATTAACACTTGTGGAAAATGTTATACTGACAGAGTAGAAGCAAAATTACCTTCAGAGCTGAGAACAGGGATGGTCCCCAACATCACCTGAGACACGACATCCTGTACTGGGCACATTCCCGTTCAGGATGTTTCAAAGTGTTTATTTGCCCTTTCAGTCCAGTTCTTAAATTCAACAGGTAAAAATGGCATCTTTTCCTGAGGGAGCCAGAAGCCAAGCCATGTGGTCAGTTGCCCAGAAGGATTTACACTCTGTTAACAGTGATGGAATCTCATTATTCCCTCCTAAAGATTTGGTCTCACTATTATATTCAGTTTTATCATGCTCAGATTTCTCATTTCATCACTGAAGGATAACTGAAGTAACGTGCATTTACTGTAAATTTTGCTTTCATCTTCTGCCTGGCATTTTAACACTGTAATTTTATTACTGTGATGTCTTATTTTATTTTTTAAAGTCTTCAGTTTAACTTTTTTCTACCTCTTCAGTATCATTTAAAACAGGGTTGCTGAAATTTAACTGAGAAGTCCATAAGAGAAAAATAGTCCTTAACTCATTAAATACATTTCTACAGCTGAAAAATTCTTAAGGAAAGCAGAAGCTGCAAATCCAGTTATTTATCATATTGAAAGTCAGCCGTAATGGAAGACTTTAAAAGAAGCGTTAATCAAATAAAATTTTGAGGAGTTTTTTAATTAGCTTGGGCTTAATTGTTACATTTGCTGCAAGTGATGAGAAACATGACCTGATCCAACCACCTGCAAGCCAGAGCACCCAGTCCCTACCTCATGCTCTGCCTATGACCTTGAGGATATCACCCAATTTTTCCATTCCCCTCTTTCCACTTTCTCTCTCTTGTTGTGATGGATTTGCAGCTGCCTTGAAATAATCTATTAATGCTTCATGTCGACCTGCTACAGGGAAGATGAATGCTCTGAATAAATTCAGTGAGGTCCTGTCTGGAGGAGCAGACAAGAAGAAAATGCCTGTTCCAAGACAGGCATCTCCATTCTGAAGGAACACACTGAGGACTCTCATTTGGAGTCATCCTTTTGTAAAAAGAGCCTCAAGAAAGAAAGAAGCTTCCCAAGGACCTGAAGCACAGCTTCAAAGTTGGCCACTCTCCAGCCAAGAGGAGCAGCAGCTCTTTCTGGGAGCAGGATTCCCATATAGAACCCTAATGAGAGCATTAAAAACGCCCCACCTGCCAAAGCCATCATCTGTGCACGGTGAGATTTATGGCTCACTAGGCCTGCTAGCAAAAGGAGCTTTTTCTAAGTCTCTTTTCCTCACTGAACACTTTGTTTCCAGTGTTAAAAGAAATATTACTTTGATGAAGAAAGGCCCTTGCCACACATTCCACCAACACCAGCATTTAAAGTGCTTCAGCAGTCTAGTCAAGAGAAAATAAAGAGATGCACTTTTATGGACAAAAGAGTCTACAGATTTAAAATGTGGCTATTGAATTGTTTTGGTAGATTGCTTGAACACATCAGAGCTTTGCAGTAAACAAATCTAAAAAAACCCAATATATTCTATATTTTTTAATTAAGTGGAGGATGGGGGTGCAGAACAAATTTAGGGACCATCAGCCAGCTACTGACACTTCAATTGCTGTAAAAATACTGCAGTTTATCAAACAAACTACTCACTAGCAACTGGAAGAAAAGGAAGCAAAGGGAAGAAAAGGAAGCACCTCTGCACAGGTTTGAAAGCCCACTCAGAAAATGGATACTCTGGTAATGGGAAAAAAAATGTACAACTCATCGTGTACAGGAAGAAGTGGAAAAAAAAAAAACCAAAACCTTTCTACCGTGTTATCCATCTCAGCTTTAAACCATGACAATGAAATTCTTGGAGCAAGTACATCTTTTCCTCAACTACTTTTTGAAAGCTGCCTTTTGCAAAGAAGACCCCACCTCATTCTAAGGTAATTCTGTAATGCTACCATCACATAAAGCACAGATCATGCCAAAATGCTTGCTTGTTAAATTCATTGTAGCTATATATCTTAAAATTAAAATTAAATGTGCAATTAAAAGTGTGATTTTATTTCAGTACAGAATTTAATTCATGTTTTCTTTTACTTAAATGTCCTGATGTTAACTTATGTTCTCCTTCTTCTCCACAAGCTACAATATATCTAAACCATTATTTATAATTTTTTTTTTGCAAGGAAAAGCTTAAGAATTAAGACAAAGATTTTAAAAATGTTGCTATGAAAGAAAAAACCAGACCTTTAAACTCTCCTAAGCCAAGAAAGGAAATCAGTGGTAGAAAAGATGACAGAGGATCTGAGAATCCTGTGGTAATGATTGACTGACTGAACCATGGTACAGGATTGCACAAAGTGATGTAGGGCAGCATTGAGACACAGCAGACTAATCCAAGAGCCCCAAAGGTGGGGGTTTTTAAAAATGTTTTTATTTTTAGGGATCTAGCTTCCAGATATCAGAGACTTTGCCAAAACTGAAGTCCTGCAGGGTGAGGAAGAGAGTCTTACCAGCACCGCTACTGCCCACCAATGTTCCCTGGTGAGGTGCTCACATCATCATAGCTCAAGGCTTTAGAGCCACTCATTATCATTTTGTTACTCATTATCCTTCTGTCATTATCATTATCACATTCACTGACATGTACCTTCATTTTCTGAGCCTCTCTGTTTCCAACACAACAAGAGCTAATTGTTGTGGAAGTGTTAAGGATAACCATAAAAAATGACTTTATTACAATTGTGCCTCTTATACACACTAGCTACCTCATCTTCATAAAAAGAAATTAAAAACCAACAGTAAAAAAAATTAAAAATTACATCTTCCCTATTAAAATGACAAGTCTGAAAGTAAGCAGAATTGAAAATAATTCACAGAAAACAAAACAAACAGAAGAAAAAGAACAAGAATGAGAACTTTTAATGCCATTTGAGGATAGACAGTCCACAATTAACTAGCTCCACTGTAATATGAAACCAGTATGAGGTGGTTATATGGAAAATTGTGTTACCTTGAGACATAGCTGCCAATATTCAAGGGTTTTTTCAGTTTGTATCAACTCCAAATAAAACCCAGAAGACATAAGTCTTTACTGTACTTAAACACAAATGAATGAATTATAAGTGTACAAGTACCAGTAAGTATATAAAAAAAGACATTCATCATTCTGACCTGAAGTGAAGTCTACCCTGTACCCACACACAAAAGCTTCAGAGCTGTTAAATTTTATTTCTCCAAAGAGAAACCAAACCCGCATTTCACATGCTCAGAGTGCAACATTTTTATTCAGTTACCAGCTGAAGAATCCGCTATGCTAAAATGAAATGAAAGGAGCGGTTTCATTAACGACCATGGGGTGTATGTAGTGTGCATGCAGGGTAGAACAGTGCCTTTCCCTCTAATTGCCAGATAAAACAGGATCAAGCATTTGAAACAAACTCAACTAGCTACACTGCTGTAATATCTGCATTTGTCCACATCCAGCATCACCCATCATCTCTCGTTGGCCTGAATGTCATTTCTGTATAAATTATGTCGAGTTGCACCTTAACTACTTTTGCAGCTTTGTGTCCACCGCAGAGCAAGTCCAGCCTATCTGCTCCAGCTTCTGTTCCCTTCCTCGTTTCATCTCTGAACACTTCTTCCCATCTCCTGTGGTCATCTTTCTCCATCACAAAAGCTTCCTCCTTCCTGTTTTAACTTCGCTTGGACTTGAAACAATCTGCTTCTATTCCCTCTAACTTACAAAACCTCACCTAACTTTTACAGATTGACATACTTTATCCAGTTTTTATCTAAATTTTTAAGAACTTTATAGCAGAGAAAGTATAGTTTTCAGTGCATGTTAAAGTCCTCTGTAAATGTATAATTGTTACTCCTAACGTATTATTGCAGCTACAGTTCATGTAGAATCCACTCTTCCTCCAGGTCATGTTTCAAATCTTTTATCATTCCATTTATTTTCAAGATTTTCCTGTCACTGGAAATTAGTGTGAAGATTTGATTATAAAAACAGAGAATATGAAAGACTGCTACTGTAATTCTTCTGTGCCAAGCAGCTGCTGCAGTCCTTGGTTCTAAACACTCAATCCTTCAGGCAGTCAGGTTTTGAAATCCCTGATGTACCAGCCATGACAAAACTATCTTAAGAGCACTATTTATGTCTGCCCTGCTCTTCATACAAGCCTTGTGATCAACTTCCTGCACAAACCAAAAAAAACCCGATCACACTGTAACCTGTTCCAGAAAATCCTGTCCTTTTCCCAGCATATTATGTTCTTGCAAGTCCTCCAATATTTTTGCAAGATCAAAACAGACATCTTTTCCATGCCACTTTCTTCTATATGCTTCACAACTTCTGCAGCCCCAAATGCCAAGAAATCTTTTTCCATCCATTCTACAAAGAGCCTTCTTCTGTAAATTCTGGTGGATATAACTCTTGCCATAAATATTTTCATTCTACTTATAGGGTGATTTCTACAGGAATCTACCCTACTAGCAACACAATCCAATTTGCAGTGATTTAACTGGATATTCATGGCACAAGCACAATAACT
The DNA here is from genome assembly GCF_017590135.1 of Pyrgilauda ruficollis. Classification (NCBI taxonomy): domain Eukaryota; kingdom Metazoa; phylum Chordata; class Aves; order Passeriformes; family Passeridae; genus Pyrgilauda; species Pyrgilauda ruficollis. Next base: position 453,819 of record NW_024510099.1, on the reverse strand, counting down.
CAATCCAGAGGAGGAGCCCATGCATTCCATGTGTGTACCCACCCACCCCTACACCCTCACTTGGCAGGCTGGAAAATCCTCTGAAAAAATCAATATTTTGGCTGTCAAATGTTTCTTCATCATAAGTAGTACACACAGAGCCCCTGTCAAAACCCTTCAATATTATTCACTATTACCAAAGCTTTTTCATGTAGGATCAAGTAAATTTCAGTCATTCAAGAACTGCAATTGCAATCTGCAGAAGGATGCTTGAATTAACACAGTCTGAAATTGTACATTAACAACTTAGGAGAAGATAATCATGATGATGATGCTAAAAATATGAGGAAAACCTGGACTAAAAGATGAACAAATAAAGCTTAAGATGTTGGATGATAAAGTATTTTAAGTTGACAAAGATGATCAGAGTTAACAAGGTTGTATTGTAACTTCTTTGGACCTGGGGAAACTTGAAAATAAATCATTCGGTAAACACAGGGATGAAGAATTAAGTAAACTTATGAGCCAGGGATCTTGCCAGAAATGTCCTGTATTTAAGCACGAGCTCAACAACTTATCAGAAACCACAACTGGAATGTGATCTAAGTACAGAGCCTTAAGCCAGTTGCATTTATTCCTCCCCAAACAGGAGAGCAGACTACACTGAGAAACAGCAGAAACACTTGAGAAAGTGTTTCAACAGGCACAGTTATTATTATTACCTCTGCCAACACCATCACTAAAAAATTACTGTCTTCCAAAGAAAAATAAAGATCAAGTTGAATCAAGAAATAAAGGTCTTGAGCCAAGTCTTACAGAAGTAAAGTCACCAGTCTCACTGACACCAACAACTTCAGTTTTGTTCCATTAACTTCAGTAAAAAGTAACACAAACAACTATTTATTTGTATCACTACAGCTATGAAGCGATGTCCTTGTTTATTACCATTTAATACATGCTTTGAGATTGATGTAATTTTTTATGGATATTATTGCAAAAATGAGAAAAATTAAAATTTATTACAGCACAGAAAAGCATGATTAACTAAGAAAAAGTAAAAAGTTGGATTTTACACATCTATTATTCCATGTACACTTCAAATATTTTAATTTCTGTACTAAAATGAGAGATGTAATAACTGTGAGCAGTTTTACAGTGGTAAAATGTGGTAAAAAGTTACTCTGAAGCAGCCAAAGAGCCAGAGGAAAGCATATATAGACATATACAGATGGCATATATTAGCTCAATGACTTCTGAATAATTCAAAGAAAATCTTCTAAGACTGAAAGCTCAATCTAGTGGTTTGCTTTAAAAATGATGCCAATAAGATGGAGCTTAAAACACACCTACAAAGCACTGCACTGTGAGCCTCAGAGCAGTAATATCATCACTGGGATCATCTGGGGATATAATACATTTCCAGCCAGGTGGAAAAGGTCTCTATCAATTCAGGAAATTCAGGAAGGTGCCCATTTGTAAGAGAAGATGTAACTATCCACTGCAGTTTGTCAAGAGCTCTGGCAGATTCTCAGTCTCTGCAGTGGATAAACTTATACAGGTTTTCCTTTAATATAACAAGGTTCCAGCTGAGATGCAAGTCTTGTGGTTTAAAACCCAGCCAGGAATCAAGTAGACAGCAGCTGAATGCCCCTTGGGTGGGATGGGGAGAAGAAACCTCATTTCTGTTTGGGATACAGAAAGACAGGGTGGACTGAGGAGGTGTTAAAAACATGGTTTATTGCAAAATCAGTATCATGGAAGGGTGGGACTGTAAGGTTGCTACATACAAAACCATCACATTAGAAGCTTTGCGTCAGAAAAAACATTATAATTCCAGTTACAATGTCTTCTATAAATTCTTCTACAATCAGCACCTTTCACAAAGCTCATGAGGATCTTCATAACAAATTGCTAATTGCTACGTTTTACACAATTTACCACAACGCCTCTTTTTCTATCCAATCACATAACTCCACAGAAACTTATTACTCTAGCTTCTAATTTTTGTCAACTCTATAACAAGTTCTCGTGTTAAACTATAAAATCTCCTATCTTGCTTAACATTTTTTCACTTATATGAGGCTAATATCTACTTTCTTAAAACATATTTCTGCTTAAATTAATCTTTATTCTTATTTTGTGTCTGTGTCACTATTCTATCCTAAAGCTCCAAGCCTTCCCCAAGGTCTTGGGTCAAACACCGTATCCATCTCTCTCTGAGCTTGTATGCTTGAGTCTTTGGGAGCCAGGGCACAGAATACTCTGAGCTGGAAGGGACCATAAGGATCACCAAGTCCAACAAAGCCAAAGGGGGACAGGAAACAAAAAAAATGATGCACAATTCCACTGCTCATCACCAGCTGGCCAGTGCCCAGGCTGTGATCAGCCCCTCCTGGCCCCCAGTTTATGCACTGGGGATGACCTTCCATGGATGGAAATCCCTTTGGCACCCTGGGTCACCCATGCCAGCCCTGCTCCCTCCCAGCCCCTTGAGCACCTGCCCACTGGCAGGGCTTGGGACACTGACAAGTCCTGGATTTAGGGAAAGCCCTGCTTAGCTACAACAAAAAAATCAGTGTGGAATCAGTGTGCTACCAGTTATTCCCGTAGTGAACCCAAACCATAGCTCTGCACTGCACTTTTACTGTACATAGTTTCTCCTGTATTCAATACTATGGGTATTATCTGGTTTTGAGAGAACCTTTAGTCAGTGTCTCCTAACATAATGAAGAAATTTAATGTCACATAACACAGACATTTCTCATGACAGGCAGATGGTGTTATGCATAATCTGTAAAATGTCCTTGAGAAAATGTGCATGATTTCATATAAACTTGAAAAAAACAATAACGTATAATGGCACTGGTGCTGTAGCAACGGTGTCTTCTACAATTCTGCTTTCTGTTGAAGTAAAAGGAGAACCAAATATATTAGTAGAATCTTCCTCCTCAGTTTTCTACCACAAAATCTGTAACACTGTCTTAGCTATCACAGCAGGAGGATAGGAGTGGAAAATATGCAAAACGTCCTGGGCTAAACCACGCAAGGCTTTGAGGCACTCATTGGTGCTCTGACTTGCACAAAAAACAAACAAGAAGCTGGTGCTGTTTTGATACCAATATAAAATCTATTAAAGCTGCTGCTTATGAAAGCCAGCGCTTCAAAATCCTTATTGCAGCAGAAGATTCTCTGTAGGCTCACTCTGCGAGGGGAGCAAACATAAGGTTTACTTTCACATACCTCTCCGTGTTGACTCCTCCTCATAATTTGAAACAGTAGGAGTATGTGTCATTATCTGCTCAAAAAAAAAAAAAAAAACACCCTGATCTGTACAAGTACAATAACACATTCTCCTTTCATTGTCATCGCCAGGCACTGTAGGTGTGCACAGAGGTGCGTTGGATAGCAACAGTTGTTCCTCTGAGCAGGGCTGGCATTTGGTGTGGGATGCTCTGAAGGGTAATCTCACAGGAGGAGGCTTTTCTGCTTCACTTCTAGTGCTCAGATCTTATACTAAGATAATATTAAGTTATATCAAGTAGGATATTCTTATATAATTAATATTAAGATATATTAAGTAGGATATTGGTGCCAATATGTGTAAGTTAAGACATTATATTTCCATGGTGGTCCTGTGAAGCTTCATTGTTGTGGAAGACGTTTTACAGGGACTTCTGCGAGCCAGAGAGAAGTTTGAGAAGAGGATCCATGTTCACCCCTGAAAGAATTTCCTACCAAGGTCGTTGACATAGAAACCAAGAAAGAAAGAAGGATAAATAAGAGAAATCTGCCACTGCCTATTCCAATAGCACTTCGTTTGTCTCTTGTGACCAATGAGTAAAGTGTAAATTTATGAGTTTTGCAAGAAAGCAAAAAGCATGCATGCCAGAATAAAAACAGGCTTGAAGCCTTCTGAAAATGAAGTGCTGTTTTGTATTCTCTGTCCCAACTACAACACACTGCCTTCTTGAGCTCTAAGAAACTCTTGCAGCTGTGTTAGAGGCTTAATGCTTTAATGATTCCAAAGATCACCCTAAATGCCACACATAATATTTCTTGCCACTTATTGCACGCATGCAACAGTGCCAGGTTTCACTGAAATGCCAACCCTCTTCCTTCCTGCTACTCTAGGTATTAGCTTAACTCACCTTCTGCCCAAGTAGGGAAAAATTTCTGCATTAGCTGAAGAGCAAAAGTGAAACCTGATTTTTTTATCTCATGAACAGCAAAACTCAAACCTGAATATTTCTCCTTGACATGGTACAGTGTCTAATGAAGTTCAAAATCCTTCCTAATAGTAAAAATCTTTCCTAAAGGAAAAATACCTTACAAGGGAAGCAGCACACAAAAATTTGATACAACACAGCCTATGAAAAAGAACTGAAAGAAGCACAAAAAGCACACTGCTCAAACTCATATCAGGCTCCAAGCCATCACTGGAACCAGTGAGGCATCTGCTGTTTCTGGCATTCAAAACCAATGAACAGGACACCACAGTGGTTGTTGTGCACTGTATAATTTTCTAAGTATCTATATATTTGTTTTGTTTGATTTATGATCCTTCCATGGCACTAAAATACTTTGTCTGACCTGACTTTTCAGAAAAATGTTTGAAATATTTCACAAATTGGTACCTAGCGTCACTTTTTACTAAAATAGTTGTACTGCAAATTAATGGCCAATCCATTTAGCTTTTTGCATCATCACAATTTATCAGCACCAAGCTGATTTTGTTGGATTCTTATTGCAGCCTCCGGTGATGTGATGGGGAATTTTGTTCAGCCAAGCTTGAACCTGTTTCCTCTATGTTTACAGAGGCAATCTTCCACACCCAAAAGAGACAGAGAGGGACTGAGAATTAATCCTGTTGATACGGTTCCTGCAGACCAGCACACATCAGCTCACCCCTAATGCAGTCAAGTCTGCAGAATGCAAAAAGAGGGTTTTTTGCTAACCACCCCCTGTGGTCCCTTTCAAGCTTCCTAAAATCTCCAAGATTTCTGCCTGACACTTCAGGATGGCCAAAACCTGACTGACTCCCCTGCTGCTGAACTCCCTCCTGTGCCTCCAGAGCTGAATAGCACAACACCTCCAGCCCTGATGAAGATCTGACACCAACCTACACACACAGACCTCCTTCTGCTTCTTCCATTCTTCTCCTTCCTCACTCAACATCACCCTTGCACAGCAAGAGCTTTATCTGCTGTCTATAAAAAAAAATCTGGTAAAAAATAAAAAAACCCTTCACAATTACAATTTTCTCCAAACAACTACTATACATTAAAAAAAAAAAAAACACAAGAAAACTAGGGTTTTTTTTCCTTGTGAAGAAGTCTCTATAACATTAACAAAAAGAACTTCTCTCCCTAGGTAAACTAAGAAAAGACTATCCTAGAAATAGTAAACTAACTAAAATTTTAAGTTTTTTTTTCTTTACATTGTCAGTAAGCAAAAAAAAAAAAAAAATTTGCAAGAATAAAATTATGCTGAAAGTTTTGTTCCAATTCTTATTACTCTTTCTTTAATTACTATTAATAAACTTTTCTTGATACCCTTTTAAAATTTTAAATCTACTTTACCTTTCTCCTAATCCTACCTCACAACAAAAAGCAAACACAGTAATAATTAACCAACACTAAACCCACCACACTTCCAATTAAGCAACTTATATTTTCCCATCACACTGCCATAAGCCAAGACTTCCTTTAAAAAATGAAACCTCTCATGTAATAAAACTGGAGCTGCTCTTTTTCTTTTGGTTTGGGACATTCTCCAAAACATTCACGTACTACAGAAAATAATCATAACATTCAAAACAACACTGTAAATATTCAGCTGCTCTCCTAAGGGTACAAAGCACTAAAAAAAAAAAAAAAAAAATTCACAGTTGTATAAATTATTCATCCATTCTGAAGTAAATACTGTAGAGCACATTAAGCTGGGTTGTGCTCAATAGCTCTAGGATTTACAGGCACCAGTGAGAGAGCAGCTTGAAAACTTGCTCTAGGTGCCTACAGCAACCATCAATAATCCAAACCTCCAACATTCCTGCCATCCTTTAGGTATACATGAAATTGGTTTTTAACAAAAGGAGCTGGTGTACTTGGGGGAAAGCCCTACAGCAGAGAGAAAAATACTGAAGAAAAGGAGCTGCAAACAGTCTAAGGCAAAAATACTCAGTGGTAAAAGCATACATATTCCTGGAACAGAATTATTGACATGGATTCCTGGCAGATTATTAACATGAAGTGGTGACAGCCTGATGCCACGTGAGTCAAATTGCCTGTTATTGTTGAGAATGAAATTAATTCTGTAAAATGTTGTGCTAGGCTGACAGACAATTATCAGAAAAGTTTAAGAACTCAGTCAAGTGCCAGAAAATGGCAGTGAGTGGAATAGAAAGTGTTGAACTGCCTGATTTCAGATAGAAAGATTGGCAGGAGAAAAACAAAAACAAGAGAAAAATGGGGAAAAGAGATGCAGGATGAGACATGCCTTTTTGGGTGACATTTTCTGCAATGCATCTGCCTCTCAATTACTTTTTAGAAGTGAAGCCCGCTCCCAAGGTTGAGTTCCAAACAAATAAATGTGTCTGCTGACACATTTCACTTCTTCTGTCTCGCTCAGAAATGGATTGTACAACCCTAGTTCTTCTGAAACTTAAACCTTGACTTTGCTCAGGAGTACCACTGAGTCCTTCTTCCAAAAGAGAGTTTATTTTAAAAATATTCAGTTATTCTGTCACTGTCTAAATATCAAGCAATTCATCAGTCTCTCTATATGCCCTTTAGCTCAAACTGAGAGCTTATTCCCACACCTACCAGTCCAACCACCCCTAAGTACTTTGGAGTAAATTTTCAGTACTTCTTAACCATTCTCAGTAAGAAAATTATTTAAATACAGAACTCCTTCTAATAGTTAAAAAAAAAAACTGTCAAAAAAGACAGTTTTTGCATGTTAGCAGAAGAAAAAAAGTTATATTATTTTGGTTTCTTTCAGTTCATTTTCAAAAAAATAAGTTTGCTTTTATCATAAGATGTCTTTAAAATGATGGTTTGACCTCAAGAGATTTACTGTGTACTAGCTATGATCTGCTTCCCGCTTCTCCCATGATTTTAGAATAATAAAATTTATTAATATATTAATTTATTAAGAATTAACCCCATCTGTACCATTTCACTGTATGATTCAGAGGGGAAATTTTGCAAACATTACAGTAACAAAGAGGATATTAAACTGTCATAGACTTGACATTTTCTTATTATTGATGTCTTGGTTCAGGGCAAATTTGGGAGACCATCTCTAAAGGGGCTCTTCTGGAAAAGCAGATTTAATCGGCTCCTTCCCTCAACTGGTGCAAGAGAAAATATTTCTTTGGAGAAAAGAGGAAAGAAACTTGTTTATTAAACAACAGAACTTCAACAATATTAAACAACAAAACTTTTTGTTGCTCTAAAAAGAGATGGCAAACTCAGAGAAGCCCCCTCTCCGGGTTGCAGTTTGGCTCACTCAGTCTCTGATCAGGGATCTTCTCTGCTTCAGCTAGCTCAGACTAACTAAAAGCAAAGGAGAGCTCTGTCCTGCTGTCTGTCCTTCTGCAGACAGCACAGTCCAGGAGCAGGAATGGGGAGGAGTGAGTGCAGTCTGAAAACAAACTGCGGCTTCTTCCTCCTCTCTTCACTCTCTGGAAGAGTCTTAAAGGTGCAAAACTTATTCAGTATAAACAGAACAAGACAATTGGGGATAAAAGCATCATATAGTCAACTCAGGACAATTGCTTAACACATTATATAAGTGTTCTTTCGTTGTTGAGGTCTCTTTCTTTAAAGCACAGGTACTTCAGAAAGCACAGTGATATTTCCTTCTGATATTTTCGAGACACAGGAAAGTGAAAAAACATCAAACTTTGCAGAAAGGTATCTCTGAGTCCATTTTTTAGAGAAGATCCATGCTGATCAAAGACTAAAGAGAATCACTAAATAACAATTAATTATCCACCAATTGCTCCTGTGACTTAAGCTTTACTACAACCATCGATCTTCCTTTTTTAAAGCTTAATACCAAAGCCAAGAAATGACACTTAAACCCAATAAATTATCCACTGAATTGTCAACTGGCTTCTGAAATATTTTTGACTGAAAGAAAGCTTGTTTTCATTAGAAATAACTGTTAAACAAAACTGTTGCAGGTCCTGACTTGACAGAGTCTGCTCTGCAAAGCTCAATTCCTGCACAGCCTCAGGAGGGACTAAAGGCTTCAGGAACTATTTTCTTTGTAAAATCCACACTCTGTGTAGCACTTTTAACACTGCGTTTTTCCAGACACAGGCTGCCTCAAATTCACCCAGAGTTTTTTCTGAAGGCTTTTTCTTAGAGCATGCAGATCCAGAGTGGTAAAAAACTTCCTTCAGCTGTACAGAGATGGGGGACAAGGGTAAGCACAAGCAAAACTCAGAGAAGATAGATTTCATACAAACAATAAACCCCCAAGAATTTAACCTTTGTCTGCAGCTACTTGAGTTTAATCCTACAGGTAACTGCAATTTGAAATAAAGGTAAAAAGGGAAAGAAATAAGGGTCGAATTTTCATAAATAACAGTAGAATTTTTAGAAATAAGGGTAGTATTTTAACCTTGAGTACAAAGAACCTGGAGGCTGACAGAGGTCCCCAGACTTCTAGAAGTCACACTTCAGCCATGCAGAATGGACAAAGTTGTCTCAAAATGCAACAGACCCCAACCTGTTTGGTTTGGATTTTTCCCAGAAAAAAAGAGTTAAATACCCATTTTCAGCCATGGTAACTAAAATTCAGCTAGAACTGAATATTTATTTGTCCTGTCACTTTGTAAATATCAAGCAAAGACTCAGATCAGAGTGAGGCCCTTCTTGGCATTTGTGGTTACTTTCTGCTACGCTGATATCCTTGTCATTACATCAGCTATAACAAAACCAAAAACATTGCTCCCTTTTCAGCCATCTGTGAGGCTTGTGATCTGATGGATGGACAGATTCCTTCAGCCCAGACCTCCTTAGCCTCTTCAGCTTTTACTGAGAGATGTGTTGTTCCTCTTAAAATTAGCCTGCTGCTTACTTAAATGAGGATTTGGATTTCTTAAGTGTTCTGGGCATGTCAGAAAGATGTTGCCTCTCAAGGTGGCAAAAGCAGCAAATAATCTGTTGGCAGGCTGCTCCAAACACATTCCAGCTTGTCTAGTTAGGAAGCTTTAACTTCATTGGAAAGCTAAATAGCAAGGCTACAAAAATCCCTTTTATTCACAGGAGCAGGGTTAAATTGAAAAAGTCACCCTAAATTCAAAAAAGTAGACAAGCTCATCAAAATTTCCAAAGTTTACCTCTATTCTTCCAGCATGAAGTGAGTGAAATGTGAATAAGAATATAAGAAATATGTTCATGAAAACAGCCAGCCAGAACAGTAAAGGTGATGCTGATTTTCACTGTTAAGATACTAGTAACACTAATGACTAGTAGACTTTTACACTATAATTATTATTATTGTGTAACTAATTATTTAATTATTAAATAATTCATTATTAATTTTTCAATTTAGACATTAAATAACTATTAATTAATTAGAATTATTACTTAATTTAGAAAATGTATTAATTTCCTTTAGAAAATGTATTAATGAAAACCACAAAATACTGTCCAGGGAGGTGAATTAGGGTTGGTCCACTGAAATAGCAGTTACACAATTGATTTCATCCCTGCCAGCGGATCCAGAGTTAAGTGCTCTCAAGCAAGCAGAATCCAGAGGCACAATTGAGTTTAAGCAGGAGATTATGTTCAGTCCACTATTTCATTAACTTGATCCTGATCTCTAGAACTGGCTTCTTTCACCAAATCATTCCAGGCCACTGAGCTGCTGAGATACAGAAAGCTTCTGGAAGTGGCAGTTGTAGAGAGAAAAGAACATTTTTCACTCAATGAAATTCATGGACGTCCTTAATTTATGCCTCTAACTGAACTGATTTGATTCAAGGGTTTTTTTGCATTTTCTTTTAATTAGCCAGGGCAGCTTAAACTAATTTTGTCTTATGTACAGATGCAGGACCAGGATCTTTCATGCAAGAACAAATACTAATTTTTTTTAAAAAAAAGAGAAAAAGGGGTGTTTTTTTAAAGGTTTCGAAGGGTTTTTTTAAATCGAAGTTACATAGAAAACGCAATATTGATTTGCCTGCATTGATAAATTGCAATGCCCAGTTTGCCACGTGGCTGTTCAAAAGCTGTGGTGGTCAGTCCTGCATGAAAAGCTGCACACCAAATTGTGTCTAATGCTGCTGGGCACTGCACTGAAGGGTGGAATGCCGAGCAGCATCAGCCTGGAGCAGTCATTGCTCTGCTCCTGGTGACAAGGACACAAACCTGGCTCAGGGACAGAGAGACAAAAGCTTCCAGTGATCTGCCTTGATCTGCATAAAGCTAAACACAATCCAGTACACATTTAGATATGGGCATGTTCTGAGTCAATCCATTCCACCAAGCTGTTCTCTGGTGGAAATAAAAGCAAAATCTGGCCTGAATTTTGCATGCATTTTCTCTGCTGCTGCAAAATACAGGCACTGCCCATGGACAACCCGACTGCTGAAAGCTCTTGGCATGGCATTCCTCATTAAAGCAGTTAAATCTGCTGCCCTAATTTGTCTTTGATGGTTACATCACTTTGAGACAGTTGAGGACAAATTTCCCTTTCCAGTGCTGCTGTTCCAAGCTGTTCAGGAGCAGCAGCAGGTAACGAGCACCATCTCAGATCAGACAAAGAGCTGAATACCTGCTTCTTAGCCACAGCAAAAATGTGCAAGTTGCCAAAGAAATAGTGGTAAAAATTTAAACCTCCTATTCTTTAAGAAAAATAGATTATAAGGCCATGTTCTCCCTCTTGTTGCACACACAGTATTTCCCTTCTATCAGCCATCACTGGTTTATGTCTTCCTGACTGGCGAGTCAAAGTTTGAAGCACAGCTTTCTGTTACTTGCTCCTCCATAGCTGCTATCTCTGTTTATGGGTTCCTTGCTGGATACAGAAATTGTGCTTTACACTGAGGCAGTCATGCCACATCACATCTCCCAGAGCACAGCTTGCTTTGCCATGGCTGCTGCAGACAGCTAGCTAATACAGTGAGAAACACTGTGCCCCAAAATAAACTGCCAGGACAGGGGCTGTGTGCAAGCACAGCCTAGAATTAAGCTTGCATACCACCCTTGTAAATGAGTGGGAAGAAGAATCATAGCTGGCTATTAAAATGTATTGCTTTTTTGTTCTTAAACACCAGGATTTTTTTCCTTTTAGTTTGTATCAAGAGCTTGACATTGCAGACTGTGAAGTTTAAAAAAGCTGACCTTGAAAAAACGCAGTCACATTCATTTTTGAGTGTTAGTTTAGCTTCACACCCTGGAAGTGGCTTCCTGCCTTCCAGACTCTGCTGAGCATCGCATGACCAGCCATGCCTGAACTCGCTGCACAGCTCCCTTCAGGCCACACTGGGACCACTCAGAACCCACCCACGGACAGCTTGAAATACAAAAAGGGTCTGTTTTAGTAGCCCATGCCACCATTCCAATCACCTCCACCAAACAGTGACCTCCTCCCTGATCATTTTGTCTCAAGTCTCAAGCTGCATCAAGAGAAATTTAGGTTGGATATTAGGAAGAAGTTTTTTCCAGAAAGGGTGGTGAAGTTCTGGAATGGCTGCCCGGGGAGGTGGTGCAGTCACCATCCCTGGGTGTGTTTAACAAAGCCTGGATGTGGCACTGGGGGCCAGGGTTAAGCTGAGCTGTTGGGGCTGGGTTGGACTCGATGGTCTTCAACGTCTCTTCCAACCCAGTGATTCTGGGAATTTTCAGAGGCGGCAGGCCAGCTCTCTGCAGCCAAACTTTCCTGGGATCTTCCTTAGCATGGGCTGAAGGGCACCTTTACTCCCTGACAGGCTTCAGGCAGTGCTCCCACACATTTCCCACCCTTCCCTCCAAGGGAGGAGCTTTTCCCAGCGGAGCAGCCTTGCTGGAGGCTTGGCACACCCCACACAGAGCAAGCCCAGCGCAGCTCCCTGGCTGAGCTGTGAGACCTCTCCTCATCACAGCCATCTGGCAGGCTGGCACTGAGGGTGAAGGGGCTGCCCTGCTGACACCAACCCCTGACATTTCCATGGGAATCCCCCCGCAGCACTAGCATTGCTATCGACACTGTCATTTTAGTAGGCACTGCAAGAAGCAAACTGTGAGGAAATGTGTGCAGTGCTCTGCAAGGAAATGCGGGGTCCTGTCAGTGATGTTGACACAGCTGGGCTTCAGCAGTAGGTACAGCACTCAATTCAGGCAAGAAATCACATCCCAGGCTTCCCCAGGCACTGAAGATGCTGGGCTAAAGACACTCAGAGGCAGACAGATCCCAAAGGTGGGTGTTCACACACACACCGCTGTCCTGATTCCTGAGATTTCCAGGTAGCTGCAGGCTCTGCACAGTCAAATTTTAGATAGCTGTGAAAAAATCTACAGCACATGACATTTAAGTTGATATTTCTTTCACATGTGGCCCATTTCAGCAAGGCTTACTTGGAAAGCATTTCTCCATTGTACAAAGTCACTCATTCACCACTCAAATGGACAACACCCACACCTCATGTTTCACATCTGGCATCACAATAAACCAGATTTACAACTTCAATCTTTATTAGAATTGCTCCTGAAATGTCCTAATGCAGCAAAACCAGGATAGTTTACCTGTTCATGACTGAGAGATGAGCTGTTAAAACTTATTAAATGCACACTCTCTTGGCTTCTCCCAATTGCAACGTAAAACAGGCTAACCTAAGCCTGAACTGAAGAATGAGAAGACAGAAAATAGCTGAAAAATTATTAACATTTGAGGTACTAGCCATTATCTACTGGTGCCACAGAGGATATTATTAAAATAAACAGCAACAAATCCCCATCACCACCAAATTCTCAGGGAACAATTACTGCCTCTCCAATGAGAAGAAAGGAAATAACCATTAATGATTACGTTTCTGTGCTGGACTCGAACACCCGTTGCTGCTTAGGAGATGTTTATTTTTTTTTCACTGCACATAATGCTGGAACACATTTTGTGCAATAATACTGTTATGTCAGCGCTCTTGTAGAACCACAATTTCTTCTTGGACAGCTGCAGCATTTGCATGGATTTATTAGATCCAAAAGTCCACATAATCACATCACCTGAATAAAAAATTAGGCATCTGAAAGTTTTACATAACCACAGCATTTGTGGTCAGGCAGGATGGTGCAGAAGCTCATGCTGGAGTAAAAAAATAATTTTTAAAAATCAAATAGATTTTCAGCAGTGCTGAAACTGCTCAAGTTTAAACCAGAAAAACCAGAAGCTGAATCTCTGTGCAACACTATGTTGGGTCCCTTCCAAGGAAAAAAAGGGTAGAAATCATGGCTCTCAGATTAATTTGTCTTTGGCTCATTATGACACAGTCTTTGCTTGATCCTTACCCCAGGTAGGCCAGTATGAACTCATTTAACTCCACTCAATTAAACAGAGAACTGCAAAATTATGCCAGCTGATATTTCAGGGCTGTGATCCCTTATCAAAAGGGCTCTGCTAAACAGCAGTTTATTTGGCTTATTAAAATAGAATGCTGTGCTACCCAGCACATTTTTGCCTGCCAGAATAATGCTTTCAAGCAGGGGATGTAATTCTCCCTAGGAAGACAGGCTGAGAACAGTGAGATTCACAGCAGGTGAGAGAGCTCAGTTCCTCAGCACTGACAGCAAAACATTGCAGAACCTCAGCGTGGCAAACTGCACCCAAGAGGCACAGAGCCAGGCTTGTGTCCTTCAGAAACCTGGGAACAGCACAGAGATCTGGGAACAGCACAGAAATCTGGGAACAGCATGTTCTCACTCACCCCAACACACACCCTCTGTGACTGGACATTAACACCAACCACCCCAAAAACCAGCCAAGTTTTTTAGCCATTTTACAGCTCCCATATAAACAACACCAGCACTGCAGACAGCCCAGGAAAAAAGAGTTATTGCACCTGGTAGACAACAATAAATAACAATCAGTGGATACCATCAGTCATGATATGATTTAATACTGGGCTGAATGTGCTTTCAAAACCAAAATTATTTATAGATAGCTGGCTAAAAACACTGACAACAAACAGCCATAGAATAAAAAAATGTTAGCATTTTCTAGACAGGATGGCCTTTTTCAAAAGCAAATGTACAGTGATGTGCTTCAAAGCAGCTAGAAGCTGATGTTTATGAAATCTAAATACAGTTGACACAAATGAAAAAGCTCTGCTTTCAGTTACACATGTAGAGGCTCTGCAAAGAGCAGATTTTGTCCCCAAGGGAACAAACTGTGCCTAAGAAGGAAAGGACAGGACCTCAGAGGCAGACATAAGCTAACTGGGCCCAGTTCTGTGAGTTCTATAAGCCATACCCACTTCACTGTGCTCCTGCAGCATAAAAAAAACCATGGCACTTCTTAAAAACAATCAAGTCAAAGGAAAAGGGTATTTTAAAACCGAGTATCAACCTTGTCAGGAAAATCAAGGGGACAAACCATCAAAGACTGCTTAAAGATTCAGGTAAATATTGTGAATATTGGCATTTTTTGGTGGCACATTGCCCCAGCTGCAGCCACGCCCTCGAGACATTCCCAAGGGAGAAACTGCAAGGTGTTTGTAAGGAATAACTGAAAAATTTCATCCCATAAATTACAATCAGATTTCTGCCAGACTGTGCAGTAAACAGCATCCATCTCCAAAAAGGCACTGGGGCACACACAGAAAGATGTGAAAGAGGAAGCAGGGGAGGCAAGAGAGGAGCTCAAGTTAGGGTGACAAACAATGCATAGCCTGTAAAACTGGAAAGTCAAAGACTCCACATCTTCCAGCTCCACCTGTGTTTTGTGGCTCCTTCACTGGTACTTTGATCCAAATTCACCAGTTCTCCACAAGTTTATGCTGTACTTTTATTCATTCTTCAATATTGCACACCTTTTTCTTTATTCTCAAGTTCAGCACTGCTCTTAGTTCTTTTCAATTACTGAAATCTTTACTCATCAATTTTAAATGAGCTCAGGGAGCTCATATAAATTATTCTAAAATCCATCTTTCTGTTGTAAATTAGTATTGCAAGCATTCATTCATTCTTTCACCCATTCTACTACGTCACTAATCTTCTAGCCAAGAATTTCCTGAATATTTGCCTTTTTTGGTCTAAATTAAGAAGTTGACCTCTGACACTCTTCAACATCCTATTTTTACCACCTTGGACAGGAACACAAGCAGAAGCACATAAAACTGATCTCACCTTAACTTTTACAGAGCTGGCAAGAAATTCTCATTCGTTTTTTGAGTAGTTTAGGAATAACAACTCAACACTAACTCTCTGCAGTGTCACAGGCTACAACTGTGAGCCTCAAAACATGATCCTGAATTTAAAAGGTTTTGCTGAATCACCAGAGTTCCTTCCAAGACATCTTTGATCTTCAAACCTGGGGGAAACTTTTAAAGTTTAATTTTCCCTCAACTGCCTTTTCTTGGTGCCACAGAACAGGAACACAGGTTCTATTGTTGTGTTCAAGGATCCCAGGATGAAGGAAGAGATGAGAATCTTGACCCCATATTTCAGAAGGCTGATTTACTACATTTATGATATATATTATATTAAAATGCTACAATAAAACTACACTAAAAATAATTGAGAGAAAGGATCCATCAGAAGGCTAGGAAAGAAAGGCAAGGAAAGGAATGAATAACAAAATCTTATGACTGTTCACAGCCTTGACACAGGTCATCAAGAAAAACAATTTCACATGCTGGGTAAACAATTCTCCAAATCACATTCCAAAGCAGCACAACATGGAGAAGCTGAAGCTTCCCAGCTCCTCAGCAGATCCTGGCAAAAGGATTTGTCATGAAATAGGTCTGTGACACAGGTTCCTGTTAGGGACCACCTGGGTGCAGAGCTGGAGCAAACTGGGAGAAGCCACGGATGTGCCTCCTCACGTGGAGCCCAGCACTGCCAAGCAGCCCTCCAAACGGCATTTTGGAATATCAGACAGGGCAAACTTGCATTTTTCAACAGCCCACAGTGCTGTTGAGAGCACTGGAAGCTGCCCAGACACGAGCTGCCAGGGGCCTGAAAAGCCACAATGAGTGTGATTGCTGCAGCAAAGGATGGCAGAGATAAGCCTGGCACTCAGTGGTCACCCAGACACAAAGCCCAAGGGAGGAGCACTGCTTTACCAGGCCAGCACTGGGATGCCAACAAGCTCTGCCTTGGTTTGGGAAGAGCAGCTCACCTCACCAAATGGAATTAAAAGGTGTAGAAAAGAGGAAGACTCTGCAATTTCCCAGCAACTTCCAGCCCTACATGAACTAGTCCTCAGCATTAAGTTCTCACTCAAGGAAATGACTGATAGAGCTCCACAGAGTTTGTAACAATAACATAAAGTATATATAGTTAA
The DNA here is from genome assembly GCF_017590135.1 of Pyrgilauda ruficollis. NCBI lineage: Eukaryota > Metazoa > Chordata > Aves > Passeriformes > Passeridae > Pyrgilauda > Pyrgilauda ruficollis. The sequence goes on along the minus strand of NW_024510099.1, from coordinate 437,346 downwards.
TAAAGTCCAGCTCTTATACCTTATAAAATAACATTTCTTACTGCAAATGCAGAGAGTACCATATTTAAACCAATTGGCAAAAGATGACACAGTTCCGTTTAAGAAAAAAAACATTTCTGTTGAGCCTGACCTGCCTAACCCAGACTCACCAATAATTTAAGGCAGGTACTCCCACAAAGCAAACTTTAAAATGTTGTTAAGCAGCCAAGAACCACCAAGGGCCATTGTGCTCTAGCAGCACTCTGAACTGTCACCCTCTCTAACTTGCACACAGCCCAGAGCAGAGGTGGCTCTGGGGCTGGCCACAGTGAATTGCTCTTTTAGCACTCCTGCATTTGCTGCCACAAGGGTACTTCAGCAGCACTTTGCAGCAAGCTCACAGCAGTTCCTGAATTTCCTGCTTCTGGGGTCACTCTTCTTTGTGCTGCCAGCTTCACCCCACAGACAGTCACTGGTATTTCCTACTCTACAAGTGTGCAAAAGTAAAGCCTACTGATTCCTATCACATTCAATCCTTTTTTTTTTTTGATAAAAGATGCCACATGAGAAATGTTGGAAGACAAACTGCAGTCCACATTTCATTGAAGTAATGTTAATGCACAGATTTTTTTTGTTTTAAATAAAAAGTCTTCCAAAGTGCATGTTACGATAGGCAGTGACTAAAGTAATCTCTACGATGCATGGAAATGCACAAATATAGCAGACAACTCTTTTTAAAATATTCCATCTTTTACAGACACAAACTAACTCAAAATCCAGTATCAAGTACTGCAGCACTACTTCCATTAAATAGAACTAATTTTCCAAAGAGGCAAAGAAGTTCTGACTGAGACTGACCAACTGTAAACTATCCCTTATTATCAACTGGTCATTACTCTAACAATTATAAAAATTACTAAATACTTCAGCTACTAAGTCACAACTGCACTAACAAATTATCACTCTATTTATTACTGACTGTTTGTATTTTTATTTATTTTTTACTGTTAGTTTCTACATTTTAGGCTGTTTTAAGCTATTTAATAGAAAACTGTGTTAACAGCTATTATTCTTATTGGCTTTCTGCTTGAAAACAGCAACTCTTTCCTTTTGCAAGTTATTTTGACATGTAAATTCTTATAACTAGATAAACTTCAGTACAAAACAGTATTATTGGGAATGTCATTTTCTATTTTGCAGCACTGGGTGAAGCAATTCAGTAAATTTAGAAACCATCCATAATAATAATGAACTACACATTTAAGCCATCTTGCATCATCAGTTCCCAAGCAGAACACATTAGTGACTGATCACACTAATAGAATGCACTACAGCTTGATAATGTTTTTCACAATTAGAATTATTTTGTCAGTCAATTTAGGTCAAGTATTTTAGACACAAAACTACAAATATTTCAACGACAAAAATACCAAAAGCTTGTGGGATTTTTTCCTCACTTCCATGACTAATTTTTCTTGTGTATTTGTACTTCCTTGGAGTCCTCTTAGAATGGCATCATAGCTTGAGAATCACAAAAGAATTCACTAAAACAAGAGTAGAAAGAAGCTTTCTAGCTAGAAAAAAAAGAATTAGCAAGATACTGAATTCATTTTTATATCACAATCATTCTCCAACTCCAATTTGAGCTATTCATTTTAGATAGCACTTCACAATTGCTCTTAAATCTATTTATATTCTTTGACTAGAAATTTTGCTCTGCAGTTAAGTAAAAGACACCTGAATAAAGATTAGTAATGATATTCTCACTGGTTTGAAGTAAAAGAAACTAAATATACCCAATGTAATTTGTTCTCTGCTAAAATTACTCTTCCATGGTTAGTTACTGAGTTTTCTTATTAGGTCACATATACTTAAGAGCAGTGATATCCCACTAATTCCTGTTAGTGACAGTGGAACATTGCCTCTCCCCGTTCCAGGGATCAGAATAAACCCTGACATGTCTCTGCCATGATCACCTCTGAGCTACCAAGGGCAGCTCAGCTAAAAATGCACCGTGGTGCAGATGGGAACAGAGGCATTCCTCCAGAAATAGGGGTGGTCCTAACCAATAATCATTTTGGATTGGGAAGAGAAAGCTCTGGCTGAAGGAAAAGGAGGCTGACACATCTGGATCATCATTCATGGAGTCTGTATTTTCATTTTTGCTTCCTTCTCAGGAAAATGCCTGCCAGTTACACACTGGAGTCCTTTTAGGATAAATCACATTGTTGCCTCACATTCCTGGCTGTCCCATGACACTCAAAACCCTTTAAAGTCACAGGTAAGAGGAGGCTGCCTGTTCTCAGAGCATTGCCTTGCCCTCAAGCCCAGAGTCTGCAGCAGAAAGCAGCAAGAGGATGAGTGGATTTGGGAGCACCAGGCAGAGCTGTTCTGCAGCTCCTGGGGAGCTCCTGCCTGCAGGACTCCCCTGTGCTCACACAGAAACCCTGCAAAAATGTCCCATAGACTCAGAGAAATGGTTGGGGTTGGAAGAGACCCTACAGCTCATCTCATCCCAGCCCCTGCCACGGGCAGGGACACCTTGCACCAGAGCCTGCCCAGAGCCCCATCCAGCCTGGGCCACTTGCGGGGATCCAGGGGCAGCCACAGCTGCTCTGGGCACCTCCTGAGTGCCTCAGCAGCTCCTGCAAGGCTGGCTGCAAGGCTGCCTGCACAAGCACCAGACCCTGCATGGCAGAAATGCATGGCTTTATCACTCACGGCTCTTCTGGGCCCAGGAAATTTAAAAGTAGCTCCACATCCCTTTCAAAGAGTGTACATAATACACACTATTCTTCACGTAATAACAAGAGACAGGCATTATGAATGCAGCCTCCTGGATGTTATCTAAATCCCTATTTTTTCAAAATTTGACATACAGCACCATTTAATATTTTATGTTGGTAAAGGCCAGTCCACCAAGAGGTTCCCAGTGAATTGCAACGTACTGAAACCTTGCACTGAAACACTAAAGTCTCAAAATGAAGATCAGATCACTTACTTGTAGGAAATCGAGCTCAAAAAACAAACTCTGCACTTATGAAATAAATGGAAAATTTCACCGTGATTTCAACAAGAGCAAAAGTAGTTAGAAAGTAAGATGAGAAACTGTGGAACCTTCACTGCAGCATTAAAAAGAAGCTCTTTCTTCATTTAATACAATACCTCCTTTGTATAGGCTGAAAACATAAAATATTACTGGTTATATAAATCTCAAGCAGAAGTGACTGTAGGTGGCTTGGAACAAGTAAATGCTGTATTTATACAAGTGCAGCACTCTGCAAGCAATATTAGTCAGCCATTGAGCAGGTTCCCTGAGCTCCAGTACACTGAATATGTGCATAATTAGGGCTTGTTTGCATGACATCTGGTGGGGAAATAATATCACATCTGATATGAAAGATACAAAAATATTTTCATAAAACAAAACCTCGCAGTGGAACAGGACCGTGATGTTCCTTTTCATAACAAGCAGCCTCACATCAATAAGACCCAATCATCCTGCAATATCAACTGTATCAGCTCTCCAGAACACAAAATAAGTCAGGGTGCAATTAGGCACAATTTGCTAAGATTGGCAAAACTCAATTTCCTTCAGCTCCTTGTGTGCACAGCAAACTGGAACTCAGGTAATGTCAAATGCACACAGATGAATGTTGAGTAACTCCATTTATCATTCAAAGACCTGACCAAGCAGCCCAAATCCTTCGTTGCTTAGAGCATTTTATATATGCACAGCCCTAATAAATCTGCCCATGAGCTGTGCTGTACATATTATCCTGCACAATAACATCTGTGGAGCAAAGTCTGTTCCCTTCTGAGTGACACTGGATCAGAATTGGGGTACAGAACCTTGTTGTCTGCAACATTCTCCACAACAGTAAGAAAACAAAAAGTGAATCTAAATGAAAATTAATTTAAAGGGGGAGGGTTTGGAGACAGTTGCACTGGACTCTAAAAATAAATCTCTATTCTTTGCTTGTATTAAATCAAGAGGAATGTTCAGTGATCACACAGATACCCTTCCCTGTGATCTGGGAAGGGATGTTCCAAGTCCTGAGCAAGTTTGTTCAGAACTGGCTCAGATATCAGAGCACTGTGCCACACTGACATACCCATTTATACCATTGCATCACACACATTAACACACCCACTGTAACCTCTGCATTCCTGACCACCTCTTTCTCTCAGACACAAAGGTTACCAAAATTCAAGTCAGTGGCAGGAACAGAAACGCGGCTAAACTCAAAAGCAAGAAACCTACACATCTCTGGTTCTGATTTTTCAGATCAAGTTCTGCAAAATACTGCAGATTTTGATGCCTTCCTAAACAGGGATCTTCATCCTGCAGAAGGTGCTCTGCTTGGTGCCTATGCATATACAATATAATTTAAACAGTTGAATAATTGTTTAGATTTCTTTTTTTAGCATGGAAAGCCTGTATGGAGTGGGGATGACAACACCATTTTGAACATTCCTGTCCTAAGTATTTATTTGGGCTACAACGTCTAGTAAAAAGAAAGATCATGATCCACCTCAAGTGGTTTCAGGCAAGAGCAGCATCTGTAAACCCAGCAGGAAAAGAGAGATGTCTGAACTTTCAGAAAGAGCAAAGTACAGCTGCCCCACCATCTGAAACACTGTGGGTAATTGCAGAGGCACAGTAATTCCTGTCCAGCTCTCCTTAACCCTGGGATTTAAAAGTATTTTTCCCAAGTGTGTGAAACTCATTGTCAACGTGAAAAACTATAGCTGCTGCTACTCACAGACCTGGAGCAGGGCAACAGCACACTGCTCTTTTGAGCCCCAGGCACAGAGAATTAGGAAATACCTGTCGTGCAAATATCAACTTTTGGTGGCTTTCTTTAGGAGAAAATCACTATTTCATAATGCCCTTCACTTTTCTGTGCATTTACCAACATGTTATTTGATATCCCTTTACTCCCTGAGTTTTCTGACCAGCTGACCTATTTTAACTATGTCATTTAAACCACACTTCAGGGTTGAACTGCCTGATAAAAAAGCTTTTGGAAATTATGTTATTAATTATACAAAGTTCCTAGTGCACAAAGTGGTATTAAATCTGCCATCACAGGATGGTTTGGCTTGGAAGGGACATGGAATCTAGCTCCAAACTCCCTGCCATGGGTGGGTACAACCACCAGACCAGAGCCCCATCCCAGGTGTCCTTGAACACCTCAGGGATGGAGCACCCACAGCTTCTCTGGACCCCTGTTCCACAGAGCTCCTGGTTTTCCTTCTGCTCAGCTCCAAAGGGAATCCCTGAGCAGCTTTTCCATTCCCTGGAAGTGGGACTTCTCCCAAGGACTGAGCACCACTGACACACAGAGCTCTGCAGCCCTGCCTGCACAGCAGGCACTCACAGGACATGAGCTGCCTCCTTAAAAAAAATAGCTCCAGATGGGGAAAAAAACTTTTAATCCTTCACAATGGAAAGAAATACCAGTCCCTAGAAAGAGGAAGGCTCAAGATACAACAGTTTGAAGGCTGGAGAAGATGAAACAATGAATTTGCCTTTGGAGGCAGTGGTCAACTTGTCTAATTAACATAACATTCTTACCAGCAGTTACTGAAAGTAACAACAAAAACCTCTTCACTCACTGAATTTATGAAGTTTTCTGTCATTTGGATTCAGTTCCTGAATCTGCTTGAACTCATTAACACCAGAGAGCCACAAAAACTAAGTGCTCATCACAGAAAAAGGCTCCTGAGAATACACACAGCACTGCATGAAAAACTGGGTGTTCAGGAAAAAAAAAGGAAGCTGAAGGAAGGCCTGCAATATATTGATTGCATTTTTCATTTAAGGTTTTCATTCTGCACAATCTGGGGTGGATGCTCTCCTTCACCTTCATATTTTCACTGCTTATGACTGCTCCTTTCTGGGATTGCCAGTGGGCTGCAGAGGTGGTGAGGGTGGTTGAGGTGGTGGAGAAGCAAGCCCTAGGGAAGAGATGGGGTTTTGCTTTGTGATCCCAAAATACGCTGCTTGGTGCTCTGGAATTTTCCATCATGTTTCAGTCTGAAGGTATGGATGGTCCCATGAAAACTGCTTGGACATTCTGCTTCCAAAATATGTGCCATTTCCCAAATATGTGCATATATATTGGGAGAAACCTCTCTGGCTTTCTTTGAAACAGCACCATTCCAGGTCCAATCACCATTTTAACAACATATTCCACTGTCAGAATGTCAGTACAGGCCTTACCTCCCACCTTCAGCAAACACACCAAGGGAAGGCATCACTCCAGCATTTTTTTTTCATTAATTTAGTTCAGGGTAATTCCATTAATTTAATTCAGGCTAATTTTTAGACACCTCCTCAAATATTTCAGCCATTATAAAATGATGGTACAGAGCTCAGACAGTTTGTAACACATACAAGACACAAATTTAGATATGCAGGCATCTGCTATGGCTGTGTTTACTTAACACCAACATCTGCTCCAGCTCCAACAATGACACTGCTGCAAGAACAGAAAAAAAAAAAACAAACCCAAACAAACTAATCATCTCAATGAAAAGATGAATAAATCCTACACATCATGCTCTAGCACCTTTCTGGATGTCAGTCCAAATCAGAACATCATTAGTTGCTTCCCGGCACCTTCTTTGGAACCCAAACATCCAAGAGCCAAAAAACTGCCTTGCTTTTGAAAATCCATGACAATGTTCTGATCTATCACCACAAGGAAGCTGTCTAAAAAAAGCAAGTGGCATCACAGCTTGGGAGAAATAATCATAGATGTATTGGCAGCAGTAAAACACTCAAGAAATGAGACCTAGGCATGATAAATATAGACAGAAATAAATGCTGGAATTGCTATACAATTCCTCTACTGTACACTCCACATTAGGATAGATTCCTTATCTGAGCTTGTCATCTGCCACAGAGTAAAACACAATGATGCTCTTTAAACATTGAATTAAAAATATTTTCTATTTTTTCCCTGTGATCAAACCATATTTTTCTTCTACATGTGTATCTGCAGCTAATATTTAAGAAAGACTTCAACAGAAAAATTTTATTCCTCAGCTTCTTAACCTGAAAATATGCAAGATTTCTGCTTTAACATATGCCTTGCCATTTTGAATGCAAAGAGGGATCATCTTCCCTCATGCTTGAGACCCGAAATTCTTAAATTCCTGAGGAATTCAGGGCAAGTTGAGGGCACCTTTAAAGTACAGACCCACTAATGAAACAGAAGGTGTTTAACCTGAAATACACAGTGTGTGGAATATGTAACTTGTAATACCAACACAGTTTGGATAGAAAAACAAGAGATACCTTTGTTGCAGTTGAGATGGTCACGATACCCAGACTATCACCACACAATTCCAGAAGGCTTCAGCACACGCAGAGTAGCACCCTGGCACTTCAGGAGGCTGGCACACATTATCCTTTTTGTCCTTCAGCCCCTTTTATACCCTGCTGTTGATGCAGTGCAGCTGTGTGCCCTCTGCTCCCTGTGGGATTGGGCAGCACCCCTGGGCACTCCATGGCTCCTCACCTTCAATAGCATTCACCTGTGCTGCACAGCTGGAGCCAATTAGGGATCAATTAGGGATCAGCCCCACTCCCAATCACCACCAACTGTGTGCCCACACACCTTCCATCAGCACTCACAGCCCTCTGCAGTTTTCTGCATTCAGGCTCCCCGTGCAAGGAGAAGCTGACAGTGACACCATGAACGCATCACAAAGCTGTGCCAGCAGGGAGACAACAGCAGGCAGGAATTAAAGCTCATTCATACAGTGGGTGATGCACCACAAGGACAGATCTCACGGGCCCTGATGGAAAACCAAACCTGCACTGAGTGGAACAGGAACACGGTGGGATCTACAGTGCAGTGTCCTCTGATTGCGCAAGGCAGAGCACAGAGGGGCATGCAGTCCCCCCGTGCATGTGACTGGATTTCTTTCCAAAGCATATCATGGGAGCATCCCTCCTCTACTGCAAAACTCTGCACCCAAATCATACCAATGTAAATATAAACAAGAAAAACTGATTTTCTCCTTGGCTCTCCTACAGGGCAGGGTCAGGTACTGCCTAGTACTGACACAAGATACTCTGCAAGACTTCAGTGCAAGAGCATTGGAGCCCAAGCCAGCACACCTGAAACCCAAAGAGAAGGACAGGAGTGATATTCAGTATGTATCAGTTGGTTTTCTGAATGGAAAAAATTACCATTTTTTGAATGGAAAAAATGTACCATTCATGTCCAGGATGATATTTCCAGATTCAGTGTATATCATCCCTTTATAATAAGTGTTAGGACTAAGTAACTAATAATATTTTAAAAACCCCACAAAAAAACAAAAAAACAAAACCAACAACCCCAGAACAAACAGAAAGAAGGAAAAAAAAACCCCACACCCAAACTTAGCTTATTCTGACTTCAAAGAACAGGAAAAAAGCATGTATCTAAAATTAAAGATGCCTTCGACATACCTCACTGACTCCATCCATCCCCCTCCCTTACTCTAAACACAAATGCCCCAGGAACATTTGAGCAAGAGATAAAATACAGAGACCAAAATCTCTCTTGGATAAGTGCTGTCCCTTCCTATACTCCTTCGTGTAACACCTGGAAACCTCCTCCACCACAGTGTCTTTTTGACCTTAACCACTTGTTCCTCAATTCAGGAAGCATTTCACAGCCTTATGAAATGAATGGAATTCAGGTACTGAAAAGCATATTTTGTGAATGCAAACCTGAGACCCTTTACAGCTTAGGAACTGGCGGACTGGAGTCTTTGAGGCCTCCCTGTCTGGGAAGGCTGCATGGTATTACCAAGCAAATAATCCAAATTTTGCACTCAGCAGGATACTTCTGGCAGGAGTGATGCCTTGTGCAGGCTGCCCCAGAGCAGAGGCTGGGCAGAGCTACAGAATAAAGCAGGGATTCATTCCAAGGATCTCCTCCATGGATCCACCTTGGGCAGCACAAGAGCCCAGCCAGGGCTGCACCCAAGATGAACCCAAATGGTCCCAAAATGCACGAGGAGCGCTCACGGGGTCTCTCCCTGGGATCAGCTCTGCTCCATGTGCACATTGCAGTTCAGTGTCCAATTCCAGCTCAGCCCCTGCACTCCCATCCTGCTTGTTTTTCTCTCTACAGCCCACGGGGTTTGTGCTCCTGGGCTGAGATTTGGATCATTTGTCCTTGGTGCCCAGCTGGAGCAGGAATTGTTTTGTCTCCCTGCTCTGTGCACAGAGCTCACCATCCCATAATGTGGAGCCCAGACCCACACACTAAAGCAGCACAGAATGTGAGAAATAGAAAAGCTAAACCTGAGGCATCATTTCCCCCCATGGATTTGCCAGACAGGCTAAACACCTCCAGGAGCCTGTGGCACCCCAGGTGCTGCTGCCCAGCACAGGGAGCATCTTCCCAGGCACACCATGCCCCAGCAGAGCTGAGACCAGGGAAGAGAAACAGGGCATGGAGCACCTCCCTGGAGCTGCAGACCAGTTCACCCAGCGTGCCCCCAGCTTGGTTTTACTGGCAACACCATAAATGCACAAATGGAGGAAATAAAAGAAGTTTTTACTTACTTTCCCTCAATTAGTGTGTTTTATGAGCTTTTCACATGTGATGTAAGCTTTCTCTTCTTGCCTTCTTATATACTTATGTATTTATTTTCCAAAGGGTCTGTTGCAGAAAAAGGGCTCAAGGCATATTATAATTGTAAAGAAAAGGATTAAAAATAAGAATTAATTCAATCATCTCAGTACATAAGGCTTTAATGATTTTTCTTTCAGAATTAATGTCCTCGGAATTCTGAACACGCAGGAAGCATGGCAGGGATCTGTGGAGTACCTGGGCTTCAGGTACAAAACATTTATGCACTTGAACCCAGAATTAATCTGCCAATCACTCTGTCCACGTCAGATGGCCCCTGTGGAAATTAAAAATGTTCATTTTTACAAAAGTGCCTATTTTTCTCTAAGTATTTGTTTCAAATGGAGGTGCAAAAATATGATAAATCTGTCAACTAGATCTTATTCACTGCAAAATCTGAAGCATTTGATCATTCACTTATAGCAAGAGGAAAGTGTATACCATGTCCCATGTCTACTGAAGTTATTGTTATTTAGATTATTTAATGATAAGAAAAATATGTAACTTACATGCTGGATGCTATATTTGGGGAGATTTTAATATTGTTTTTACTTCTTACTGTCTCGTGTCAATTAATTAAAAAATTTAAAATACTTTTTATTTAATAAATTTAAATAAATTTTAATATATTTAATACATTTAAAGTATTTATAACTGGGTGCAATGACAGTAAAAAGTAATAAAGAACCAGTAAAAAGTAGAAGAAGCCAAAAACACAATGGATATATTTAATTTGAGGATTATCTATAAGTTTAAAAGTATGCTAAAAATTAATTGGTATTTAGAATTTGTTTTATGCGTCCAGGATGGCCAGAAAGACACATTTCATTTTTCAATGCTGTGCAAGAAAGACTTTTCAGGAACTAGCTACAAATGGAATAGACTTTCTGATATTTAACTGGTTTTCCATAGCACATTTATCCTACACTTATGCAAATATGAAGTACCTCCTGTTCTTGGGCAGCTCAGCACTGAATTTTCAAATCCCGAGTCAAATGACTCTCAACACCTGACAGCAAACTTGACAGGAATGTTCCATGTCAGGAGTTACACTCTAACACCCTTTCTTCAAGGTTATGGCCTGATCCCAAACTCTTTCCATACCAGTGTTATGAAAACCATTTTCACATTCCAAAGCTTTACGGGCTGAAAACGCGCTCAAATCCCAATTTTTGTGACCACAAGGATGCCTGTCAGTATCTCCATACACCATGGACAGTATTGTCATGAACTAGATGTAATCATAATCACACTGGGGATTTTTACCCCCTGGATCTCCCAGATTTATTCTGCATTACATGAACACCACAGAGTTGGACTCTACACATGAAAACCTGTGTAAGCAGAATAATTTTCCTTCAAATACAAACAAATTGTATTTTCCATCAAATGGAATTTGCCCCTTGTGAAATCACTCCAGAAATCTTAGCTGAACACTAAAATCCTTCACTCTGACTGGGTTACACAACACCTCTTCTGGTACACAGCTCAGCATCCAAGCTGATGTTTTCAAAGAATCAATGTAACATCAAAAATATAATAAAGAAAAAAAATTATGGATCTCTGAAGTCAGCCATTAAATCCAACCCTTCAGCTGGCAAAACTCTCTCCTCGTGAGTCTGGCCTTGGCACTTAAGCTTACTATAAAAATGCCTAGGAAATTCTTTAAATAAATGCCAGCACACTGTTAACTATCAGACTATATTTGAAATCAGATTTGGTGCTGCTGTGTTTCCATGAATTCTAATGGAACTCCTCCAAATTTTTTCACCACTGCAAGCGAACCTGAAATATCTCATTTTGCATTATTTTTAGCTGAAATGTATGTCAATGTGAAATCATTTGAACTACATTAGTAGAACTAAAATGATCCCCAGTGTAAATCCATTCACATCAGCTACATCAGGAATGCATTTCACCACTATAATTTAAAAATGTAAGATGCCCAAGTCACAATAAAATCATTTTTCTGAGAGTTGTCAGTATCACTGGGAAAGGTCTGACAGAAGCAGGAGTGGCAATTTGGAGCCATAACAGCTCAATTAGAGGGTTTCTCTGGCACACAATGTCAACCAAAGTAATACTTAACACAAATTTCTGTTTCTTAAAGCACTTGGGAGCTTTGGGTTTTAGCATGTTAGGGGTAGGACTTTGGCTTGATAGAACTATATTGTGACTGGACCAAAAGATAGCCGAATAATCAAATTATAAACCCAAGTAGAGCTATCTGCCTCCACTCTGCAATGCACAGTTCTGTGATTCAGAATGCTGACAGCACAACCTAGCACTGGGCTCCATAGCTCTTATTTATCATGACCAAGTGTTTATACACTGCAGGAGGCTCCAGCATTACCTGAGCATACACTCAGAATTTTGCTCTGGCAACTGCTAGGAGCCCCTACAGTCAGACCTTCTCCTTCTGAGAGCAAGGTACTGCTCTGGAAACATGGACACTGCATGCTTGTTTAAATCAACAGCTGAGTCTTTGAAGAAGTTAAGGCAACTTTTTTTTTTTTTTTTAACATTCATGTATAAAGGAAACAGAGCAAAAACCAGTTTGATATTAATAGCGATCACTATTCTTCTGTATTACCTACAGAAGACAAAACCAGCAGAGACTGTAATGAAGAACAGAACTGCAAATGAAATTGATGATGTAACAAACTGCATCTTCTTGCACCCCTGAACAGGAGTTTGTCAGCATCTGGTCTCAGCTGTTTAACAAAGCGCTCCCCTCATGCTGAGCTCCGTGGCTACAGCACGAATGCATTTTCAAAGTGGTTCAAAGAGTTTTCTCCTTTCCATTAGAGGTCTGAAATCCCACCTCTTACGAACCACCTTCCCTTTCAACCACTCAATACTGCAAACACGTACTACTTATTTTCTCTAAGTTCTTTATTTACCTGGTCAGTGTTTCTTTCACTCCTAGCTCGTTGCCATGGTCCCAGGCACTAAATGGTCTCTGGTTTCAGACAGAATTGGTACCAAGACATTCAGCAAGAGAACCCTCGTGCCCTTTAGGCCATTAACTGCTATCTGTGAAAGAAATACTTCCAGTTACAGGTTTTTCCTGGGTTTTATAGAACACTCATCCTCACTGCTGATATTGCCCCTGTAGAAAAAAGCATTTAGCACGTTTAACTGGGGTGAGCTGGAGTGAAATGTAACATTAAATTTTGGCAAAGGCCTATGTATAAAATTACTGAGTCACTTCATTCAAAGCGCAGTTGGAATTGACACCATCACAATAAAAAGGAGCTCTTTTTAATGCTTCACATCAAAAATATAGTGAAGCCTGCTCAGTGTTTTTAAATTAGGAATCAGACACTTAAACACATTTTGAAGCAGGGCTCAGCACAACGCAGTCTTTTGTGTGTTGTCTTTTTTTTATTTTTCTGCAATGCAAAAGAAGACAAGCAGAGAAACTTTTCGAAGAGACTCACAGAAAAACTATGAAGGCAAAACCCAACCATTAAAGAGAAGCCTGTGTCTGCAGCTCTGTTTGGTGCCACTGGATTCAGCAAACAAGGCTTGTCATGTGTAATATCATGGATACCCAATTCAGAGTGCTTCTGTTGTTGCTGTAAGACAGTCACTAACAAGTTCTCCCCCTGCAAAAAACCCCTCCACTCAGCTTTAAATGAACATTGCAAACTTCTGTAATTCTGTGGTGTTGGTAAGTCCTTTTTCCTTCTATAACAGCCTGTCCCAGAACTTAAAGTGCATATGCCAATTTGGTTCAAGTTTTATAATCTGGAATGTTCTGCAGTGCCTCTTCAAAAACAGTGACAGATTAATTGTGCCTTCCCTCCGTAATGGTAAGCCTGAAAAAAATCTTTTTCTGAATCTATTATTTATGTTGTATGCAGTAATATCTGACCTATCTCATTCTGGACTCTGGAATATACTGCAGGCCAGCTAATCTTTACCTACCTGAACCTCCTAGGAAGGGCAGTGGGAGGTTTTGACACACAGCAAAACATAACTGGCCTAAAAATCAGTGAAGAGAAACCATGGAATGCTCTCACAAGGACTCCATGGTTCATTTTGAAGCCTAAAATGCCTGATTTAGATATTAAATGTTGCTTCAAAGCTGTAATCAAGGGGAAATGCAGCACCAATAATAGCACATTATTAAAAGTCAGCAATCCTCAATTGTCAGCAGTGTAACAACTGAGTGTCTTATTACTTCTACCTTCTCCTCCCATACACCAAATTTCCTCAATACTGACAAAGTGCATGTATTAATCATAGACTCTGAATGCTAAATGAAGCAGAAAAAAAAAATATATCTATAAATTAGGTTGGTATTTCTTGAGGGCATCAGTAGAAAACACCGATTTCAAATAATTTTGATTAGAAAATTTTACTTCACAATCCTTTTCCAGATCACAGATATTCATAATTAAAAAGAGTATGGAATTGATGTCATGTCAGCTGTTTTGCCATCAGCATCACAGAGAAAGAAGAAACAATAAAATATGATGCAGAATTCACTCTCCCAATGATTGTCATTGAACTATTACATTAGTAAACATTCACAGTATGAAGTCTCTTTCAATATATCTCCAGCATATAAAGTAGTGCAAAAAAGCATTCCAGTCATTTTGCCTTTGCAGTCAGACCAGGTTTAACAATTCTCTTACTTCATTTCTTTCACTATTAGACAACAAATGCTGCAATGCCTCCAAAGAGAGTTATAAAAATAAACAATTTCTGGAGGGTCAACAGCCTTTTCAAAGTAAATTTCCAGTTAAAAACAAGCATTATAGATTTCAAGAAAAAAAAATTAGATCTATCTTCTGTAGAATATCGTTTTACAATAAATTTACTGTTTGAAAAACAATGACTATGGTATCCAATGATTTATGGTAGCTGCTATTAAAGCACTGATAAATAGATAAATGACTACCAAACTTCATTGTTTCTTACATAGTAAATACCTCTGAATGCCAACTTTTACCACAGAGCTGTTATTAGTGATGTCGACAGTTCATGCACCCACTTTAAAACTGACTTGGTTTTAATAAATTTTTCAGCCTCATGTGCAAAACACTTGCATTCTAATAAAAATATAAAGTCTGAAAATTTATCATATCTAGCAATCCTTTCCTCAAGTTGTACCACTTAGTTGATATGTAATACATGTTCAGCAATGCTTTTTAATTGTGTTTAACCATTAAATGGCATACTACTGTATGCTGCAGACTCTTGTTTGCATATTTCATTATTTTCACTGCACTCTTTAATGCATAAATATATTTGGAAACGCTCAAAACTACACATCAGTTTCCACAGAATTTGAATTTACACAGTTTTTCTTCTCTGACTCACTGCTATTCCCCGTGTCCTGACTTTTAGTCTCCTTTACACAAAGAGATTCTTTAACTCCTTCTTCCATCTCCAAATACTCTGATTTATCCTCTGTGGATGAAGATGATGCGCTCCTAAATTTCTTCAGTAAATTTGTTGGGAGGTAAGGGCAACTGACCGCATTTTGCATCATCTGCGTGTGCTCTTCGTTCTCAGTTTCTCTGTGGTAGAAATAGTTAAAATTGGAGACAATCACTGGCACTGGTAAAGCAATGGTTAACACTCCTGCAATGGCACACAGGGACCCAACTATCTTCCCACCCACGGTTATGGGTTTCATGTCCCCATAACCAACTGTAGTCATGGTCACTACGGCCCACCAAAAGGCATCTGGGATGCTTTGAAAATGGGTGGCAGGCTCGTCAGCTTCTGCAAAGTAAACAGCACTGGAAAACAAAATGACTCCGATAAAAAGGAAGAAGATGAGGAGGCCAAGTTCCCTCATGCTGGCCCTGAGCGTGTGACCCAGGATCTGCAAACCCTTGGAGTGCCTGGAGAGCTTGAAGATGCGAAACACCCTGACCAGACGGATGATCCTCAGGATGGCAAAGGACATGGCCTGCTGGCTGCCCTGTTCCTGCGCCAGGTCCGTGCCCAGGGTGATGAAGTAAGGCAAGATGGACACGATGTCTATGATGTTCATGACGTTCTTGAAGAAGTGTGCTTTGCTGGGACACGCAAAGCAGCGCACTGTAAACTCAAAGGAGAACCAGATGATGCACACGGTCTCTACAATGAAAAAAGGGTCATTGAAGATGGTGTGCTCCCCAGCGTCCAGGCGGAGAGACTCGTTGGAAAGCCCCTTCCCTAAGCTCAGGGACATGACGAATTCCTTGTCATCTCTGAACTCTGGTAAAGTCTCCAGACAAAAGATGACGATGGAGATCAAGATGACCAAGACAGATACAATGGCAATGCCTCTGGCTGGACTGGAGCTTTCCGGGTACTCAAACAGCAGCCAAACCTGCCTCTTAAACTCATTCTCCGGCAAAACCTTTTCCTCTTCCTCTTTGACAAAGCCTTCATCCTCCCTGAACTTGAGCATGGCCTCCTCCCCAAGCTGGTAGAACTTCACCTCCTCAGAGAAGATGTCAAAGGGTACATTGACCGGCCTCTTCAGCCGGCCACCGCTCTGGTAGTAGTAGAGGATGGCATCAAAGCTGGGCCGGTTCCTGTCGAAGAAGTACTCGTTCCTGAGAGGATCAAAGTATCTCCCCCGCTTGGCCGGGTCCCCCAGCAGCGTCTCCGGGAACTGAGCTAAGGTCTTCAGCTGGGTCTCGAAGCGCAGCCCCGACACGTTGATCACCACGCGCTCACAGCACTCGTACTCGCTGTAGCGCACGGAGCCGTAACCCCCGGGGCCTCCCCCGTCATCGGGTGGCTGGTCCGAGTACGAAAACTCATCCTCCCCATAGTCATCGCTGTAGTAGAGCTTCCCTTCCTCCTCGTCGTCTTCATCCTCATCTTCATCCTCCTCCTCCTCCTCGCTCAAGTCCTTCAGGATTCTCTCCTCAGAACCACTGAGCGGCAGCAGCTCGGAGCAGGGGAAGGAGGCCCCACACTCCCTGCTCCCCAGGTGATGGCTCCTCTTCTTGCCCTTCTTCCTCCTCTTACCGCTCTGGCGGCGGGGCAGGCCGCCGCGCGAGGAGGAGGCCCCGCGGGCCTGCTCCTGGTGGTAGTGGTGGTAGGGTCCCCCTCCGCCCGCTGCCCCACCTTCCACCGCCGCCGTGGCCGCCGCCACGGCCGCGGCCGCCGCCGCCCTGGACTGGGCCAGCCGCTCGCGCTCCCGGGCCCGCGCCTGGGCCGCGTATCCGTAGGGCATGTGGGTGTTGCAGCCGGAGCTGTCCGCGCTCACCATGGCGACCTCCATCCTGCAACTGCTTGTTTTTGTTTGTAAGCGCCCACCGTGATGAGGTTCTGTGTTATTTACAGCGCCGAGAAGTTCAAAGCCATTTGCGTTTGGAGGACAGTCCCCTGCGCGTCGAGCGTGGCAACGTGGCTGTAGCACTGGATCTGTGCTTTGGAAAACCACAGAGCCGCATTTTCCTGTTCTCCGGAATGTTTGACACAAACTGCTGTTTTGCTAATGAGGAAAGATGAAATTCTCAGATTGGACCAGAGAACAGCTGAGACCTTGTTCTTCCATCCACCAAGCCCCTTTATTTTCATTTATCTCCTGCAGCCATCACAGCTGTATCTGATCAGAATCATGACTGCCTCACAGGCTATAAAGGCTGCATTCCTCAGGGAAAAAAAAAAACAAAAACAAAAAACGCAAACCAAAGGGTACCTGCTCTCTGCAGATGGTTTTAGCTCATCATTGAAACCAAATGCAAATAGTCTCTTTACTCATTATTTGTGCCTGGTAATGCTTTGGCCTAGCAAACTTACTGTTTAATGTCATTACTTGGAGAGTTGAAGTTAATTCCAGCCATCACTCCATTTACACAGTGAGGAGGTCTTTGCAAATCCTTTCTTCAGCCTGTCAACAATGTCTCAAACCTGGGAGCAGCACCCAGGGCATCAGCAGCAGTGGTAAGAGGAGGAGGAGGTGGTGGAGGAGGAGGAGGAGGAGATGAAGACTGAGAAACTGGCTCTGAGGTCCCCATAGGACACAAGGGAGTGGATGGGTCACCCTTTGGTTATGGTCATGCAGAAGAAGCACTTAACCTGAGGCACATGCACAAACACACAAAAATAAACAAAACAAAAAGGGAAAAGATTGGATTGTTTTCCTAAAAGGTCACACCGATCAAATGAAACTGTGTCATCTATTACCATGGCATTCAAATCTTCTCCTGCCCACATTATTCACACTTCTACATTACACACACACCCACATCACATGCACAGAGATTTTGAACGACTCTGTGGGTAAGGATGTGGGTGGGTATGTCACATATATATAGAGACAGATACAAAATCCCCACCCATATAAGCACTTGCATCCATACACAAACATATGCATGCTTCTGAAACACCAACACTAATAAAAATACTGCAACACACGATGCATTCAGGTCTTTGAGCACATACGTAAGAGATACATCCACATATATCCACACCAAACGTTAAAGAATAAATGTATCTAGACAAAGAGCTTTTGTTGTATTTGCAGAAACACATCAGATGCGGGAATGCTACATTTTAATCTACAGCAGAATTGTGTTTCGATCACAGTGAACGTCTCGCTGGATTTAATTTGGAAACGGGCACGTACGATGCTCAGCCAAGTGAAAATACCGTGATATGTCAAGAAAACAACTGCAGGTGCACTGAAGCAACATCTACATGCAAGCACACACACAAAAAAATACACAACCCCTCACACCCCCCTTTGAAACACAAGCCTCATCTATAGCCATATCTATTAATACATGAGACAAGGTGAACACTATTAAATGACGTTATTTTTGAAATCGTACCTACGTGTCATGCAGAAGAAGATCCTAAAAACGCCGTTATACTTACTGATCCTAGGCAGAGAAATAGCAGCGCTGTTCCCGCTGGTGTAAGGACCGGGTGACAGCAGCGCGGAGGGGCTGTGCCGGCTGATCCGCACTCGCAGGTGGCTGTGGTCAGTGCGCACCACAGGTTGGCGAGTTATTTCTGCCCCTTCCAGCCGGGAGCCGGGCGAGCGAGCCGGGGAGGCGGCCGGGGCTGGGGGCACCGGGCACCGCCACAGCCGCTCCCGCTCGCCTCGGCATTGGCCACAGGGCAGCGAGCCAGGGTCTCGTCCCCACGGGGCAAACGAAGGCGGTGTGCGTGTGCTGGTCGTGTGCGAGGCGGAACGCAGGGGCAGGCGCGATCGCCAGGCTCCGCGAGTCCGGCTCTGGCGGCAGCTCTGTAAATCAGCGCCGGCTAATCCGTGCGCGGAGCGCGGCTCCGGCGGCGGCACCACGGGGCTGGCTGCGAGCGGCGCCTGCCCGCGGCACGTCCGGGGCTCGGCCGGCTGCCGCCCGCTCCATCCACTTGTTGGGTGGTCCCGCTTGGGGGGACGCGGCCGAGGAGCCGCCGGCCGGGGCGCGGAGCGCAGACCGCGGGCGTGCTGGCGGCCGAGGGTGCCGGGAGATAGCCGGGAGATGATCGATGGGAGCCGGGCCAGCCCGCGGCACCGCGCCCCCGGCGCTCCGAGCCGGCCCTGTTGCTCCGGAGCCGCCGCCCGCCGCTGCCGCCGGCACGGCACGGCTCGGATGGGCACGGCACGGCACGGCTCGGCTGCTGCCCCCGCCTCGACCCCCGCGTCCTGTTAAGGCCGTAATGCTCGCAGTCGGGGTGCCCGCGCCGGCGAAGCTGTCCGCCCGCAGCACCGGCCTCTGCTCCCCTGGGCGTGCCCTGAAGGAAGCGAAACGCTGGGTTGAGGGTCGCTCGGATCCGCGTTCCAACAGATTCCAACAAATTCCAAAGCCAAGCCCGAATCAAATTTCCCAGGAAGAGAGGAGAGGTGGGCGCACCTCCTCGCCGCTGCCTCGCCCGGCCCCGAGCCCCCCGGCAGGACGAGCCAACATTCCCTCTGCTCCTGCAGCCATCTCGCAGACGAAGCCAAATCAACTTTCACTCCTAATTTTGAGCAGAATGCCGGTCCTAGTTCATGGCTAGAGGGTACTGTGGTGTGTTTGGCAGAGCTAACACCTCAAACAGCTGCAAGAAATTCCCTCTCCCCGCTGCAGCACGGGCAGGGTATAGACTGCCTGCTCCTTTTGCACCTAGAGAATTGCAGTGTGGCACATTCCACTCTCGGTAAGGGATGGCTGTGAAAATGCAGCTTGGCCATATTTGACACTACACCTACAACTCTACCCTCTCAGTACAAACTGTGGGCACTCCTCCTTCCCCTCGTGGAGAAAGAAAAGCCTGAATTGAGAAGAAATCCAAGGCAGCGCTCACACCAGACGCTTTGCCTCAAGGTGTTTGCAGCTGGAGACAAATCCAACATGTGCAGCAAGTGGGTTGGGCATTTCTTCCATTGCCTAGGTCCTCCTCCACAGAGAAGCCAAGGGAGCCTGGTGACTCTTTGTCTTTAGATCCCCAGCAGCACTACCCACATTATCCATGTACTTCTGTGTCTCTGCTGCCTACACCAGTTACTGCCCATACCCTTCATCCCATTCAGGTCAGTGCCTGACCTATTGCTATGTAGGGGAGCATGGGGAATCAGCCAGATAAACATACTGAATGTCAGGCACCAAGCCTTGCCAACAGTACAGTGAAACATATAAATAGCACCCGGAGCTAACCGTTTTCTCAACATTCACAATACTTCTGGTTCTATAGTCAATATAAAGTGGAAGATATAGATTAAATCACTAATGTCATCCCAAACACCATTAAAATGCGATGTCTTCTGTCAGCACAAAAGCAGTCCAAAATTTGGGTGCTCTTGGAGGCAGCTAAAAAACATCTATAAATTCATTTCCAATACCAAAACCCAGATTCTTCTGTAACCTGGCACAGGAGCATACCAAAGTCATGGATCAAACCCCTGCCATCACTTCAGCACAAGGACATGTATGAAGCCATAAAAATACCAGAGTTGTCACAGCTAAAATTACTGAATCATTAGGAGCACCTAGACTCACTCCTTCATCAGTAAAGTTTAATTCTAGAGGCATTTTCCAGAGCTCAGTCCCTTCATTCTCTAACAAATCTTATGTTGCTTTTTATCAGTAGGATTTGAACACGCTTTTATTTCTTTTTTGAGATGTTTCAAGGATTTGGGACAAAAGATAACAACTTATTTAGCTTTTACTTCTCTTTCAAAATCTCAGATGCATTGTCTTGTCATTATCTAGTGGCTGTTAAAATGAAAAATTCAGGGGACATCTGAGGGAAAAAGACAAGTAGAAACAGACCAATGACTTTGGCATTCCTTTTTGAGCACTGTTATTCTTTCTGTAAAGCATGTTCTTGAGCAAAGGTAAACAAATTGTGGTCTATGATTCCATGCACATGTGATACACACATAACTGACAATGGGAGAAGCAGAACAGCTTTTTTGTGCCTTTTTAAATCCATTCTAATGTTATAGGGATCACGTAACCACATGCGATTCAATCTAGCTCAGAGGTCTAACTTGATCCAATTTTTAACTGTTTTAAAAGCAAAAAACAAGCTTTAAGTATTTGCAGATAAGTACTGTGGCTCATTTCATTCAGCTTTGTATATTCATAGTGTTCAAATAACAATTTTTATTTAAGAGCTATTACATTTCCTCTGCTCCTTCACATTGATAAGGGACAATATTATTGGTAGAACAAAGAGAGAATACCTACACGTCACTATCTTTGACAGAAATGTTGTGTCATTGTAAAGGATCTCTAAGGTATGCTGCCACACAGATTTGTCCTGTTTTACAGTGATGTAGGTGAGAAATATGCATCACTGCTTAGCTATGAAAAAATGCACAACCATTTAATACATTTCCATGCAAAGAGAACATGAGGTTTACAAAGCTTCATTTATGTTTCTATGCCCAATATTAATTTATGCTGCAATTCACACTGGCAGGGTCTGGCCTCAGTCCAATCCTCACCTCCCTGCTGTAGTCTCTGCAGTGAATAAGACTGAGCTAGTACCGACTGCACTTCCAGACCATGAATTATTTTACTTCCCTTTTAACCTTCTCCTTTTGCTCTTTCCTAGGCTTGCTTCCCTGTTATTTCTATTCACCTCTCAAGGCAACACATCCAAGTGTAAGATCATCCCTGTGAGAGTGGGGCCCTCCTTTCAAAACAAGCAAAATGTTGCAGCAGTGGGAACTTGGGATAATCAGCTGAAAAGGCCGTGGTCACCACGGCATTTCAGATGTGCTGAAACATGATTCAGAACTTGCATTTCCCCCTCTTCTCAGCTGTTTACAGTGCCAGGGATCCTGAGGTACCAAAGTAGTGAATTCTTGCCTCCACAAATAAGTTTTGTCTCCCAGCAGTTGTGTCACTTCAGGGAGTTCATATTTTATTCATATTTTACTAACTAGGCTCTGTAAGACTCCCCTGTCAAAGAATCTGGCTCAAGTACTCTTCTTTTGAATAAGACTGGCAGTATTTAATGAGACACTTGGCAGACTAAAATACAGCCTATCCTCAGCCAGTTCTTCCACACAACCTGTATGAAAAGCACATCTGTTCATTTCTTGTGCTTCAGCAGGCTAACCTAAGGAAGCTGATGCTCCAGAGAACAGCAGCCCTTTATATTTTCTCAGGAAAGTTTGCAAAACTGTGGCCATTCACCACTGAGGTTAGGATGAACAGCAGTAAAAACTGATGGTATTTTTACTTGGAGAATGATTTCTTGTAGCAGAGTATGGATTTACTCAGAAAACAGGATAAAAATACCACATACATTCTATTTTTGGACCTGAATATTTCTCCATTCATTCTGAGCAGACAGGGGCTCATCTCAAGTCTATTCTGAAAAATGACAATAGCGGAAAAAAAAAAATAATAATAAGGGTAGTCTGGATAGAAAGCTTTTAAATGAGGAACCAGATTTCCAAGATACCCACAGCCACATCAATCATAATGCTGACATCCTTTTTCTATCCAGTGTTACAGGGGTTATTTATCACCTTTTTTTTTTTTCCTCTCCTAATAATTTGGTTTTAGCTGAAATGGAAGAACCTGGATCACGCACTGTGCCTTGTTACAGATATGCCAAGGAGTAGTGAGAAGGGTGGATCTGCAGTCTGGAAACTGTTATTTTAATTAAATCATGAAGGAGATGAATTAGTTTCACAGAATTACTTAAATTACCATGTCATTGGATTTGCTCTATTTCTGCATTTAAGAATAAATCTATTATTCTGAATACCCAATTTTCCAACTCTGCTGACAGAAAGCGTAATGATTACAAAACCTGAAAATATCAGATGCTACTAAAAATCCCTGTTTGCATATATTTTTGTCCAGATCAGAAAACATTATGAAGGCATAGTAGACTTATTTCTCCCTGGGATTTTATAAGGATGGAGAAAAATCAGATAGTAGGATAGTAATTAATGTAAATTTACATTGTGAAGTTAACCACGACTCAAGGAACAACTGGAAAGAAACATATGTATGACAAGATATTGTCAAAATATCTCAAAACTATTCCTGTTAAAATATATAAGAGCTGTTAGATGGAAGTTCAGGCCTCTCATGCTCCAGGAATGTGCAGTAGCAAGCTGTTATGTGAAGAAGCATGTAAACAAAGGAAATTTAGATGTCAAGAATGGCATCAAACATAGCTTACATATATATAATATTTGTATAATGGCATCAAATATATAGCTTACATATATATTTGTAGGTAAAAAAAGGATATTTCTGTGAAATTCTACAAGATAGATGATGGTAAATTTCTAGTAAATATGTTTTTATGATTCCTGTTTAATAGCTATGAATGGAAGACATGGATGAGGGAACTGTAGGACCAGACTAAAAGTAGGGATACACCATTGTAGTTGTAGCACTCCAAACCATACTAGAAGGCTCTTCTTGCACTATTGTTGCACATAAATTAGATTATAAACATAAATTCACTGGACTAAGATTTCCTGCTATAGATTTGGGGCTGTAGCTGTAGGAGGTACACAGGTGTCTTGGTTCATAAGTTGATGGTAGTCAGATGTAGCTTCCAGATGAATCTCTGGGTCAGAAGCAGCTTAGTCTGCCCTGGCATCATTTTGTCACTGCTGACAAATGCAGAACAGCCAGGAGAGACTCCAGATGAGGGTGGTGAGGAGAGAAGCAGCCACCAGACCTCACAGCATGAAGCAAATCAGCAGAGGGAGGACCACAGGCATTTCCCTTTGATGTTTAGAGGTGTGTGAGAGGTGATGCTTTCATGCCACCCTGGCTCTGAAGGATCATTCTTCTCCTGCTGTAATAAGGATGCAGAAAATTGCTCCGTGTTTTAAGAGGAAACTCATTCTGCTGGGTCTGAGTTGGTGACATAACCAGAACTGTGTCGGAATATTCAGATAACCAGGCAAAAGTCTGATTCCACTTTTTTTCCAAAATATGCAAGCACAAATCCTGGAGGAATGTGTGTGGATTTTTAACCAGTCTTGCATATCTGAGAAAATATAAGAAATTTTTAATAAGGAGGACTATGTTGACAAAAACTAGAATCTATTAAATCCTATTCTTAATGGCTTCAGAATGAGATTCACATGGGAGCTGGATGTCTGGAAGTTTCAAGTGCCATGTATATTGATCCAAACAAACTGTTCTCCAATAAATTATACTTCCATCTAGTTTATTAGACCTCTTCTATTTTGGGGATATTGTTGTGTGATCTCAGGGATGCATTAAGCACAGAATTAACAGAGAAAAAGATGTTCCCAGCTTGAATAAACACATAGAATTAACCAACTTTATCAGGGTGCAATACTTAACTACTATAAAAAGTTGGAGAAAAAAATGAATTATTAAGATTATTAAATAAAATAAATATTCTTGTGGCAAATTTTGAACTAGCAAACAGTGCAGAAAAAAACCTATAATAGCCTTTATTGTGGTGTGCTACAAGGGAAACAAATAGTTATGGTTCTTTTCAGTGTGACATTCACTGAGGAAAACCTTTCCAGAATGGAAGTGCCCTTTCTAGAGTATTGTCATTGGTCTGGGCTCCAGGGACTAGCTGGGAAACAAGAAGTTAAAATAGGTAGCACAAAGGCAATATAAAAATTGCTTTAACACTGATGCAGAAATTGAGTTACTAAAAATACTTTTAAAATGACCCTTTTGAAGAAGACCTGCACTTCAGAGCATTGAGGATCATTTACAGTAGTGCTTGAGAGGGCTGAGGTGCAGTTAATGCAAGGAAATACTAAATTCTGTATGTTGGATGAAGCCTTTCCTCCAGAGGAAAGATGAAATGGTGTTCTGGAAATCACAGGCTGCCTTCCCTCACGTTCACACAGAGCTGCCACAGGCAGGGGAGGGACAATTTGCACCCTTTGTCTGTCTGTCTGTGCACAAGGCAGGTAAAGCTGCGAGATATTTGCTGTCATAGCATCATTAGGCTAAAAAGTCATCCCAATAAATAATTTGCACATGCAGATCAGAAATAACCTGTAGAGAGCTGATGTTCTTTTGTACACTGGTGGCAGAGGAACTCCTGGAAAACCCCTGGTTAATATTAGCTCAGTTCTACCGTATTCCTGTCCCAGGTCAGTAAAGCTTCCATATCAACCTCTAAATTTAGAGAACTCTTGTGGTTCTCAGCTTCAGAGTACTACAGCAAATTTCCTCCCATCTGTCAGTGTGGCAACTCTCACTGTGTTATTATGTGCCCCTGGGCATTGCTTAACTATTGTTGAACATGAGCAGGGACAGGAGTTTTCATAGGGAGATCAAAAGCCACACCATTTGTAGTTTATGGATACAATTATCATTTTTATGAGATCCTGAGGACTGAATTAAACCTGGCTACTTTAAAAATTGGGCATTATACCTGTCAGAAGCCTGTGTCAGAAATTAGAACATGGAAATTACAGCCCAAGAGTTAATCTTGGCACGTAAGCCCAAGGCTGAAAGCCTTAGTGAAGTGTGTTGTTAAACTCAGAGTTTTAAGTGGACCTAATGGTCCAGGTGCTTCAGATTTTTCAGGCTGACCTGGATGAATTCCTTCCCTCAGCTGAAGTCAAAAGCTTCAGTGAATTGTTCAAGACTAGGCCTGTGTAGCTAATTAGTTGGAACTGGAGCCTTCAATAGCCTGCTCTGTGTTTGGGAATGGCTCACCACATTCCCATGGGGCTCTCTAGAAAAGGCACATTAAACAATGAGCCACCTACCTCCCACCTAAAGCCAACAGTAACAGAGTTGAACTTTCATTTTTGTCAATATTCTTCTCCAAACCCATTAACTAACAGAGCCTAATGCCAAAGAATTTGGTGAGGTTTCTGGGGAGCTTGAGAAGAACACTAAATCCCCCTGTGCTGGGCTCGTAGATCCCCTTACTGTCCTCTAAACAGTAACTAATAAATAGTAAATAATAAATAAATAAAACAGCACTAAACAATGCTCTCCTTATGAGCACAGAGCCTCTCACAGGGGATTGTTGGTGTGTCAGCTGTGAAAGCCTCCTCTGCAGGGGCTGGGAGCTCAACACTCACCCCACTTCTCTCACCACACCCTGAAAGGGAATAAACACTGAATATTGCCCACACTGACAGCACAGCACTTCTATCCTCAAGTAGAAATAATAACTGGAGAGTGAAACCATTCCCTAAACAGCAACAACAAAATCCTACCACACTCACAGGCTGCTGTATCACGGTCCTTCTAATCTGTTGAACACGCACTCTCAGGTAATTTTCATGATAAATTAATAGTAGTAAATTAATTAATTAATTAGAAGTAAATGTCAGTAACACTATCATAATACTACAGTAAATAGTAAATTAGTTAATGAATTAGTAATATGTTAATTTAGTTAATTATAGCTATAAAATAAATAAATGCTAGCAACAGGCATAGACCCCCTTCTGGTTAAAATGGCCTTCACAAGGCAAACTCCTGTTCAGGGATGTTCTTTGGGAGCTTTAATAAGGCAAAAGAGAACTAATGTATTATGATATTGTTATATACATATTATGGATGTGAAATATATAATGTATATAATATATATAATGTATAATCCAGTACATCTTTTCTTCAGGATGGGCTTTTCATCCTTTCTGCCATGCACACTTCAGGAAATCAGCTTCAGATATTCTTGGGGAAATTTTTAGAAAGTAATAGCTATTATTTTTTCCTTTCCTGAAGAAAAATGAAGAATGCTAAGTTTTTTCCAGACACTTACCCTGACCCAGAGAAGGAAAATTTGAGTGTAGTGCAGATGAGGGTGCTCCAAGAGACCAAGGCTCTCCTCAGCCATAGTCAAATAATGGAAAAAGCATTCAGGTTCTATTTCTGGGCACTTCTGTAGCCACCTGTTCGGTGAGAAGGGTCTGCAGTTATTATTTCCTGTATCCTGGATGTGCTTGTACAACTCCCTTACGCCTCAGTAGGAGAACTGTATTCACCCAATGCTGCCACTGCTGATAGCACTGAAACTAAGCAGAGAAAATGAAGATACTTTCTTTATAAGCTGATTTTCTTGTGAGTCATTAACATCAGGAGCTCAAAATCTGCCCAGATTCATCCGCTTCAATAAGTTCAGCTCCATTTTAAGCAAAAATTATTTACCAGGTGAGGAAGGACCCAAGTGAATCTCTCTAACACAGCAGCTCAGCTCGGTCTTCAGGGTCTCTTCATAATTACAATTTGAACATACAGATATTCATTATTTATCATGGCAAACAATTATCAAAACCACGAGGTTTACAATTGAACACTACCAAGAATCTTCCAGTGGAAGGTGTTGAGGGTGGTCTACAATGTTTGTTCTGACAAAATGGATGGTTCAATAAATATAATAATATTGTATAATAATATACAATATTATATACTTATCCAATACTATATACAATATAATACTATACATATGTAATATTACATAGAATATTATATACTATATATAATACATACACTATATAATATAATTGTATAATAAATATACTGTTGTATAATATTATATACATAGCCAATTCTATATACAATATTAAACATATACAATATTATATACTATATATATAGAATATACATACACTATATAATTGTAGAATAATAAATATAATAATATTGTATAATAAACAATGCTGGCTCAACTGGGGCATCTGAAAAATGTAGATATGTGTGCATTACACCTGGAGCTGAATTCTAGATTCACACTATGCTGGTGCAAAATGACTGACATAAAGAAAAGTTTAACTATTTCAAGAAATGTCTACCAATATCTTTTGTGCAAAGTGGAATGGGTGCATCTCTGCTGCCCAAGCATGTGCAGAACACATCTGCACACATCTGCAGGTGCACAGCCACACAATTCTCAGCTGTCTGAGGGTTTCCTTTGTGCAGCCACGAGGTTATTAAATGACAGAAAATGGGACCTCAATCATCTCTGGAAGAAAAAACAACTCAGAAAAATATATCCATTCTTAAATAATCCTTACTTTATTTTACATGTACGTAAAGAAGTGAAAAAGGGTTCCAACTGTGATTTAAAACCAAAACAATACAAATTCTTTCTGTGAAACATAAATTCCTAATTTGCTCTTTTCTTTGCTGGCAAAGGGAAAGACAAGATTTGACAGAAATATCAATCTAAAGGTGGCCAAAGTCACCCAGTATACACCTAGAATAATGAAGGTAGGAATCAGCATTTTAATGATGGGAAGGTGAATGAACCCTGGCAAAAGCTTTCTCTGAATACCGTCAAAACAAATTTCCTGTTTTATCCACAAATAAATAAAAGGACTTTTTGCATGGCTCATTTATGTCAGAGTCTATTACCTACCTTTAGGATCTTCTTTAGGAAGAGAGATAAATGAGCAACTACAGTTTTCTGGGGTTATTTATAAAGTCTTGCTTCTGCAGAGTAGGAGTTCCAAACATATGTTATTTTCCATTTGAGAAAATGCCTGACAGATCAGAGGGTTTCAGGCAGTTCTAAAACCTTCTTTATGTTAATAAAGCACCCTATCAAAGCAGTGTAAAAAATTCTGGCACAAGAATGTCCATTATCAAGGGAACTCATAATTGGCTTTCCTATCAGCTTTCCTTCTTAAAATAGCCAAACCAGCAAGGCAGATAATTGCAAAGTTCACAGAGTAGTGATTATACTCTGACTAAAACAATCAAAATGCCAACAAAGACCTCTTACACACATAAAAGGCTGAATTTTTGTTTACAGGTGACAAGAAAGCCAGCCTTAAAAATAAATAAAATCATAAATAAATAATAAAGTAAAAATAAATAATTTTGTTAATGAAAATATTAAATATAAATATTAATAATAAATAAAGTTAAATAAATATATTTATGCCACCCCTTAATGCATTCTACTGAGATTTACTCATCTTGTTTGTGGCATTTCAGCACTTTCCACGCCCTGGTTCAACAAGGTAAACAAAATGTATCTTGCTGAAAGGAAGTGATAAGCTACTGCTAGAATCCAAAATACAAAGAACTCTCAGAACTTTGAGCCTGTGAGCCAAAACTTAAAATTAAACACAAGATTTGATCTGAAACCTTAGAAAAGGCTTTCAAACTTAAGTACTGGAAACAAAAATGTAAATTTATAGTTTAAAGCAAGAACATTTTAAGCTAAGCAGAAGAAAGTTTTAGAGTTTAAAGAAAATAAAATTAGTTACAGAAATAAGCAAAAAGATTAAAATACAGTACTGCAGGTTTGTGTCATAATTAACTAAAAAACTTACACTGTAATGTAAGTCCATAAAACAAAATATGTGAAAATCAAGTCAAAAACATAAATATCCTTATTAACATTGTTTTATTAATCAATGAATCCTTTAAAACTCTTATAACTAAGAACCTTAAGACCTTCTAAACTATATTATAACAATGCGAGCCAAACTCACCCTTCCTACCTATGCAAAAAATTAAAAAATAAACCACACCATCAAAAACAACTCGAAGTCCCATCTCTAACTCATTCAGAAGTCCCCACAAGTAAATTATCACAAGTTACATTGCCTTTTTTTGACCACTTTTTTGTACCCCAACACATCCTGATGCTCCTTGCAGAGGTGTGTTGTAATTAACTCTTAATGTATCTTAATTAGTGTATCCTTCTCACACAACGGGAATTTGTTTGTTGGAACAGTTTGTTGGAACCCTGGTTGCTGAGAATTTCAGACTTTCTGTGCTGGCAGGCACTGACCCCCAAGAGAACACTGCATTGACCTGGGGCTGTGGAGAAGGCTTCCAAAATGGAATGACAGAGCTGGGATTGTGGCTGTGGAGTTTGAATAGAAGTGTGTGATATCACAGGGGGGAAAACTCAGAGTTTAAGGGTTTAGAATATAGTAATATAGAATATAAAGCAAGATGGAGGTTTTAAGGGGGAGGCTGGTCCTTCCTCTCCATCATCTCCTTCTCCATGGTTTGGGTGGTTTGGTGTAACTGGATAAAAACGTCCACATT
Source organism: Pyrgilauda ruficollis (assembly GCF_017590135.1). NCBI lineage: Eukaryota > Metazoa > Chordata > Aves > Passeriformes > Passeridae > Pyrgilauda > Pyrgilauda ruficollis. The sequence goes on along the minus strand of NW_024510099.1, from coordinate 407,312 downwards.
GCAGGCACGGGTGGTTGGTTATTGGGTTAAAAGTAAAAATAATTTAGGTGTCATTTAGTAATTGGATTGTTTAGCCTTAAAAGACCTTGTAGAGAATGACAGTTAGACATTTTGTAGCTTTTTAGTAGAATGCTGCAGAACCCAGGGCTTGTAAGACTGTGATATGGATAAGAAATAATAAACACCTGAGTCTGAAAACAAAATATCATCTCAAGCACTTCAATCCTGACCTTGACAGAGGTAGAAAAGCCATGAACCAACAACTGTTCTTCTGGAATTCGATGTAACAGACATCATTCCTACCATGCTTTCCCATAGTTGTGTTCTTTGCACAAGCCTATCCCAAACAGCAAATTCCCCTGGGCCACGTCACCAAAAATGGGATTTGGGGAGGTTTTCTTCCAGTAGGATTCTTCCTTCCAGTCTGGCATTCAACCCAGAGTTCTGCCCCTGGTTTCACCTTGCTTTTTTTTGATGTTGATGAGGAAAATTTTGATCTTTAAAAAAAAATTATTGCTATGAGAATTCATGAAGGTGGCACGGCAATGATACCTACTTTCTATTTTATATTTAGCATCAAAATATGTCATCAGTCAGCTGCAATCTTTTGTATTCTGCAGCTTCTGCTAAGAAACTAACATTTATTAAATCTTGCCATTGGAATTAAGCAATAAACTTTGTCAGTTCTTTTGAAAAGGCCATTATCTGATTTTCAGCAGTTTCCCTCATTTTCAAGGAATTTCTTTGGACCTTTAGTACCTTCTTTCCTATGCTTTTCTGGGACAGCATAAAGAAACAAAAACATGGAAAATGGAGTATATAACTCCAAATATATCACAGTTTAGCCTTAAAAGACCTTGTAGAGAATGACAGTTAGACATTTTGTAGCTTTTTAGTAGAATGCTGCAGAAGTCAGGGCTTGTAAGACTGTGATATGGATAAGAAATAATAAACACCTGAGTCTGAAAACAAAATATCATCTCAAGCACTTCAATCCTGACCTTGACAGAGGCAGAAAAGCCATGAACCAACAACTGTTCTTCTGGAATTCGATGTAACAGACATCATTCCTACCATGCTTTCCCATAGTTGTGTTCTTTGCACAAGCCTATCCCAAACAGCAAATTCCCCTGGGCCACGTCACCAAAAATGGGATTTGGGGAGGTTTTCTTCCAGTAGGATTCTTCCTTCCAGTCTGGCATTCAACCCAGAGTTCTGCCCCTGGTTTCACCTTGCTTTTTTTTGATGTTGATGAGGAAAATTTTGATCTTTAAAAAAAAATTATTGCTGTGAGAATTCATGAAGGTGGCACGGCAATGATACCTACTTTCTATTTTATATTTAGCATCAAAATATGTCATCAGTCAGCTGCAATCTTTTGTATTCTGCAGCTTCTGCTAAGAAACTAACATTTATTAAATCTTGCCATTGGAATTAAGCAATAAACTTTGTCACTTCTTTTGAAAAGACAATTATCTGATTTTCAGCAGTTTCCCTCATTTTCAAGGAATTTCTCTTTGGACCTTTAGTACCTTCTTTCCTATGCTTTTCTGGGACAGCATAAAGAAACAAAAACATGGAAAATGGAGTATATAACTCCAAATATATCACACCAAAAAAATCAGTAGAAGACACAAAATAATTCTCAGTATTTACATTACCAAGGGCTCTGAACAGCTCTCAGGTGTATTTCTCTGTACCTGACTATTCTGGCACAAGGGAGAAGTGTGTCCCAGGGTGGAGTGCACTCGTTAAAGAGTCTGTAGAAATAAGTTCTGTGAATTTTATGGTAAAGCAATGCCAAACACAGCCCAAAGGGCAGGATTTAGAAACCACCTCTTCCAAATGAGGCACTGAATGCAAACACAAGTGCCCTGTTTTTCTAATGACATGAATCAGAAAGTCCTGGCAAGAAGTTCTTCCTTAATACATGTGCTGAGATTTTCACCTTGCAAGTAGGGAAAGAGGCTGCTGTACTGCATAATTACAGTTATTTCAGTAAGAACATTTTTTTTTCTTTTCTAAAATGACCAGCACTTAACTGTTCTGCCCACTGCCTAATTTTCATAATTGAACTGTCTTTTCATCTCTCTGGGAAAAGGTAATTCCCTAGGGATATGAGTTGTGTAGGGGTTTATTTCCACTCTTACCTGTCATCCTCAAATTCTTCCTCAGTTACAAGAAATTTTTCTTCCCCTGAGGTCAGCCTCCTGAGAAATCTGTTTTCAATGATAAATCTTCATTCCCTATCTCCCATAACTAGGGTTTGATATGTGGGAAACACAGGAAATCTCAAGTTTGGCTCCTGTGGCCTCTTTGATTGCTCTCTTTTGGCCTGAGAAGTCATGACAAGCACAGGTAACACCTAACTTTTTTATCCAAACCCAAGACCTCTTAGCAGTACAATAGCCAAGTATGACACTCAAGCAAAGAGTAACACCAAATCAATTTTCTTTTTTTTTTATGAACTCCTTATGGGTCACTTACCTGGAATAAGTCATAAGGAGCTGTTTCAGTTATCTTGGACATTCCAGTGGCCCTCAATGAACAGTAACCATAAATAACTCCATAAAACCAAAGTAGATGAGTACAGAGGAAACCTTGATCTGATGAAGCTCATACTCACCCTAAGGATACTCTTGAGATCTCTTATATTCACAAAATAGATTTACTGCACAAAACCAGCCAATCATCAGGAAGTAAAATCAGGAAATAAAATACAGCTGTACAGACTCAAACAAAAAGATTGAAGTGCCACAGTGAAAATACAATGTGGTGAATCTTTTTTTTAAAAAACACATTGATCAAGATGTCACAGAAATGAATTCTGACTGTGGTCATGAACACAAGGAATGAAAATACAGATTGGCTGCTGAGAATGAACCAGTGCAAAAAGGAGAGAGAGCAATGATTCCAAAGATGAAGCATTGAGAAATTCAACTGGGAGAAAGGAATTCACTATGGATAGCTCTGTATGCATTAAATGAGAAATGTCTGGGCCAAGTATGACTGGAGAAAAAAATGAAACCATCAGAAATTTTGAGTCTGAGCCAAGTACAACAGCAAATGAACAGAAATCTGGTTTTTAGTCATGCACTTAGTGCAACCTGGCAGCAACTGGCAATAGAATTATAATCAACACGAGCACAATCATCAGGCACCATGATGACTTAGCTGGGGCCACAAGAAGCACATCTTAGTTCAAATGAACACATTCAAGGATTATTTTTACAATATTAGTAGTGGAATCTCCAGAATTCTTGTTTGTTTTAGTCTTAGAAAGAACTAAGGAAACATGCTGTAGATGAAAATGGGTTCAGAAGACAGATTGTAACTTCTTTATGTAGTGGCATAAGGACCAGGGATGTTATTTCTATCCAGACCTTCATTCTGATTTTACAAAGACTGGGAAAGAATCAAATTCAAGGTTTGAAGTCTTTTCATCACTGTAACTCCCACTGTTGTTTGAAGGACTTTTAATGAAAGTCTTAGACTTAGACTGAGTAGTTTCAGAAAGATTAATGATTAATGTAAAATGATTACAGAAATTTTCCTTGACTGTTTTTCTGATTACCTAGAATACTGTTCTGTAATGGAGAAAAAAAAATAAATCCACAAAATTTAGAAGAACATAATATCTAAAAATGAAATGCACCTTCCTAGAGCTATTTTTCATGATCAAATTAGCTTTTCACAGTAAAGACTTCCTACCAATATTTCTTAAGAAATACAAGACACTCTTTGCAGTGGAGCAGAAGCTGGGGCACACATGAAAACTCTGTGTGTGGGTGGGTGTGTATTTTGCTGACAAAGTACAAAACCATTCCTTGCCCCTCACAGGATGCTCACAAGGCAAGCATAATTAGAGATTTCCTGGAGATTTTCAAGTGTAATGGCTTCCCACTGAGGATGGAGACAACATTACCTTGAACACCAGAACTGTTGGCATCAAAAGGCATTGAAGATAACCCCATGTGACCCCCAAAAACCTGCAAATCCTTGTCTTTACAACACTCCTCTGAGGTAAAAGCATCCTGTCAAACCTCACCTTATTGTGAGGAAACTCCCTCAGAGAGGAGCCAGGTGGATTTCTGCAGTCCTGAAGGAGCTGTGAGCACCCAGAGCTCACTCAGAACTCTCACCTCTCATCAGTGTGGCACTGCCCCAGCCATGAGCCATTCACTGCTCCAGCTCCTGATGGGGGGAGCCCCAAATGTGAAGTACAGCAGGAATATGAACAGCATCGGACTTTACCCAGTCAGAATTTATGACTGTGAGGAGCAAAACAGGATTAGCAGTTCTCCTCAGCTCCTAGTCTCACAAAAGTGAGCTGCTGAAGTCTGAATGCACTGAAATGTTTCTGTGAAATAAAGACCAGACTGAGCTGTGAGGGCATTTATGGCTTTATTAAAATTACAAACTCTGCCTCTGGGTGCTGGCTTTCAAAGGCTGTAGATCAACCCATTTTTGTGTATGTGCCCCATATGGGATAATGCAATGTACCACAGACTATTTAAAGGACAATAGATTATTTTTTTTTTCCCTTCAAATCAGAAAACATGAAGAAACCACCTGGGGTAGAAGGAGCTCACTGCAGTCATTTCCTCAGACCATTACACTACTGAAACATTTATTCAGCTCTGAAGAAAATCTGTATGACTTGCACAATTACTTTATGTGGTCTTGTAATCAGTCAATGAAGAGAATCTGAATTAAAAACATGCAAAGAGCCATACCTTGTCAGGAAATTCCAGGAATTGGTCTGATTCACCAGAGAAAATTTTAAAGTGCTGAAAGAATATAAGGGCAAATCTTCACTCTGTCTACTAAATACAGAACTGTCTTAATGCTTCTTATTCAACTTTTTATCTCCCACAAACATGAGGGGCAAGCAGGGAGAATTCAGAACTTGCAGATTGCAGTAAAATAAAAGAAAGGTTTGCATTCGTGTTCAGAAGCAAAATCCCAGGGGAAAAAATGAGTGTACAAACGTGTGTGTCACGGAGGAAAGTGTGCATGCAACAACAATGCACCACCAGTCCTAATTCCTGCCATGGCAGCACAGAATCACACCTTGGGTGTGACAACCAGACTCCTGTTATTCCTGTTTGCCCAGGAATAGCTGTAAAACAAACCAAAATTCACATGGTACCTTAGCAGCAAAATCTTCACTGCATTCAGATTAACAGAAGCAGAGAAACCTTTGGATTCAGGGGGAACTTCCTCCTCATATGAAAGGGGAAAACATACTCAGAATATTCCAGAGCACTCAAGAGATGTGTCCTAAGAGAGCAAAAATACGTCAAATTGTTCTTGGAGAAAGAAATGTTTCCATTTCCACATCAACGCTTTGTGAGCATTCCTGCTCTGGGAAGATGCTCCTTTCTCTAACAAAACTTTCTCTGTCTCATCCCATACACGTGTTTTTTTTCCTGCCATCCTGTGGTAGTGCAGACAGTCCTCACAGAGCCCACCAGACACTAGAAGGCTCATGTAGGACTGGTTTTTTTATTATATATTTGTTTCTAGACTAATACCAGGCTCTGAGTGGGTCCCCCTCCAGGCCCACTGCAATTTGCATTAACTGAGGTGATAGAACACATACAAGTTTTTAAAAATGAGGAGTTTTCATAGCTTTTAGTACAGTAACAAAATAAACATTTTATACTACACGACCATCTCACAACCTACTGTGACTATCAGGCACTGGAAGGGAAATGAAAATTGAGGGATCACATCAAGGGCTCACAAGGGCAATAGAACACAAAAAAAAATTCCAGGGGGATGGAACAGAGCTGGAAGAGAAAAGGGACATGCCAACAACAATAAGAAAACAATTAATTAGGAAACATTAGAGTATACAAGTTCCTAGTCTTTATCAGATTTTCCCCGTTAACCTGAGAATTGTAAATTTTAGTAAAGCATATTAAATGCTATTATAAAACATTTAATATATATATATTAATAAATAGAAATAAAATCTAATAAAGCTATTTCCTTACATCTGTTTGAGATTATGTAACACCCTTCTAGGATATTAAAAAAAAAAAACAACAAGCTTTGTCAAATTTTTTTGACAAAAGAACTCAGCCACAGAAAATACATATATTACAAATTAATTTGGGAAAATGTATGGTGGCTGCAGATGTGCTAAAGCTGACCTATTGAACCAGGTTGTACAAATCTGTATTTCTAACACTAAATTCTAAGTAAAGTTATTTTGTTAAAGTGCTTAGTTCATTACTACAGTGATGAATATATAATTATCATATATTTTATATTATATAAAATGCATAATTATATATAATACAATAATTATTTTAATGTTTTATACTTTATATTATATATTCTATCATTATTACAGTGATGCTGAATGCACCTTCATAAATGTATCATGAAAGAAATGCAACTACCTGATGTTCACAAGTTATATTTATTGTGTTTTCTACCTATAGATTAATCACTCCATCAATGCCAGACAATATGTTTTGGTAATAGACTACACAAGAGACACAAGGAAGTGTTCAGATAGAGATTATAATTCAAAGTACACTCGTTGTTTTGTTTGTCTGTGAGTGGAATACCAATTTAGGCTGTTTTCAAGGTCAGATCATTATGTACCTCCAGCAATTCAATAAAGATAAAATCTGATTTACACATCACAAAACCACTTATTTCTGTTTACAGCCACAGCCTACTGTTCAGCTCTGGGCCTTTCTTCAGCAGCTTTGCAGCACAGACTTGAGAAGCTTTTTATAAAATACTCCATGATCTTTGAAAAAAGGAAAGTAATGGTGCCTACACTGCCAATAAACGAAGAAATGATTCCATAAAGGCAAAGACAGCAGCACAGTGCACTCAGGAAAATCTGTGACCATTTCAGTCAACCCAAAAAACCAACGGCAGGGAGAGCTGAGGCTGTTTCCAAAGGATTAACTGAAACATTCCAGCTGAACTCTCACATAAAGACACAACTGTGTGAGAGCTACCCAGCAAAAATGGGCACGCTAAGTGCTAAACACATCCAGATTCCTTCCCAGCACCCTCGGCACTGGTAAGGCCTAAATTCAGTCAGCAGAAGCTGGAACCTCACTGGATTAGCACACAACACATCAAAAATGGGCACATCCAAAAACGGATCCAAAAGTGGATCCCAGCTTTGGCCTCTTTCTCCTGGGCTGAACTGGGCGCTCATTAGTTCCCACAGCAAAGCCAGTGTAGAAAAGATTAACAATTTCAGTGGAGAGGTAGGTAGCAGGGGCAAATCCTCAATAAAACCCAGAATTTAATCTTCTTTTTCAAATAGAAATTGTTTATTTATTACTTAAGAATTGCTTGCTGACTTTGCTTACACTGTGGCATTACAAAGTAATGAATAAATCCAAATTGTCTCTCTCATGCTGCTTCTGTTCTTCTACACCTTAATCCTTTCAATTCAGCCTGTCAGATGTCACAAATTCTTTAAGCTCAAAAAACTGCTTTTTAGTGTTCTGATAGATCCTCATAATGTGCATTTATATACGTATAAATATTTCACATTATTTTAGAGCCACAGTATGCTTTTATTTTTTTTCCACCATAGGGGCTCAGTGTTTAAAAAAACGTCAAAAACCAACAAGTTTATCAGAAAATGCTGCTAAGAAAGAATCAAGTATATTCACTCTGATACCCACTGCAGTTTTCTGGGGATAGACAAATTCTCTTTGGCTTTTCTTTCTACAAAGATTCAGGCATTTCAGTTTTACTGACATGACTCTCTGAGACTATTGAAATTGAAAACCATGGGGGGTGTAATTGCAGGTATTTTCATTTATTCACACAAATAAGCTACAAGAGAAGTGATTTCTCCCATACTTAGGTACCTGTGAACTAATCAGAGTTAAAGGATGATTTGTATATTATGAAATTTACCTGAAGAATAAATGTCAGCACAAAGCCTACATAGCTCTTAAACTCCACTACTGCCTATAAAAGGACAGTTTCTTACATAAGGTAATACTATTTTTGTCCTGCATTTTCGTTTTACATGAAAGACAACCTAAGAGATGACTAAAGCTGAAACTGGAAAAAAAAAAAAAAATCTAATTTTCAAGACAAAGGGCTCCATAGTGTGGATGTATATGATCTATAAACAACTGCTCAAAAAGGGCTCCATAGTGTGGATGTATATGATCTGTAAACAACTGCTCAAATCAAAAATAAAAAAAAAAAATTATACCATTCCTAATCTCTCCTCAAAATACACTGAATTTTCAGGTTGTGTATGGAGTGATGAGTTTTCAAGCTCTGTTGTGTCAGTCAAGCCTTTTTCCACTTCACTGCTAAAACCTCCCTGGATTTCAGTGATAATACCTTTAAATGAGAAATCCTGTAATAAAATAAATATTTCACATAAATTCTGGTGTGTCTGTTTATATTTAGCGCAACCATTTCCAATCAGGCTTCTTCCTTTTGAACTCACATAACAAAACATCCTGTATTCATCTGATTTATTCTCAGATTGTTGCTTTACTAAAAGTAAGAAAGAAGTAACAAGTACTGGACTCACACCTGATTTTAATCCTGATTATTTATTTCATGGACTCTAAACCAGACATGGTAAATGCTGGCCTCCAAACATTTCCAAATTCCATTTGTGCTGGATCACATAGCAGTGATGTGGATTCAGAACTGCCAAGTACTTCCAACTTCAATTACTCACTTGATTTACAATTCCATTTCACTGATATATGTGCAGTGACGGACAAAAAAATTTAAATTTACAAAACTAGGAAATCTTGTAGCTCTTGGAAAGCAAATTCCTACTACAATTTGGCTCAGCAGCTACTGAATTGGCAAAATCTGTGATTTACTCTCCTGCTGACTTACTGGAACCTTTGAAATTCTATAACACAGTGTGTATATACATATATATATATCTTTTTTTTTTTACATGTGTCTTTTTTCCCATTTAATTTTGAAACTGGAACCCAGATTATTCAGCACTGTGTGGAAAACAGAGCAATTGAAAGCAATGCTCAGTAACAGCAGAATAAATTCAGCTCATGGGTTCACACCATTAATGAAAGCTTCCTCTGCCCTCCCTGTCCTGCAATTTTTGTGGTAAACCAAAAAGTGATAGTAAATATGTCTAATGTTTCCATTTTAGTATAGGGCACGTGGCTCTGAAGAGTAAGGCTTGGTTTTAAATCTTCTAATATTGATTTATCAATTAAAAAATGACAATCAGAAGTAATAGAAAGGCTTCCTTCAGAGGAAAAGATGATGGTATCACTTTTGAAGTAAATAATTCAATCCTACATGGTCAAGTAACTGGGTTTCTTCTTTGGAATTCTTGTCTGTTCAGAAGCATGCATCTAACAGTGGTTATAGTAATTTATAAATATTAATAGTGTATCCATTAAAAGAAAACCATCCAGGAATGATAAATGAGAATAAATCAGATGTATATAAAATGTTTTGTTATGTGGTTGGAGTTCAAAAGGAAGAAGCCTGATTATAAATGACTGAATTAAATATGAACAGACACCTCAAAACCTACGTGAAATATTTCTTTTTATTACAGGAATTCTCATTTAAAGGTATTATCACTGAAATCCAGGGAGGTTTTAGCAGTGAAGTGGAAAAAGGCTTGACTGACACAACAGAGCTTGAAAACTCATCACTCCATACACAACCTGAAAATTCAGTGTATTTTGAGGAAAGATCAGGAAAGGTATAACTCCTAATAATTAAAATAATTATGCTGAAAGCAGGGACTCCAATCAGAGCTCTTCCAGGATGATGCCTGACCCACAGCCTGGCAGGTGAATGGAAGTTGCACAGACCATCGGCATTTTTATGTTTGCTCATGTCCCTGCAGTTCCTCACCATAACATTTTCTTTTCCAGATCCCTGGGCTAAATGTGGGGGGATTTAATGGAAATAATGGGAAAGTTTATGATAAAATATTTTTATATCTCTCTGTGCTATCTTCCAGGACCTCAGAACTCTTGGCAGAACTTCTGTGTTTTGATGAACATTAATCATGAAAGAGCATGGGTCAGATTAGAGCCCAGAATCCTGCACACATAGCCTGACCTCAAACTTATTTGTTTATGTTCACATTTTACTATCTACATTTCAGTTCTTTTAAACACTAAATGAAATGTTTGCTTGAACAGAGTAAAAGCTTGTATTTCACACTCCTGATCTGAATAAGGGCACATACCAGTCTTCAATATTTGCATACAAGCTAGGCTTGTTTATACTGATTAACTGGGAAACCTGTTAGAAGGTTTTTATTCCATTCTTTTATTGCCACATTTTTTTTAAGCAAGAAAGCCTCGGCAGTCTCGGAAAACAATGTGAAACAACTGTTTGTTTTCTAGCTGCAATTCTCCCTTAGATTGCAGCACACTGCCTGTGGAATGACCTGCAACTGATGCAAAGTTCATCTGTTCCTTGCTGTCCCAGCAGCCTCCACCACAGGCATTTCTGACTCTGTCCAAACTGATGGAGCTGTCTCAGCTGCAGATTTTAGCTACCATCGAGTCAGAGTGCTCTAGAACTGTGTGACTGTGCAGCCAAATTCTCAATCAGCAGCTGCTTCCATAAAATTCCCAATGCCTGGCAACATTAGAACTCATGGCAAAAAAAAAAAAAAAAAAAAAAAAAAAACAAACCAAACCAAAAAAAAAAACCAAACTGGAGCTTGAGAATGCAATGCAGAAAGCAATAGCAAATAGAAGACATTTAATCTTTTCTTCTAGAGAATAAGTACCAGAAAAAAATAGCCTTTGATGCTGAGAGCTCCCCAGAAATAATCTGTGCTCGGTGTTGGAGAGTTATATGGGTCATGTCTAATAATTTCTTCTTGCTATTACTGTTGAAAAAAAAAAACCAAAAAAAGGTGTTTCACACTGTGTGAAATCATGGTCTAAAGCTTCCCACGTGGTACAGATGATATACAATCAGTGGACTATCAAACAATGCAAAATAAGAAATCAGGTTATGCTGTAATGGATGTCAGATTGAGCAATTCCATTAGACACAATTCCCTTAACTGTGGGAGGCTGTGTATTCATGAGAATAAACTGCTTTTCAGATATAATGCTTCTCATTTTATTCATAGAGGTAGGGAAATCCAGCTCTTTCTGACCACTGGGAACAAAACCACATCTCAACATTCTTGTTATTTATTGCTGCTTTTGGAGGCTGATTAACAGTTCTCTGGATATAATTTTGGATTAGTACCTCAGAATCACAAAATGCTCTATGCATATGATTCTATTATGTGAAAGATAAAATTTTTCCATTATTTCCCATAGCAAAATTTGGACATGGCAGCTCCCAAAGTCAACTATGACTGCATTGTCTGAGGAAAAAGTTAACAGCTAACCAAGACTCTTGGTTGGACAAGTTCAAGGTTGTGCCTTGAAGGGCTGGAGTGCTACAAACAAGTAGAGTTTCTCACCTTGTAGCAAGGAGTGAGCAAAGGGAAAAAAACCATCATGACAGTGAATTACACAGAATTACCCATAGATACCCATGCCTGCACAGCAGCAGCCAAATATGACCCTGTCAGGAAGGAAATATCACAACACCCTCAAAGGCAACAACTGATGCCTTTTCTAGATCAGATTTCTGCACTGAGCTTCTGAAAGGGGCTCTCTTCAATTCACAGCATAACAGAACTCACTGAAACAAGGGATGCCATTTACCAGAATAAATTGTCTCAAAGTCAAGCAGAGAGAGTCATTCAGGGAAAACTCTGACTAAAGAGAGCACATTCCTAAATTGACAGAAATTTCATGGAACTCTACTGTTTTGTTACCCACCATGAAATTCAGTCAGGTACTCACTCCCACTTTCCATGGAAAATTCAGGAAGATAACTGATTTTATTCTCTGTCTTTCTAATAGAAATAAAAAATTATTTCATTCTTCAAAACTATTAGATCAGACAGGCAAGCTGAAAACCCTAAAAAAATAAAATTTAGATTTTTTTCTAAACCAAATTATTTTATGCCCATATGGAGCCACGTTCTTTACTTGCCATCTTCAGTCTGATTTTGTATTCTGCAGCATGTAGGAGAACCAGGTTAAACTATTACAGTGAAAATCCCAATCTTACCTCACAGATAATTTGATCAATCCTCTTGACTCCTCATTATTTAAGGTAGTTCTTGCAGAATATATTGACATTAAAGTTATTAGGCAGCACAGGGGGTTTGTTAATCAGAGAATCTGATACCTGTAAGGAAGCTGAGGAGTTGATGCAGCTGCCTGCTCTAAGCTAAGTGAGACCAAGCCAGACTGCCTGGGGCTTGAAAATCTCCAAAACTCCCCAGCCTTCCTGGAAAACCTGTTCCAGTTTTAAAATATAAAAAAAAATTTCTGAGTATTATGTACAATGAGGTTTATATTTTACAAGTAATTCTTCAAGATACAAAATAAAATTTAAAAAGGATGGGGAGGGAGAGCAAAATATTATTTCATTTGAGTGACAGACCACAACTAAAGACTACGAGTGAAACTACTTTCAGTTTCCCCATTACACATTCCCCTACCTGCTATCAGCATTCCTACTCATACTGCAACACCAGTGGCTGTGAAAAAAAGAAAATAGATCTTTAAATCTGGACAGAAATCAGGACTCTGGCAGAACCTTGCCTTAAATAATATCCCTGTAATTAAGAAGGCAAAAAGACAGAAACTACACGAAAAAGAGCAGGGAGATGGGCTTCTGAAAGGAACCTTCACAAACATTTTCCATCAGTTATTGGAGAGGATTCATCCCTCAGCATCCATTCCAGGAGCTTTTCTTTTTCCATGGAATTGTGAAGAACATCTCAGGTGCACTGCTGCTCCTGGAGCCTCTTTTGGGGGCCAATGGAACCTTGGCCAAGCTTTTGCTGCTCTTTTACTTCTTACATGCTTCAAAATTCAGTGCACTCACATCCCCTTGGCAAATATTTTTGAGTTTATGAATTATTTCTCCATTAATATTTCCTGCCCTTTTTTTTTTTTTAATGAGAGAAAATCATGCTTGAGCCTGCAGGTAAATCTGAATTAATTTTTTTCAAATATCAGAGATCTAATAAAGAACTGGTTCTTTAGCAGCCATTAAATAATTAAGGGGCTGCAGCAGCAGTTTCAAATGGCCCTTGTCAATTCTTGATAACTTGTTTTCACATCAAAACTATAAATCTAACTACAAAAAACTAAAATAATAATCTAACTGTAAAAAATTATTTTAAAAACTATTGCATGGACAATACGCATTTGTAGCGACATTTTAGGACAGGCTGTAAAGTTCCAAGGCCACTTTGAGGAAGAGAAAGAAAACACACTGCATTGATGAAGAAGAAAAAGGAAAATACTTCATTTTGGGTTAGATTCTGCAGATCTAGAATGCATGCAACTTCATGCATCTTCCTTTTCATTTACCCATTATATTGAAAATCAAGCTACTTTGCATCAAACCAGAATAGACAGCAGCTCCTGGTTTACCACCCTGTCCAAGCTTTTCCTTCCATGCTGCAGCCCACAGCAGCCTGGCTGCTGTGAAACTGGTGAGGAATTTATCCTTGGAGGATGGATCTCTTTGATACATCTCTGTAGCTCTGTGAGATGAGCCAGCACAGCATTTACAAACACAAGGGAATTTATCCTTGGAGGATGGATCTCTGATACATCTCTGTAGCTCTGTGAGATGAGCCAACACAGCATTTACAAACACATGATTCTCCCAGAATAATGGGAACTGTAAAGCTCTTTGGGGGAATTAATCTTTCCCAATCCTGGTCTCTAAAAAAATTCTGTGTTCTGGTATTTTCTCAGCTGAGTGGCTGAGAAGAGCTTCTTGTGAGGATTTTAGAATGATTTCAAGAGAGGACTCCTGAGCTGCTTTAAATGATGTCATTTATTTTTCTTATTTTTTACATAGGTAGGAAAAATGAGTTCAGCTCACATTTTCATCACATAGTTTAGAAAGTCACAAGACTTGTAGCGACAAGATTTTTTTAAAGATTTACTGACTAATAAAATACTACCAACAAAAATATTTATGTTTGTGACTTAATCTTTAAATATTTAATTTAGTAGACTCATGTTACAGTACAAGTTTTCTTAGCTCATCATTTATGACACAAACAGTACTACATTCTAAACTTCTTGTTTACTTTTGTAACTATTTGTGGTTTTTCTATATCTTAAACTCTAAACTTTCCTTTACTTAATGTGTCTACTTTAAACTATAAATCTATACTCTCACTTCTAACACCTAAGTAAAAACCCACAAAGCCCAAAAACCCACAAAGCCCAAAAACCCACAAAGCCCAAAAACCCACAAAGCAAATTTTTGCACTGAAAACCAGCTATAACTACAAAATAACTGCTTTTTCAGTCTTTTCAGATAGAGAAGCTTAAATGATTTTTGTAGTCATCTTAAATAATGCCATAAAGAGAGAACCACAGAGCAAAGCATTTTGGGATTTATTTGTTGGCGCCTCCCTAAGAAGATGCTGAAAGATTCCTTGGCAAATATCAGTAAAGCCTCAGATGAGGCAGAACTCAAGTGGGAGCTCTGGAAACTCAACAACACTTGCTAAGAACCACCACGAACATGAAGCAAATGCCCTTTCTTCTTTTTACCCTTGAGCAAGCACAGAAAAATCAAGGTCAAGCTTTTGGGACTGAATGTTTGCTGCTGAAAGTCAAAAATTGCCAACCTCAACACTGGTACCACGGCTGATCTCACTCCAAGGCTCAGGAAATGTGCAGGATGAGAAACCTTCAACCCAAGCGTTAAAAAAAACCCAAGAAAAAAAATCACTGTTGCCTCCAGGCTTGCTAAATTATTTTGTGCCCTTGCAGTCCTTGGAATTCTCAACAGAGAAGGAACTGTAGGGGATTACTGTGAGTTATCATAAGAGTACAAGTTGTGCACTGCCCACAAAGCCAGGACATTCTGGTGCTGCAGAAAAACTCTGCTGCAGTAAAACTGAAACTTGCTCAATTTACCACAAAGAACTCCTTGAGAAAAGGAGTTACTCATGTTTCCTCCCAGCTAAAGGAGGTATCAGAGTTGTACATGGAGCAGGACAGCAGCAAGTGCATTTTACCTCTGAAATTAAAAATTAAAAGAGAAGCAAGTCGTTGGTTACAATGCAGGTCTGAGCTAACTTCAAATCCATGTCCTCTGTTTGTTCAAAACAAGTTTTCACAGGAGAACCCAACACATCTCCTACAGGGAAAATGGCTTTCTGATAGCTAAGGATTCTTTTTCATTGCCTCAATTTTTTACTCATAAAAATGAGGCAGCATGAACCAAATACCTAGCTTTAGAAGGAAAGAAAAAACCATGTCTATTTACACGATTTCCAGGTATGTTCATCACTAAAGATGACCATCAGAATTATCAGAACTCCTATCAGAAACAGCTTATCAGAATGTCTTGAGAGAAAAACTGTGGCAGTGAAGGCAGATCCCACACAAATGAAGAAAAAGTAAATCTCAAAACAGAACTAAATTTGGGTGGCATTATTGATGAAAGGACGAGATGAGGAGGCTGGAGACAAAAGAAAATAAAAGAAAATGACAAGAGGTCTGCAGACTTATCACAGGGCAATCCAAGGGAACAGCACAAGAGATCACTGTTGGAAATCAGGAGCAATAAGTGTATGCAGGAAGACCAGCAAAAGAATTTTAGAAGCATAACATCCCAGAAACTACTGAAAGACTCATGCCTTTATAGTCCTGTGCACCCAGCCTCAGTGAAGGAAGTGTATTCATTGAAATTCCTGAAGCAGTGAGTACATTTTTGCTCCAAAGGCTGTGGTGCATAAAGCCCCTGCAAACATTCCTTAAATATTGGTCTTCTTGCATGGTAAAGCAAAGTATTAGGCATTCACAAGTTACTTGTTTTTTAGTCAGAGTAAATATCCCATCAGAAAAACAAATCTGACTAAACCCTTGTTTTTAAGGCAAAGAAAATTATTTCATTTGTCAGAATCACGGTAAAAACAAACTGAAAAATAATAAAACTAGTCTGATTGGGAGACTGCCACTACACAGCTGCAATTAAAGATACGAAGCTGAAGGGACTCTGAGCACTGCTGTGAAAGCCTCCCAGCTACAAAAATTATTCCTCTTTGTGAGAAATAGGTTTGTAAGGGACTCTCAAAACCTGACAGAAAGCTCACACAGCCTTGTACATGTGTGTGCAAACTCTGAGATAAGGTGTGCTGCCTTAGGGAGACCATGGAATAGAAATGGCATTGTTGAGAGAGAGACTGAGCTAGAAACAAGTTTCACAATATGACCTTGCAAAAAGACCAGATATTTTGGAGAATTAGGACTCTGAAAAGATGCACTGCAGCAAGACCAGGTGGGGTAAAAATAATAGTGATTGGTGTTAGAAGTATTAGCAGCATTGTGTGGCAAAAGCTGATAGGCTGAAATACATTTATAAGGCAAGCAGGAAATAGGTTGGCTTCTGGTGGAATGGAGTTGAGTTTTACATGTCTTATGTCTCACCCTTCAACAAGACTGATGATGGAATAAACTCTTTTAAAACACCTCTCAGTTGCCCTGTCTCTGAAAAGCTGGGAATAATCCAACAACTCTTCCTGTCTGAAAGCCACCTGTACAAGCAGGACCCAAAGCCTGGAAACAAGCAGACATTCTGCCACAACATAGTCTTGCCAACAAATGTATCCTGCTGCCTCCTGAGGCCCAGTATTATTTCCAGGCTAAAGTTATTAATTAGCAGGTTTATAGCTTTTTTTTTTTTTTTTTCATGCCAACATTGTAAATTTTCATGCCTTAATTCAAGCATTTAGCCATGCTGGTATGTGCTTCTGATGCCTTGTGCAGGCTGCCCCAGAGCAGAGGTTGGACAGAGCTACAGAATAAAGCAGGGATTCATTCCAAGGATCTTAATATATGCATTATGTGCAGTATTCCCCCATTTTAATATAGGACTCCAGTTTTAGTAGATTAAGTACAAGATCCTTGCTAGTAGTAATTTCACAGTTATTCCAGTCACATGCCAGTTTTTCCACTGAGCACGTTGGTACAACCAGTTTTAAGGTATGTTAAAATTCTTTCATCAAGTTTTTTCCCCAAAGAGTTATATTGCAGTTTTCATTTATGGAAGTGGGAGATCTCTTCAGTTAATTGCTGAGGTATTGCTTTGTTAGCTGTGAGACCATTCTTTCAAATTTGCTGAAATGTGACATTTTACACAGAAACACAGCAAGCTTATGGGAGAAGTTTCTGAAGCACAGGAAATATTTACATTTTCTCTCACACATAAATATAAATACTGAAAGAAAAATGCGAAAAAACCTAGATTTGATTCATTGACAGTAACTCCATTTTGCCGAAGTCTACCACAGCAAATTTCAGAGCTATGGATATAATGAATGTTTTCACCTAGAGCTTGCAGCAATTTTTTCTCCCATAATTTATTTCCTTATGATATAAAGTCTGTAATTTTCCTGAGAGGGAGAATCCAATTACTCTCTAATTAAGAAAATTCATGTCCTTTGTTTAACTGGAAGGGATCCAGACTCATATAGTTCAATGTTCTTTTTTGTCACTATTAACAAAAAAAAGTCCTTTATGTTTTCAGGAAATAGCATCAATTATTTCTTCTAGATTTAATTCCTGGAAGGAGAAGAAGACTTAACAGATCTGGGTGGATAGAGTATCAGGGGCAGTTTTACAACCTTGTACTCATCTCAAGCTATGGTCTCCATACACCATAAACACTACAATTTGCATATCTGAGAGTTGCACTTTGTAAAATAAAGCATTGCAGAGAGATCCTTGATCATCACATGAAGGCCAGACTTGCAGATGTCTGCAGAAATTTAACCTGATCTCACTTTTAATATCAAGTTATGCCTTGATATTAAAATATTTACATTTTAAATATGAAATTAAATATTAGATTTCATAGAGGTATTAAAATTCTGACCTGCACATGCCTACTGGAATCCCTGTATTTTGTGTCATTTGCACCTAAAAGTTCATGTATGCTTTTGAAATTCTGAGTCTGAACTGCTGCCTGGTGGGGGATGTAGAATTTCTTCCTAAAGCTTGTTTCCATCCCCATGGATTGGGACATGAGAATATCTGGTAGACATTATTATTATTTATAAGGCTTAAAAATCAAGGACTCCTCCTTTCCCCAGTCTTTTAATAGCCATGATAAATTTGACTTTAGCTTTCTTATAAAGGGTTCAGAGATTATATAGGGATGAATGTCTTCTAAAACTACCTAAGAATCTTTCACATTTTCTGTTTTATGCTAAAAGGGGAAATAAATTTAGCTGATAAGGGAGGGGGGGAAAAATCACCATTCAAAATTCAGAACAGCTAAATAGGTCATTCAAGTCTTATAATAATCTCCAGTATCCAGGAGCAGGTGATGACATTGGCAGTCAGGAACAGAAATTATGAATACAGAAGGCTGGCATTTTTGCAGAGCTGGTAGGTCTCAAACACTGGATTGTCCCTAGCACAGCTGATGCTCTGTGGGGTAACCATTCAATGCATTATCACTTGTGTGAAGGCAAAAATACATACGAGAATGTGAGGAACAGCTCTAGAGTCTCAAAATATCTGCATTTTGAGCCACTCAAGTGCAGTGGCTTAAATACTGCTTAGAATCCTTTAAATAGCACTGGAGGCAATGAAATAGCACTGAAGTCCTCTCCCTGTGGCAACAGCCCCTTCTCTGCTCCAGCACTGGCTACTGAATTATGATCCCTGGAATCTGCCAGCCCAGGGGTTGATTAAAAGCCTCCTTTCCCTACAGCCCTCAGAGGGAACTGACCAGCTGACTTCATCCCAGCTTTGTTCTGCCCACAGGAGGATGGCAGCACGCTCCCTGGGACCTCACCCAAAGCCAGGAAAAGGTTTTCTACAGAGGGAGAACAGCTGTGAACAAACAGCAGTTTTATCAGCTCTTCCCATAAGTGACTTCTGTTTTTTCAGAGCTATTGATGATAACCAAGGCCTGAGACAGAATTCCTTCACCTTTCCTGTACTCAGTGCTCCAGAAAGATCCCATTGTCCACAGCCACTGAGAGACCTGCCTTATGCCTTCTACAAGTCTCCCAAATTATTAAATTACCTAGCAGGATTCCATGGGCTGCAATGATTCATAGTATTCACAGTATTCTGTATTTCACAGACATTTTATCAGAGACATGGACATATCAACAGTTTCCTTTTCTAGTATCATTACCTAAATATATCAAAGAGAAATTAGAATTCAGGAAGAGAAAAATACCACAAACATTAAAGAGACATAACATAAAAAGAGACAATATGTTATAGCAGAAGGAAATGGCAAACAATGGACAGCACCAAGAAAACAGGAGGCATAAAAATTAAAACAGGAGCATTGAAATTAGAGCCTTTCCAATAGGACTGAAAGTTTTCTAGTTTTTGAGGACTTGAGGCAAAAGTATAGACTTCTAAAAAACCACATATCTGCAAACATGACATCGGAATACAAGGAGGAACAAGTTGGAGCAAACATCATTCTTCTTCAAGGCTGGGAGCACAGTAAGATGAGGGAGCACAAAGAAAGGCTGCTCAGATTTAGGAGGAAAGCCCCTCTGTGCACAAGCTCTGTGACTAACACGTGGCAATGAGATGGAGAGGACTGCTGTAGATATTTTCTGTAAATTTTCTCTTCTTATTCCAAGCCAGGCACACTAGAAGCAAAAGGACTGCACTCTCCCTATGCACTCTCAGAGCAATTCTATGTTTTAGACACCAGCAGGACCAATTATGCCCAACGTTCCAGGGCTTAGAAAAAAGAAATGCCTGTTTTCTTGAGCACAGTTTCTCATCCACAGGGCCAAGCAAAACAGCCTGGAGTAATTAATGGGATGTAGAATTGCATTAGCCCCACTTGCAGGCAGTGCTCTGACACCTATTTTTGCCCAAAGGCTTTACCAGGGTGTGAGAAATGTGTATTTTATGATTGGCTTTTCACAAATATTAAAATGAATATTATTTATGTTACGTTAGAAAGTAATGCTGTATTAATTTTCTTAAGTAGTGTGTTAAATGTAGTTTTAGGTTACAACAATGTTAAAATAGAAACTATGCCATGTAAGATACTTTTTTTAAAGAGTGGAATGAGGTACTTCCACCAAGATACAGCCACAGGACACCTAAATCTTTCACAGAAAAAGAATTTATTGCCCCATTATCAGAAGAAACTAACTTCTTCCCGCCTCACTCAGCCCTGAAGATGCCGTCAGGATTCAGAGGAAGAAGTTGACAATGACCAGACAGAATTCTTTGTTTGAATGGAATTTATGCATCATGTATGAGGTGTATGAATATGCAACAGGCTGTTGTTTTTAAGGGTTAATCCTCTGTTAACGGGAGTCCTTTTTTGGCCTTATTTTGCCCAGAAAGAGGTACCTGGACCATCCCTAACTCTTTGCTTTTATTGTCTCGTATTGTCCTAAATCCTAATTGTCCAAATTTTTATTACTCTAATTACATTACTATTTTTATAACCATGTTATTACTATTAAACTTTTAGAATTTTCAAGGCAAGTGACTGGCGTTTTCCACACAGGGCGAGGAAGGAGCGAGCAGGGCAGGGACCTGGCAGGGACAGGAAGGTGAGGTGCTGCTTCAGTCCCAAATTTCACTTTGCTTGCCACAGTGCTGTAAAATCTGCTTCAGCTGGGAAGGGACTTCCAGCAACCTGGGGAACTTAACCCAGGAGCCACGAGATGGCACCAGAACAAGCCAGAAAACCCGCTCACTTATCTGCAGCTCTGATCTTGCTGTTTATATAATTAATAAAGCTATTGAGCAGCACTGTTTCTTTTCCAGAGATTACCAGTGGATCTCTGCTAAGTGATTTTTCCATTCCTCTAAGCTGAGCAGACAGTGTTTAGGCTGATCCATTTCACACAGCTGTGCTGAAACAGACACAACATAAATCAATATTTAAAAAGGCGATCCATGCCCACAGGTATCCGATTTCAAGGTAATTTTAATCACATTTAGGCACACACATTTGGCAGGCTGGCTCATTGAGCTTGTCCTGCAGTGATGCCTGTCTTTTCCTCACTGTTCAACCCCTCTCCCCATCCTCTTGCAGGGCTGCCTCCCAAGACAGGGTCCCAAACCCTTAAAGAGGGAGAAAAAACGAATTCCTAAGCAAGGTAAGAGGCAAGGTTCATCCTAAAGAGAATGATGGCCAGAAAATGAATTTCGAGGCAAGATGCATCCTAAAGAGAGTGATGGCCAGAGAATGAATTTCTAGGCAAGAGGCAAGATGCATCCTAAAGAGAATGATGACCAGTATTTTCCGATGTCAGGCTGACAGGACTCTGGCTCAGGGTTCCAGCCATCAAATACCTGTCCTGTTCTGCATTTCCACCTGCTGCCACCGTGGCAGGCACAGGGGTGTCTGTCTGGCAGGCTGGGCAGCCCAAACCTGCAGCACAGCACAGCCTGTGCAGTGCCTGCTCTCAGTCCCACAGCATGGAATTGCAGCAGACCCTCCCAGGAAGTTTTTTATGCCCCTAAGTGATGGAATCATTCACATCCCTCAGGCTATACTGGTGTTTCACCCTCCTGTCAGCAAGAACATTCCTAGGTTTGCCCTGTGGATTGGAAAGTCATGAAATGATGTCATGGCATGGCACAAACTGCTTTGTGTACCTCTCTACTCAGGCTTCAATGATCACCAAGGAAAAAACTTCAAATCCAGAGCCCTTTAACAAAATCCCTCAAAAAACAAAGTTCCAAATGAGCTTTCTAAACATACATTTGTCTGAACAAATATGGTGCCCATGCATCACTCCCCAAACTATGTTTAGTCCTCAGACAGCAAGAAGTTCTCAATACTGTGATTTAAATGAAACTCATCTCCTGACTTCTATCATATTCTAGTTTAAGAACAAGGCCTCTGGTTTAGTTATTGCAAATTTTTTAACAAATACACATTAATTGGGAATTCAGCCAGATACAAAATTTGTTTTCCTATGTCATCATTCTTCTTCTTCTACCTAACTAATTAGATTTGGTTTTCATATTAAGCTGTGTACTGGGCTGATACCTTAAAAGTATTTTTTTTTTAGCTTCAGACTTCTTTCCTCATTAAAATTCTGCCATGCTGATTCCTGCTGCTGTTTCATAGAATTTCTTTGTGAATTTGAAATCTGATAACACTCAAATTCCTGTAGCTCACAGGGCAACTCCATCACCCTATAACTGCTCACAAATGGCTCCATGCCCTAGAATAAAAGGTCCATATGACTGCTTAGAAAAAAAGAATTTAAAAGAAATCATTCAGAACCCTGAAAACCGGTGAATATTTTAGCCAAAGTTGGTCAGACAAAGTGTTAAAATTGCAGCCAAAGGTGGCTAGGGCTGTATGCATTCTTCCCAACCTATTTTTCTTAAGCAATCTGACCTAAAATTACTGCACTTGCAAAAACAATATGGGTCAGGCATCTTCAGCCCAGCACTTTATTTAGCAAGCCAAGTAAGGTGGGCTTTTCATCCCTCCTCCAAGAGTGTCAAATCATTCTGCACCAACTTTGTTGTGTTCTCAGTGCAGACTGCCAGCGTGATTCACACCAGCCTCGTGTTGCATATCATAGCTGCAGTTTGGAAACAATTAGCAGCTGCTGGTTTTCATGGATGAATAAGGTTCAGTCCTGCCAAGTTTACTGTTTTAGAAGAAGAAAGCATCAGAAAATGCATCATAGAAGCTTGCCCAGCTTCTTAACATAGTTATAGAGCATAACAGAAACAGTGATGAAACATGAAAGCATCTGAAATATTGTCTTTTTTTATTATTATTATTTCTAGGTTTAACAAAATATGAACATGGCAGGTCAGGGAAACAACCTACCTAGAAAATAAATGCAAACATTCCTTACACAAATTAATGGCAGCTTTTGTCCTTTGGACTCCAGTCATTCTATTATATTTGGGCCTTGAAATATTATTAACATAATTAAATAATTAAAAATAAGCATAATTAAAATGTAAAATAATTAAATAACCCCAAAAATTATTAAATAATAATATCAAATAAACTCAAATTGGATTTCACTTTTCAAGTGAATATTTAGGTAGGTTTGTTTTTCTCTTTGATTATCTTTCTGATGTTCTCAACAGCATAATGACAACTCCACAGAGACCCAAGTACTGCTCAGGTAACAAAAAGGAAACCCTAGCTGATCATGCATGGAATAATTCTATATATTGCCCATCAGGTCTCTCCCTTGCTTTGTCACTTTTCTAACATGGCTGATCTATTTTTAATCCATGACAATGCTTTCTTGTTGAAAAACACTATAACACTTAGAAAAACTTAAAATAAAACACTAGTACTCCAGGGCAGTGACAGAAACAAAACTTGTACTTACACACAAAAGGAAAAAAGAATACTTTTCATTGGAAAATTAAAATACTCAGATACTACATTATAAGTAAAGATGCAAGAATGACAAAGAAATAAAAAGACAGCATTTTTAGCAAACATAACTTTTTTATCCTTGGCTTACTGTTGAACAGAATCTCAACACGTTTTCTAACAGATACCAATGGAGTTACCAAATGATCTTATATAAGGAGCCAGGACCACACTGTGGTTCTGCAAAAGAGATCAAGATTATAATAATGCATCTCTAAAAGCATAAGAAAATGCAGCTGGTTTACATATTTAGAAATGTGGCATAAGAACCAGCCATGAATGAATTTTTGTCAGGTGAGACAAGAGCTACAGGAGATGGCTGAATGACAGCAAAGCCCCTGGAATGCTGCTTGCACTGCCCTGTGTTTATTAAACACTTCTCAGAATCTTTAGTTAGCTGCAAGCAGGATTTCCACAAGGTTTAGAAAGACTAACAGCTTGTGTAGGTATTTGAAAATATGGGATATAGAACCTCAGCTCCAAGTAATGGGAACTTTTATCTCCAGAGATTTCTAAAGCCCTGTGCTACGAAAAGCACAGTCAATCCATTCTGGCATTTTCTTTAGTCTCCTGAGGATCGAATATTCTGCTTTCATATGAATGCATATACAAATTCATCATCAATGATTAAGTCTTTAGCTGACACTAATTAGTTTCAAGTGTCTGTGTGCTCAGCAGGCCCGACCTACTTCACAGTTCTGCTTCATTAGTGCTGGAAACTTAAAACATCATCAGTAAAAATTATATTGACCAGCAGGCACCAGCCCCTCAATGCAGGCACCACTGAAGGAAGGCAGTGTGATTTCAATAAGAATCACAGTAAACCCCAAAGGCACAGAGAAAGGTAAAGCAGTGGCCAAAGTCATCTCCCACCAGCGGCAAGCAACAAAAACCAACAGCAACAAAAGGGAAAACCAAAACTCCAGACCATTTATTCAGCTCAGGCCTGTGCTGTGAAATTCCAACACCACAGAGGGAGCTCAGGCTGCAGCACAGAAGCAATTTGCAAGCTTGGTACTTCAAGGATATCCATTTAGCCAGTCCCTGGGGAGCAGCAGTAAACCTCAGGGTAAACTTGGAGCTGTGCAGGAAAACATTTGGACGGGCACAGACAGGGGAAAGGAAGAGTGCTTGGTCAAGACAGGCAGTGGCCAAAGAAACCTGGCAAGGGCACACACTCAGCAGGGTGGCACTGAATGCACTGCTCCACTTCTTCATGGGGTGGAACACACAGAAAGGGAATTAAGCCACAGGTTTAAGCACCTTGGACACTTCCACTGCCAACCAGCTCTCATATGCAGAAGCTGTCATCCTCACTAACACATCTGTTTATCAAGAGCTAAAACGTGTAACCACAACCATGAGCATCAGCTTAAAACCACATCCCCTGACACCTTTAAGTTTAAAAACATGTAAGTATTTAAGGTTACTTTGGAAGCTAAAGCTAGGCTGCAGCTGGAATAGTCACAGGTATTTTATACCCAACATGTTGTTTTCCCACTAAAAGGTTGAATACATTTTCCATCAGGACAGAGTCAGATTTATGACTCGTGGTGGATGTGTTGCACACATATACCAAGTCTTTCAATAGCACTTGGACAGATGCTGAAGTTCTCTTAGATATGTAAACTGCCTTCTTTTAAGCAAGACAGACTTAAAACTTGTAGTAACAGAATCTTGAGTCTTAGCACCACCACACTTGAAAAAATAAATTCCTTTTTTTAAGGACATATAAAGAACATAAAAGCTTTCAGTTCTGTATTAGATGCTTTTGCAGAACAAAAAATATCCAGACAGAACCAAAAAACAATATCCCACATACACACACAAAACCCTCAAAATAAACAAACCAACCAGCAAAGCACAAGCAGAAGAAAACAAGCATTTGCTGCTAGAAAGGAAATAAGAGCAAAATGTGTCACAGCACTTGTATTTGAAGTGATTAAAAAAGCACAGCTAAAGCTCCCTTGTGACAGTGGTGGTGGCAATGGCTTGCTAGGTTACAGCAGTAAACAGTGCAAGGGAAAGAGCCACAGAACACCAAAAAAAATATCAATAGAAGCCACTAAGGCACCACACAGCCATGTGAATCTCATGTCCTTTGTGACTTGCACTAAATTTGGAGAGTCCTCACCCCCAGCAGCACCTGTGTTTGATGAACCAGCCCCTGCTCACGCTGAGGATCTCCCTTGCCAGCATTTCCCAGATTCCTGCACTCACTCCAGCAGAGTGCAGAGGTCTTGGCCACCAACTGCTCCCTTAGGGCCCTTGAAATCAGGACAAACCTTCCATTCAAGGGTTTGTCTGGTGTTTATGAACTTGATGAACTCTTCAGGAGAAGACTTTCTGCTAATCCCAGCCCTCATTCACACTCTCCAATCAATCCCATCACTTACACTGCCACACCTCTTTGTCTCACTGTGGAACAAATACGGATTTACAACAGTGCTGTAAAAGACAGATTTTCCTTTTAGTAGAATAACTTGTTTTTTAACTTGTGTTCCCAGAAGTGAGGCGGCTGAGAGCTGGGACAGTGAAGGTACAACATGGCAGGGGCTAAACTTGCACTGTCTGCTTGTGAAACTATTTTTTTAGTCAATATGTAGGACTTCTTCAAAACATGAAACAGATCGGATATTTTCTGTACTGCCCTCTGCAAATGGAACTTATTTCCTCTTATTTAATTTGCATAAATTAGTACTTGGAAAAGATCAGATCCTCAGTAGGGATATAACAAAAATAATCAGCTTCTGTCTGGCCTCTCTGGAATTAAAGATTTGCAGCAACTATGAACCTCCTCTGAGGAGACAGACTGTGCTGACACTAAATGACACAAAGACCATTATCAAACAGTCACAGGGTTTATATTAGTTCAGAGGAAGAGGTCTAATTTTTTGATTTCTTTGTAGATTTAACTGAACTGTCTTCTCATTCAAACAATATTTTTATTACAGGAGACGCCCAGGGAAAATGTTCAGCTCACTTCATAACTTTGGTGCAACGCAAAATTCATTTAGAAATGCAGGTACTGCAGGGAAAGTGGAACAGATGGCTGGTCTGCAGGACCCCAGGAAGGTATGACACACTTAAAGGGCTCATTTGTAAAAGCCACTTGGAAAAACACCCCGTCTGCAGGAACCTAATAGGCCATTGAGAATTGATTTTCATGATAAAATGCTTTTAAACTGCATGTCCTTGTCTAGGTTTCTTTCAGGGATGGATTTCTGTAAAAGTCAGACTGACCATAATAGAACAGTCATAACAAAGCAAGGCTGGCTGTTCTGGGCAGGTAATAGTAAACACAGTGCTGCTGTGAGTCATCCTCCCCGAAAATGGCATGTGGAGCTCAGAGATCTTCCTCTGTTGTTGTCCTGGTGAAGAGGCACACATCCCTAACTTGTGAATGCAGGAAATGCCCAAACACCATCCACAGCCTCTTGTATCCCCAAACAGCATCCACAGCCTCTTATATCCCCAAACAGCATCCACAGCCTCTTGTATCACACCATCTACAGCCTCTTGTATCCCCAAACACCATCCACAGCCTCCTGTATCCCCAAACGCCATCCACAGCCTCCTGTATCCCCATGGAAAACCAGGGAATACATTCAAGCTGAGTTTGCATGGTTGTCAGTTAAAAACATTAGAATTTTCCCTGGAACATGAAAATATTTCATCTGAGATCACAGACATAAAAACACAAATCTGGAGCCTCATTATGACATCTTAACAGTCCCTTTCCACAACACAAATATCCCTCAAATAAGTTAAAAAAAGTGATCATGACAGGAACCAGGGCTGCATATACTGGGCTAGAAAAGAATGGCAAAAAAAAAAAAGAGGAGTTTTTCATGGTTTAACAAAATTCACTTTACCAGCTTTATTGGATCAATGAATAAATACATATGCAGTTCACTGGGCAAGACCTAACTCAGAGACAACCAATTAAAATTGAAAATTTCCCTGGAAAAAACAAGAAAACAATCATTAGCTAAGAAACACTAGAGCACTGTGAGGGGTCCTCCACTGCCAGAGGACCAGCTTGCACCCCAAGCCATCACTTTGAGGGCTGACGGGGCAGTTTAAGCACCTGAACATTTCATTTCCAAAAATAGGCTTCTCAACCTTTTTTCCAACTGTGAAATGGCTCAGCTATTTCTAAATGCCACTGAATCAAACCCGGTGACATGTGGGGAGAGACACTGTCACAGTAACCTTCACCATCTCTTCCCGAGTGTGTTTGGCTTTTCTTTTTTCCTCTCAACAAGGCTTAATCTCACTGTCTGGCTGAACATTAATCCTCTTTCACCAAGTCCCAAACTAATGCTTGCTGCATTAAGACACTGCAAATCCTCAAGGTATTAATTACACCCAATCCAGTATAAAAGGAAAGCACAGGGCTTTCTTCTCACTACAGCTGGTACTTCTAGGAAGGCAACTAGAATACAGGTAAGTTTCATCAGATCCTGATGAAGAAATCTTTTTTTCACATTGCAAACTCTTAAAGTAATTAATTGCTTCTGAAAAATAGATTATACTTTGCTCTTTCTCTCTTGCTTTTTGTTTTCTTTGTCCTTACAGATAGGATACATTCTCCCTCCAGAAACTTAGATCAAAATATTTCACTGCCAGTGGCAGGGTATTCTGTTATTATTACCACTTGGCAGAGATTGCTGCCATGCCATTTCCATTGCCTAGGAAAACCAAACTCCTTGAGCAGCAAACAAG
Organism: Pyrgilauda ruficollis; assembly: GCF_017590135.1. Classification (NCBI taxonomy): domain Eukaryota; kingdom Metazoa; phylum Chordata; class Aves; order Passeriformes; family Passeridae; genus Pyrgilauda; species Pyrgilauda ruficollis. Next base: position 379,121 of record NW_024510099.1, on the reverse strand, counting down.
GAAGATCTATCTCATGTCTCTGTTCTCACTGATGATTCTGAACTCTTGCTCTTACAGAGCCACTTGAGGATAAAGCAGAGACTCAGTTTCTCCCTGCTTCTCTAACTATTTCCTGTTGCAAATAACCAGACATGTTTCTCCAGCTGACTTACATTTTTGCTTTACAGACAGGATGAAGACACTTAACTGCTATGTGCTGCTGCTTTGCTGGAAAGCCATTTGCTGCAACAGCTGCCAGCTCACCAATATCACCATTGCCGTGGAAAGAGAAGAATGTGAATTCTGCATCACAGTGAATGCCACGTGGTGCTCAGGGTACTGCTTCACCAAGGTGAGACTCGCAATTTCAGGCACCAGAATTGAGTATTTCAAGTGATGGATGGATACCCCATTCCTGCAGTCTGTAGCAAAGACACAGGCAGGGTGAGCCTTGTGAAAAACAGGCTGAATAACTGAGTAACACTAGAGTAGATGCACAGCCAATCTGAAGCACAGACAGAAGGGTGAAATATCATAGTAAAAATTCAGATAATTGACTGGCTGCATATATTATGTTCATAGTGTATGACCACAGTTAAAAGAATTATAGTCTGGATCTCTGCCTTGTGCTCAATTTGTGGCTGCAAGCAGATAGAATAAAGCACCCATTCCTATGTAGACTCCTCTGCTCTTTCAAATGATTTAAAGAATCAAGCAATTGACCTGAAAGATTGTCTGGTGATGGGATGAGACAAATTTGCTGTTTCAGTCTTCCTGAAAGGGGAAAATTAAGGATCTAAATGAAAATAGATGAATCAGACCTAAATGCTTTTGATCTCAGTGGGCTTTTCCCATTTTATAAAAATTTTGAAATCTAGCCCATAACAAAATTTTAAATGGTTATTTCCTTCTAATTTCAGGATCCAGTATATAAATATCCTCCAGTATCAACTGCTCAGCAGACCTGTACCTTCAAGGAGGTTGTGTATGAAACAGTGAAGATCCCTGGCTGCGGTGACCACCCTGAATCTTTTTACTCATACCCGGTAGCTACAGAGTGCCACTGTGACAGCTGTGACACTGACACCACTGACTGCACTGTCAGGGGACTGGGGCCATCCTACTGCTCCTTCAGTCAGAATGGGAGCAACCAGTGAGGGGCACTGGGGACAGCAGTTGGGCTTGAAATGTTCCCTGCTAGGTGAAGGTACTCTTCAGGTTTCAGTGGAAGGTTACAGGCTAGGTATTTACAAACTGCCAAGACTGAAACAAAGATTTTTTTAAGGCCAAATGAAGAGCTACTGACTAAACTCCTCTTCATGCCTTCCTTACTTAACCTATCATCTGCCTTAAAATCATTTTCATAGGTTTATAAAAAATGCTGCTTCCAATTTCTTCTGCCTTTCCCCCTCTTCCTCTTTAGCACAACTTATTTATATTCCTGTATTTCCACTGCCTGGTTCACAGAGATTATTCTATGTGATTCAGTGCTTTCAAAAAGTTCCCAAGTCTTTATCATCTCCTGCTTTTCATCTCTCCTAAGAACATGCTTACTTTTTAAAGCCTTGCTGCCTGTTGTGGTTCTATTAGCTGGACTGTAAACCTCCCTCAGCTGAGATCCTGACTGATTTTTCTTTGCATTACGTTTCACATAGTCATTATGCTCTGCCAATAATAACAGCATGCACATTTAAGAGCCAAAATCTATGTTCAAATGTTGAATGCCACCTGAATTCTTGTACTTTCTCAGTAAGGCTTGTTCGCTCAGCCTCACTGTCACAGCAACACAAGTAACATCAACTCTGCTTCGTACCTGGCTAACTTGAAGAAATCATCAGCTCTCTATTTTCAGCTGAGTGCAGAAGGTAGTAAAGAGAAATGCTGAGTGTTATTTAGCACAGGAGTCTCAAAAAAAGTTTAGGGATGGATCCAGAGGCACCTGACCCCAGCAGTGTGATGGTGTGGTGATGTGCCTTGAGAGCCGTTCACAGGAGTCCCCTCAGAGAATGGAAATTCACAGAACTCTGCAGCAACCTAACTCTGGATCAAGCTGGGGTGGCCTGGAAGTGAGCTGGAGGACTGACAATCAGCATGGGAAATTACCTCACGTTATTGAGAAAATAATACAAAGCCTACAGAATGAGATCCTGTGGGGAAAATGAAAACACAGCGTTCTTCACCAGAACCATCCCCTGCACAGGCACAGCATGGACAGAGTGGATTCTGCAGCAGCTTGGCACTGCAGGCTTGGTGCTGTCAACAGCATCCAACAGCACCCAGAGGTGCAGGAAAGTGGGAGTGCAAGGAGCAGAGCCTACAAGACACAAGCTACCTCCACCACTCAGCTCTGCAGGGCAGGGACTTGGCTGGGTGGTTATTTCTGACAGAACTTCACAGTGCTGAAAATCCAGAGAAAATCCACACAAACAGAATAAGAATGGAGAGAGGCCTTAAAAAAAAAAAAATCCTAGGAGAAAAAGGTTGATTTAAATGTGGTTGTTTTGCTTAGGGGAGGGACCACTTAGGGGGAACATCAGCAGAGCATTTCACATGCTTGAAGAGTGTCACGCAGAGCAGAGCGGTGAGCTCTCCGTGTCCAAAGAGAGCAGAACTACTGATCAAAGGTTCAGAGAGGGCACCAGCAAATCCTCTGCAAGCCACACACGCTGCAAGAAGCTGTCAGGGGCTGGGAGGAGGAAGAGGAAGGGATGGATGAAGGAAGGGTGTGGGGTCTGGGGGTCAGTGAGCACCACAGGTCTCCCAGAACACCTGGAACCTGCTAGGAATGGCAGGAAAAGATAATTCAGCACCAGGCAGGGCAAGGAAGGAGGAGTTACCTGGCAGGTCTTCTTTTGAGACCTTTACAGAGGGTTTATTTAAGGAGGATTTGCCTGTCACTCTGAATCTGTCTTGTAATAGATAATAGATATTTTAACTAATGTAGTTTTTAGCTTTTTTTACTAAAAGGTATTCATTCTCTTGTTTTTATTTATAAGATTTATATGCATGAATATTTTCTTTGGTCTAGTGAAGCTTTAAAAGTGGTGAAGTAATGGATAAATCACATTGACTCATGTTTAAAACTGAAATGAGTGAGACTCAATTTCAGTTAAAACTAAGCATGTTATTCCATTCAGCAATTATTCCATTCTAAATTAGAGGATTTTGAACTACAATTGCAAAACAAAGCAGCTTGCAATAAAAAAAATATGTAAAAAGTATGTTTCCAAAATAGATCTGTATTGTCTCTTGTGTATTTTCAAAGAATAAAAATAATTTCATTCCACTTCTGTTACGAGTCTTAATAAGCAAATTTTAAAACTTGAGTCCACCTGCCAACTTTATTATGCTTTAAATTGCATGGTTTTTTCTTCCTCACATAATTTTTTCCCATGTAACTTGTACAGCCACCAGAGTCATATATGCATTATATGACCAAATCACATCAAATAAGACAACATTTTAGCCTGATCCATAATATCATAATGAAATATTACATAGTTGCAATGTAAGAGTAATGTAGATAAGAATAACAATAATCATTAATATCTTATGATTATAGACATTAGAACCTGTCCAGAGCTGTGTCCACATCTATCACAAATTAGATTGAATGCAACAAAAATCCTACAGGTCCCACTTCATCCATCAGACAAAGGCACCACACATTTTCCTTTTTCAAACAAAACCATTAATGACCTCTTAGAGAAGGCTGGTCAGACTTGAAGATATCTTAGTCTACATTTGATAGTTTGTAAGATAGACTTTTCAAAAGTTCAATTGCCATGGAATGCCCAAGAAAATCGTTAAACTTACTTTTACATCAGTGTTTCTACAGAGCTTCAGTGAAGGTACATACGAGCCATGAACACCAGTATAGGCTGACATCCAAATCTGCTTCTTATTATTTAAGAAAAATATTTAGGAGGTGAGTTTTGTGCCTGTTGTCTACATCTGCCAAGATAAATAAACAGAACTCTGCCAAAAGGTGAAAGTCTCATTGTGACATGCTACTCAAAAAAGAAAATTGGTGGATAAGCTTTCAGAAATGTTTCTAATACAGTCAGAATTAGATTTTGAAGAATTCCCACTACGGGCCTAACACTGTTCATTGAAATCAATAGGTAAAATATTTTCCAACACAAAGAGAGCCACTCTGCCAACAGAGAATTTTTTTCAAAGCTGCATATTAATTCTATTTTTAATGTCAGGTTCTGCAAAAAGACCTTGGAATATGCCAGACTTCAGCCACCAGCCTGCAAAATCTCGTGCTAGATGTGGTAAAAATTGAAATGGACTGATTTACTTCTATTTAGGCAAAACTATTTTCTTGCACGAGCCTGGAAAACTTGAATGTATACCCCGTGGTGAAGGCAGAGAGCACAGAGGCAATGCACAGTGCTGGAGTGAGGGCCACTTGATGCAGGATTCTGTGTGCTGCCATTAGTGAATCCCAGGTGTATGGTTAAACTGCAGGGAGGTTTTTCATCTGGGGGTAAATTAATGCTCTCTGTCATTCCTGATGCACACAGCCTGGCCTTGATCTTGGGGGGCTGTGCCAGCTGTACCTGGAGCCCTGCAGATGTCAGGCTGGGAACACAGAGTGCAGCAGAGTCCTCCCAAGGAAATGACCACTTAATCCCAATGGCTTTTGGTGTGCCAAGCACAGCCTGATTTCACAGGCAGGCAAGGAAACACACACTCCTCACCCTTGAAGCCATTAATAAAGCATCAACGTAATTAGCATCGCTGCACTCTTGGCAGTGCTCAGCTGTTATTCCCAGCCTAAATAAGTCATTCTTCCTAGCTTAAACAGGCTTGTGCTTGCTTTTTAAATTTATATTTTATATATATATATAATATATGTAATATAAAAATACACATAATATAAATTTAATATATATTATCTACATTATTTGTATTATATACAAAATATATACAATACATTATATCATATTACATATAACAGACTTGCACTTGATTTTTGAATTTGTATTTATATTTGCACATATATTAGATATTAAATACATATATTTACACATGGAGATTATATATTAAATATTAATATTTACACATAAAATACCTATTATATATTATAAACTTTATATATATTGTATATAAAATGTTATGTTATTTACACATGTAGATTATATATTAAATATTAATATTTACACATAAAATACCTATTATATGTTATAAAATTTATATATATTGTATATGAAATGTTATGTATATTTAATCTATATTATCTACATTTTATATTTGTATTATATACATAATATAGTACATTATATTTTTTATATTTCTCTAATATATAGGATTATATATCTTATACATTATATAAAATGTTATATATGATGTATATATAGCATGTATAATATATATAATATACATATTAATTTCTATTACAGATATAAATACAGCCTATATAACTGGTCTGTATCTTTTTGCCTCTTTTTTTGCTTATTTTGTGGTTTTTGCTTATTTAATCAGACTGCATTTTTTTACCACAAGCAAGAAACGTAAGCATCCTCTCCCTGTATTAACCCAGCTGGTGAATAAGAACTCATCAGCCATTCACAAATCCTCAGGCAAATGCAGCCTGAAGCAGAGGTAATTACAAATGGTGGGAAACAGGAATGCTTTGGACCAGAAGGCTGGTCAAAAAAGAATGAGCAGCACTCCTGGCTTGCACAGGTCAGCTTGGGGCTGCACTTAACTGGGACTATTTCAGTGGCAAGGGGAAAGGCACCTCAGCCTGGTGTTCACATGCTGTGCTCCTCTTCCACCCTCCCAACTCAGCAAGGCCATTCTGTTTTGTCAGTGTGCACTATTTAGCCACATACTTTATTTTCATTTTAAAAATACAGCTGGAATCTTAGTTGAAGCCAGAAAAAAACCTGAAAAAAAACCAGCTGGACAGCTGATCTGAAAAATTCGTTTGCAGAGGGCAGCCTTGAGATGAGTGGCTCCCCTTCCACTCAGGCAATGGGATCTGTGAAATTTTTCTGGGTTTCTCGTGTTTCTCTTCAATTTGTGTTATTAACATGGGCTATCAGAGCCTTGGTCTGTCAGCATGACTTATGCTGACAGACACTACAGCAGCTCACAAGGCTACAGTCTGGGAAATAGAGCAGACGAGACTGCAGCAGGGCTAGAGAAAGGACACACTCTCAAAAAACCAAATGTCACTGCTGCATTCTGTGTGGGCAGGGAAGGCAAAGAATTAACCTCCTATGCTCCACAGCCATTAACCATCAGACCTCTAAATTCACTGAGGAAATAGGGCAGGCAGGTCAGATATACTTCTTGCACTGTGTTATTCTGTGTGAAAGTGACATTATACATAAATATTACACTGTGTGAAAAATTAAAGCTAATTATGGATCTAATAGGTTTGGATTGCATTCAGCTGCTCTTGCATTCGTTAAAGAATCCTATAGACAGATGTATTATTCAGTCCAAGCATTAAACTATTATTATTATAATAATTTTAAGAAGGATAATAGTTATATTATTAATAACTATTATGCATTCAGCTGCTCTTGCATTCGTTAAAGAATCCTATAGACAGATTTATTATTCAGTCCAAGCATTAAACTATGTCCTTCTTAAAATGACAATATTCAAGACATGTAAAATAATCTACTGTTAATTTACATTAATCCATTAATAAATAAAATCAATTAAATAAACCATTAGACATCTAAATTAATCTACCGTTCAATGGCTTTTAGACAAACCTTTGAAGAACTTAACCCATCCACTTTTCCTTCATGTGTTTATATTTAAACATTGATTCAAAAATTATCCTCTCTGTCAAGGTCTCCTTCTTTCATTACATAACACTGGCAAGACTTGATGCTTTTGTCAATGCCGTGGAAAACCCCAGTCAAAATAATAAGATGACAAAGAAAAGTCTTCAGGAGGTAGAAAGAAAATTTTTGGATCAGACACTGTCAAAATTTATGTCACAGTGAGGCAATGGGTTATGCCCCAAACAGGAATTTAGAGTCACCAAAAGCTAGGTAACAAATTGGGGTATGCACCTCATCCAGCTCAGTGATCTAGAAATAACACAGACAGCTTGAAATTAATTCTGCTCCCAGCCCCAAAAAGTACCCAAGACAGCTCTGGCCGAATAAATTAAATTTGAATAAATTAAATTACTTTCCTAAATGATTTCTCCTTTTGGAGAAATCCCTTGATCTTGATTAGAATTCTAAAGTGAGCTAATGCTTTAGATGGGCGACTGATTTGCACCGTGGGTGTGCACAGACACAAACGTCCCCTCCCTGGCTTTGATTACACAATCTAGCCTTAAGACAAGCAGATCCTGATCTACAAGTACCTAGATGTATCATATACTTGGATTATTATGTCTGGAACTCAAAGCCCCTTTACACTGTGATGCTTAGTTCAGGGACGATGTAAAAGCTTAACCAAATCACTGTCTGGTTAGTCACTATTTGTTATTCAGCAAGTACAACACATGGGCTGCCATTTTATTAAACATTTCTCTAAACAGAGCGTGGAAATCACCTTGCCAAATTCCAATATCCAGCTAATAAATTCATAGAGATAATGAAGCTGTGGTACCTGGACAAGGATTCAGTGCACCCCCACACAAGCCCCAGACACCACCCCCAAGAACAAGCACTGTAATTAATGGAAAGTGTGTTTCTCTGTACAGAGACTCGTAAGAACCACTCAAAGAATATTTGTTTTCATCTGTTTAACACAGTATTTATTTTAAGATTAGGATCACCATTTAATTTGGCTTGCACTGTGTAGACCAATGTTGCTTTAATAATAAAATAATTTTTTTAAAATACCACAAGAGGAATTCTGGAAATTAATATTATATCATAATTAGCAACCCCTAAATGAGAATTTCAGTGCTTCAGGGGCTAAATATTCAAGGGCTTGTGATGTCCTTAAATAATTCAGTCTACATCTTTCCAGTAGATATCTGATCCATTAAATATTCACAAACACTTTGAAGACTGGAATAGTGTCAGAGCTCAAATTAGAAATTTCCCTTTAATGTCACCCTCACCTTAATTTTGCCATCTTATTTCAGGTTATTTCCCACATCTCTAACTAGGTAATACTGATAGCACAAAAAAAAAGGATCTTCTCTTTAGAACTCAGTATGTCATGTGAAAGAAACAAGCAACTCTGCTTTTGACTTACAACCCATTGCCTTCCAAACAGGAAAAGTGACCTGCCCAAGCATATGGCATGGATAACAGATTTCAGGGCCTCCCAGCTTCTCACCTTAGCAAAACAGCATGAAAACACAATTGGAAATTGTTAATATTATTATACTACACCAGTCAGACAAATCTCACTGCCCTTTCACTCTCTTAACTCATGCTCAGGATTCCAGGCTGTGTAACTCTCTTTAAGACTTCTGACCAGCAACAACAACAAAAGAAACCCAAAAACCCAAACCACAACAAACAAAACAACCACCCAAACCAAAACATTTTACTGGGTATTTTAAATTTCTATGTATAAGTTTTAATAAACCATCTGGTTTCATTTTCCTTTTCCTTTCTTTATCACATTTTCTGGATAACTGACTAGCTCCTGCATAGAAGAGGCATATTCTTGCACTTTTTGCCCTTGGCATTGCTAGCAACTCCCATCTGCTTCACATGAAGTCTTCTGAAGAGCAATTCTGGTCAGTTTTGAATTCTGTTCTCATTCTTTTCACACTGCAAGCACCTAAATCATGCCTGCTTTTCCAAACTGCATGCATAGCATTTTTCAAGTCTGAAAATGAAATGTATCCATACACATATATCCAGTAGTTTTGCACTAATATTAATTGGACATATTCTCACTTTTGGGAGCTCATAACACCACGTATAAGCTGGAAATTCAAGTTTTCAGTAATTGATAAATGGCAGTGGCATTCAGTACCAGGAACCATCATCAGTCTTCTTCTGCTTAAGATGGTGAGTGGATGTGTTTGAAAATACCTTGGACCTAACTGCACAATAGCACATGTCCTTTTCAAAACCCTAAGCTGAAGGACATACACCAAAAGCTAGTTACTGCACCACATAATTATGAAATGCTCATATTCTGTGTAGTGAGGAAGATGGCAGAAATATCTTCTGAACAACCCACAACTCTGCTTCTCTTTGGAAAAATCTGTGTTACATAGGAGTAAGTCCCTCTCACTCAGAAAAAGGTCAAGTCTGTAAAATGCTGTCACTGGTATTTTTAGGTGTTGCTTTAGCTGAACACAAAAGTCAGTCTATTTTCCTAAAAAATGATCAAAAATCAAACTTAAAAATAGAATTAAATGGATATTGTGAACTCATAATAATTGAATGTGAGTAATGACACACACAAAGTTTGTTTTCAATACAGAACAAAAGACTATTTCCCCTTTCACCTGTTCAACTCAGTCAGCTTTAAGTGTTTATGGAACTCAATGTTTTGATTTCCAATAATATTTTTCTTTCCCTGAATGAGAATGTCCTCTATGTGGTACCTGCACTTAGGTAACATTCATTGGGAAACCAAGGCCAGACAGATTTTCCTGGTGAACACTTGCATTTCCAAAACAAATTACAAAACAATGTAATTCATTGTGAGCAATACTTTCAGGAACTCAGCTTTAGTTATCTAAATTAAAATCTCCACAGGTCAGGTTCCATAAATCTCATTTAGCCTTTAGTACATAAATGTGTCCCTGGTAGCAGAATAAACCAGAGTCCAAGTAAGAGTTGTCTGAATTCAGCTCTGAAATTCCATGTAACTTGTAAGACTCCCTGCATTTTAACAGTCCTTCCTAAATGCAAAATTCTTTTACAAAACCAACTCTAAATCCCAAACACGCTTCTCAGCATAAGAGCCCATTGTCACATGCCTACAGGGCATTAAGAGTGGCTAAGAATTAATGCAAACAAAGGGTTTATATTTAGGTTTGTGGTGGTGCATGCCCTCTCCTTCCCCTTTCTTCAGGCTGCTCAACACTCTCAGGAATCCTTGTCAGGCCTCAGCCTTGATTAATGATTTCTGGACAATTAATCTCCCTTGAGCTCATCAGTCTGTTCCCAGAAAGTTATATTGCCCAAGGAATGTCTGTTGTCTAACAGAACAAGGCCTTGAAACATTATTTGCCAGAATCACAGCCAGAGTGAATCAATATTAATGTAACAGGACTTCTGAGGAAAATCCCAGTAATTGCCAGTTCAGATCCTGGCCAGGACAGGGACAGGCAGGGGACTGAAGCCAAAGGACTGGCAAACCACGAGCAGCAGCCCTGTGACACCCTCTGAGCTTTCCCGGAGCCCTGTGGGCTCTGCTTTAGCTGAAGGAGAAGCTCCCAGAATCTGCCAGCCCTCAAATTTGGGATGCTCAAAGGACTGTCAACACAAGGTGACAACAGGGCTGACACCCACCTCTGATGCCTTGTGCAGGCTGCCTCAGAGCAGAGGCTGGGCAGAGCTACAGAATAAAGCAGGGATTCATTCCAAGGATCTCCTCCATGGATCCACCTTGGGCAGCACAAGAGCCCAGCCAGGGCTGCACCCAAGATGAACCCAAATGGTCCCAAAATGCACGAGCGCTCACGGGGTCTCTCCCTGGGATCAGCTCTGCTCCATGTGCACATTGCAGTTCAGTGTCCAATTCCAGCTCAGCCCCTGCACTCCCATCCTGCTTGTTTTTCTCTCTCCAGCCCACGGGGTTTGTGCTCTTGGGGCTGAGATTTGGATCATTTGTCCTTGGTGCCCAGCTGGAGCAGGAATTGTTTTGTCTCCCTGCTCTGTGCACAGAGCTTACCATCCCATAATATGAAGCTCAGAAGTGCACACTAAAGCATCACAGAATGTGAGAAATAGAAAAGCCAAAACCTGAGGCATCACCTCCTTGAGGCTGAACCCTTTGCCCAGTGAGGCAAAAGCAACCAACATATTTCACTGAACTCCAGGGGAACTGAACACCTTTGCATCTGTGTGCACACAACAAGTGTAGAGTTAATGTTGCCTTCTCAGCTCCACAGCTAAAGTTACTCTTGAGCTCACATAAATCCCAATGAATTGTTTTGCAAATATTAAATTAGTCAATGATTAAGTGCTGCTAAATCCTTCAGAAATAAATTACTCTAAACTGATTCCAAGCAGATTTCCCTTTGTGAGCCTCAGCTCTATTAAGTAATCGAGTGAGCCTTGCACTCAACTTTGTTAACAATGTTCCTTCTGCATGTTTAAATTCGATCTGGATTTCTTTGAGAGAGATTCCTTTAAGCAACCTACACCACTTATTTGCACCAGAGTTCAAAACTCACTTTTGGGTGGCTTCCCATCATCTTTTTAAGTATGTCTTCCACTCCAGTGTAATTTAAGAAGAACACATCTGGGCTATGTCCCTTCCAAGAATTTGACAAGAGATGAAGTGGAGCCAGCTACTCTAACTGGGGATGGCAAGAGCCTGTTTCATATGGCACAGAAGTCCTCTTTGACTGTAAAATGTACCCTGGCAGTAAGGAGTTCATTTCCTTTTATTTCTGTAGATAGGGATCTTACCTTAGCAATCTACCACTGATCTTTTTCATCCTGTCAAAGACGCAAAGACTGAAATTCCATGTAATTTTGGAGTGGAGGGATTTTTCCTTTTAATTCCTATAGACCGTATGTAGAAGCATTATTACTCTCTGGATCAATACTTACAGATACAGCATTCAGAAAATAATCTTAGAGTAGTGTTTGGAACAGCACAAAAAAAACTGGGATATTAATAAATTAAAATAACCTCTTTCTCAGCTCACAGAATTCTAGAAAGCAAGCAAAACTGATTCATCTGGTAATTTTATCCACAGATTAATTCAGAATATTTCGAAAGTGGTAAAAACTCAATATTTGAAATCCTATCAGTCTTAGCAGTTATGGTGAGTCACATAAACCAGGCAGCAGCATCCTTTTTCAGCTGAAGAATGTCAGCTCTTACAAATAATCCTTGGCATACCACCAAGCATGGGTACAGATGCAAAGTTTCCCAGCTATGATAATTCCCATACGTAAACCTGAAACTCGGTCTCCTTGAACAATTGGCAGTAATAACTCCTCAAAGGTTCTGTAAAAGATGCTAAAACCAGCAGAGCTTCGCTGAAGCACATGAAGCGTGGGGGGGGAAAAAAAATCAAACCAACAAAAAACCAGATCAAATATACACAGAGAAGTTGATTCTCCTCATTTGTAGCTGCAAAATGAAGAACATGCCATACCCCATGTGATGTTGTGCTCCAGTGACACGTTTGACAGAAGGAAAAAGAGAAGATAACATTTATTTGTCAGAGATTATGTTAACATCAAATAGTAAAAAAACATAGAAAAGTAAAAATATTTTGCACTTTTTATAGATGATAGGTTTAGAATGCTGCTGCACAAATCATCAGCCTTGCTTGCTAATCCAAATAGATCTTTGCAACCTTCTGCTGACCAGCCCTTCTCCATTGCACTAACCATAAGGTATTTGCCATCCCATTTCAAGCTCATTATGACTGATTCTTCCTAGCCATCACCTCTCATCAAGTATTCAGAGGCCTCCAATCAAGCTGTAGTGACAGCTCCCATCATCTTTGTGTTCATATTTTAGACAGGCACCTCTAAAACTTCTGTCAAGAGCTGACACATCCAGAAAAGCAATTTCTGGTTCTCTTTCATATCTTGCTTAAAATTCTCCTTTCCTATGATGTCAGTAAGAAGAACATTGTGCTGTATGAAAAGAGATAACATGTTGATCAAGAATATTAAATTGCCTCCCTCAACCTACCTGTAAGTACCTTTGTGTTATTTTGAAGTCAAGAATTATTTACTCTTCTTCATAAAGCTTTAGAGCTCTGTGGTTTATTAAAGATAAATAAGTGGTTTATTAAAGATAAATTCTGTTACATTCCCTCTGAGGTAACAGAAAAGCATTCACCAAACCCCCAGAATTTGTTACTCATTTTCCTCTGGGTGAATGTATTGGCTCCATGAGATGACATTACACATTATTCCCAGGTGAGGAATACAGGCACTGGCACATTCCCTGCTTTGGTCTGGGAGGATGCAACCCTCAGCAAACCCTCTGCAAACAGCACTCAGAAAACTTGACATCTTTATCCAGGAAACTGACATCCTTATCACTGTTCTTAGAACCACCAGGAGAAAACACATACAGGCAATAAAAATGCCTTAAAAACTACCATTTTTCCTTCTACAAAATACAGAGTACTCACTTCATAGGTGATATTTCACAGAGAAACAAACTTTATGTGAGAATGTATAGGATACTTCAAGCTCTAGGCTCACTGGCACTGCAGAATTAATTCAACTACATCCTGACCACTGCTGCTTATTCAATCCCTACCAAATACAGCTCTAGCTGAAGAAATGTTTTCCATACAAACTGACTGGCCCAAAAAGAGTATAATTTAAATACAGTGAAAAATAGCATAGGACCAAAAGGGAGACTCAGCCTCTCTGTGCAATTAAAAAACTTACCTGGTTAGCTATTTTTCCCATTTTGAGAAACAACTGTACCTAGACTGCCAGAAGGATCAAAGCCAGATTTCTCATATATTATAATTTTATCAAGTGGAATTAACTGGAGGGGGAAAAATTGCAGTATCTTCAGAGCTTTGGACTCCTCCATTACTTCCATTTATTTTGCTTCTTTTAATCTTTCTCCTTCAATCCTTTCTTTCCCAGTCCTTGGTTCTTGCTAACTTGCATTCCCAGTTCATCTCTAAGTTAGGTTCTCAGTCAGTCCTCAATGGCCCTTCATTTATTCTATTCCCAGTCCCCCAGTCTCTCATTTTGTTTTCTTCTGGTACCTTTTCCCCTTCTGTTCATCCTACTAAGTTCTGGCACAAATTCTTTCTCCACTAACATCTGCCTTGGCTTCTCAGAGCTAAACATTTTGCAAAGCTCGAGAACTTGTCCCACAGGGCTGCACTGTACAGGCATCAGCCTGCTTGTGCTACTGCTTGAAAAACGATAATTCAGCCATCACTTGGTGCTTGGGGAGACAAGAGTCTGAAAAGGGTTGGATGGTTGTACAGTTTTTCCATGCAAATGACTGTAACAGAGCACATTGCCTCTTTTCTGTTAGTCATGGTACTATCTGGAGAGTACAGACAAGTCAAAACAATTCATACCCATCCTGCTTGGTGCCATAAATAATCCATTCCCCAACACCAAATCTTTTTTCTGCTTTTTTATGTGTTGGCCATTATTTTCTGATGCTTTCCATCGTTACAAAGCAAGCAGACAAATAAAAAACTACCAGTGCACAACCCACGGAATCCAAGTGTGACCTAACTGCAGAGCACTCCCCCTGATCCAAGCACAGCACACAGGGACCATATTTCACTGCACAAAATGAGCTCTCCCTCCTTCAGCAGAAGAATGTTCCGCTGTGCGGAGCACAAGTTGCCTCATGGGAACAAACCCAGCACAAAGCAGATGCTTCTGAGCACTTCACTGTGTCTGTGCCACTCCAGAGAGTGAAAGAAAAAGCACTTACAAGCTGAGAAACCTGGTAAATACACAAAACAATAATTTATGAGAGCATTTCTCCCGAGACCGAAAGTTCTGACAAGTTCTCTAGTGTGTCCCTCACTTAAAAAGCCACTGACCTCGGGATGAGCCTGAACATCAGGATCTTTCAAGCGTCTCTGTGTTGTGAGAGGATCCAGGTAAAATTCCAGAATTAAAACATCTCTCCAGCCAGATCAATACATAACAAAACTCTAATGATTCCAGCTGAGAATTTCTAAGAGACTATGAAATATTAACAATATGAAGTAGTCCTTTGGGGGAGAAATTTTCTCAGCCTACATCCTCAATTTATTAGCTGAACCATTTTGTGGACAGGTTTCTTAATAGAAGAATCCAACAACAGAAGAATTCAATTCTTTGGTTTGCTATAATTTTTTTTTTATGCAACACTTGACAGATGCAATTTGCAGACCATAAATGTGGCTCCTGGCTGCCAAAACAGGACAATCAGACACTTATACAAAGTGAATGAATTTTTAGACACTAAGGACTTCCTAACATTCCAAAATCCATAGACAGTGAAAGAATGTTTATAATCAACAGTAAGAGTCATGGAGACTCTAAAATTTTACAACTCTTCCACTCACTACAGCATCATACTGCAAGGAGGCTGGATGAACATAATATGCATAGGCTTCAAAATAAAGGGAAAAAACCCAATAAAAACCATCAAACACCGAGATTACAGAAAAGTATTACACAAAAGGAAAACAACATTTTGGTCACAGTCTATTAAAGGGAATAATTAAGGAACTGTTCCAGTGATATGTTTACGTTTTTAAAATAACATGAATTCAATATAAAAAATGGCACAGATGTTTGTCTCCTACAGCTGGAGGGCAATAAAGCCATAAAACCAAAACAAAACATGTTCTGAAAGGATTATAGGAATTGCAAATATCTGAAAGATAAGTGTCGCTACACAATTATGAATATTCTAAAGCTAAAATTAAAATACTAAAATTGTCAGAGAAAAAGGCAGTTTCTCCTTTGAAAATAAAAACTGAAAAAGTACAAGGAAATGTGTTCAAAGCAATTAGTAATAGTCTTACAACTGGAAACCTGAAATCATGTCCACATGTCTAGACATCAGCTGGACAAGCAGATCGTGGTCATCCTTTTGTTCCTGCTAAGGAATGAGCATCTGGATAAAATGGTACCACCACCAATAACAGAACTGTTCTTTGCACTTCAGAACTGCTTGAAGAAAATTTCAGAACCAAAATTAACCCCACAACATGTTGAAACAGTGATTTCTTTGGGATTTCAGTCACCACTGAGCACATTTTTAATCAGCTGTGCACAAGTGTGTGATGCCTCCTAACATAAGCAGATTGGGAGGAGGCTGGATGGCTCAGCAGCTACAAAAACATCTCAATGAATTTTTATAAAGTCCCAACCACAAGAAAAAAAAAAAAGAGGTTAAACATCTTGCTAGTGATTACAAGACATAAAAGTATATTCTATTCTCAGTCACACAGCAACAGTGATTGTCCTGCTTAAACAGAAAATCAACACAGTGCCCTGACAATGAAAAATTGGTACTGACAAAGCAATTCAATTATCTGAGAACTTCACCGAGCCCATCCAAAGCAAGACATAGAAGCAAAAAGTCTCAACAGTTTGCTAACTATCAAGTTGAAGAAAACCATGGGCTTTCCGAACAAAAAAAAATTTTAAATTGTGAATAATTTATTTTTCCACTCTAAGAGTGGTTCTAGATCATAGCAAATTCACATTACTGACACAAGAAACAAAACCTTGGACATATCATACGACAAAGATTTCTCAGAAGACAAGGAATGCTTATATCAGAAATATTACTCAGGAAATGTGGAATTCTGTCAGAATCAAGCCAGCAGACTAACGTGCTGTGACTGCCTCAGACAGACAGGGGAAAACCATGACAGATAAAATGAGAGCACGCCATTATGGTGAAGCTCTACTCAACTTTATCCAGGGAAAAACTTAAAAGGAACATTTGAGGCTGGCTGGAAAGAGAAGAATGTTATGCCATGAATGAGTAAAGCCAGCTGATAGAATGAGCTGCCTCAAGAAGCTGTTTGAAGATATTCTAGAGGGTGTTCAGATATAGAATGAAAAGGACCCTGGGCTCTCAAAGCAGCTCCCTGCTGAGCCTGGAGCAGGCTCCAGCTGCTCCTGGGAGCCTGGGACTGGGCACACACATGGAGCCACCCCTCAGCACCTTGGGGACACAGAGGACACACAGGACATACCCCTTGCCCTCAGGCACCATGCTGGCACTTGAACAGCACTAAAACCCAGAGAAACAAGAAGTCTCAATGAAGTATACAATGTCACTGCCTCCACAAAGACATTTTAATTTCATGTTGTATGCTATCACCTTTCCTGTATATCTTAGCTTTCAATAAAGGCATAAGATGAAAATTCCTCATTTCAAAAACCAAAGCTTATAATTGCTGTCAAAACGAAAACTTTTTCTAGGTCGCCTTTAGGATTAGCTGCACTTTCTTTTGTCTGCACACCTGCTGGTATTAACTTACATTAATTTCCTCTGGAAGCTGAGGTGTCCTCTTATGTTGCTTGGATTCAATAAAATCTATAAAGAAAACTTGCTATAACCCCTAATATACTGTACAACACTAGATAAATTGTAGACTGACTCATACATTGCTTATCTCAAGCATAATAACCTTGGTTTGGCTTTGATAGCCAAAGTACACCCCCAAAGTGTGCTCAGGTTGAACAGGTTAAATGTGGTTTTATGGGGGGTGGGAAATACTTGATTTCCCTTCCATCATTTGTCAGAGTCTTTCCCTGTTTATCTTTTAAAACAACAACGACAGACAGAGGACAAGCATCCAAAATCTCACTGTTTGAACACTTTTTAAAAGCACAGCCTCATGCAATATGTAATGGGTTTAATTCATTTCTGCAAGTCAAAAACTGCTAGGATTAGACTGGGACTATTCCCAGTAGCTGTTAGTACCTGCTAATAGGCCTAACAATTGCAGACAAATGGATCCTTTTCTCTCCAAATACCTAATGAGGCATGAAATCGGGGGCAAACACTGTGGGTTTAGGTCAGTGATTTGTCAGAAAGCCATAAAACTGATGGACAGTGTAACTGTCTCCCGTGCCTTAAGAAAAAAAAAAAAAATCACTCTCAAATGTAAAAATAGAAAATATATAAATAAATCTGATTTTAGTAAAGGTTTCATGGGATAACTGAAAAAGGATTTTATTTCTAAAAGGATTTCAAGGAACCATGGTAATTCCCATAGCTACAGCTGACAAAATTTTGATGTACAGTGAGTCATGGAGCAGAGCACAGCAGAACTGAAGAACAGGCAATGAATTTCTTGCAGAAGCCAACCCTTGCAGTAGAAGAGGACTGAAAAAAAACCTAAGCTCACAGAAACATTTCTTGTTTCATTTGTGCATATACCCAGTTGCAGTGACCTTTTTAACATCTAGACAAGAATATGTGCAACTCACTTCATAGTCCCATGTCAGAGTCAGTTTCTGACATTCCCTGCCACAAACATTTCAGGACTAGCTGTTCTGTGAGTGGAACTGGGGAAGCGTGGTAGAACCCATGAGTTGGGAATAGAAAATTTAGCAAGCAAAGATCCTCTTGCAGTAAAACATTCCAAAACATGCGTCCCATGTGAATTACACCAGCACAATTGCAGCAACAAAACCTTGCACAGGAGACCTCAGTCCACACTGAGGCTTGTGAGGTGCTATTTTTACTTTGCTACTGGTCTGCTTCAGGATTTCAGCATTCAACTTCTCTAAGTAATATTGCTGAGGACCTTCTCAATGAAATAACCAACTGGTGATAGTTAAGATAGATGTTATTTGCCCTGGAAAATATCCTTTTCACATATACCCACAGTAGCAGTGCTATGCCAGTATAGCCATGTCAACGGAGTAAATGTTTGCCTTGAATAAAAATATCACAGGAAAATTTCTCCCTCTACAGACAATATCATACACAAGAATTTCCAGGAAAAGGCTAACAATCACTGCTAGCTATTTTGCTGGATGGGTTTCCCAAAATTTGGACTTAACTAGAGTGCTTTGCACTGGCTGCTGGCAGCTACAGAGCTGACAATTCTTCACCTAAGTGCTGATCTGATCCTGTCTTCTCCTCTGCTTTGGTGCTCCATGAAGGCAGCTTTAATTGAAGGCAAACAGCATAAAAGAAATGCTGAGTAACCATGAATCAAGCCCTACTATTTAGTAGGCAGAAAACGTGGAAGGCTTCCTGGGGGTGCTGTGTGATCCATAAACCCACACTCACACTGACAAAGCCCACTCACAGATCATTTATTCAGGACCTCTTTGCTTCCTGCCACATCAGGGTGCACTGGGGAGAAGTAACACCCAGACAAATGATTCAGCATGCACCAAGTCAAAAAAAAAAAGTACTTCTCCCTATTTGATTCTTCACCAGCTGTCAGATTAACAACCCTCATTTTCCATCAAGCCAAGCATGGAGAGGAGGTTTTTCTTAGGAAAGGACAAACCCTAAATTCCTCGAGCACCCTAACCTGTTACCAGTGAGTAAGCATTGACTGTCTTAGGTCTGTGCAAGCATTAGATGCTCTGGAAGTGACCAGAAGGAGGCTGAGTGAGATTGCTTTTAGTAATGTCCCTGCTTTTTGAATCAGAAATAAATTCAATACCTTTGGAGATGGGTAAAGGAAACACCCAAACACTGGGTTTGTGTCCCAAACAAGATCCAAACTGGCAGAGAGTGGCTGCACCAAATCCAAGTTTCTGAGCACATTCCCTTCAGCCCCAAAGCAGGGAACCCAGAATAGCACCAGGGTGATGCTGCATCGTCTGTGAAGCTGCTCAGACAACAGTAGCAGGCTGCAAGCTGCAGCCAAAATCCTCCTCAACACAACGATCTCACTGAGCAGAGGATGTTCCAGGCAATAAATTTATAAGGACTGTCACAAAATCAGCCTGGAAAGGGCAGAAGATTCCCAAAGAGGCATCCCAAGGTCAATGCCAGTAAAGCAGAGGATTCTCTTCGTGAGACAGCAACACCCAAAGTGCTGAGGGGGACTTAAATTTTTTTTCAGCCTGACAGAATTTCTATTATTTCTAAATACCTCAAAAACTCCCCATAACATGAATCCACATATTCAACAGTTGTGTGCCAAAACGTGAATGCCAATTTTTTTAATAACCAGAAGTCTTTATAACACTGCTAAATCAAAATTTAAAAAACCAGAACAACTAGGCCACAGAGCAATTTAAGCCACTACATACATGCTATTATCCATAACTAACAAAATAAAAGTTATTAGCATGCTACAAAATATGCCAAGGTAATTTTTAAGATTTTTTAAAATTAATTTTATGGTGTTACCCAGACTTTCCATGACTTAAAAGATTCGGTGTGAAATAAACAGCTCTGTTTGTGACATTAGTTGATAACTTTGAGATAAAATAGAGCACTTGGCACCACATTTTCTACAAGGAAAAGCTCATGTAGGCTACTTATTTTCCTTTTTCCATTTATGTCTAAATGCTCCCTACCAAAACTATCAGCTTTTTTTCTGCCTTTTTCCCTGCAACAATTGCTCTCTATATCTCTGACTTCATGCTTTTGAAAGAGTAGATGACAATATTTTTTAAGAAAATCATAGAGAAACGCAAAGCAGACAGCATCTATACCGACTCAGTGTTCCAGCATTTTGTAGGAGCTAGACAGAGATGTTTGCCTTGAAGAAAAGAAATAGGATCCCTGGTGGTAGCAAAAATATATGACCACATTCTGTTTTGTTGGGTTTTTTTTTTAATCAAATAAGCCAAATATAATAATAGGGACATTTTATTTCCATTTGACATTAAAGTTTAAAAAAAAAAAAACATTTCATGAGATAGTGCTTCTAGAATAGAAGAATAGTAGACTATTTTAGCCTGTTTCATTCTAATGAAAAAGCAATTTAACAGCATCCTCAATCTTGCTTAGACTGGGAAACAAATTAAATCTGACACTTTCCAATATTTTTCTGATTTCTAGACCAGACTAACTGGATATCACATAGGTGAACAGAATCTCTGGGAGGTTTTTTGGATAAGGTGTAAGATCTTAAAATAATGCTAAACAATGTTCAAATGACAGGCAAAGTTATGAACAATTTTTGCTTGTTTAACTTAGAAACGTGAGGTGAGCTACCTGGAGTTTATTGAATACAGTTACAAATACTTTTCTCCTCAGTCTATCACAAAGCTTTTTGCAGGTCAGCAACAAATCTGTCACTGTTTTAAGCTCTGGAAATCAGGACAATGGAAACCCAGCAACTTTTAAGCTATGATGAATGTCAACACTGCTTTTTTCAGTTTTTACGTGTGAGGGAACTGAGGGACACACAAATCACTGACTCTTAGTGAGCAGACACAAACTGGAGAGAGCAGGACTCCTGCTACTGCTCAACCAAAAATCCATTAAAAATAACCTCAACATACATATTTCTTTACAGCACGAGCGTTGACATTTTTCAGACACCCTCATGAATGAAAATGGCAAATGGAGCCAACCCACACTGACAGAGAAACACATTTAAACTCCCACCTCTCACAGCTGAGATGACCACGACCCACAGAGCATCACCAACCAACTGCAGAAGGCTTCAGCCCATGCACCACACCTCTCAGAAGGCTACAAGGAGCTGCCCTGGCTGTCCTTCAGCCTTTTATAGCCCTCCTGCAGTGCACCTGTGTGCCCTCTGCTCCCGGTGTGACTGGGCAGCACCCCTGGGCTGGCTCATTATCGTTAATTGTAATCACCTGTGCTGCACAGCTGGCGCCAATTAGGGATCAGGCTCAGCTGCAGCCCCTCTCCCAGTCACCACCAGCTGTGTGCCCACACCCACCCAGTACCACCAGAATACACCCGAATATTTCTACCACGTCCAGTCTAGCTCCTGTTCCCCTTCATCCTTATCTAGAATCCTTTTACTCTAAACCCCAAAGCACCTCATTAAATTCCTCATTAAAGCACCATTCCATTTACACAGAGGGCAGCTAATGTCATCAACCAAAACCAGTCTAAATCCATGGCAGATTTATTAATTCCCAAATAACCTGGAAGCAGCCTCATACCGTCAGCCTCGCATATTGACACTAACAGTGAAAAAGTGAACACACCTCACTGCTCTTCCCATATTTATGTAATACAAATTGATGTCACAACTTGTAGCTCAAATATCTCCTCTCATGAATTATTCCCCTTCATTAACTCCACATATTTCATCCTAAGCCACACAAGTCAGCAGAAGCAGCCTCACTGAGGGTTTCTTGAATGATAGCGCTTCACAGTCTCTCTGTCACTGCTGAGCCACTGCATGACTTAATACATGGAATTTAAAATGGTTTTCTTTAGTGGTCAGATGCAGAAGCAGCAAATGGCACAACCTACATGCTGTTAATCCCACATATTAAAGCTTTACATTCCTGTGCTTTAGAACCCTGGGTATCTCCTGAAGCAGGGATAAAATAATTTCTCCATGGGCTTTTCATTATTTTCTGACCACAATCCCACCAATTCTTCAACACTCTTCAAAAGGTTAGGTGAAAAGGTATCCTGATTTGTAGCCTTGAGTTCTAAAGGCAATGGCAGTGTCATATTTCTATATGAAAATACCCTCTCCCTAATATCTTTCCTGGTACTGACACGGGCTACTGTAAATAACAGACTTTTTAAAAAACCAAGCAAAAACCTCTTTGCTGCTTTGGGTCTTTTGTGATGTTTCTACTCCATGTGCCCAGTTGGCTTCAGCACTTCATTTTCTAATATATAAAAACATAGCAAAAATATACCAAAGTGATAAAAACCTACTGCTAGATCTCAAGAGAGCACCTAGCTCTATACCCAGATATTTATGGGTAAATAAAGCTGTGCTTTTATTACCCAAACTGCTGCCTCATGTCTGTCCCAAATGATTTGCTTAGAACTAGTGTCAGCACAGCTGCGAAACCCCATGGAATTCACTGTTCTGGTACTTACACCAGCTTCTACGGCTAAATTCTTTTTTTAGGTTCTGGCCATGCCTTTCTGTACGTGCCCTAAGAATCATCTTCCTTACTATTAACATCCACTGGAGATCTGTTGGAAAGCCAGATAACAATTATTTAGTTAACCCACAAAACCTTTGTATGGGCATTAACAGGTAATTTGAGGCTTTTTTTTTAGATATCACTAGCACCATCATAATTTGAAACAAAGAAATTATAAATTCAAGGTACAGGTGTTCTGTTTATTACTATCTTTGTTCTAAAAACTAAAAACTCCAAGAATAATTAGGGTGTGCTGTTACTATCTAGACATGGAACAAATTAAGGCAGGTCAAAATTTCGTATCTCCTCCCTGATAAATCCATTACTGTCCTGAAGACTGGAAAAGACCTTCAAGATCATCCCAGCACAACCCCCAAACCAGCACACCACCCAGGCACCTCTTGAACACACAGCAGAATTTATTTTAAAAAGCCAACCAACCAAAAAGAGTAACTTTTGAGAGACATTCTGGTGACCAAAAAAGAGTGACAGACTTTGGAGAGATGTTCTGGTGACCAAAAAAAATATGACAGACTTTTGAGGGACGTTCTGGTGACCCAAAGGTCGTCTTGGGTTTTTCCCCTAAATGAAGAGACAGATTTGAGGGGGTTTGGTTTTACTTATTTATTTAAAACAAAGAACAGTTTTGGTAATTTGGGGTTGGGGTGAGATGAGAAATAGAGTTTGAGGGAGCGGGGGGAAGCACAGGTGATTCCCGGGAGAAGACAGGTGACAACCAGGATTGCACAGGGCACTCCCGGGATAGCACAGGGCATTCCCGGGATAGGACAGGGCACTCCCGGGATAACTCAGGGCACTCCCGGGACAGCACAGGGCATTCCCGGGATAACTCAGGGCACTCCCGGGATAGCACAGGGCATTCCCGGGACAACACAGGGCATTCCCGGGATAGGACAGGGCATTCCCGGGACAGCACAGGGCACTCCCGGGATGGCACAGGGCATTCCCGGAGTAGCACAGGACATCCCTGCATAACACAGGGCACTCCCGGGATAGCACAGGGCATTCCCAGGACAGCACAGGGCACTCCCGGGATAGCACAGGGCATTCCCAGGACAACACAGGGCACTCCCGGGGTAGCACAGGACATCCCTGGATAACACAGGGCACTCCCGAGCTCCGGCGCGGCCCCAGCCCCGGTCAGTGCGGGCCTCCCTTCAGTCGCGCCGCCGCCGCCGCTCTGCAGCCCGCAGAGCCTGCAGCGGGCCGCGGCCCTCCGCTCACCGGCAGCGCCGGGGGCGTTCGCTCAGCACCGGCCCCGGGAAACACCGGAAAACACTGGGATTCACCGGGAAGCGCCGGGGAACACCGGGCCCCTCAGGCCGGGGCCGCCCCCTCCGCGCCGCCAGGTGTCGCTGTCGCCGCCGCCAGCCGGAAGCGCCGCTCCGGCCGCGCGCGGGCTCTGTGGTGAGGCGCCGTTGATGGCCGCGGCCCGCCGGGCCGCGCGGACGCACGGAACCCACGGCCGGGACCGGCACGGCGAGACACAGCCCGCACGGCGGGACACACACCGCGGGGAGGTACCGGCACGGCGGCACGCAGCCCGCGGGGAGGTGGCGGGGCGGCCCTGAGGGCGGGCGGCCGGCAGCGGAAGGACCGGGCCTTCCTTTCCCCGGGACATTGTTAGGCCGGCCTGGGGCAGGCTCCTCCTCGGCGGTGCTGCCCCTCAGAGAGCTCGGGCCGGGCGCTGAGCGCTGGGTAACGTGGGCCAGGTGCACACACAGACCTCGGGGATGGCGCTTCCGAGCGCTTTCCTCTTTCCGCCGGGGAGAGCCCGCAGCAAAAGCGGCCGCGTGCTCCTCCCACGGGGGGCAGAAACTGCAGAAGCTCCCACCAGGAATTGCTGCGGATTGATGGATGAGATCCCCAAGTTCCGTCAGCAGCCCTGTCATTTGAACCTACCGAGGTGACAGACGTGTTGTGCTTTTAATATAGGGAATGTCACATAGCATAGTCAGCGGGCAGAACAGATACCTGACTTTTTTTCCTTAGAAGACAAATTAGGTTTCTCAATAAGAACATTTTCCAAGAGTCCTGACTTACAGTCCACGTGCAAATGTTGAAAATTCAGACTATCACTTGTATATCGGCGTGTTGTGTTTCAGCCGCACACACGAGCCCCACCTTCCACAGCAGGAATCGGTCAAAAATGCACGTTAGCACTGGCAGCAGGCTGGGTGTAACAGACTTGAGTAAAGTCACTTGGTATTGCCTGAATTGCTGTTCAGATGTTAACTCGGCTGCAGTGAACTTTGGTCATTAACAGCTCCAGTTACCTTGGCTTGAAACACTGACTTTGTGCAGCTAATAAAAAGATATTGTCGTTAGATCTGGTTCAATGAGATGGTGAAGTTTGATAGGTGGTCTTTTAAAAAAGATTAAAAATCATTCACACACCAGCTACTGTGAGGAATTTTACTCTCTCCCAGACACAACCAGTACACTGCTTTTCCATTTTTCTGGGTTTTGCCTTTTCAGAACAGGATGTAGGTGAGCATAAACATTCCAATTAAGATACACTCATTGTAATTAACACTCTTGGAGGATTTAGAGCAAGTGATTCCTTTCTTTTGGTAGAGGTTTGTTTTTTAAGTTGTGGTGGAAAATAGTGCAAGGTGGGCTCGGGCTGTGGTGTGTTAGGGCCAGCACTGGGCTAGCAACAAACAGGGTGTGAGACCTAAATTATTTTTACTTTTAACCCAGTAACCAATTATCCGTGTCCTGCAATGGGGACTTTTTTATCTAATGACACAAAACCACCCAAAGCCATGGAGGAGAAGGTGAAGAAGGACCAGCCTCCACCCTAAAACCTCCATCTTGCTTTAGATATATTGCTGTATTCTAAAACCTTAAACTCCCAAGTCTTCCAGCCTGTGATATTACACACAAACTACACACCCATAATCCCAGGTCTATCATTCAATTCTGGAAGTCTTTCCTGCAGTCTTAGGTCAATGCAGTGTTCTCTTGGGGGTCAGTGCCTGGCAGCACAGAAAGGCTGAAATTCTCAGCAGCCAGGGTTCCAAATCAGTCTGTAGTGGCTCACTTGGCATTTGGTAATTTAATTTGGTATTAGTGTATAAGTGTGAAATAACTGCCCAACAGGGGGCTGCACACAAAGGCCACATGACCCCAAAAATGCACACATCTGGAAGTGCCAGTCTTCGTGCATAGCCCAGCCTGGCTCTTGGAAAGGCTCAGGTTGATCCAGGGTGTTGACCTGCACCTGATACAGCTGGGAAAAACGTACAGGAAAGTGCTGCTGGATGGGCACTGCTGACTGACACCAGCCAGCCTGTGCAGCCCACCTCCTGCAGCTTTCTTCCCCCTTAGAAACTCCTTAGGTGAATTGTGTAGCCAGCAGCAGTCCCTTTCTGTGGGCAGTCAGACTGGGGGTTGTCCCAAGAGAGGGGGTCCCCAGGAAAACCAATGACCAAATCTGTGTGAACAATTCATCCACCTTGCTCCCAGATTGCTTTTGAGACAGTCATGCTGCTAAACATTTTGAACAGATACTTACTTTAGCCAGAAAAAAAAAAAAGCCTCTGAAAGGAATAGGAAATGCATGGTTTAGTTCTAGAATAAATTTTAGTTTTATTTGGAGTAGAAGGCTATAATTTCTTTACATGTTTTTTAAATTAGTTAAATCTAGTCTGTCACGCTTATGGATTAAAGTTTGCACTGCAAATCTGATTGATTTTAATGTTTTCTCTAGGGAGATCTTCACAGAAACTCCTAAAGGCTTCAAAGATTTATTTTGGGCAAAATAAATGAGATAAGTTGTTTTGATAAAGTAAAATGGATCCTTGTTCAGTTGGAGTTCAGCTCCAGGCTACCAATGAATGCCACAAGATCTATTACACCCGTCACACGGGCTTCAAGACCAAACAAGATATCTCTTCCTCTGACCTCCTGCTGCTTCAGCTGAGGACTGGGATAACCCTGTCAGAGAACAACACAATCTGCCTCCACCATGCCAAAGTTTACATTGAGAGGTTTGAAGACTTACAAAAATCCTGTTGTGATCCCTTTAACATCCACAGAAAAGTGTCAAAGAAAAACTTGCGAGCAATTGACTTAGACGATGCGGCTTTTCTGAGTGCCAAGTTTGGGAGGCAGTTTGTTCCTGGTTGGAAGCTTTGTCCCAAATGCATGCAGATAATAAATGGAAATGTGGATGTGGAACCTGAGGAGCGACAAAGGAGAAGGCTGGATCCAGATGTATGTATATGGATCAATTTTTCCATCCCCTCTGAACTCTGCAAGCTATTACAGTTCATATAACTACTACACAAATTAAATTATTCTCTCATAGAAATAATAAAGGATGTAGTCTTTTAGATGTGCAGGAGTTTGCTGTATTTAAACCTTTGTTTGGAGAACCTTAATCTTCTCTAATTAAATAATATGGCCTCTAAGTTTTGAAAAATTGTGTCTACTTATAATTTCATGTAAATACCAGACTGCTAATGTTCTGGTATTTAGACTTAGACTTCGCTAAGACTCTTCCCTATGCTTTTCCCGTACTTGACACTTTTGTATTTGAATGCACCATGTTTCTTTAACCAAGAGACAGGTCACCCAAAGGTGGAATACAAATAGTGATGTAAAAAATCAAATTTGGTAAGCTGCAAATACATGTCACACTTACTGGAATGCACGTAACATCAAAATCTATAAATCAGCACTGTTCATAGTTGTTACATTTGTCCTTTACTCTTCCAGTCTATTCAGATAGTAAAAGGAATCAATATTTTAAGCTGTTACTCAAGCCATGCAAACAGCAAACTCCTGTGCTTGAAACTGCGTGCTGCAAAAGTTGCTTCTGAAGATGTTTCCAGTTAAAAAGGAAAAAAAGGCGTTTCTGTTGCAGTTCATTACGAAATGAGCCTGCATGGAGGTGCATTAAGTGTACTCCTGGTGCCTGGGCTCTGAAGGCCGTGGCATTTGGTCAGGGGCACTGATGAACAGGTGTGGGAGGACACTTCTCCAGGTGCTGAGCTTGGAATGTGGCTGGTGCCTAGCTGGGTGCAGTGTTCAGGCTCTGCACAGGGAATCTGCACCCTGAGCAAAGAGGAGTTGCATTGTAGGAGCTGTTCCCCTGCTTTGTTTTTCAGTTCTATGCCAGTGGGATTAGGAGGATGATTTGAAAGCATTGATTAAAACTGCTACTACAAAGCTTGTTTTACTGGGGTTGGAGACAGGTGTAGTTCACCAGCATAAAGATTTTAAGTTGTTTCTCCTGGGAAATCATAGATTCATAGGTAGAGAATTCATCCAGCTTATTACAATATCCTTGACTGGATGTTCTGTTAAGAATGAAGATTTGTATTTATAACTAAGTGACATTTTCTCTTCCTTCAGGGGCGTACAGCTAAGGCTTTAAAGTCTCTCCAGTTTGCTAACCCAGGACGACAGACTGAGTTCACTCCAGAGACCAGTAAAAGGGAAAAAAGAAGGCAAACAAAAATCTCAGTGTTTAATTCAGACAGGTAATTTGTTTGCTGTAGTTACATTAACTTTCATTTGAAAATAAAATAGCCTTGATGGTCAGCCTGTAACATTATCTATATGGACGTTTGTGTGTATGGTTCTTGGTTTTAGGGATGTTGAATATCCCTCTCATTCCTGAGATAAATAGAAGATAAAACTTAGCTTACAGTTCATATTTCAGGCAAACACAAAAAGGTGTTTGTGAGGCACAATACTACACAGACCATAGATGTAGCTATTAACACATGCATAAACTAAAATTCTGATAAGACAAATTTGAATACTGTAAGATCAAGTAGGCTGCACTTAAAATATTGGTCATCATCTTTCTGTAAACTCAGTAATTACACTTGGTAAACAAAAGTGTGCAAGTTAGGACCTTACCTTCCTTTTGAAAAACAAAAAGTTAATATCCAAACTGGATAATACTGGATAACAAGTTACAACCTTCTAATGTGACTGAAAAAAAAAGACATTTTCTATTTGTCAAAATATACAAGAAATAATCACATAAGTGCGTTGTATCACATGAAGTGTACCTGTACCAGACAGAAACAGACACTAAATGTGCTGCTCACCAACTAAACATCCTTCCCTCTGTTTCTCCTGCTTAGTTTGGGCACAGAGTGGAGATACAGTTAGGACTGAGAAACGTTAGCAAATACAGTAAGGTATCTTTGAAATTAACAGTGTTAAAGTGAACACCTGAAGAATGCAAACTTCCCTCCTGTCCTGGTTTTGCATGGGAGGCATTGACAGAAGTGATGCAAAGCTTTTAGCCACTAGAAGGCTGTACATGCCTCTGTAAAAAACACATGTTAAAGATAAAAGAAAACTTCCTTTCTGGGCACTTCCTTTTTTCCTTTCTGGACTAAAAAAATCAGCGATTTGGCATCAAAACAAAAAGGGGATTTTAACAGGGAAAATACCTGTTTGTTTTTCATTGTACAGGCAAGTTATCCCAGCCAAGAGTAAGGTGTATGACAGCCAGGGGCTGCTGCTGTACAGCGGGATGGACCTGTGTGACTGCCTGGACGAGGATTGCCTGGGCTGCTTCTACGCCTGCCCCAAGTGCGGCTCCAACAAGTGCGGCACCGAGTGCCGCTGCGACCGCAAGTGGCTCTACGAGCAGATCGAGATAGAGGGCGGGGAGATCATCAGGAACAAGCACATGGGCTAGGGCCATGGGCATGACTCCATCCTGAGCGGATGGGCCACGCTTCGGTTCAACACAGCACATGCAGTGTTTAGTTTAGTTTCATGGAAGCTCTTGGGACTTGTCAGGACCACGTGACGAATGTGCTCACTTCCACAGTAA
This sequence comes from Pyrgilauda ruficollis, assembly GCF_017590135.1. Lineage (NCBI taxonomy): Eukaryota > Metazoa > Chordata > Aves > Passeriformes > Passeridae > Pyrgilauda > Pyrgilauda ruficollis. The sequence goes on along the minus strand of NW_024510099.1, from coordinate 349,679 downwards.
TTTTCAGCGTGGTTGTGGACATAACGGTTCTGCTGTCTTTTCACACTTGAGTTCTGCACTGTAACTGCTTCTTACTCATCCAGGTGGGATCTCACTGAGCAGCTGTAGTCAAGTACAAGGTGCTGAATTCTAATGCGATCTATCCTGAGCCACTCACTATTCTTTCATACATTGTTCTGTGGAAGGTACCATCTCTGTGTATCCCTCATTTCTCCTTCTCAAATTCAGGACCTCGCAGGTTTTAATCTGTTCTATGTCAAAGTTCTCAATGAGTTGACATGCAGTATTAATAGAGTTCTCTTTCTAGTATTAATAGTGAATACTGTCTCTTCCATAGAGTATTGAAGCTACATCTGATCAATCCAATCCTGTTCACTTAAAAAGGAGTCAGAAGCATTTAGGTGTTCAGGTCTCATCCCAATTAGTGGGATTTGAGGTCAAGTTATCCTTATTAATTCATAAGGATATGAATTCATACAAATTTATATTAAAATATTGAAATTAACCTGTCAAGGCATTGTGTTAAAGTAATAAGTAATACTCTTGGTTTCTGTAGAAAGTAAAATATAAGTAAAATTGTTGGTTTCTGTAGAACAAAATTAAAATAATTTTGCTCTGTTATCAGTCTGTAATTGGACTGAACCAGTACTTCAGCAGCCCTCTCCCAGTTTTTTTCTTTTTACTGATTTTAAAGGTTTAAATGCAGGTGAAATGAACTTGAGTGTCTGTTTCCAAACCAAGATTATCTAGACTGTTACCAAAAAACCCAGATGAATGGAAAGTATCTTCAGTTGATACATTCTCTGTCCTCATAATATTAAACTTTTACACTATAACGAGGCTTTTGGAAAAGCTTTATAAATTAAATTTTAGTAACATTTTCATTCTTTGTATTTTTGTTGTGTTTTGTATAAATTTCCTATCCTTTGATGACTTGGAAGATCTGCATGTTTGTTGGGTCACATTATTTCAATAATACTGTTAAGTTCATGCAGACTTACTTGGTAAAGTTGTATAACCTTGCAATGTGCTCAGCAGATCTTTCTCTGTTCTGGTGTCATGAATGTTGCCTTGCCAAAATCCAAAGTTGTGCTTTGACTTATGCTGACATCTGCTGGTCCTGCTGGAGTATAAGCACTGAGATGCTACAGTTTTATTAAATCTGTTCTAAAAATAATCAGACTCTTTTTTTTTTTTTTTTTTTTTTGGTCAGAGCATTGGCAGTTGTTGCAGTGGATATCTCTTCTGTTTCATTTTTTAAGCAATCTTTTGACTTAGGTGAAAATATAAACAGGTAACTTCCAGGAGAGTGAGAGGGGAGAAGCTGGTTGAGTCATGTCATTTAAGTGTGGTTTTTTTTAATTAGCCCAGAGTTGGCAGTACCCACTGTTAATAAACTTAACAGGCTTCCATGTGTGTGATGAGTGCAATCCCTTCAGGCCCACAGCCAGATTTTGGATTCACTAACTACCAGTAATTTAAGGTGCCTAGAGTACAGAGTATTAGAACTGTATTTCTCCACCTCCATGAAGTCTGTGCAGAGGTAGTACATTCAGCTCTCATTTTACAGCTGCACTAGCAGGTGATTACTTTCCCAAATAAAACACTTGTTTCCTAACAATGCAAACAGTGAGCACTGTCCCTAAGGTCACTTAGGGTTTAGGTTTTTTTCTGGTAAAAAAATGACATTTTGGTGTTGGCTGTTCACATGTTCTCCTAACATATTTAAGACATTTCCACTTAACTGCATTTCCTAACATGCCTAGCCTGTAGTGTGTCACTGAGTTCAGTAGCATATTTTTATACAGTTCCATGTGCCCCACAACCATTTTCCTCTTAAAAGACATTGTTACATGTCAAACTTTACCAACTTGCTAGATTTAACCAGCTTACAGCATGAATTTCTCTTTTTGCTGTTTTTTATAAGCACAACACAAACTATTTTGTCATCATCTAACGTGAGTATGTGTGACTCCCAGCAGCACACGTACCCTCTGCCAGAATTACTCACAATTAAGCCTGTTAAACAGGACAGTGTTTTAATAGAGCCAAAGGAAACAATTACTTTCCATAAAATCCAAAATCCATAACCACTTGAAGCTCTGCATGCAGTGAAGCTAACTGCAGGTGTACCTCAGTGGCTGTGTTAAAACTTCCCTTTTGGTATTAATTGCAAAAATTTACGTCTTGGCAAAGTTTACACGTTCAAGGGACAAAAAGCAATGACAATAAAAGACTGGTTTATGAAGAATGCATATCCTGTGAATCAGTTTGGGTTTATTGAGCAGAAACCCCAGAATTATGTAAGAAATCAAGCTAGTCCTTAACACTACTTTCTCACACAGAGCAAACTTCACTTCAAGGTTAGAAAATGGTCAAATTTAACATCTTCAAAAGCCAGTGAGGGTTCTTCTGTTGACCCTGTGAGAATTGCTGCACAAACCTGTGGTCAGACCAGAGACAGGATGTGCCCTTTTGTAAAGCTGAACATTTAAAACCAATTAACTATCCCTTGGGATAATTTGTGTTAAATACTCAAATAACAATATAGTGCGTCAGGTAATTAACTCCGAGAAGCTTTACACTAACTTTTTCAGAATTATGCTACAAAAAGACATTTTTCTTTGGGAGTATATTATAGCCTTATCCTTAGACACAGCATGAATCTGGGTTTTTTAATCAGTTAATTCATTACTTCAGTAACAAACGTAAGACAACTTCTAACTTTTGAATCTCTTACCATTCAATATATCAGAGCTGGAAGTAGACAGATCTATACAAAAATTGTAATTTTGTAAATCCAGAAGTCAGAATTAAAGCTTCTAAAGGGAAAGAATAAAGCAGTTAAGGTGACAAATTTGTACCTATTTTAGATCTATTTTAATGTTCCTTTTATCCTTTTCTCATAGGCATTACTCGTATTAGCCAGCATGGACAACTACAGAAACCCTCTCACTGAAATCCCATAGTGACAGAGCTCCAGAGGGGTTCAGTGGGTATCTGTCCCTTGGTGTGTGACAGAAAGAGCTACAGCAGCCAGCATCAAGGCCTGAGTTCTCAGTCTCATGGCAAAACACAAACACACCATTGCCAGCTGTCATTTGTTCTCCCCTAAAATTCACCCTTTTCTTTTGTCGTATTTTTGTCTCAAGAAATGCAGTTCCAGCATTTTTCAGCTGATCTCTCAGTGGAATATAGGGTGTGCTGACATATGGTAGTTTGTCCCTCGTGATCCAGGTCTTTTTTCCAATAACTCCTCAGCAAACATTCTGAAAGCTTTGTTCATTGTTATACTGGTTTCTGACCTATACCGCACTAATGCAGCTTTAAATAAAGGCTCCTTCAGACACTGCTCTCCAAATTATACATTCCTTTAAATCCAGCTGATGGCAGAGGAGCAGTCCATTGAAATTAATATATTCAAAGATCATTAATTACAAGTTGCATCTAATATTCACCAAGGTGGAAGCCATAACCAGAACTACTGTTACTAGGTTTCAAATCAAATAGAGAGCAGTTAGATTTCAAATCATCAGCTGTCCTCCAACATTTTTAAAAAATACTGCAGGGAGGTGTGAACCCTGGCCATTAAACTGCCCAGTTCACTGCTGGAAGGAGTTTTGTGCCATTATCCCTCTCTGAAATAGGGAATTTCCGTGTTTCAAGTCCCTCACACCCAGCAGAGGGCATCAGCTTACTGCAAACCGGTCCATGAGTTCCGTGGTGTGCCTCCAAGAGATGCGACCCCAGAGCTGGGGATTCCTCAGACAGGAATTCATGGAAGCTTTCAAAAATCGAGCACAGGACAAGAGAAGTGTCACCCACAGCCACGAGGCTGCAGTAGAGCTGACTAAGGCGCAAGATTTGCACTTAAGAGGAATTGATTTTCTTTTTGGGCTTGAAAGAGCTTCGCACCCAATCCCCACACACCTCGATGATTGCTAGTCCTTTCAGAGGAGAGCAGCACACTTTTAGAGATACATTTGAATTTTACTTTCCACTATAAAGCTTGGCTTAGATCTCCTGCCTGAATATAGCCTCAGAAATGCAGTATTGGGTAGCCAAGGTGGCACTCACAGCAGGACTCTGCTGTCATGGGCAGAGTGGAAAACTTTCCCAGACAAACAGGGAAAATTCCCCAGACAAACAGGGACAGCATTTTACCAGAGCAGCTACAACAGCAGCCAGAAGCAGCCGAGCCTGAGGCTGGGGTAGGGACAAGACAAGAGAGGGACTTCCCCTGGTTCTCCCACCATAACCAAGTGGTGAGAAAATTGCCCTAATTTTTCTCTTCTTCCCTTCAGTAGCCCTGTGCATTTACTCAGCAGCAGATTAAATCCGGATCACACACTAAGTGACTTGGCTTTCTAAGCTCTAGTTAGGACAGCATTAACAACTTGTGTCATAAGCTCAGGTCTCCATCTCACCCACAGATGTCAGCATTACCTACTGCAACCACTCCATGCAGAGCTCCAGCCGGCAGCCTCAAGTAAAAGCAATTCTCTTCTATCGTCTTTGAATTTCTCCTTGTTATTCTTCCCGTTTTTCTTGCTTTTTAACTGATAGGTCTACCTACTTTTGAATTGATTGTTTTAGCTGCTGAATTAGAACCATGAAGTAGACAACATCAACATTTTAAAAAGAATATATATATGTATGTATGTATACACCACCAAGCACCAGCAGTGCAACTTGGGTAAGCTGGTTACCAGCACCATCACAACTTAAATTCTCAAAGAGAAGTCACTGGGAATTCAAAGATCCTACTCAATTCACAGCTCTTAAGGCCTCACAAGTCATCTGAGAAATATTTTAGAATAACCACTTGGCTTAAAGGTAGAAAATAAGATTTTAGCAAATGTCAGTAACATAAGTTTTCATAATTCACCATTTCTTTTCCTAGTTAATCTTGCATTAGAGTACCTTTATAATCCAGGTGAAAATGAGTTTTCTTCTCACTTCATCCATTTTCTGTTGTAAGTTTGCAGCATGCGAAAAAACCACCCCCAAACCCCATAAACAACCCAAAACCCCACCCTCAAGGCTCCAAGCTGCTCCTCTCCTTCTGTTTTATAACATGGTAGTGCTCTCCCAGCTGACTTGCTTGTCAGTTTTCAATCAGATGGGCTGGATCTTGACAGCTGGCTTCAATGCTCCTGGAACTTCTCTCTTAACCATCTCTTTTTAGCAGTCATTATAATTAGAGTGATTATATTTTGGCTTAGTTTTCATTTGTTATCTTTGTGCTGCTTCCTGGGAGTTTCACTTCAGTCTCTAAAAAAGAGAAAAAATTAAGAGATAGTTCTCTGCTAAATACACCTGTGCAGGATGCCAAACCTCCAGCAGGCTCCTTAAATTGTCAGCCCTGAGGGAGCCCCAGACGTCAGCTGCACTGTTCCATGTCTCACCAGTGAGCTCCAAATAACAGTCCTGGGGATTTGGGTGGAATTTCTCAGAGCAGTGAAGGAAGCCAAGCAAAGAGGTGTGTTCTGCCCAGGTGAAGTGCATCAGGATGAAATGCTGAGACTGACAGACCTGTTTGGACAAAGTCACCACTCACCCTCACTGGTTATGTGTGGAACAGGAGGAGAGATTGTGCCCAAGATCTTGTGATCCTGAGGAGCCACCATGGAAAGCAGCTACAGAGTGTACACTTAAAATAAAATTGCCTTCTGTTGTGGGATTCCCAAAATAAAATGCTGGGTAACCTTTGCAGGATTGTTCCCTAAAGATCCAGAGAAGCCTGAAGTGCCAAATGCCTGGATCTGAACTTATGTTTCCCTCGGGATGAAGCTTGGAGATGGGGACAGGGCAGCCAGACAGGCACCAGCAGAACAGATGACTTTCCTTGTGCTTTCTGTTGGACGTGGTCAGTGTAAACAAACTGGGTAGAAAGCAGTAATTTATACTAGGAAAGTTGGTTATATCTCCAGACAAAACCAGAATTTTATTTTTCACAAGAGGTTTTCTTCCTATTGGGTTTGAGTGTTTGGTTTTGCTTTTATCAAAAACCCTAGAAAGGCCAAATTAACCTAGCGTAGCCTGTGCCAACCACCTCTGCTTTATGACTCCCCTGTGTTAATTTCTTGTCTGTGAGCTGCTGACTTCTTTAAGTACAGATTGGGCTGGCTGTGGTTTGGAGCAGACAAGGATGCAGGGCTGCTGTCAGAGGACATCTGTCACAGGAGCTGCTGCAGAAAATGTCTGCAATTCCTTCTGTGCTGGGAGGAGCTGCAGCACCCAGCTCTGTGTGCACACTCCAGGCACCTCTGACCCAAGCTGGGCTAGCATGGTTTTCCTTGTGCACCCTCTCAGCACACCCTGCCTCCTGGGCTCGAAGTTCTGTTTTTGCTGCAGAGTGGCAGAACCCACCTCACTAACACTGTACCTGTAACTTACTTAATTTCTGTCTGCACAGTGCTCCAAATGGTGCAGGGCTGAGTCAGATCTCAGTGATGTGTGCGTGTGTGTGTGTGCACACGTGTGCTTGCAGGACTGTAAAATGCAGCTGATCCAGCCAAACTGGGAGAATCTCCTCTCTCAGAAATACCAGGTACAAGTGGCATTGGTCGAAGTTGCCACTGATCTGGATTAGTTTGAATCTGCCCAAGAAGGAAGAAGTAAAACCACTTTTCTGCCTGAGTGTGTGTTCTGTCCCACAGGGCATGAGGAAAGGGGACCTGCACTCCATTGTATTGACCTTAATAATTATTCAGGAGTTAGCTGGAAGGCTGGAAACTCTGCTTCTGCCTCTTCTGTGCTTCAGTGTGATTTTAAAGGCCCATCCATCACTGAGGTTCAGTTCAGTATTTGGACACCACCATGTGGAACAGAGAGAGCTTCTGCAGGAGCAGAGCTGGAGCCCTTTCCCTTTCCACATCTCTTCTTTCCACTGACACCACTAATTACTATTATATTACCACAATGTTATTTTTCCCAGCCAGCACTGGTTGCTGATGCTTCTCGCATGTCCAAAATGGCTACAGACATTTCAATTTTGTTTCATTTTTCTCTTTTCTTTGATGGAATTGCAGACAACATTTCTATTTGAATAAAAAGCAAATAACGCATGTCAGAGTATGCATCAGGGAAGCTCAAATTGGTTTTTTCCAGCTACGAATCTATTTCAAATAGGGTAATGCAATTAAAGGATAATTACTAGAAGTGCAAAGCCAAGGTTATGATCAGAAATGGTTACCCTTTCACTTCAAAGGGCTGTCTGACTAAATAAAACATTCCTGTGGGGCAAGTTACCCTGCATTTCTGCAGGTATTCAGGCACTACAAGTAGAGTGGCTCTTCCAGTATAAACTACCACTTTGGGAAAGGGGACAAATATAAGTGGCTTTATCACTGATTGATATAAGTTCACTGCTTGGTATAAGTTGACTTCAAGGTAGGATATTAATTAATAATACGTTAGTTTTTAATAAGCAGTATCATAACAAACTTTTAAATAGTACTGATGGTAAACTAGTCATACTTCCTTAGCAGTGAGCTTAGTTTGAGCTGCCATTGCTTTGATAAACAATCAGCAGCAAGATAAAGAAGCAAAAAGGTAATTCCAGTGTTCCCCAGGCTTTGCTCACTGAGCAGCTCATCCCAGGGGCTCTGTTCCCCAGTGTGGGGATCAGGTGTGGTGCAGGAGCTGCAGAGCACAGCTCTGAGCCCACAGCAGCTGTGGTGACCTCCTGTTGCCACAGGCAGGTCCAGGGGCCCAAACAACCTGGCACTGGTGATGTGGCTCTGGCTTTTTCTGGCCCTTCAGCTGCCTGCAGGGACACATTCCCTGTCCTTTCTAACAGCAAAGGACCTCAGCCTGAAACACTGCCAGAGGGTCCTCCCACCTTCCTGTGTCCTCCTGTACCCAACTGATGCCTCAGGTTTGGCATTTCTATTTTTCACATTCTGTGCTGCTTTAGTGTGTGGGTCTGGGCTTCACATCAGGGCATGGTGAGCTCTGTGCACAGAGCAGGGAGACAAAACAATTCCTGCTCCAGCTGGGCACCAAGGACAAATGATCCCAATCTCAGCCCCAAGAGCACAAACAGCGTGGGCTGGAGAGAGAAAAACAAGCAGGATGGGAGTGCAGGGGCTGAGCTGGAATTGGACACTGAACTGCAATGTGCACATGGAGCAGAGCTGATCCCAGGGAGAGACCCCGTGAGCGCTCGTGCATTTTGGGACCATTTGGGTTCATCTTGGGTGCAGCCCTGGCTGGGCTCTTGTGCTGCCCAAGGGGGATCCATGGAGGAGATCCTTGGAATGAATCCCTGCTTTATTCTGTAGCTCAGCCCAGCCTCTGCTCTGGGGCAGCCTGCACAAGGCATCACAGCCATGGCAGCGATGGAGCCATGGGGACAGCCCAGGGGGGAACTGGGGGATCCCCTCTCCCCTGGAGGGGTTCTCCCTCTGGGGTTTGGCTGTCTCCTGATAGGAGTGTTGAGGTGAGCCAGAAGTTCTCCAAAGTGCAGGGTTCCTCTTCCAGAGCTGACATCACTCCTGGGGAGCAGCAGGGCCGTGCTGTGCCCTGGCTCATCTCAGGGCCATCCATTGGGAATCCAGCTGTGACAGAAGTCCAGTTGTGCCAGCTGTGTCACCCACACAGAACTAAAAATGACTTTCCTATGGCACGAGCGTATGTTACTGACTATCACAAAGTATTGTCAGCCCCTGTGTCACTGCCAGGGCCTTGGGCAATGGGGCTTTTTCCTTCCGCTGCCTCAGAGAAGGCTAAAGAGGATCTAAAATAGTTGATAACTATGGGAGGTATGGTTATAGATGTGAGGGTGCTTCAAACTTCACTCGGATGAAGTAATGGACTCGCACCCTTCAGAAGTCCAGACCTGCTGGAAATTCCTGCCTTTCTGCAGCAGCCTGTCTGCTGCTATAATGCTTCAGTGTCAGAAATGATTAGCAAGGTTTTGCCAATCTCTTTTATTTAAGTGCAGGAAATAAAGCAGCAATCCTTTATTATTAGCTGCTTTATTGGACTGGTAATAGCGCCTAAAAAGGGTTGGGACTCCAATTTGCTCCTCTTGGAACCACTGTTTGCTGTGAGAGCACGTGGCCTCATTTCCTGCAAGGGTTTCAGAGGGACAGGGACTGAGTCTTGATCCTGTTTCATTTGTCTTCATCTTTTTCCTGGAGGTGCCTGGCAGGCAATGCAAAGTACCTGTTAACTGCACCGTGGCAGCAAGCCTCATTTCAGTGAGTGTTCCAAACCACTTGGGTGAAAGGCACTGGGTTTGGCTGTGCCCACTGGCTTTCCCCTGCCAGGCCCCAGAAAAAGGGTTTCATGATGTCTTGGGAAGCAGCTGAGCCCCACAGAGCTACACACCCCACATAACACAGAAAGGTTCAGCCCCTGCTGCTGTTAATCCCCTTGTGCTCCTCTAATGAGAAGCCAGATGGTGAAACTAAACACACAGAGAATTTGTTTTAAACAAATATAATAATATTAATAACAATAGCGACACGAATAATAATAGTAATGATGATGATAATAATTATAGTAATGATAACATATTTCCATTAAGTGATAAATTTTCTTTCACATGTCATGTGTCCAAAACATTTACTTTGCCTGCATCCCACAGTACCTGAGGCAGACAAAATTGCTCCTCTGTTTACAAACTGGGTAAATGGGGCAGAACAGCAGACCAGGAAATACTGAGCCCTATGGAGCAAATAGGGAGTGGAAAAGCAGCTGAGGTAAAGCGTTTCCCTCATTCCCTGGAGGTATTTCCCTGTCTCAATAACTGGAGGAATAATAAGTGGATAAATACAATATCTTATTTAGCTGTGTTGTTGTTGGTTGGAGCCCTTTGTCTGCAGCATACTCAGGAAAAACTTTGGGATTGATCTGGAGTGCACAAGCCTATTTTCTATTAAAGTGTATTAATGCCAGGTTCTGTGCAATTAGTGAAAAGTCAATTCCCATTACTAGTTAACATTATTGAGCATCTGCTTTCTTTAATAAAAACCTATGTCCAGCATAAAGACAATAAATCGATAGGCAGCCACTTTCTAAATCTATTCTGTCTCCTCCAAAAATGCAGAGAGTGCTGCCATTTGGAGTCAGAATGGATTTACAAGAAGAGATCCCCTGCAACTCCTTTTTGTTTTTTTCTCCTTTGGAAAAGCTTTTCTTTTTCCTAAGAGCTGTACACGTGCAAACTGCTGTTAAATTTTACATTCATTCAGCAGCATCTCAGCCTGGCTTGGCAGAAATCATAGAAAATGAGAGAAATTTGAGAGTCTCACATGTTTGAATCAAATAGAACTGTTATGATTTCTTTTTCTGTGAGGCTGGTGAGGCCCTGGCACAGAGAGCTCGTGGCTGTCCCATCCCTGGAGGGGTCCAAGGCCGGGCTGGATGGGCTCAGAGCAGCCTGGTGTGGTGGGATGCTGCCTTTCCAGGGCTCATGGAAAGGAATTAATTGCATCCTACCACAACAGCAGAGACTTCTGAGTGAGTGCCAGGAGCTCACCTAAAAATCAGACCTGCAATAGGTCTGCTAGGTGCATTTTTAAGCTTCTCTGTGTGCAGGTTTCATGTCTGGTTAGCCCTGAAATAAATGAGCAATGTTACTTGAAATTAACAGAAAATAAAACAGGAGGAAAAAAACCTTGTTTTTCTCGGGTGAGAAAAATGAAAGCTAAAGGAGAATTGAGTGGAGGTGTGAAAGATTTATTGTTCTTCTGCTGATGTTTCTTTAGTTTACTCTTGGCTTTCACTTTCCCCATGGATCTGCAAAACCCCAAAGGCTGCTGCTCAAAAGTGAATAAAAGGCAGCTGAAAGGCAGCTGCTGTCAGTGGCCTTTTTTTTGTTGCTAATGTCACCTGCAGGACCAGGGGGAAAGCAGTGACTGGGTGGCAGAAGGAGCTAAAGATGCCTCAAGGAAAGCAAACGTATTTTCTTTCATTCTTTATGAGAAGCAAGCAAATAAAACTGCTCTGCTTCTTTTAATGATTATTTTCTAAACATCCAAGCAGCTGAGTTGTTAGTCAGAATGAATGTAGATGAAATTCAGACATAGACAAAGCTATTTGTAGGAATTTGGTTTTTATAGACACATTGGCAGTGCTTTTTCCCCAGAAGTATTACATTTTGATTTAGCTGAGGAACATGAATTGTATTTTGCGATTTAATTACACGATTGTGACTCACACTTGGTTACAATTACTGAGCAGTGAAAATGGAAGCAAAATGCAAGCTATCTGTTAGGTAAACATGTTCTTTTAAACTGTTGACTGAATTTGAATAATGAATAAATTGGAGGAAATGGCAATCTGCTTGTGGAGGTTTCAGGAAAATAAAGAAGGGCTAAGCTCAAAAGGTAAATTATTAATGTTGGCATATTCGCTTTGCTCCTGATATTTGTAACATAGGAAATGTGATTTGTGTGTAGGTGTCACTTTAATATTAACTCAGTTGCCAGCTCAGATCTGAACTAATGAGACAGATGCAAGTCTTTCATTTCCAGAGAAGCATTTTTAATGCAAATGAAATCAATATGGTCAAACATTCTGCCCAAAGAAGAGCTAAAGGCTGGGCTTTGGGAGGTTTTATACTCTTCATTTTCTCCACCTGTGCTGGGACAGACACATGCACACATGGAAGAGGATGGTGACATCAGCTTCTGCTCCTGGGAACTGGGATCAGCTTGATCAGGAGCAACTACAGCACTATAAAAAAAAAAAAAAAATTAAAAATCAGATACTTAGACACAGCTGCGTACAGCTGCAGGGGCGGAGAGCTGGGGAGTGAGAGCTGATGCTCTTGGGGAAGCCTGCCAGTGGTGTGGTGAGTCTGAAAGGCCACAGCACTGGGTGGTCCTCAGGTCCTCTCCCCCTGGAAATGGGTCAATGGGAATTACCATGGCATTTTTCTTGGACACCAAAGGGAAATGGGTCTCACCTGGCTCTGAAGCTGCTCAAAACAAGGAGGAAAACCCCCTGATTTTTGAAGGGAATCCCCTAGAAAGCTGGGGAGATCCCTCAAGAGAGCAGACCTGCTCTCAGGACCCTTGCAGGGCTGCAGCTCCTCTCCCTTCCCTGCCCGTCCTGCCCGCTGTGTTGTGCCAGGAAGGTGCACTGGTGAGCAGGAGGTGCCACCCAAGCCCTGTGGAGCATCCCTGGGACCAGGAGAGGCCATCCCCCTTCCAGCTGGGTGTGTTCAGCCCCACTGAGCTCCAGTTCACACCCCTGCAGCCTGGCCTGGCTGCAGGTGTCCAGGTGTCACACGCAGGGGAGGCACTGGCATGGACAGAAAAGCTGGGAGCTGTCCCCATCCACTGCAGCTCTGAGCCGGGATTTTGGCTTTCCAGGCAGGGGAAACGCTGAGCATTGAGTGGAACCATTCCCCTTGGCCTGGATGGCTGTTTTAGAGCAGAGCAGCCCTGTGGTGACAGGCAATGGCACGAGAATGAAATAACCCTCACCACCTTCAAGATCAGCTCTCTCAGCAACACACCCAGAAGAAATAATAACAGGAGCTGGCTTTTTGTTTTCAGCTTGGGCAAACCTTGTGCCAAGTTCAGTGGAAGTTCACACCTGCGAGCTCCAATGTGTGAAAATAATATTGGCAGGCAAAATTCAGCCCTTATTTCCATACCACAGGAGGACAGCAGCTCCGGTGCAGCTCCAGCTGCATAGAAATGCCTCTTTATTTAACTCAGAGCTGAAGACACTGTGGAGTTTGCTCAGGCACCTCTCTTCTTCTTTCATGTCTTCAGCCTGGGCTGGAGCCAGCTTTCACACCCCACCGAGGCTGTGAGCTGCCCTGCACAGGGGCCAGCAGAATGCTGCCTTCCTAAAGGCTCCGAAATTTCCTCTCTTCTTCTTCCCCATGCTGCTGGCTCCGTGTTCCCCAGAGGCTGCTTGCTAACGGCACACACCACGCCAAAAGTCAAAAACAACAAAAAAAGAGGGGTGGCGTGGGGTGGGGAGGAAGGATGAGGAAACAAGACAAACATGCTGTGCATTCCCTCTGTGTCCCACCAACAGTGTCATGCAGAAGGAAAATTGTTCCATCAGTGACTGTGTTAGATTCATGACCCCAGCACAACCTTGAATTGGCCTTTAGTTGTCGCTGATGGGAGCTGAAGAACAGCTCCTGTCGACATGATTGCTGCTCTCCAATGAATCAGAACACACAGGGCACAGAGCAGCACATTAAACTAGCAACAGAAATATATCACTGCACTTTTATATAGATGTATTGCTTTTGCCCAGGCACATAAATGATTGGGCTATCCACTTATTTTTTTTCCAAGGACTATAAATTAAAAATAAGCTAAGGGTTTGGAAATTATGTTCTCTCTCTTTCCCCCCTCCCTTTCTCTCTCCTTTTTACTTTTTTACTCTTTTTTTTTTTTTTTTAACAAAGCTGGGTAGCTATTTTAGGTCTGCAGTAAAACATTTTAAAGGTAATCTTACTGCCTATGCCTACTTGACCATCCTTCTTTTTTCTAAGAGAAATCTACCAGCGCAGTTCTTGCTTAGGTAATTTAACATTTCAGTTTGAGCACACTAACTGTAAGTATGGATCACTGTGCTACTTCTGCTGCTAATGAACACCTACAAGGCTGTATTTTTTCATTTGGCAAGACAAGTTTCTGAAATGGCAAAATCTATGTGTGCCATGTGCTGGTGGGGGGTTTTCCCCTAACCCATATTTTATAAAGTAAGATTATTTCAATATACTTTGACCAAAGGTCACTTTGACTTGAAAGTTAGTGTGATGCACTGCTGCATAATTCAAGGTAGTGCCTCAGAAATGGAAATGTTTCACCATTCAACTGCATTTAAATTTTGCAACTTTCTCTGCTTGCTGATTGAATCATCTGTTTAAAATATCCCTTTAAACTGGAGGTGATATCACCAGACACCTGCCAAACCTGGGGTACATTTTGTCCATTGCACATTTCCAGTTTTTTGCAGTTCAGCGCTTACCAGCTTTGCAGCCAGAGGTAGCAGCAATAGGAAAGCTGCTCTCCTTGCATCCTTCCTCCAGCTTAGGGAATTTTGTGTTGGATGAAAGGCAGAACAAGAGTCCAGAGATCCAATTTTTGTGGTTTCAGCCAGGGCAGGCACCAGGTGTTTTTTCCAGCCCTGGAAACCCTTGTTCAGGTGAGCAGCCCCAGGCTGTGAAAGTAGAACAGCTGACTGCCACAGGGCAAATTTTTCCTATAAGGATCTGTGAGACTGAGTTTGCCAGATTGTTTTCTGCTGGTTTTTTTTGTGTTGTCAAACCTTTTTAAGTTTACTTTTCTTGGAGTACCTGCTACAGGAGTTTGGTGGTAGCCATGTGTCCATGTACTGGATAAAATGGTTTTGCTGGCCACAAGCAAATGACCTGGTCAAAGAAAAGAAATGAGCTGGTCCCAGCTATTTCCCCTCATAAGCACCATAATTGTGTTTCCTCTGTGTCTTTTCAACAAGCCTTGGGTGATTGAATCTGTGCTGTGCACCCCTTCCCAGCAAAACCAGTACGGTACCAATGAAAACCTGGCTGCATCACTGTCTTTAAAAGACCAGTAATTTCCAGAAGTAATGCTAGCGTGGTCTCAAGGCCCACAGTTCACCCAGGGCTGATGGGTGAAGGGCAGCAGCTCCTCTTTGTTGTGTTTTCTCAGGGAATGGAGCCACAGCTGCAGGATAAAGGATTTATGGTGATCACCCACATGGAGAGCCACACTTTGCTTGCCCAGAGGAGCCAGATGTCAGGCTTGGACTCTGCTCTCATACAGCCACCATCTCCCTGTGGATCCAGTCCCTTCCAGAGCCCACCTGGTGGTCTGCCCATGTCCATTGTCCCTGTTGCCATTCTTAGGGTAATGGATGCTGATAGCCAGCCCTCCAGATTCAAAAAATAATGTCATTTTATTTAAAGGAAAAAGAGACTTGCTTTGTAGCTAAAGGGCTGCCCCAAAGCATATCTCTCCCCAGTTTACCTCGTGGTCTTGGGAAAGCCAAGTAGCTGGTACTTGTTTGCTGAGCTGGGGAATTAGGAAGTTTGGCACATCTTTCTTTTTTTCCTTTTACAGAATTCTTGTAAGTCTTTACTTTCTAACAGCATTAGCATGTCCTAATTGTTGACAAACTAATTTTAAGCCTGACTGGTGCTAAGTTCTAGACCTAATGGAGTTTTGTGTCCCAGAATTTGCTTCTGAGCACTTTAGGCTGTAAGGATGAGTTTATTTCCACTGCCCTCCTGTCAGGCTTCAGGGGATCTCCTGGCAAGGGCATTTCTCCCTCTGTGCCCAGCAGAGAGTGATGCCTTGGAGTGGCTGCCTAGAACAAAGGCTAAATGAGATTAAGAGAACAAAGTGGGTGTTTATTAAAGGCTTTCAAACAGGTACACCTTGGGCAGTCAGAAGCCTCTGAGGCTACACCCAAGAGGGATGATGGTCATGAGTTTCCAGACAGACACAAGTTTGGTCCAATAACATATCAGGGTTAATCCTCCAATTACACTTTCAGGTAATGAAGTCATATTTGCCCAGTTTCCCCTCCCCAATTCACTTTTGTTTATACTTTTCAGGGCCTGAGGCTCTAGGGTGTCCTTGGATCACAGGCTCAGAGGGATTGTTCTGTCTGACCACAACGTGAAGACAGTTAACTACACTGTGTATGCAGTTTGGAGTTGTGCACTAATGCAGTGCAGGGTTTGAAAACTACAGAAGCTAAAATCCTAAGGCATCAAGGGGAGCAGAGGGGGCAGAGGCACAGCTTGGCTTTTGCTCCTCAGGGAGAAAGGGATGATCTCTCACTAAGCTGGGGACTGGCTCAGGTATTTCCCTCACCAAAGCAGCACAGAATGTGAGAAACAGAAAAGCTGAACCCTGAGGCATCACTAGAGGAAGGAAATTATAGGACTGTAAGGCCAGTGAACCTCTGCCAGCTCTGGGCAGGAGCATGCCTGCATGTTGTTTTCTTTGAAATACCACATCACTTTCTAATATGGTCTTGAAAGGCCAGAAAACTCTTGAGAGCAGCCACAGAAAATGAAGAACGAGGCTCTAGGAACGGTCTCAAAATGGGATAGTGGTGGCCAGTGAGCAGCACAGGCTCCCAGCACAGTGTTCCATGCCCAGCACCATTTACATCCAACTGTAACTCAAACCTGCTCCTGGTCCTAAGAGAGGTGAAGTTTAAGTGATCGACACTTTTAGACCAGTCCCCAAACTCAGACAAACCTGAAATATCCCCCCAGTAAGTACCACTGGCACTTGAAGGACACATGGAAAGTCACTGCTGAGAGGTGCTAACTTTTCTGATGATAATGAATTCGTTTTCTGACTCCTGGATGCTTTGTCAGCCCAGTCAGGAGATGGTTTATAGCACAGCTCTGCCATTGCTGCTTGCTTATTGATGTCATGAAGTCCATAATTTTACTTAGGGTTTAGGTTATCACCAGATGTTGAGGTTGCATTGGGGTGGAGGGGTGGGGAAATCTTGCAATGTCCTCACCTGATCTATTCAACTGTGCCTGCAGCAGCTGATGTGAAGGGAAGCTGACAAATTCCTGATATCAAGCCCAGCTGTCAGCACAACACGGGGTAATAGCTGTCCTTGTCAAACGTGCCAATGAATCCAGCAGCGTGGCAGGGCAGGGCTAATGGATAGACTCCCCATTCCGGCTGAGAAATGGAAGCCTAAAGCCTTGCTGAGTCCATTCCACCTCCTGAGAGATCCTGCAATCTCACCTGAGCTGTCTGTGCTGTGGC
Organism: Pyrgilauda ruficollis; assembly: GCF_017590135.1. Lineage (NCBI taxonomy): Eukaryota > Metazoa > Chordata > Aves > Passeriformes > Passeridae > Pyrgilauda > Pyrgilauda ruficollis. The sequence goes on along the minus strand of NW_024510099.1, from coordinate 332,943 downwards.
GAGGGGCACAAAAAACCCAACACACAGAAGAACAGCTCGCTGCAAGAGCAGGTAGAGGTTTCATGTGCATCTTCATTTTAAAGGTGGAAAAGTACGTGAAAAGAAAGGCTGTGGAACAGTGCCATAATATTTTGGAGTGACAGTTTTGTTCAAATACTGCTTGAAGCCAAATAGAAAATACAATTAGAGGAATTATTTCTCTGTGAGAACCAGAATGTGTTCTGGAGCCTTCCTGCTAATGAGAGAGTTGCTTTTAGAAGAAAATGTGGCCATTGTCTTAAAAAGTTGTGGAAAGGCAGTGTCAGCTCAGCAGGCTCATTAGCATAATCCTTTGTCTGGCTTAGAAATATTTGTTAAGAACTTCTAAAACAACAACAAGAAATTGCTGTTGGAGTTCCCTGACTACTGTGTTGACTCATCTACTTGCAATGGAGATTTTGGTTAATAAATGGCTTGAGGTCTTCTGGCTTTAGAGGGCAGGTTTTATATTAGGCACTCATTTTACCCAAAAAAAACCCCAACCCAAAACAAAACAACTTTCTTCTTTATCACCACAGCACAGGATAAGGTTGATAAGGATAAGCTTCTCTGGGCTAGCACAAATCATGAGCATGAGCCCCAGGGAGGGAACAAAGCTACCTGGGATTTTAATGGATGCTCTGAGAGTCTGAAATTTAAAAAAAAACCCCTGGATCTTCTAGGATAATTTAGGAGAGTTTTTTATGGGAAGGGACTGTGGGTTCTTTATGCAGTTCAGGAGGTGATTGAGGGACATTACAAGCACGGGCAATGATGAGAAAAGCAGATGAAAAAGGAGCAGCAATGCTGGTAGCTCTGCTTTCCTGCTTCCTAGGATTTATGTACTCAGGGATGAATTTAATACTTGGTGATCAAAAGAGTTCAAATAGTGGTTGTGTTAATGATTTCAGCATAACCTCTAAATCCCAGGGTGGCAGTAGGAATCTTCAGCTTGGTCTTAATCTCCTGACATTTTTTATTAAGAGCAAAATTAAGTGCTGTTGCCTGATGATAAAGCCTCTTATAGAAGTGTGAACTGTGGCACTGCCACCACACTGTGCCCTGGTCTCAAGCCCTGGGCACACCAGCCAGTCCTTTCCAAAAAAATTAATTACTAGAGGATAATGCCCTCTTGGGGTTTTTGTTTGTTTGGTTTTTTTGTTGGTTTGTTGTTGTTGCTTTGGCTTTTTTTCTGTTGGGATTTTTTGGGGGGGTTTTGGTGGTTGGGGTTTTTTTGGGTTTTTTTTTGTTTGTTTGTTTTTGTTTTTTGGTTTTTTTGGGTTTTTTTGCTGCTATTAGGTTAATTCTTACCTGGTCTTTACAGTGTCTGGCTCTGACTGTGCAAAGTGATGCACATTATTGCCTACATTTGTCACAGTGAATTGCTGTCTTATATACCAAGCCCCTGCCAACTGCTTTGGTCCTCAATTACCACGCTTTCTTCCTCTTTCCTCACTAAATGTTTGGTACCCATGAAAGACACCTGCAGGGCTCCTGGCTCACACAAGAGTTGTGCATCTTGCAGCAAAACCCACCCTGTCTTGGAGTTCAGCTCACCTGTGCTCTGTGGCCAGAGAAATATTAATGTGCCTCCGAGCAACACGGGAATCATCTCCCCATCACTCTTCTCCCCTTCCTCCCACACATTCCCTGAAGGATATTGATCTTTGATGGGCTGGCTTTCTTGAGCCAATTTGAAGACAAACTGGGATGGAAATAAGTGATATTTGAAGCTGCTCTCAAACCTCAGGACAGTTTATTCTGGCTTTGCTATGTGAGTCACAAAGACTCCTCAGGTTCTCAGTGTTATCTGCTAACTGAAGGTAATGACACCCCCAAAGATGAAAACTGCCAGCTCTAGTCTTGATTTTGAAGCTATAAAATGTGGCAAGGTCTGATCCCAAGAGCCCTGAATGCAGGGCAAGGATTTTGGGGTTGACATGCTATTATTGTACTGCCCCCACTGCAGGGGGGACACTCCTGTAGCAGAATTGGATGGTGAAAATAAAATAAAATAAAATAAAATAAAATAAAATAAAATAAAATAAAATAAAATAAAATAAATAAAATAAAATAAAATAACAAATAAAATAAAATAAAATCTGCAGTTTCTTTTCCTTCCTTACACGCTGAGCACAGGGGTCTGATAAGCTCCCCTGGGAGCTGTGCTCACTCCAGGACAGTCCCTCCACAGTGCAGGACTTGTGTTTGTCCTGGCTGAATTTTGGCCTGTTCCTCCAGTGTGCTCCCATCCCTTAAAACACTCCAAGATCATTAGATCAAAAATGAAATACTTATTTTCATGTTATTTTAATAACCTATTAATTATTATTATTATTTAATTATAACTAACTCATATATAATCAATTATGACATTATTAATGTTATTTTAATGTTCCCACATAGGATGTGAGGAAGGCAAGATGTTATACTGACAGCTCCTACTTATTAAAATGCATCTAGGATACATCCAGAGAAATAAAAATGGGAGGAGGACACAATGGCAGCTTTTCCATGCTCCCCCACTCCCTGACCTCAGGTTACTTGAGTCCCTGTTTGTGTAAGATAGGTGGCAATAATATCTGCATGCTGTGGCCTTCAGTGAATGCAAGGTTTAAGATGTGAGGGGGAGGCATCCATAAATTCTCTGTGATGAATGGTTGGCAGTTTCATTTGAGGGCTTCCTGCTACAGATATTTAACATTTTTTCTAAGGTGTCAAGGTTTAGCCCCAGCTAAGCCCCACGCAGCCACTCACTTATTCCCCCCTGGAGGGATGGGGGACAGAATGGCAAGGGTGGAAGTGAGAAAAACCCTGGAAAAGGATTTTCCAGGTACAGACAGAGGTAAAGACAGTTTAATGGAGAAAGCAAAAGCCACAAAGCAAAGCAAAGCAAAGCATGGAATTCCCTCCTCAGCCATCCCCAGGGTCCAGCTCCCATCATGGCAACTTGGGGAGACAAATGCTGTCACTGAGCCTGCCCTCTGCTCCTTCTTCCCCAGCTTCACCTGCTGAGCATGAGCCCATAGGGGCTGGGATGTCCCCGGGCTGAGCTGGGGTCAGCTCTCCTGGCTCTGTCCCCTCCCAGGGTCAGCTCTCCTGGCTGTGTCCCCTCCCAGGGTCAGCTCTCCGGCTCTGTCCCCTCCCAGCCTCTTGTGCCCCCGAGCCCCTCCTGGGTGGGCTGAGAGGAGAAAATGCTTTGGTTCCGTGTAAGCCCAGCTCAGGAGGAGCTAAACTTTTCTGTATTATTAGTTAAGCTTTTCTAAACTATTTTTTAAGCTTTTCTGTATTATTGACACCACTTCCTAAGCAGCCCATAGGAGGGAGGAGGGAGAGTTAACCCCAGCCCAAACCAGCACACAGGGCCAGTGCCAGACACCAGGAGCAGGAGGAGGTTTCAGCGGCACACTTGCACCCCACGGGCACGAACACCACGGCCAGCAAAGCCAGAGGGTGGCAAAGCTCAATCCAAGGCAGCACGAGGGGACTGGGGACACAGCTGGGCTCTGGACACGGCAGGATCCTGGCGCTTGCTGGGCAAGGTGGAGGGTGCAGCTCCCAGCTGGCAATTCCCTGCTCCCAGCTGGAGCCTGGGCCAGTTGTCACTCCCAGCTGGTGGCCAGGGCCTGCCTGGGTGCCTTCCCAGTGGCTCCTGTGGGTCCCCACACCATGGGAAGGGCTGGGCACGGCGCATGAAGGAGCTGCTGTGCTGGGAGAGCAGCACAAACATGCAGGATCCCCTCATCTCAAAGGTTATTGCCCTGGATTGTGGTTGTGTTTGAGGGTCTCAGGACAAGGAAGAGATGAGAATCTTGACTCTATGTTTTAGAAGGTTGATTTATTATTTTATGATATTATATAATATTAAAATGCTATACTAAAACTATACTAAAAAGAATAAAGAGAAAGAATTCATCAGAAAGCTGGAAAGGAATGAAATCATGGTAAAATCTTGTGACTCTCAGAGTCTGACACAGCTGCATCTTTGATTGGTCATTGAGTAGAAACAACTCACATGGACCAATCCAAGATGCACCTGTTGGTGAACAACATCCAGACCACATTCCACAGCCATCAGATAGTTAATCGTTTACATTTCTTTTCTGAGGCTTCTCAGCTCCTCAGAAGAAAATCCTAGCAAAAGGAATTTCATAAAATTACAATAACACTGGACAAGAAGCTTTGGGAGTGCCAACAATCAGGAGGCATGCAGAACTGTCTGGGCTCCTGCAGCACCAGTCAGTCACAGGCAGCACAGAAAGGTGGGAGCAGCAAGCTGGAAGCTGTGCTGCTGTGTTTTGAAAAGGCCAGGGAAAGCTGGGCATGCTCTCCCTGCAGGTTTAAGGCTGCACTCTGAACCTGCTGGGGAGAAAGATCCTGTTAGTCTTTCTTTTCTCCAAGGGCTGGAGCAAGGCTTCTTTGTGCCCTGAATTCCACTTGAAAGAGGAGGGCATGTTATTCCTGCTCTGAATCAGGTCGAGTTTCTCAATATTCAACAAGCAATCAGAAAGGGAAAAGCCACAAAATCTGTTTGTAAAGCCTTTGTCTGTGTCCTCTGCAACATTTCTGACATAAAACACGTTCTGAGGCACAACTTGGAAGCAGCTTCTCATATTCTCCTTTTGGTGAAACAATTGGATCCACAAAGCTCAGTGCAAGGCTCACACTTGTAAATGGGGAGGAACAGAGAGCTTCCAAATGAAAAGGCATTTTACTTTGTAGATGGCCTTGTCCTTATGTATTTTTCAGGGTGCTTTTCAAGTGAAGTCTTTTCCCATGGTTCTGTGATCAAAATATGAGGGGAAAAAAATAATCTGCTTGCCACGAAGTTGTTTTTTTTTTTTTCCATTTAGAAATATTTCAATGTGAGCACATTGATTAATAGAATAACTGCAAAGTGACAGGGTGTTTTTTAAAATCATGAGACATGAAAGCAGTTCTTACAAAAATCTGTGCCAATTGTTTCAGCTTTGCTGGGCTCTCTTTTGCTACAAGAAGTGGAACAGAATCTCAGGGTAAAAGGGGCTGATTTAGGGATGGGGTGGATTTTGGGACAGAGTTAATTTCCTCCACGGCAGCTGGTACGGAGCCATGTTTTGGAAACAAAGTTGGTCATACAGGGATGTTTTCCTTCCTGCTGAGCAGCACTTAAGAGTGTCAAGGCCCTTTTTGGGGTGCACAAGGGGTTGGGAGAGGACACAGCCAGGACAGCTGACCCCAGGGATGTTCCAGACCATCATACTGCCATGGATATATGATGGGGGAAGAAAAAGGGAAGGGGGTGCTGGTGTTTGTCTTCCCAGGTGACCCTGCATGTGATGGAGCCCTGCTCTCCCGGGGATGCTGAGCACCTGCCTGCCCTGGGAGGGGGGAATGAGCCCCTTGGTTTGCTTTGCTTGCACAAATGGCTTTTGCTTTCCCTGTTAAACTGTCTTTACCTCAGTCCAGGATTTTCCCACCTCCAGCCTTCTCATTCTCTCCCCCATTCCCACGTGGAGAGAGGGAGTGTGCGTGTCCTGGTTTAGGGCAAATTTGGGAGAAAACCTCTAAAGGGGTTTAGAATTTGCTCTAGAAGGCAAATATTTCCTTGGAGAAAAGGGGGAAAAACCTGTTTATTTAACAGGCAAAGCATTCACCAGCATAAAAACGTGAGCAATATTAAACAGCACTAAAAAGTCAGCCCAGGACACAGTGGCTGCTGGGCTCAGCTGCTGGCTGCGGCTAAAGCATGACAGAACAGGTCCAGGCAGGACAGTGACCCAAGCCTGAATGTTATGAATATCAAAGATCAATCTAGAGGGTTAGATTTCTCTTCTTACCTCTGCACACAAATCCAGGATCTTTCCCCTTTAATGCCCAGCATTTCATTCTCTCCTCTGAAGAAGATGTGAATGGAGACATAAAAACCAGCAAATTGAAACCAGGCGTGTTTGGACTGGAACAGCTACAAACAGAGAGGGAACAGAAGGTGCTCTGAAGGCTGGATCACCCTCTGGGTGTCTCTGAGGGCAGAGGAAGGCAGAGCTCAGGCAGCAGCCCTGGGTGAGTGCTGGACCAGCATCCTCATGGCACAGCAGCTGCCACCCTCAGCCTGCCTGGGGAACAGTGAAACCCAAGGGAGGAGCTGAACAGCAGCTCTAGCAAAAAGAGTTTTCAGCCTGGTTTCTCCCAGCCTAGATGTCTTTGGAGCTCCTTGTCTGCTCCAAGCCATTCCAGGGCTCCCAGGCATTTCTGTCCCAGCAGGGTGACACAACCTCCCTCCTTAGGTGGCTCCACTCCCTCTGGCAGACACCACAAGACATCCTGGCTCCCTCAGCCATGCCCTATTGATTTCTGCAGCCTCTCCTTCCCTCAGGAATTGATCAAATGAAGAACAATCTGAGCATTTAATGGGGCTCCTTCAATACGATGAAGTTTGATTGGTTGAAGTTCATGATAATTATTTATGCTGACAGCACCCTCACAGACAATAAAGCCTGGCCCTTTCCTGAAGGCTTCTCTTCATCAGGGAATTATTTTAATCCTGCTGTGCTTGCCTGATACACTTCTCATTATTAAATATACTTTCATTTATATATTACTATATATATTATATAGTGTATTACTATATACTACTTATATATATTACTAAATATACTTATATGTATTATTAAATATACTTCTCATTATTAAATATATTTATATATTACTATACAGTATATTACTATATACTACTTATATATATATTACTAAATATGCTTACTTATATTTATTATTAAGTATACTTACTTCTCACTATTAAATATGAGAATAACGATCAGAGAACAAAATGTATTCTATTTCCACCAAAAGTGGTATCAAAACTCTTATTTTGGTTCTGTTCTCACTTACCAAATAAAACCCAGCACCAGCAGCTCACCTAAAGTTTGGAGGTTAACAGCAGAACTTTTGGCTCTCCTGGGTGGAGGATCAGGGCTCTCCCTGCTCATTTGCAGTTGCACATGACTTATAAAATCTATTGGTGATGAAAAGTGCAGCATTTTTGTAAAGTCTAAGAGGTCTGTCTTGAGGATTGCCTATAAACACCACTCAGAGTTAATAAACAGATTTATCTGTAAGTATTTTCATGAGTGGCGGAGAGGCTGAAAATAAATCTCTTGCAACTTCTTGAGTAATGTTATTAAAAACCCTCGTGGTTGGGTACAATGAAACCAGTCCTCAAAGTGTGTGTGTGTGTCTGTGGGTATCCCACAGACCCAGTTGTCCTAACCCCTGAGGATGTTTGTCCATGCACAAAACACCAGCAGGTTTTCATTTGTGCTGTGTGTACACACATGCAAAGTGGACACAAGATTTGGTGCATTTATACACACTGATAGAAATTCAAAGGTGTAAAGGAGCCCTCCCCTTGCAGCTGCTATAAATGAAGCAGTGTAACTCCTCAGCCCCCCAAAAATTGAAAAGGCAAAAAAAGAGAAGGCAATTTTCTGATAAATATTTTTTTTTTTAAAACTTTCTTCCCCCCCTCACACAACAGCTACATCCATCCTACTTTTCTCTGCAACACAGCTGTTAAAATAGAACCCATTCTGGGACAGCCCCACACCAGTGGGGCTGGGAGAAAAGCAATGACTGTGGCTTTCCCAGCAGGAATGTAGCACTTACCTGGGCTGGGCAGTCCTCCTGTGGCAGACAGGGCTCTGACACAGACTCCTGGAATGGTCCTTGAGGCTGCTCTGAGCAGCCAGCCCAGCATCCCTGCTGTGTCCAGTGCAGCTTTCCCTCTGCAGAAATCTCTTGCTTTCACATGCAGGAACAGCTGCCTTGCATTACACTGTGATTCTACAGCCAAGGGACTGAGCAGAAAAATCAGCCTCCTAAGCCATCTAAATGTAAAAGCTGTGTTCCTGGAGGAAAGTTGGCAAACATGAATGTTGAGTTTGCAGGGGTCCCCAGGACGAGATGAGAGATGAGTGAATCTGACTCTGTGTTCTCAGAAGGCTGATTTGTTATATTAAGATGTGATATTGTATTAAAGAAATGCTATACTAAACTATACTAAAGAGAAAGGATACAGACAGGAGGTTTAACAAGAATGATAATGAAAGCTCGTGACTCTTCAGAGCCACAGCTGGACCGTGATTGGTCATTAAGTAAAAACAATTCACATGAAACCAGTGAAACAATCACCTACCACATTTCAAAGCAGCAAAACAGGAGAAGCAAATCACATAATTATTGTTTTCATTCCTCTCTGAGGGCTCTTAGTTTCCCAGGAGAAGAATCCTGGGCAAAGAGGATTTTTCAGAAAATATCACAGCAACACATGAAAAGGGAACTGAAGCTGCACAGAGGCAGCAGAGTTCCCTCTCCTGCAGCAGTGACACACAGCCCATTCCCTGCAGCTGGACAGGGAAGGAGCAGCTGATCCAGAGCGGGGAAAACACATTGGAGGAGTTCCCTTGGATGGATGGCCATGTTTATTCCCTGCTTTGGCTCTCATTTGCTCTTTGTCACATCTCAGCCCATCCCTTTTGGACCGGGTGTCAAAGCACATCTCGTCTGGCTGGATTGCTCTGACACCCAGTGGTGCCTTGGCTCTTCCATCCCCCCGAGGGGCCAGGCAGGAGGAGGCTGGAGCTGCCCCCAGCACATGCCAGGGTTTACATTTTGGGGGCCAGTTGGCTGCTTGGAGCAGGGGTGGGTTTTTTTGGCAGCACCACTTGATGCCATGAAAGGGCTTAAACCTTTGAAAAAATAATAAAGCAGGGAGGCAGAGAGGGAGCTGCTCTGCTTCTTTAAGGGACAGAGTTTGTGTCAGCCCCTCTGCTGAGCAGCTCATGCCATTCTCTGCCCTGCTCCAAGTTTCTCAGTGACACTGAACTCCAGGTGACCCTCGCAGACAGTAATTGCTTTAGCATGGGCTTGACAACAACAGCAAGAACTGCTCTAAAAATAATCAAAGCTTAAAATAAATTCCAGCTCTGGAGACTTGCTTATGTGAGGAATCCAGTACCTCAACTGCATTTTCCTTGAAGAGCACCACAGTTCTTGGCAGCTGGGAAAAATGAGAGTTTTCAAGGGATTTCCAGTGTCCAACCTGGCAGGGAGTCAGCCAGGAAGGACAGCAGGTGGCCTTGAAGGGAACCTCATGGGACAGCTCCAGGCCAGCATCCCTGCTCACTTACCCCAACAGCTACCTCACTGAAAGGTGGGATTTAGAGAAAACCAAATTTAATTGCAGTGCCTGGGATAAATGCCTTTCCTCGCTTTGTAGCTGTAACAAAATGAATTTAAAATGGGTTCATCATACCTGGCAATAAATACTACCTAAAAAAATCATCAAAATTCAGTCAAAAGTGCATTTAGTCACCCTTGCATTGGGAGAATGAAAAAATTCTCTGTCCCTCAGCAGGAAAAGGGTGAATTGCAGCTGCCAGTGCTGCAGGAATTGTGTGCTCTGGAAGAGGTGCCCCCAGGACATACACAGAGCAGAGGCAGCTCTGCAGTGACAGAGACTTCTGGAGCATTTCCTGTTATAACAAACCACCTGCAAAATAATCATCAGGGCAAAGCAGCCCTGATCCTGCAGAAGTTTAAAGAGGTGCATGCACCTTGCTGCTGCACTGAATCTGGGGTGCAAATTTTCAGTAAATTCAATAGAAAGGAACCCTTCCTTTTTCAAGAAGAAAGTGTTTGACTTGAAGAGAATGCAGTTGCCTTTTTCCAACCCACACAGCGGTGGCACACACAGGATGGATTTCGATTTGATGAGTAATGAAGAAGAGGAGGAAATTGTTTTTTCCCCTGGCTCTTTTTTTAAAGACATTTTTCTGTTTCCCAGGCTGACTTTCTGCAGGCAGCTGTCTCACAATATGAACTACTGAAAGTTAGAATGTGGCACAGCCTCCCCTTGTTCGTGTCTTAGAGGATGGTGCATTAGGAAAAGGCTGTCAGGACATTGGAGAAGAACCCCAAAGATGGAATTGTACACAGCAGTCAGTGAGTAATTGTGGGACATGAATTAGTAGAAAATTCTTAAAGCTTAATCTGGCAAATATTCCAGGCTCCTGTGTTTTACCCTCTTAGGAAGACTTCAAGTATTTCAAGAAAACAATTCACATCAAGTTTCAATCCCCTATAGCAAACATGTAGAAAATAAGTGTTCCAGACTTTAAATACCAGTGGGTTCCAGGATGTGTTGTGTGAGGCAAGAGGAGACAATTTCCTGCATACAGCTGTCTGGAAACTGGCTTCTTTTTCTTTTCCCTCCCCCTCACCAATAAAAGCCAGAGTCAGATCCCAAATGTAAACTGAAATACTCACCTGACAGCAAATATTCAGATATTCCAGGCAATTTTAAAGCAGCATTTTCTCCTGTGACAAATGAAAGATCTGAATTCTGAAAACATATATATATAGTCTACATCCTTTGCTTGGTTTCTGATTAAATACAATCTGCTTTATCATCACTGCTGAGGTCAGTTTGGTCCAGCAATTTTTGATGAGACACTGCAGTGGACTTGCTGTTGGCTTTTTATTAAATGCCTACATTTTAGAAAAAAATTGTCTGTATCAGCTTGCTAAACAACAAAACTCGTGAAATTGCTTATTTTAGTCATCATTTGGATTTGTAGTAATTAGGCCTGTAATAGTAAAATGAGATTTTAATGCTGATTAATGAAACTGCTAAATTGTCAAGACTGCTAGCCACAGTTATCAGTCTCTGGAGGCTGTGCCCTAAACCAGTTGTCATCATATGTGTAACATGGCTCCTTTTGTAGGGCCAGATGTGAAGCATATGGTGACCTATTACAGCAGGGATGAGCTGTAAGCCCACCAGGGCTGAGCTGTGTTGGGCAAGCTATGAAAAAATAACATCCACTGATCACTGCAGGGTCACAGCAACTTTCCAGAGGGTGAGGGGTGATGAAGGACTTGGGAAACTGCCTAGCTCAGGTGAACATTCCTGTAATTCTGATTTTCTTCCACGTTTGCTTGTATCCTGGAGGAAAGCTGTGCATGCAAACACACTGTAGAACATATTGCTGCTGTTTGTGCTCTTTATTTCCATACTGTTCTCCTTCCTGCCTGTGTCAGGGAGGGAAATCCTGCGGGGTGCTGGCTGCTGCCAGGAGGAACCTGTGCAGTTCCCCAGAGGAGGAAATGTGCTGGGTGGTAGGAAGGATGCTGGGCTAGCCAGAGCACCAAGCAGTAGGCAGGAAAATGAAAACTAATGTAATGAAACTCACTGCCCTCGTGTGCAGAGACAGTTCTGGTGTGTTGGGCACATCTCACCTCCTTTTGGCCATTGTCACTGGGGCAGGGTCCCTGCAGGAAAGCAGTGAGTGGCTGCACTGAGCTCAGGAGGGCCATCCTGAGAGCACTTGTGCCCCTGGGAGGAAAGAAGAGAGCAAACTTCTCTGAACAACTATTGTATTTGCAGGGATCCCTGTGGCAGGGAGGAATGCTGAATCTGACTCCATGTTCTCAGAAGGCTAATTTATTATTTTATTATACTATATGATATTAAAGAATACTAAACTATACTATACTAAAGAATGCAGAAAGGATACTTACAGAAGGCTAAAAAGATAATAATGAAACTCGTGACTCTCTCCAGAGTCTGACACAGCTTGGCACTGATTGGCCAATGAGTCAAAATAATTCACAGCAGAATCCAGTGAAACAATCACCTGTGGGTAAACAATCTCCAAACACATTCCAAAGGAGCAAAACACAGGAGAAGCACATGAGATAATTATTGTTTTCCTTTTCTTTGAGGCTTCTCAGCTTCCCAGGAGAAAAATCCTGGGCGAAGGGATTTTTCAGAGAATGTGAATGTGACAAACAACCATATTTCCCCTAGCCCATTAACTTTATTGTAATCTATTGTGTTTAGTCTTCAGTACACTGGCAGGTACAGCCCAGAGCAAAATACAATGGGCTGCTTTTCGGTTTTGCTGCTGCCACTTTGTGTTACTCCTGAAATAATTCTATTATTTCATGAACAGTTTAACCTATTTACTCATGTGCAAATGGACAGGGGCTGAAGATCAGAGGGGCTTCATTTGCCATGGGGTAGCTTCTGCCTTTTCTCAGAGGGAACAGCAGCAGCTGACCGGGATGGCAGGTCAGGCACTCTGTCCTGCAGGTGTGTATCAAATGACCAGCACCCTGTCAGCCCAGCGTGGAGTGGCAAACACCCAGAGCACAGACACAGACTGGTTTTCAGAGGCCAGGGAAGTGCACGCAGCTATTTCAGTGATAAACACACGAGTCAGCGTGCAGGATGATTCAGATGATTCATCGGCACGTGCACGGTGCTTCACAGTCATTGCTAAAATCAGTGCTGTAATTGCTGAGGGTCACACTCACCTCAGGCAAGATGCTCTTCTTTGAATGTATGCTTGGAGGAGGGAGAGCAAACTTTGTGGAAACCACTTGAAATCTGTCATTTTTTCCAGCTGCCAAAAAATCTACTACAACACACTTCCAGGATTTCTTGCATTGCCCTATTCTTGGGCCTTAGGATTTTTCTGTCCCATAGAAGTGCTCTTCTGTCAGGTCTCACTGCTTTGTATGCGGGGTCACAGCAGCCAGCCCTGCACCTCTGACACACATGAGCAGCATCACCAATTTCACGAAACCAGATCCCCAAAAATGCTGAAACTCCACCCTACAATTCTGGAACTATGCAAGGACTATTAATATTAATATCAATATCAATACGATTAATTATAATATGAATAATAATATTATCATATCAGATAATATAATGTGCATATAATAATATATAGTTTTAATATATAATTATAATATATAATTGTAATAATAATTGTAATATTTCATTATAATACATAATTATAATATATACTATATTATTATATACTATATTATTATATAGTATATTATATATAATAATATATATTATATCAGATAATCAGTATCTGATTTACTGCAGCAGAAGCTCTCTTCAAATTGTCTGCCAACAGAGACAGGTACTTTTATTACATGGCCAAGCTTTCTGTGACAAGTAGTGCTACCACAGCTTAATTGGCATTTCTACAAATATTCAGGTCTGTAAATGATACTGGTGGAGGCCAGAGCTACAGCTGGGGCTGTCTGCATATGGCTCCTCTGCACTGGGGATGGATAATTTGTTCCTTGGAAAAGTCTGTTTTCACAGTAACATGCTCACAAAGCAGCCTCTCAAGTGCCACAGTGTGGGGAAAGCACATCACAGGCAGAAGGTAATGACTGCTGACACCAGACCAGCTTTCCTCTTGTTCCAAATAAAAGCCAGCAAACTCGAAATCATCAGTACCTGCCCCCATTGTTCAGGCTTGGCTCTAAGCTGGGAACAAAATCTGTCAAAATGCCGTTTCAGGGGGGAAAAAAAAATGCACTGTGTGACACGTACAAGTCCAGCTGGCTGGTCTGAACAACAGTAAACTGGGATTAAGATTTCAACAAAGAGCACCTCCTACTAAGGAACAGGGCCTTGGGAACTACTCCACACACACACACAATCCCCCTCCAGATCCCCACCTCCCCTCTCCAAACACAAGAAAAATCTGGGGTGGGATGGTCTTGGAATTGTTCCTACTCTGCAATTTTGGCACACACACCCCCTTAAGAAGGAAGATTCCAGTAAACAAGTTATAAACTACTGTTTGTCTAACATTTGCCAAAACTATAACCTGTGTATTCTAGCCTGGAAGTCCAGTTTGTCTCTCAAATGCCCTTTCTGTTGTCTATTGCTTACCTTTGGCTCCAATGATAGTTTTAATGTGAAATCTTTTGATTTCTTTGAATTAGGATAAGAAAGCTGGTTCATTCTCATTGTATGATCTCTCTAAATAAGTTGTGAGGAGTGGAACAGCAGCAAAAATCACAAAATGAGGATTCCATCCTTAGTTTGGCTACAGGCCACTGGTGTAACTGTGGCTGATCAGCTTGATTTTCCTCCCACAGCTGCTCTAACAGTAAAAATAGCAGAGTTATTGGCTTTTTGCTTTCTCTGATTCTTGTTTGACTCAGGCTCCACAGTGAAGGGACCCTCTGACCATGTTTGACAAGGAACACCAAGTCAGGGAAGTCTTTGTGCTCCTGGAGTGCAGCTGAGAGCTTCAGCTTTTATTCACATAGCTGACAGTTTGCTGCAGGGCATTATGGTAAGAAAAGTAAATTTTGTATCTGACTATCCACTATGCTAAAGTCTGACTGGTACCTACAGCAGCTCCAGAAAAATCTTAGAACAACAGCTAAGAATTTTTTAATAAGACATGCCAGAAAGCCAGAATTTTTTAAACCTACTTCCAGACACAAGTGATGGGGTGTTCAAGAGTAACATGTCACTGGCAAACAAAACATATCTGAAAATCTGGCCTCAATTTGGTACCAGAAACACAAATCTCTAATAAAAATGAACCACCTGAATTTCATTTTAAACTGATACAGCTCTTGGGTTTCAAAGTTTTGTATTGAATGTAATTGATTATGAATAAGTCTATGCATTTTGCAGTTTCAAGTCTGCAGAAAATTCAATAGCACTTTGTGCAAGAAGTTGTTCTGTTGATTAGGAGAACTTAATCAATACAATTCAGCTCCTCTTAGGAACTGCCCCTCTCCCAGCCAGAGCTGGGCTTGAGCCTTGTAGTGTCAATATGATGCTCAAACAGAGCCTTCAAAACTCTCCAGATAGCTCCTAACATAAATGCAGTAACAACAGTTTGTACCTCACAATAATGCAGATTCTGTACCTGCTTCAGACTGCTTACAGAATCTATGATAGTGCTATAAAAAAGTTTACATTCTTCCTGCAATTGCAGTAAGTCACCAGAAAAGAAAATATTTTGCTGTGGTGCTGGCACAAGAGTGAATGTTGAAAACGCTTGAGCGCAGCAGGCAAAACCCCTCATGTTTGTGGTGCTGTTCCTTTAGTAACTGAGGGCCCAACAGACTGACACTTCTGAGCCACTTCAACAGTAATGGCAATAAAAAAATACATCTTAATGCAATTCCTTTTATTTTATAAGTCTATGCTTTCTAGCCCAGTTTTTGGAATATGTTGCCATTTATCTGAACTCCTTGGACTTTGTGCAGTCCCGACACCTCAGTCCATAAATCTGACAAGCCCCATTGTGCCACTGACACCTACCTAAAGAAGTGGTACCCACTGTTTGGGGAAGGGATGATGGTGGGCTGTTCACTCAGTTACCCTAAACTCAGGTTTTTGTCACACCCGCTTTGGTGAACAAACCTTCACAAAATAAGTGACTGAGGTAAGAATTACGGAGAAATGCTGCCCAGAGGAAATGAAGGGCTCCTCTGATTCTACTCTATAATCAAGAGAAAGCAAATTGAGCCTGAGGAAAACAAGAGGGAAACAAAATGAGCTGTATGCACATAGCCACATCCTAATGGAATCACTGCAGGCTCCTGCAGAGGGGGAGGCAGGAAAGGGACAGCTGGATGGGGAAGAAACAAATCAATATGGATCACTGGAAACTGATTTAGAGCACTGGGCTCACTCAGACTTCTCTTGCATTTTCCCTTGATTAGGCTGGCAGGAAGTGAAGGTGGAAATGTTCAAACCTGACTTTAGCCTTCCATGCTGCACTGAGGCTGCACTCCTGTGTTAGACTCCCTTTCCTTGCACTTGTGCAGGTCAGGCAGAGCTCTGGCAGCTGGAACCTGCCCACAGGGGTGCAGAGGGTGTCCTCTGGCAGCTGACATCCCTGGGCAAGCCTGACCACAACACAATTTCATTTGAGTAAATTAGCTGGTGATAGTGCTCAACAGCCTGGTTACAGCAAATGAGGAATCGTCAAGGAAGTAGGATTAGTATCAAGGAAAGGAAATATACTTGCTTTTACAATGCATTTCTCCTTCCATTAAGAAGCTGTGATGTTAGCAGAGAAAAATCAGAATGCCTGCCTGCCTGTAAGTGCTAGAGAATATACATTGAAAAAAAGACTGGGGGATAAGGGAGAGAAAGGGTGAAAAGAAAATTCCAGAAACATAATTCAAACACCTGTAGTCAAAAAGCAAGGTCTCAAGAAAGGCCCTGGGGTCAATATAACACAGAATGGAAGGACTACAGAGTTTGGAACTCTCCCTGTGACTTAAATTACAGATAGTTTCCAAGAGTTTCCTTAATGAAATTTGTCTAAGGAGAAAATATTGATGTCAGTGAGGGGAAAAACCCTGATTCACAGAAAATGGAAAAGAGAAAGGCAGCCTCAACCAGGAGGCAGTCATCAATCTATTGCTGAGACAGAGTCTTGGCAAAACCCATCCTCCTGGTAGAACTTGCCTGGAGTAGAGCAGATTGATTTGACAGTCTCTTAGCCTAATAAATGCTTGACCCCAAGGTCTGCTGAATGCACTAAATCCACTATGCAGAGAGAATTGGGAACCAATCACCTCTGGGGAACATCCTGCTCCTCAGCCCTCCCCTGCTGAAGGCCTTGACTGCTCTCAGCCTCGTGGAGATGAGGAGATGGAAGCTGCTCTCTCAGGAAGAAAGGTTAATCGACTGCACTGCTGCTCATCAATCACCTGGGAGCATGCAGCACTTACAATAGGTAGGTCTCTCTTCCCACCAACAGGATCTTGCATCTTAACCAAGCACCATCTCCTCCAGCTGGAAGGATGAGTAATAGGCAGGAGCAGAGTCCAGAGAGATGGCAGGTGTCTGATCCAGAGCCAGCTGAAGTCAATAGAAAGACTCCTGGTGAGTTCACTGGGCTTGGACCAGACCCCAAAGAAAGACTTATTACCCAGGGTTTGTTCTGCATACATGCATCAAGCTACTTTCAGCAGTGAAAGATCCTTGAAAAGAAGCAGATTCATCACACACTTGTGCCTCCCTGTGAAACCAAACTTCTACAAACCATACTGTGTCCCAGTCACCCTGACTGTCAGATATGGCTGACATCCAGCAAAGGAAAATTACCCACCTGTGACAGCACGCACAGACACCTAGACATTTCAAAATCTCCAAGGAGCACAACAAGAAAAAAAGCCAAAGTGCTAATATTTTCCTGGCCTTTTTTGTAATTGCTGCTAGCCAAAATGAGAGCTTCCTCAGAAGAGGAAAACTAGAACAATTCCTGAAAGGACAAAAGAGAACTGAGGGAGTAAAATTTAAAATACCCTGGCATGGAAGAGAACGAGCTCAGTGCTGAACCACCAGCAAGGTGAAGCTGACAGAGCCTGAGAGAAAAAATACCAGGAGAAAACCCAGAGTTAGAGAGCAGCCCTGAAGACCTACCTCTGTAAATCACCAACTGCATTTAGCACCAGCACCAACTGATGACACAGCAGTCATCATGCATCCTGTCCTTGATGGGTCCAAATGGCAGGAGGAAGCCTTAGCCTGCTGTGACAAATCCAGGCCCCTGTATCCCAGTGCAGAACCACTTAGAAACACACCTCCTGCACCACACAGCCAAAAACCACGTGGCAAAGAGCTGAAACCAAGACTCACACCTTTGGGGCATCCCTGGCTACAGGTACCAGCTCAGAGGTTATCCCAGAGGATGCAGAAGATTTGCTCCTTCAGAGAATCTTTACTAGTCTTACCCAAAGCAGAGTCCTGGATGAACTTCCACTGCCATCCACTCCTTTTGCTGCCAGAAGTCTGCTCAAATCCTGGAAACAAAGCTGTTGGCTTGGGATTTCTGCTTTTGCAATAACCCAGTTTCTATTAAGAGGCAGAGACATGACAGCCTGGTGCCATGCACCTCCTGCTGCAGCTAATGAAGAGGTGCCAGGCTCTCCAGATGGCTGGAGAACAACCCAGATACAGTGGCTGTTCTCTGCTCACCTGAAAATTCATGGCACTACAGAGCATCTGAGGCTGTGGGATTTCCTCCTTATGCAGGGACAACAAGCAAGACATCAGTGAAACACAATAATCCAAGGTGTGCTACACACACGATTTCTGTGTGCTCCAAGAATTGCTTTTCTTCCAAGGACAGCCATCTCTAAAGCTCTTTGCCAGCAGACAGCTGTGGTTGTCAAAACCAATTTCCTTGTGTTCTCACTGCTAGCTGAAAAAAACCCCACAAGACAGACCCTGCATCTACATCCAGAAGTAAGGACTAATATTTGGTGACCTTTCTTCCTCTGGCTCAGTTGATAAAGTAAGCAGCACTGCAAGCACAGTGAGGCAGATATCATTAAGGAGTGAAGGTACCTGTCTATTTCATAAGGAAACCTGACAAGGAATTCCACATACAGAACAAGAACTATATTTAGGAGATACAGCAGCTTCTTCCCCAGAAAAGACTTTACTATAGAACCCTTATAAATGTGAAGATTTTGGCCAAGATCTGTGTCATGCATGTTACATCAAAATGCAGACAGTGCTCTGCTGTAAGAGCCTTGGATTTGTTCATCTATTTTGTTTGTCTATCAATTTTTTCTAACCTTTGTATCAAAATAATGTCAAAAGTTACCAACCTGTTAAGATAAATGGGGATGCTCTGACCCTCTCCAGGTGTTGTAACTGAGGATGCAGATTCATGCAAAGTGTGCCTTATTTTCTCATGTCTGAAGGCAGATTTTGCAGCCATAGCTGCTGGTTTGGAAGAAGACTCTGTTATTATCTCTATAACTGCATGCAGCACCACCAGCAGGTGCTGCAGTGTTTGTCATCCCACTGGCATGCACTGAACCCCCTGCCCTGCCAGTGCTGGATCCTGCTGCAGCCACAAAACTGACAGGAGATCCACATGAAAACTGATCTATTCCACCTACTGACTGTTCATGTTTTAACCTACTGACTGTTCATTTTTTAACCCGGAGTGGGTGAGCACGAGACACCTGCAGCTCGGTGCTAATGACCAAGTGAGGCAGCAAAAAGGCTCCTGCCTGGTCAATTCTTCCTTGTGTCATTTGGAAGAGGATCCCACAAGGCTTAAATTTGGTCACAGTGACCTACAACACCTAAAGAGAAAATCCCTTCTGCCTGAAAGGAGTGAGAGATGGATGGCACAGAAACAGAAGGGAACTCTCAGTGCTCCACTGACCCAGCTGACATCTGATGAATGGGCTGCAATATGCATGTATTGAGAAAGAGAAAACTTCTCACTTACCTTAATCATCACTCCCCAAGTTGTTCATGCCACCAAAAAACCACAGCATTCCCTTGAACCACGTATTTAAAAATCTTGCAATTTTATTTGCATATAAAGGCCGCTAGATATAATATCACAATAAATTTAAAGAAACAACTGCTTTTCTAAATTCCATTAACAAGGTAACATAAAACAGAACGAAGCTCAATAGCATTTACAGTGGTGGAACAGAAATAACTATCTGCAACAATATTTTGTGCTAGTGAGATTGCATTTACACACAGTGCAAAATAAGAAAAAGGAAATAAAAAAGACAAGAAGAATATTTAAATATAAAGGACAACTAAGCCTTATTTTATTTAGGCTTGATTGTATCCATTTGACTCTATACATGCCTGAACTACAACAAAGATTTAACTCGGGCTCTTGAAGGCCTTGAGCACTTGGAAAAACGTGTCACATCCTTCATAATTTAGATGTGCTGTACAGCATAATTTTGCAGATGCTATACTCGCAATATTAAATCCTAGCTTAGTTATAATGCACAAAAAATACATATATATATAAATTCATATTTAAAAGGAGTCCGCATTTACAATTTTTCTTTTTTTTTTTTTTTACTGCATGAAATACCTGCTCTTTGCAGCTTTCACCCCCAGTCTTTTAAAGCTAAAATAATTTAAAAAAAGAAACAACAGAAGGTAGATATCACACACAGGCTGTGGCTATCAAGATCAGTCTTTATAAAGCAGGTAGAGACAAACAACTGAGAAACCTATTCTCCCCTTGCCGCATTCTACCATGAATAGAAACAAGTTAAAGTACATGCACGCATGTCAAGAGGTAAATGGACCCCAAAACATTGTTTGTGCTACTAAAAAAATTGATATAAATTGAGATAAAAAGCTAACATTTAAACCTAGGGAAAAAGAAGACACTTAAAAAAACCCCGACAATAACAAAAGTTGTGCAAATTTGGGTGTATTTAAATGCTGCCTATTTTTTAGCTTATAATATAATATTAAAATAAGGTCTCTCACTTATTAAAAGAAAGCTTGGCTGTCCTTTTGAGAACACTATAACAATTTACAATGGCAAATTTATTGGAAAACAAAATTCATTTTACAAATTCACAATGCTTTATCAATTTAAAATGAATGCTGCATTTCCAAAAAGCACAACCTCTAACTTCTCTTCTTGTTTCTTTTGCACCAGCAATTTACAAATTAAAAAAAAAAAAAAAACCAACAAAAAACCCCAAACCCCATCCCAAAACAAAAACCCCCCACGGTTCCCCCAAAATCCCCCCTAGCCCCTATTTTGAAATAAACATGAAGGTAAGTTTTTAATTAGAAAATGGCAGTTTATAGACCTTCCCCAGTAGTGCTTCAGGATCCTTGAGGGGTGGGAAGGTCGAAGATGATGGGAGGGTTGGTGGGCTGGAAGCTGACTGTGCACGTGGAGGCGTTGATGTAGGTGGTGTAGCCATCTGTCATGATCCCATAACCTGTGGGGACAAGGGGGCACGCTCACTTGCTTTATTCTGTAGCTCTGTCCAGCCTCTGCTCTGGGGCAGCCCTCACCAGGCATGATTGCCAGGGACACACGGAGCACCCCAGCACTGCTGGGCCATCCCTGCTGTGCAATAAAACCCAACTGACCTCTTCAAAATGACACCAGCTGGTGCCTCTGACACAAAGGCTCGACTGAAAAAAACCCAGTGTGTTTGAGATAAGAAGGGGCACTTTTGGTTTATGTACAAACTTTTTGTCACCCCTGGAAAATCCTCGGTTGTGACTGGGCATGGCAGAAACACAAACCACACATGTTCTTTGCCTAATTACTAAATTAGTGAGTTATAGCTTGCATGCCTGCCAGAAGAAAAAGACCATTCAGAAGAAAAGATTTTGAAGTGACTTTGGTTTAGCCTCAGTACCTCCTCTCCAACAAACAACCTGAACTCTGTCAGCTGCCCTGTGCTGGCCCTTATCACCCAGCTCCTCATCCCAGCACTGCCCAGCTGCTGCTCACACTGTGAAGCCCAGACCCACACACTAAAGCAGCACAGAATGTGAGAAATAGAAAAGCCAAACCTGAGGCATCAGCTTCTGAGACCTCAGGAACTCGTCAGCAGGTTAAAAACACACAAATCCACATGCTCAGACTGCCCAGGGAAGCTGTGTCTGCCCCATCCCCAAAGTGCTCAAAGCCAGGCTGGACAGGGCTCAGAGTAAGCTGGGATAGTGGAAAGCATCCCTGCCCATGGCAGAGGGCTTGGAATGAGATATCCTTAAACTCCCTTCCAATCCAAACCATTCTTTGACTCCATTATTTAATTTATATATCTATTTTAAAAGAATTTTATAAAAGCTTGAGTGTTTTCAGCTGACATCCACAAAAAGCTAACAAAGAGGCTTGAAAACATCCAGGAAGTATTTGGTCCAAATGTACTTAAAAAAAAAATCATTGAAAAAAAATCCCCAGAGTTTCATGGAGGAAGAAAGCTTCCCATTGAAAACCCACAGAGGAAAAAGGTTTTTTCTTTTAAACCATTATGATACAGTCCAGATCAGTGCTGTCTGAAAGCTAAGATAAATACAGCTACCCACAGTGCCTATCAGAAAGAATCATCACTTCAGAATTGCTGCACTGTCCACCTGTCTCCCTTTATTTATTTAGACTGGCAATTCTGATTTAGATCTTCTCATGGTGGGAAAAACCTTGTTTGTGGTTGTTTTGCTTATGGGGAAAAACCTGCATCACCAAAATGTGTGTATGGCCTCTCCTGGTTCAAGGGAAGGTGGTGCATGTTCATCTCAGCTGCGGTTGGATACAAATTAATTGCACCCTGAGATAATGCTCTTAACACTTTGCTACTTCTTCCTGTACTGAAACAAGCCATTCTTGTGTCTTCTGTGTAAGTACTAGAAATTATTTTAAATTTTTGCTGGTATTTGTACAAGAATTTATTTGAATGCTCACTTGTAATATGTCCTGCCGCCTTTCCCAGGAGATTTAAATGTGGTGCTTTCTCATAGTGATGGTCCTGTACATTCAGACACCCTCCTCTCCCACCCTTAGCACTGTTACAACCACAAGTTTCACCACCCAAATTTACAATTTACACATTTCAGCTCGGAATCTTGCCATATTCATTCATTTTTAATATGTGAGGACTAATATTTGTACAAAATACCCAATCTTTTTAATGGGTGCATTAAAGGACTGTTATTTATGCCTCTATGCAGAGGGTCATGTCAGTATTCCCAGTATGAACTCTGTATTTACAGATGCCAGGCATGGAAATCATTGTATGAAGTCACAAGGGCTTCAGAAAAACCAACACCACTGGCAAAGAGAGCTGTCCTCTTTTTATTTTGCTTTTATGAAGTCCTGGAAATCTTTAGGCCTACGGAGAACCTAGTTAGAGACAATGGAGAAATCTCCAGGGGGAGAACATAAAACATTTCATGTGTAATTTTGAGTTCTGGGGTCACGAAGTGTTGCACTGTCTCTCAGGCAGAACTCCTAGTGTTGGTCTCTCAGCCACACGAGAGCCACAGAATTGTATTAAATATTTAAGCATCTCCAGAATGTATTTAATCTCCCAGTCTCTTCCACTGCCACAAACTGAGCTGGTTGTTTCTGGAGCTGACACAGGGCTCACACTGCCTGTGCTGGCAAGCACAGAGGGGGAATATCTCCTCTGAAACATGACACTGATGCCTGCCTCGAGATGCCCTCCTTTCTGCTTCCCCTTATACCCTGAGGGAGGTGAGCAGAGGCAGCAGGCTGTCTCCACATTTCCTTTTTCTCCTCTAGCATCTTTCTTAGCTCCTGTGCTGGGAGTAATGGGGATAATTTTCATTTTGGCTCGCAAGTGTGGGGAATCTCATCTGTTTCTCTAACCGAGTTTGTCAAAACTTGAATTGCTTTCAAATAACCTGTATGGAACAACCTTTGCAGCACAGTGAAAGATGTAGGTGGCTAAATGTAGCACACATTCCTGAAACAGTCTGCTTTAATTCTGGAATAAATTTACAAAGTGCCACGCAGGCAATCACTTCCCTGAACTCCCTCCCTGCTTTAATCCAATCTGCCATTATCCACTGCAATACTGCAAAAAAATGTGCCTCTGGAAATCTGAGGTGAAGCAGGGAACAGCTCTGCTCCTTACCTTCATGAATCCCACCAAAGACATGCAGTTTGGGCCTTACTCTCCTCTGCACTGTGTTCAGCAGCTCCACACAGCCCACTCTCTGCAGCTCCTTGGGAACCCAGTCTCGAAAACCTGAAGGCAAAAAAAAGCAATCAGCGCTGTTAATTTCCCCTATTCAGGTGAGGTTTCACCTAGTCTTTCAGGAAGTCATAATTCACACAGGGTTTATTCCATTATCTCCAGTCATAACCACTCCATTAAAGCACACAATGGCTTTTAAGGAATGTTTCACTTTGTCTTCCTTAAGATTTCCTCCCTCCATCTGCATTAATATTTTTCCTGGATGTCATTTGGTTTTTTTTGAACTATAGGTTTCTTCCACCTTGAAACCCCAGGGACTGGGCACTGCTGCAGATGTTTTCCTGGCACTGCTGCAGATTTTTCTTCCCTTTCCCCTGGCTCTTACAGCAGTCAGCTCTGTGGTTACTCCAGAAATGAAACAGCTCAGGAAGATGAGCTGAGCCACCCCTCAATCCCAAAGATTTAAAATACAGACTCCCACAGCTTCTGGGGGACCTGGTCTGCAGGCATCAGGTCACTTGTGAGCCCTCATCACCATGCAAAAATTGCAAAACAGCTCCCAACAAGGCAAGTGACCACACTGCCACTTGGTCTTCTGGACAACACAGAAAAATGTATGAAAAATCAATCCCTGCAGGAGCCTGCTGCCTGGACTGGCATGGGAAGCATCAGCAGGGCAAGGGAACGAGGAGGAGTAAAGGGAAATGAGGAGCCACGTCCAGCTGTAGCACCATTCTACTGACTTTAGCAAAAACATGCTGGGACATGAACTTGCCTCAATTTTAGAGTGACCAGAGAGTCCAGTTACAGCTCTACCTCCCTTAATATTCACTTAATATTAATAAGTAAACACTTAATTAAAAAGCAGTGCTTTATCAATGTTATCATGCAGGCTGAGACCTAGAGCCCCTCATTTTAGGGACAGTACTGACACCTAATCTGTGTCTGTCGTTGAGACACAGTGCCAACCTTTTGAAACTGAACTTCATTATCTCCTTCAAACACAGAATTTAAGCAGTCTTATTCAATGACAGCACTCTTTATTGTCTGCAGCATCACAGTATTTCTGCATGAGCCCAGCTCAGAGCAGATGGATGAGCAACCCATTTGAAACAGCACCCATGAAACATTATAAACACACTTGGGGTTTGGGTTTTTTTTTTTGCTTCTTTGGGAAAATGAAGTGATTAAGAGAGTGCTGTTCAAGGCCCTGGGTTGCACCATGCTGGCAGCTCCAGCAAGGTTAAAGGGAATTTGCTGCTCTTCTTACAACATCCCCTAAGTAGCATTAAAAAACTAACCAGAATATAAAAGGAGCAGTAAGTACACTGGTCAAAAACTTTCCGGACTTTTTTTTCTCCCCTTAGCTTGGATTGCTGACTCTTAACTTAATTGTGGTAAAAAACATAAGCATGCATTAATTCCTGACTCCACAGTCACCAAGAAGCTCTAAAAGAACACTGAGCCAGCCTGGAAGCACTTTAAATGCTGGTTTGTTTTATTAAAATGCCCCATGCAATTCTGAGAAGATTTTACATATTCACTACCACAAATGTACTGAGTGACTGTGATTTGGCCACTTCCTGTGATTGTATGACCCCTTGGGTTGCAAGAACTTCCTAAAACCCTGACAAAAGTCCTAAAACCATGACAAAAATCACTCTTCTCACAGTAAGGGCCATGAAGACACTGCCCCACTTCCTCATGCTGACAAGTGACATTTGTAAGAGCTCAGCTGCTGTAAACCCAGCTGAGAGAGTTAAACCACAGTCCCAGGCTGCCTGCCACGTGTGTCTGGAGGAAAGGCAACAAAAAATTCATTATTCTGGGTAGGGTGGAGACAGGATAGTGGCACTTGCCAAATGGGTTCAGAGAGGGCTTCAAGGACTTCAGATATGCCAAAACTGAGCACCCCTGCCTCTGCTGGATGAGTGTCCTGGGGTCCTTCTGGGACTAGCAGAGCTCAGTTTAAATCTTAAAACTGAGATCAGCGAATGACTGACACTGACAAGACAAGCAAAACTCAACTAAATGAGAAACTTTAGCTACCTAATGAAGAAACAAATTATGCATTCATAGGCTGGTGCTTTCCTGTCATTAGATCAAGTTAGGAACAATTATCTAAGAACATAATCTTATTCCTTCACAGATTTTTTTTATAAGCCAATTAATACCTTTAAAACTATTCTTACATATTCTAAGTTTACAAGGACATTACCAAGGAGAATATGTGACTACATAGTTCCAAACTCTTGACTGCTACTCTCAAACCTTAAAATGACACGACACTGTAGTGAGAAAAGGTTTCAAAAGTTTTAGTCAATCTCTAAAAAGTCATATGGGATTGAAAACGGGTTGTCAGATGAATACTGTTCTTAAATAAAATGTCAAACTATAATGGTTATGGTGTCAGATATTTGATCTTCCCTAGCTTGAATTTAATTTAAAAAATCAAGTTTTTTATGGAAACTCAACGGATCAGCTAAGCCTAATCATCATTTTCCACTTCTTTCAGAAAGTTTTTCAATCCACAGTTTTTACTCTGGGTGCAATTACAGGATATCTTACAGCATTATCAACTTTGCTCACTTTGAAAGTAAAATTCTCATGCAAAGAATCACACAGAACTTTTGTTTCACTTACCAAGGGGAGGTCCATGTGTCATTAGTATATCAATTCCCTCAGGAATAAGGTTCCACTTGTCTAGCAAAGACTGACCTCTGGGTAGATTAAAGCCCCATCCATTAAACCATGGTGTCCTTTGGGGGAAGTAAGACAAAATGCGTCAGTGTAAAATAAAAAAATCTCTTCCTTTCTCCAAATTTTCTGAATGAAAACAGTTTCTGTTCTTCGGGATGCCTCTAACACACACTGATTTAAATACATACATATGTTAAAATATACATTTGAATTTAGATTAATGTCTGATGCTGTTTTTGTACTTTGAGTGCGTTCAGCCCTGGGGGCATTTACTCACTAGAGAGAAAGGGAAAAACACTAAAATAACAAAGTCTGAATCTCGAGGTTTTTGTCACAGTTTGGGAATGTTCAAACTCCTTCCCTATGCTAACTACCAAAACAAAACAAAGTTTTTTGTTTTTTTGAGGCAAAAATCAATTTCTTCCAGCACAGGGCAGCAGTACCAGTTCAACAAGAGGCTCGATGGGGCAGCACCATCTGTGCCACTGTGACATCTCACTAAACTCAACCTTGCTCCTTTCAGCACTTTTATTACCAGAACACTGTCACAAAACTGGGGTTTGAACCCCTGAGCCTCCTACAGATACAGGGAAAACATAACAAAAACAATGAAAGAAAACATAATAAAAAATAATAAAAGAAATAAACATTCACAATGTTTAGCCTTACAGTGACTTTTTAAAAGAATCTTATCATTTAAAATTCATTTAGTATTTCTCAAGGAAAACTGACTCCCTCAGTGCTCTCCAGCAGAGCACAGAGTTGTTCAGACACTGGTTTATCCACCAACCCAAGCATGTAGCAATGAAAAGCACATTTTCCAGTACTTTTTTAACATATAACTTTTTCAACGCAAAATTTTGATATAGCTATATCATAATGACGCCTTTCCCTATCAAACAAGTACATAAAACAATTGCTCTGATGAAATACAGGACTATTTAGGTTTGTTACCAATAACCTTTCATACAGCTCTTAGTATTGTACTAATTTTAAGAATTTGCATGTGTGTGTGTGCTTCCTAGAGCTCAGGCAACAGTTTTAGACTTTGTTTTCAAGGTAGGATTCTCCTGTCCTAGCCCAAATTTCTGAAAGTTCTAGGCAGGATTCTCCTGTCCTAGCCCAAATTTCTGAAAGTGCTAGGCAGGATTCTCCTGTCCTAGCCCCAAATTTCTGAAAATTCAGGCTACTCCTGGAATCTTCTGTGTGCTGCAGTTCTGAAAACAGAAAACAAAAACAACAAACCAACCTTGAAAAAACCTGTACCTGTTAAACCAGAGATGTGTAATTTCATTATGTAATCTGCCTCCTCTATCCATTGATTATTCATTTTTCCAGCCTCAAACATGCATTTGAGTGGGAATGCCCTGCTGAGACGACGTCTCTAATTTTTATTTTTTATATAATGAAACATTTTGTTTTGCTGAGACAACAATTTGGCCAGTGAGGACTGCACCCAGCTCGATGGATGATCTGCATTCCTGACAACTGGCAGTATGGAAAACCAGCAGGCACTGCTAATATAGGGGCAGGAAGGTCACTGGTGCCTTTGTGACAAATAATAGACATATCCCATGTAGTCCTGCTGGATAATGCTCACACTACACACACACACAGGAACTCATTCAAGCTAGCAGGCTTCCTGAATGAACACTGACAAAAGATAGGAAAAAAATTAGATGTTAGTCCAACACTTCATGTGAGCTGTGGGCTCCTGTGTGCTCAGCCACGAGGCTTCACCTCTCACAGCTGCCTTGCTCTGCACCCACCAAAACACCTGAAAACCCTCCTGTGTTTAGAGCAAGGTCTGTGCACCCTGCAGGAGGTGTGTGTGCAGCTGGATTAAAACTGAAGGCTGTGTCTTGGCTTCAGCTACACCACAAGAATTTCTGCTTTCCTAGGACTGGCTTTCCTGAAACACCTATCTAAGCTCCCCTTCCTCTAACACTCCTGGGGTTTAACCTATGGAGATTATTGTAACCTTCAGGGCTGCAGGCAAAAGTTAAAATATCGTTTGGCTAAACATTCAGCTGCTTAAAACAAACAAACACACAGAGCTGGGGTCAAACTTTTCACTGTCAATTAATGATTCTTTCCCCACTTGCATTTCTCCTGCAGATAAGGCTGTAGTTATTACAACATAGTTAAAGCTGAAATGTGAAACCACATCTGTAATTTCTCTGGAGCTCTTCGGAGACCACAACCACAGAAAAAACCTGGATTTGTCTGCAGGATTTTTATTTTATTTCTTCTGAAGCACTGTGGAAAGAGGAGGAGGGGAACCTGAGCTCAGATATAGTCCTCATTCACCAACCTCTGTAATTAGCTGTGACTAACAGGCACCACATGGGAAGAAAACTTTTGAGAAACCTCCCTCATTATGGACAAAAAAAAAGATGGTCAAGTACTTATTTAATATACTAAAGATTTTTATACAAAAGGGGTAAATCAAAGAGAAGAGCAGGCACGAGTGAAGAACACCTGGGTTACAGATTTAGGCTTCAGGCATTTAAAACATGAAACAGTGCAAAATTCCTGACAGCCCTGCATGCTGGCCAGGCAAACTGAAGGTCCCTATTTTGGAGAGGGTCCAGGCCTTGCCAGGAAGCCAAGCATGTGCTCAGAACACCACTAAGAAGCCAAAGAGCTGCGTGGGTTTGGGTGGGATCACAGGGGAGGTGAGCTGATGTTTGCTGTGCTGCAGTGAGGATGGGATGGGGTGGGTGTGCTGTGAGCCCAGTGAGTGGCTGGGTACCCCAGCAAACTCCAAATACCTGCAGCAAACACAAAGCCTGCTCTGTGTATCACAGAGGGATATTTTACTCCTGCTGGTGCCTTTTTTTGCACACACAAGAGTCAAACAGAGTCACTCTCAACGCCTAAATAACTTAGAAGAAAAGAGCTGAGCACGGAGTCAGGTGCCTTCTGCAATGTATTTTCAGCCTGATTACTCACTGTGAGAAACCACTTCCCGTCTAGGAAGAAATGTAGGTGATGAACTCTGGCTGCACTGCCATGGTTTAACCCCAGCTGGCAACCAAGCCCCACACAGCCCTTTTCCTTACCCCCCACGGGGTGGGAGACAGAATCAGAGGGGTAAAAGCACACGTACCCACTCGTGGCAAACTACAATCAAGCACAAGTAATTAATAAAGGCTACTTAGTCATTAGCAGCAATATTTCAGACCTGACCTAGTTCTTTTTCCTATGGATCTCGGAGTTAAATATTTCAGCCAATTCCTAAAACTTCATTTTTAAGTATAGCTGGCAACAGCAGGAAGTTATTGGCTGCTGAGTAATGCCACAAGGGAGGTGTGGATGGAAAGCCCAGAGGGACTGGTAATGAGAGATTACAAATGATTTTGTCATTTTAGGTTTGATGGAGCAGAACACGTCCTCACAGCCTGTGTGCAGAGGAACCTAATTGAGGCTGTGCTGCTCAGAACCATACCTCACAGCATTCCCCACGAGCCATCAAGCCCCACAGGAATTCCAAATCCACAGGAATTCCTGCTCCCAGCCCTCCCTGACCACAGA
Organism: Pyrgilauda ruficollis; assembly: GCF_017590135.1. Taxonomy (NCBI): domain Eukaryota; kingdom Metazoa; phylum Chordata; class Aves; order Passeriformes; family Passeridae; genus Pyrgilauda; species Pyrgilauda ruficollis. The sequence goes on along the minus strand of NW_024510099.1, from coordinate 303,378 downwards.
GCTTCCTCATCATCTGGGGAGGGCAGCTGTGCTAGCACCAGATGTGGCACAGGGAATATCCTCATGGAAGGCAGACACCTGGCCCATTGCTCATTCCTGCACAGGAATCCCCACAGATCCCCCTCCACCTGGCCTTTTGGAAGCTAGGTTTTCTGCAATTAAAAGGAGGAGGCTGCAAATTATCTTCACACCTCGTGCTGCAAGAGATGCAGACACAGACATCATGCCAGGAGGGAGGGAATGCTAAGCTTGCCAGCAAGACTCATCCTCCTTTTCCAGGTGCACTGGGAGAACCCCTGGACAGGACACACAAATCCATCTGCTTTCAGCAGCAGAGAGCTGCAGCTTCAGCAGGTGATCACATCTCCCTTCTCCCAAGTAAACACTGGACAGCTTTATTATTTTACTGATACATTAAAAAATACCCAAAACAAACCCAAACCAACCTGCTACAGAAGCACAGCCATGGAGCATCATTCCATGACACAAAAAATCACACGGAGCATCACTTCGTGACACAAAAAAAATCACATGGAGCATCATTTAATGACATAAAAAAATCACATGGAGCATCATTTCATGACACAGAAAATCACAACTGCTCCTCGGTGCATTCACCTCAGAAGCAACACTACCACATGAGGAAAGGGGACACAAAGCCACGGCCAAGTTCACCCAGGTAGCACAGAACTGTCAGCTCCTTCTGCACCTTTAACGCTTTTGAAGGGTGGTAACTCCTACAACCTACTTTCATCTCTTCTCTGATTCATGAATTTAATTACCTGATCCTCAGAGTCCAACAGCTCAAAAGGTAAATGTACAGTGAGACCTTCTAGATTCACATTTACTCCACCAGTAAATCCATTTATTTCAATAGTTACTTCTAAACAGGATTAGAAAAATGAATTATCTCATAGGTCGTTAATCCCACATATTCATTCATTTTTAAGGCTACCCAGTCTTTTAGGAAAGCTTCAATTTTATCTTTAATCCAATGAGTAAAGTGCACAGGAGGCACAAATCTCAGCCAGCCTCCTTCCACAGGATAACAGCCAAGGGAGCATCTAAAAGGCATCCCAGTGGGAGGCACTTCCACACCACCAATAACAATAACAAAATGCTCGCTATTTTTACCAGCATTCAAAGGGAGCACACAGCCCTGGCTCACGAGGGGGGAGGCAGCTCCAGCAGCAGAACAGAACTGGTGGGACAGGCCATGGATGTGCAGCCCTGGACTCGATTCCATGTGGGACCACCCTACAGAAGGATCCCCAAAGCTCCCACTCCATTCCTGGGCCAATGGAGGAGGAGGAGGAGGAGGAGGAGGAGAAGCTTTCAGTGCCCCCATGGCCCGAGGGCACACACACAGGGTTTGCCAGGGCCAGCAGCACACACTGCCCAATGGGAATGCACACACAGGGACAGGGACAAGGGCAGGAGGGGAGAGCCTGGGGCATCATCCAGACAAAACACTGAGCAGGGCAAGTGCACAATGCCTTGGAACTGTAGCTGTGTCCAGCCTCTGCTCTGGGGCAGCCTGCACAAGGCATCACACTGAGGAAGCACATTTTAAAGCCACTGAAACTTGCCTTCAGTGCCACAAAAGTACTTTTTTGGGCAAAGCTTCCTTTTAAAGTGAAGATTCCAATGCTTTTTCGTAATGTAACAACCATCAGGAAATGGTAAAGGCTAAACAGTTTCCTAAATGTGCTCATTATGTGCAGTGCTGTGACATGGGTGAGAGGCACAGCCTGGGGGCTCCAGCTGAATGCCATTGCCAAGCAGCACTCACCTGCTGTGCCTCAGTGTCCCCTTTAGAAAGTGACAATAATAACACAGAACAGAAAGGAGCACTGCTTCCTTGGGGTTTTGCTTACCCTGCATCTTTAAACAGCTGAAGCACTCACAGAAGTGAATTATCAGTGCTGCAATTATGTTAGCCATGTACCTCCCTATTACCAGCCTGCACTGCACTCAGGAAGTCTCTAAAACATAGTTCAGCTATTTTCACAAGGTCAGAAAAACCTGAAACCTCAACAACCTGCTGGTTGTTTTGATTGGTTTTATTCTGCAGGTTTTTATCTCTCTCTTTTGATTTACAGTCTCTAACCTCTGAGTGCTGGTTACCTAAATGACAAAGCATTTGAGAAGCAGGACCCCCCATCCTGCACTGAGTTTGGAGGGAAGGGGCCCTGCAGTGCCTTTTCCCTGGGGAGCAGTCCTTCACAATGAGAAGCTGCAGGATCCCCCCAGCAGCCAGCATGACCTGGCATACTCCTTGCACCAAGCCATTCTCAATTTCTGACTGTACGAACTGGCCAGTGCAGGTTTTAAACTCCTGTCAGATACAGATTCAGGCCTGGATCTGTGAGAGCTGTGAAAAATCCAGGACCTTTTCTGCTGCCATACACCTTGTTCCATGGATGTGCTGATCTGGACCAGATTACCACATGAAACAGGAAGAGGACAGCAGCAAGTGCAGCTTTAGCCATCCATACAGCTGCAAAAGGGTACAGGGAAAGAACCCTCTCCTGCACCTTCCCTCTCTCAGTGCCTGCACATCTCTGCCTCCAGGCTGCTCCAGCTGTTATTGACAGGTGACTGAGCTCTGGTCCCCAAATCTACAGCCAAATCTACTACCTCTGTGGATACCTTTCACTTATTTCTCCTCTCTGATGGTCCAGACCAGCCACTGACATCTCCTGCCCCATGTCTGCAGTGGCTGGTGATCCTTTTTGCCAAGGACTGTCCATTCAGTTCACATGCTTTGTGTTAACACTACCAGAACACCACAGACAGTTTTTATGAAAACTCGTCTGTGGGGAAGATGCGTTTTAGTAAACAGAACAAAAAAAATTTAAGAAACAAATGAAAATACACCAGGGTTTAAGAGACTTGAGAGCAAAGGAGCAGGCAGGCAGGAGGCTGGAGCCCCAGTAATGTCAGAGACACTGAGGACAGCAGGACACAGAGCACAGCAGTAAAGAACACAACGAAGCAGAGCAGTGGACACCACCAGGAAGCCAGTGGATACTGGAAAGGAGAGGAAGGGAGTAGGTGAATTTCTCAAGTTTATGATCCAGGCAACCTTTGTCTAAGTATCCAAATTGCTCATCAAAGAGGAAATTTCCTCCAAACCTTCTGGGCCTTCCCAATCCCTAACTGTATTGCAATTATTTTATTTAGGGCTTTACTTAATGAGATCTGGGAGATATTTTAATATTCCAAAAAATTGAAAATCATTCAAACCTGACTCAAGGGCTAATTTCATTCTACTTTTAAAAGGCACAGAATTACAAAGGCCTATGAATAGAAGTGAGTATCAGACCTTACATATTGTGTGAACAGTTGGGGCTGGCTGGAAGGATAGACCTGGTTTAAGCTAGGACCAGGCTCAAATGGATCCAGATATTAAGCACATTGTGTTTCCCCACACAGCAGTGGTGTTGCACTGTGGCAGCAGCTCAGACCTACAGATCACATCCTGCACTGACTTTTAGAACTGCTTCTCATTCTGGAGGTGTTGCACTGTGGCAGCAGCTCAGACCTACAGATCACATCCTGCACTGCTTCTCATTCTGGACTGGGCCCTTTTACTCCTTCAATCCCACACTGCATCCCAGTGCAGGGCACATGCACCCCTGAAGCATCAAAGGATGCTGCAGCACTGAAAAGAACTTAAATGACTCAAGTTCTTACGGCAAGATTTTGTGGTCTGTGTAAAAACACAGAGAACCTTAAAATATCTGTCTGAAGGAAGGAGCTCTCTGGTCCTGAAGCTCACCACAACATAAATGAAATGTCTGTTCCCAGGGACATGCCAGGGGAAAGAGGAAAAAAAAGGAAAAAAAAGGAAAAAAACCAACAGCTGTCTAAAATTTTGATTCAATTTTGCTCAACAACTGTGCATGTTTAGGAATGATGCTTGGATGCTTGATTTCTCAGAGCAAGCGTGATCATAACATGCTATTGTACTACATCTTCAATTAATTTCCTACATTCCTCTTATTATCTGTGCAGGAAATGTAAATTGACAGAGCTTCCACCCCAGGTCAGTCTGGGAGAGGCTTTTACTAGCAATCCTGCTTCTGTGATGACAACACACATTAAAGTAGAGCAAGAAAAGAAAAAAAAAAAAGTAAAGAGCTCTCCCCCAGCACACACTTAATAGTGCATGTCTTCAACCCATTGGGGCAGTCTGTGTGCTTGACATGTAAAACAGCAAAATCTGAACATGTTTAATTACAGCCAGTAGTTGAATATTTTATGTATTTGTCAAAGCAGCATTTGGAAAATATTAACAGAATGTTGGCCTTTAAAACAAATAAGCTACATTTCGGTGAATTATGAAAGAAATGTTGCCAGATGTAAAGTTAGTGTAACAAATAAAACACTCCAAAGTAGCTGTGTCAACCTGCCCTATTAGTGAAATTGGTTCTTGCTCCTAAGAAACAGCCTCTAGATATTTAATTATTTGGAATGCTCCTTAAAACGGAATTCTTTAGCATTGATAAAGTCTCTGTAGTTCCTCCAAAAGGCTCTGAGGGTCAGCAGATGTGACAGCTTGTTCATTAATTAATGCCACAGACCAGACAAACTCCAGACACACATTTTCATGTAGTGTTTCAGCACTTTTTTATATGTTTATATCTGCAGCCTGTGCTGCTCCTAATGTACACAACATTAATGACACCTGCAGGAAAGGTGTGTGTTTGTTAGACTGAGGAGCTCTACCACACAACATCACAAAGAAAAAGGTTTGGGTCTGCATGTCTTAGCTGCCCGTGCTTTTCCCATTCTGATTCCCAGAGTCATCAAACCAGTTTGGTATTTCTGAAAAATACATCAACCAAAACCAACCCAAAGGAACACCATAAGCACAAACCTACATCACAATCACAGGAACCTGAAGGCTTTCAAAAACTCTTTCAGGTGCTTTAGAAGCACTAAATAATTCAGGCTCAGAACAGTCTAGACACAGCACTGTTCACAGAGGTGCAGAACAAGGCTGGCTAACCCAAGCATAAATCTGCCAGAATATATAACTTGCATAAGTCAATCAGACAGCAGACACAGAATTCTGCCCTCCATGGTTTTCACCATTAGTCTTTACCAATAACTCAATTATTCTTAGCTACACTGATGACTTAAAATAAGACACTGAGATTGCTTATTGCCAGATGGTACTGTTTATCTATAAATACTACCACTATTTTTATTTATGTTTTGCTCTAAATGCTGGCCAGCATTCCTCAATAAGAAACTGAAACTTTCCAGAATGCCTGCTAAGAAAACCAAACAAGGCTCACATGCATTAAGTCCTCCACGCACGCACAGCCCACAATATTTAATTGTAGGAACTTGTAACGTAATCTTCTAAATATTTACAGAAAAGAATGGAAACAGTTAGTTATAATTAGGTCACAGGATACTCCCAGCATTTCTTGTTTGTCTGAGGTCTGTGCTACCTTCCGTTCCAGCTTATTCTTGATGCAAAGTCTCTTATCCTCACTGACCAGACGAAAACTGAGTTCCCAGGGTCACAATACATGCTTAGTTGGCACTTAGGTACAGTATAAAATACCATGCCTTGGTCTTAAGCCATCATTTACTGGTTTACTGTTCAGTTATAAGTTTTAGGAAGTGTCATTTATGTGAAAGCTATGCAGATTTGGTTCATTTTCTTCATTTATTACAGACCTTGCTTCATGCAGAAATTTAACATCTGGCACACTCGAAATTCAACCTTTGCTGAAAAAAGTGATCCAGCCTTGGAATCTGCAGGAAGGGAAAGTTAAAGCTCTTGTCCAGTCTTCATCAAAAACCACTGCTACCTTATCTGCCAAGTTCTGTCTACCAACAAACTTCCTCTGTAAAAACAACAAAACTTCCTTTTCAAACAAACAAACAAACAAACTTCCTTTCCCATCTGGGGAAAGGGATGATCATGGATCTCAAAACACACATCACACCTCCTTCTCAGCCCAGGAAGCCTCAGGAGAGGCTGCAAACAAAGTCCACACAAACAGAAAATCCCACTCCTGATCTGTACCTGATGCACTTGTGCGCGCATATATTTATATCCATGTATAATATAAATAAATATTCATTCCCTGCTGCTCTGCCCCTATCAGGGAAACTGAAAAGCAGCTTGCAGAAATGGCTCAGTGCACTCCCAAACCAATGAGAGCTCCAAGTGCTGCAGCACTCAAGCATGGCCACAGGAATGTGAGCAAACATTTTCAGGTTATTACCTGGAGGAGCTGTCTTATGCATGAGCCAATTCAGCAAATCAATTAAAGTAATGCAGTTACTTGATCAACAGATGAACACAAAGGGGAAGATATGACAGGGGAGACTGAGGGAAAAACATAAGGGTCATAAAGGAAAAGCAGCTGAAAAGACTGGAGAGAGCATCCAGCATCCCAGAGGCAAACAGAGCATTATTTTAATTGAAAAGGATCTGTTTAAGCAGTGGGTCACTCCTGTTTGTTGCCTTCAAGATTAAACAAGGAACTCTGGTGACAACTGGGTCATTTACATTTACAGCATTTCATCTTAAGGTTCTCCACCTTGGTGTTGTCCTTCTGACACCTTGTGCTGGCTGCCCTAGAGCAGAGGCTGGACAGAGGTAAAGAATAAAGCAGGGATTCATTCAAAGGATCTCCTCCATGGATGGAGGGATGCTGAATGTTCTCTCCAGTCTTTTCAACTTTATGACCTTTATGGGCAGGGACACCTTCCACAGCACCAGGTTGCTCAGAACCCCATCCAACCTGGCCAGGAATACTTCCAGGGATGGGGCAGCCACAGCTGCTCTGGACAGTCTGTGCTAGAGCCTCAACATCCCCACAGTAAAGAATTTCTTCCCATTATTTAACCCTTCCTTGTGTGGTTTGAAGCCACTCCCCTTGTCCTGCCACTCCTTGCCCTTGTCCAAGTCCCTCTCCAGCTCTCCTGTAACCCCTTTAGGCACTGGAAAGCTGGAAGGTCACCCTGGAGCCTTCTCTTCTCCAGGCTGAACAAGCCCAACTCTCTCCGCCTGTCTCTGCAGGAGAGGTGCTCCAGCCATGCTGTAGTGCCACAATTATATATTCACCACTTGGGATATTACATACTCATAATTTTTTTAAAAAGATGCATTCAAAGAAAAGTTGTGAGCTCATATTACCAGTTCCCAGCTGAAGTAAATTTTTTACTGATGAGTTACCAGCCTATGAACTGGTGGTTTATAACAGAAAGGCAGACTGACATTTAAATAGAGTGGCACTAGAATAATGGCTTTACATTAGTATTTTATGGGAGGCTGAATAACCACAGAGTTAACATACTGTATTTTCTGGCAATAAAAAACCCTTTGAAAACAAAAGGTCATTTTATTTGATAATGTAAATGAATTAGATCTGTATTGTACGGCCAGAAGAGTAAAGGAAAGATTAATTCTTAGAGAAGAAGTCAATATATCAGGATGGCTGGGATTGGTTTGGTTTTAATTCCTTAAGCATGCTGTAAAGCCTGCAGTTCATAACCCACAGCCATATATTGCTGTACACTGGGGGTTTTAGCACAGGCCCAGGACTTGAGGCTGATCTGATAAAAATCTGAAACTTGCAGCGGGCCATTATGTGGGCAAACTGTTCATTTTATATTCACCTCCTTGTCGTGTCAGTGCAGAGGTCATCTAAAGAGGGGGCCTAATTAATCAAACTGTCAGAGCCCATGAGGAGGAGCATGTTAATGGGACTTTTATTTCACCCAGGAAAGCAGGGCTCTGACAGGAACCAGAAAATATGGCCTTGATGTTGCTGTTTATTAGCAATGCTGAGATCAGCCCTAATAGGTGCCAAGCAGCCTGTGTTTGATAAAGCACTGGGTGTCAGAGCCTGCACAGGCAGACAAGGGGCATGGGGGGGACAGGACACCTGCTTGTGCCTTCAAAAGTAAATTAAAAACAAACAACAAACAAAAACCAACAAGAAAAACAAACAAATCAGCAAAAACAAAACCCCAAAAATCAACCAACCAACCAAAAAAGGAGAAAAACCCAACCAACAAATGAACAAAAAAGGAAAAAAAATAAAAAAATCAAACAAACCAAACAAAAAACCCTAACAAAAACACAGAAAAAAACCAAAAAACACATAAAAACCCAACAAAACCCAAACCAACAAACAAAAAACAATGAAAAAGGAGAAGAACCCAACCAACAAAGAAAGAAAAAAGGGAAAAAAAACTAAACAAAAAACCAAACCAACCAAACAAAAAAACCCAACAAAAACACAGAAAAAACCAAAAAACACACAAAAACCCAACAAAACCCAAACCAACAAACAAAAACCAGCGAAAAAACATAAAAACCCAACAAAACCCAAACCAACAAACAAAAAACAATGAAAAAGGAGAAGAACCCAACCAACAAAGAAAGAAAAAAGGGAAAAAAAACTAAACAAAAAACCAAACCAACCAAACAAAAAAACCCAACAAAACCCAAACCAACAAACAAAAAACAATGAAAAAGGAGAAGAACCCAACCAACAAACAAAGAAAAAAGGGAAAAAAAAAAAACTAAACAAAAAACCAAACCAACCAAACAAAAAAACCCAACAAAACCCAAACCAACAAACAAAAAAAGGGGGGGAAAAAAGGAGCAAAAAACCAAAGGAAACCAACAAAAAACAAATGAACAAGAACCTAACAAAAACAATACCCAAAAAAAAATCAAACCAGCAAACAAAAAACAACAAAAAGAGAAAAACCCAACCAACAAACAAGAAAGAGGGGAAAAAAAAGGAACAAAAAACCAAAGGAAACCAACAAAAAACAAACAAACAAAAACCTAACAAAAACAAAACCCAAAAAAAAATCAAACCAGCAAACAAAAAACAGCAAAAAAATAGAAAACCCCAACCAACAAGGGAAAAAAAAACAAACAAAAAACCAAACCAACCAAACAAAAAACCCCAACAAAAACACAGAAAAAAACCAACCAAAAACCCAACAAAAACAAAACCCCAAAAACCAAACCAGCAAACAAAAAACAACAAAAAGAGAAAAACCCAACCAACAAACAAGAAAGAGGGGAAAAAAAAGGAACAAAAAACCAAAGGAAACCAACAAAAAACAAACAAACAAAAACCTAACAAAAACAAAACCCAAAAAAAAATCAAACCAGCAAACAAAAAACAACAAAAAAATAGAAATCCCCAACCAACAAGGGAAAAAAAAACAAACAAAAAACCAAACCAACCAAACAAAAAACCCCAACAAAAACACAGAAAAAAACCAACCAAAAACCCAACAAAAACAAAACCCCAAAAACCAACCAACCAACCAAAAAAACAACAACAACAAAAAAAAAAAGATAGATAGAAAAAGCCCAACCAACAGACAAACAAGGAAAAAACAACACAAGGGGCAGCAGACACACAGAGTATGGGGTGACAGCCACCAAGCACAGGTGGGGCTGGGCTGTGAGCACAGAACCTGAGCCTGCCTGGGACACACGCTCTTTCTTCAAAAGTAAATTAAAAACAAACAAATTAATTAAAAACAAAAAAAAAAAAACAAAAAAAAAGGAAAAAAAAAAGGGAAAAAACAAAACCAAAAAGAAACCCAACAAAAAAAAAAAAACAAAAAAAAAGGAAAAAAAAAGAGAAAAAACAAAACCACACAGAAACCCAACAAAAACATAAAAACAAACAAAATAAGAAAAAAGGAGAAAGAACCAATATCAACCAAAAAAAAAAACCCACAAAAAACAAAACAAAAAAACAAATAAACAAAAAAACAAAAAATCCAAAACAAACAAACAAACACCCAAAAAATCCGCAAACAAAAACCCCAAACCAACCAAACAAAAAACAGAAAGAAGCAAAAAAGCCACCCCTCACCCTTAAAACACCAAAACCCACCAGCTCTATTCCTGCCCTTAGAAGTCAGCCTTTGCAATATTTTATGCCTGCCTGGCTTGCCTGCTAGACAAAACCCTAAATTTGGTGCAAGAGTGCTGAACTTAAAGGATTGCCTTGATGGGAGGCCAGCACAGCCCTGATGCCCTCTGAGGGCTGGGAAATGCTCCAGGGGCAGCACAAGAGCTGGGCTTACCTGAGCCAGGGTGCAGCAGGTGAGGCAGGCACGGCTCCGGCAGCACTCAGGTCTGTGCCAGAGCAGGCACCCCAAAGTTCAGCCCTGGCCCCACAGAACACAGCGCTAAAATAATGCTAAAATAAAATTGCATTTCTTGCCCAAAGCCTTTCTCCAAAACTGATGTTCTTAACACAAAATGCGTGCCCAGGGTGAAGAAGAAAACCAGGATATCTAGAAGGGAGTGAGTGGGAGACACAAGAGGCGCTCAGTTTTTGAAGGGCACCGGACTCATCTCAGCAGCAGCCAAGGCATTTGCTGTGTGGGTGATATATGTAAAATTGTAAATTAATTATTTTAGTAATGCTCCCCTACATGATTTCTCAGACTGCAATGTATTTTATACTTCAGGCCATGGTAGGCTTTATAATTAACTACTTTCTGAAGCCATTTTAATTATTCCCCCCCCAACACCATTATTTCCAAATGAATAGAGAGCTAACATTAAATAGCCTTCTAAATAGAGAGCTGCAGGAATCTGCTCTTGCAGGATGAAGCACTTGGAATCATTACCCTAGCAAAGCCACCAAGAAGGTTTAAGCAGCTGAAAGGAAATGTGTTCCCAAAGGGAAACCTCGGGCATCAAGAGGCCATGCAAGTTGCCAGCTGAGACAAAGTCTTTCTTGGTGGAAAAGGAGAGCTACTGTGGTTTTGGCTGCTCAAAATATCCTCATCCTGAATTATCTTTTTCTTTCCTGCATTGTCTGGGTCTTCCTCTTGAAGCCAGCAGTACTAGAACTGGAACGAGGTGATTGAGAACCAAGTTGTGTCTGACTGGGGTGACTCAGGAGCCGGGGCTGGCCCTGCCTTCCCTCTGGGAACAGCTGCCCCTGCAGGAAATGGAAAGACAGAACCTAAATGAATAGAGAGCTAACATTAAATAGCCTTCTAAATAGAGAGCTGCAGGAATCTGCTCTTGCAGGATGAAGCACTTGGAATCATTACCCTAGCAAAGCCACCAAGAAGGTTTAAGCAGCTGAAAGGAAATGTGTTCCCAAAGGGAAACCTCGGGCATCAAGAGGCCATGCAAGTTGCCAGCTGAGACAAAGTCTTTCTTGGTGGAAAAGGAGAGCTACTGTGGTTTTGGCTGCTCAAAATATCCTCATCCTGAATTATCTTTTTCTTTCCTGCATTGTCTGGGTCTTCCTCTTGAAGCTGGCAGTGCTAGAATTGGAACGAGGTGATTGAGAACCAAGTTGTGTCTGACTGGGGTGACTCAGGAGCCGGGGCTGGCCCTGCCTTCCCTCTGGGAACAGCTGCCCCTGCAGGAAATGGAAAGACAGAACCTCCCACAGACACTGGAGGGTTTGATTTGCACCCTTGGGTTGATGTAAAAATAAAAGTGCACAGGCATTAAGGAGAAAAATGATAAATGTATGTTTCTATAGTTGTAAGAATATGCCTTAAGTAATGAGAAACTGTATTGGTAAGATGGTGAAGGGTTTATAGTGTAGTAATGTAATAATATGGAGTAAGATAAAAGTGTAGATGTTATAATAAAGCATGTGTGTGTACATTTAATAGCAGCCCATTGGATAAAAGTATCCATGGTACAGAAGAATTAAGCAAAGGTGACAGGTTAGGAAAACAAACCAAACTTTGTGGCAACTTTCCATTGGATTAGAAAGTTCTATATGAAAAATGTAATGAAAAAACTTGTGACTGCTCTGAGCTGTGGCCGAGTTCTTGCTCCTCTAAAATCTCACAACCTCTGAGGCAGATGTTTATCTGAGCAATAAATCATTTTTAGCCCAAAAGTGGTCCCTTCCCTTCATTAAGGTATCAAAAACAGCCCCCTGCAAGTGGACAGGCACAGTTCCACCCACAGAGGCTGCAGAAAGGTGTTTTTCTCTGTTAGCAAAGCATCCAGCTCCTCTCCTGAGCCTCCCCCTGCCACAGGCACCGCTCTCTTTTCCTGCCAAGCCTGAGGTGAGGCCCCTGACAGCGCCCTTGTGACAAAAATGGGAAGATCTTTTTTTTGGTTGTTTGGTTTTACGGGGCTCAAAACTTCAAGCAGCCCAAATGTGGGATTGGAGCATGACAGCACTGGGCTCAGGAGTGGCTGATCAGGGCAGGAGCTGCTTCCCTGACAGCAAAACTCACAGCTTTACCACCACACTACACCTTTAAGGAGAGCAATGCACTGCTGCTGTAAAAGAAAAAGATGAAGAACAATAAAGACACTCTTCCTGTCCTAATGATCTGCTGTTGGCAATGCCCTTTTGAATGGTAAAAATGATGTTTTCCCTTACACTGTCATACTTTTTAATTTAAACATAATGCACGGCCCCGATACTGCACAGAAAATACATTAGATTGAAAACAAATGCAGAAAAATAAAACGCAGTTAAAATTACTACCTTTGAAAGCTTTAGATGACTGATTCCACAGCTACCAGGAAAATAAATGTTGATGCGTAAAATCTTAATGGTTAGGAGCTGCTTTTTTATATTTCTTGGCAACAGTGGTGTTAAAAACATTAAAGTGAGTTCACTGTTAGCAAATGGAACAGTGCAGAAATTTGGGACTATGCTGAGTATCTTTTTAAAAAGTACTGAAGAGGGTTTTCTGTCATGGGCAGTGCATTAATTAGCCATCACCACGGTATTCTGTTAGTGTTAGGGTTTTATTACCTATATTGCACTATTAGCTTCTAGGAGGGGAGGTCTGAATTTTTTGTAGTGTCACAACTTCATCTAGAAACTTTGTGTAGTATGACCACAAACCTCCTGCTCCAAAGGTTTTGCAAGAGTGTATTCCTAAAATGCCTGCCTAACCTCATGGAGATATTGCTCTTATTTTGAAACCAAAGAAAAACCTGCACGTTAATCCCAATGACATTGCTACAGGAACCTTATTTACAGTATGATTAAAAAATGGTCCTTTCTTACAGCCTCATTAAATCTAAGCCTCATTTAACTACTAGGACACTTTTACAATGGGTTTACTGACGTACCATGATAAATGTCTGTATAACATCCTCCAACAATAGCCCTGACTACAGCCATAACCACAAAGTGTATAAACACTGCATCAGCTCTAACAATGTGCTGTCCTCAATAGTAGGAAGTGAAGTCCCACTAAAGACATTTTTACTAAGCCCCACGTCTCCAAACCTGTGTTTTGCTTTAGGTTTGTTCATTGGCTTCTCTTTTGTTTTGGGGGGGGCTTCTTTGTTTTGCCTTCTCAGTGGGAAAAGAAATTAAAATGAGGAGAATTAAGATGTTAACCTTTGAAAATATTACAGGCCCCTTTGAAATTGTGACCTAGGCAGAAAGGCTTCCTGAAATTTGACTCTTTGGAGATAAAAGGGCTGGCAGCTGGATGAAAGCAGCCCTACCCTTTTTTCCATGTCAGAGAAATGAATGGCAGAGTTTATGAATACGTGTAAGCCACCCATTCAGGAGCCACGCTGGTGCCTGCTTGTCCTGAAATATCAGTGTCAGGTTACTGTGCAAAGCAAAGTCACTGTGAGCCAGCACTGACTCCATCCAGGGCAACAATGAGGGCCACAAAAAAGCCCTTTGGAGATTTAACAAACTCTTCAAACTTCCAGGTGAGGAATTAAAAGACATTTCTGTGGGAGTGTTGTTTTCAAAACTCCTCTGTAAATGGTTATGCACTGTAACTTACCCCTGCAGGGCACAGCCATCAGGAGCACCAGAATGTTCAACAAACCAAAAGGGAACAGGCTCAAATGCTTTCCTGTTCCTGGCTGGCCTCTGATTTAATTTCACATCAAATGATATCTCAAAGCTGGACATGGTAAACCTACAGGACTTTTGCTGGAGACTAGGGTCTGACATTCTGTCTAAATGAAATTTCCCAGTTGTCCCAAACACTTTTTATCTTATTTCCATGCTAGCAGTTTGAAATGTCACTATGCATTGCCACAATGACAGATGAGCAAAGACACAAGAAAACAACAGAGCTGCTTTCTCCAGTGAACCATGCCTGGCAAATGTGAAAATTCACTTTTGCCCCTGGCTCCTGGCCCACTCCCAGGTATTGATGGTAACAGACAGAAACTCAGTAATGTGACTTCACACAGGTTGAAATATTGAGCAGGAGCTAAGGAAACTTTGTATGTATGTATGTAAATACGCACATTATTTAAAACCACCACTAAGGGTCAAATCTTGCTAGTATTTTTTTTGCTTTCTTACCACAGGTTATCAGATCCTGACAGCAACAAACACCCTGGGATACAGGAGATTAAGTGACATGGCCATAATACATATTTCATGCAGATTAATAGACTGAGACCTAGATGGTAGTGGTAAAAAAACTAAACATCCTTCAGAAAACATTTCTGTAGGAGATGATCCCTCCTGCTCACTGGGATTTCAGAACCTACAGACATCCCCTCCAGGTAGTGGTAAAAAAACTAAACATCCTTCAGAAAACATTTCTGTAGGAGATGATGCCTCCTGCTCACAGATTTCAGAACCTACAGACATCCCCTCTGTGGCAGCAGGGAGACCACAGGAACATTTCTCACAGCCCTAACTCACAAATTCCTATCAACTACAGCGACAACTTCAAGACCAAACTGTAAACTAGGGTTTCTCTTTGCTAAACCCTGCCGTAGTGAAATAATAATCTTCTTCATCTAAAAGGCAGCTCCTCTATATAGGCTTGCTCATGCCACAGAGCTGACAGCCGGTGGGAGATGGGGTCTCATTAGCAATTCACACCTGGATAGTGCCTCCTCTGTCCCATTTGAGGCAGTGCTCACTCTGCCCCTGCAGTTCCCCTGCCCTGAGCAGACAGGCAGAGCTGCCACTCCCTGCGTGACTCCTCCTGCCGAAAGGAGCAGGGAGCACTGCCATGCAGCAGCCTCCGCCAGTGTGTGAAACGCTGCTCCCACCCAAGCCAGGGCTGGAAATTTCGCCCATGATTTATTTTTCAGTAAGTCGTCTCTTGCTGTCCTGCTCTTTGATACTGCTTTGCTTCTGAGAGCGCAGAAGACATGAAAAGGTGCATTTCTATTAGCAGCATCCACTTCAAAACTTTGCATGCTACCCTCTTTATAAGGCCCTGCTGCCTTCCATTCCCCAACACAAGCTGTTACTCAGCCTTCCCCTGCCTTTGTCGTCAGAAGAAATCATTTTGACTAGCACAATAAAGCCCAGAGGTCACCGTGATGTCTTTTATAAGCATTAGGAAACTAACTTTTTAGTGGAAGGCGGGGTAAAAATCAAGTCCTGCACCATATTTTGGCTACATTCCCCTGAAGAAGTTCATCTGCACAACTCTTTTCTTTAAAAGAACAAAACTGAGGCCCCAGATGGCCAGAATTTTCCATGGCTGAGATGACACAAATGAGGCACACCATATTTTGGGGGTATATTTTCAGAGCACAGTGAGATCCACCTGAAACTCTCCTCTTCCAGGGATGCAGGAGATCACACCTGGAGACCCACAGCCAGAGCCATTTCCTTAGCTTACAGTAATGGAAGCGTGGCTTTCTCCTTAGCTTGGCTTCCCTTGCTACACCTGAGAGAAAAAAGGGGAAAGGGAAGACTGCTGGGATGGTGAATTCAGTTTATACAATACTCCAGTAATATTTTAACTTGTATATTTAACTTCTATGTAAGATTTTACTCCAACTTGTATTTTGACCAATATGAGTCATTAAAAAAAAAAAAAAAACTTCCTCAGAAAGCTCTATTCAGGAGGTATGAACAAAATACTCTTTAAAAACCAAACAGAAAACTAGAGGAATAGCCTCAACTTCTCCTACAAACATTCCTGCAGAAACACAGCGCATCTATTATACTTCTGTGCAATATTACTGTACTTCTATGCAACACTATTATATGCAGCACAGTCCATCTATTTTGTCATATCTCCCTACACCCAGAAATAGGCAAGAGGCTGCATTATATGCTGGGCAACTGCAATCAAGCAATGGAATCAGCACGAGGATTTGGCATGTTGAAGGAGTTTGACACACTTTGCATAGCAAAACCTACGAGCCCTATCGAACTTTGTTCGCCAAATCGTTAGAGCAGCTCAGTTAACTTCTGCAAATTTATAACATTTATAGAATTTATAAAGGGGAGAGCAATATTCACTGTCGTGCCTCTGCCTAGCTGCTTCATTGCAAGGTGTATTTGGCCAGATGAATTGGCCAAGTGTTTAAGACACAAGCAATGGCTGTCAGTCATTTTCCCACTGCATTTAACATTTTGCAGTGCTTCAGTCACTTTCATGACACCCTTACAGAGGTAACTTTATTTCTTACAGTGCATCAGGACCAAACATGACCTGTTTTCATTAGCTACCGTGCATGCAAGTCTATTAATACTAATAAGACTATTAATACTGCAGCTAGATTCAGCTGTTCAGAAGTCAAATATTTGGTGCAAGGCAGCTTCCTTGGCTCCCTTATGGGCAACAGAGAGAGGGAAAAGCCCTTTTTGTAAAGGGTACAATGTGTAAAGCAGCTGAGATGGATTGCAAGTGCTGCTTTCAGTCTCCTTTCATGAAAACAGGGAGCTGAGGAACTCTTGCTTAATTTCACACTGCAACTTTAAAAAACAAAACAAAACCAAAAAAAACCACAAACCAATACCAAGGCTCCAACCCCAAACTGACTGTACCTTAAGGGACAGGATACATTATATAAAATAAAGCTTCTGCAGAAATGTGGTGAGATAGGTGTTTGTTCACACGAGCATGCACGTATATATACAGCACATAAAATCTGACACCTAAAAAAATATATCTATCAACTTCTGGCAATATTGAAAACCCCTCAACATGCTTCTTGTGTGCAATGCTTCTAAGAAGGCAACTGTGATACTGCTTTTAAGCTATTTTAGTAAGGGCCCTTGACAAGCTTCACATAAAATATTCAGCATTGATGCTTTCAAGTCCACACAATTTAGCTTAAAAATCTCTCTTCTTCAACCCACATTACAAATAGGTTTATTCTAAAGGTGGTGTGTGAATTAGATGTTTCCCTTACCCTCCCAAAGCATGGCTGCACTGGGCTGCAGCACAAGCAGAAACTGAAAAACAATTTCTTTTTGAATTAAAATTATTTCTTGAATGTTTTGATAGTTTTTAAGGATTTCAGAGGCATTTCACATATTGTTTCAAATAGTTGTGTTTACATCTCCAACAAGTAACTGTCAGGCTGAAAAGCAGTCAGAATTAGAAGGCTACTCTATTAATTTTAGTCCTCCAGTAAGAAACTTTATTGCCCATGCCTTTCTCTTCCAAATTAACTTTTGAAATTACATCCTTTCTTTACAGAACTGAGGGGCAAACGCTACTGATTTCAAAGAGAGCTAACTTTCATCCTTAATCTTTTCTTTTTCATCTGCATAATGAACTGATAACCTGCTCAATGTAAGGAAGCGCTTTAAATAATGCACTGAAATACTGAACAAACACAGGAAAATACAGCATTAACATGACTTTTCAAACCATAGCTGCAATGAAGGCATAAAGAAAAAGCCTTTTTCAAATTCTCACAGGCCTGGAGACTCCAATATCTCTTTCTGAGCTATTTAGATGCCCAAGCTGGCATCAAGATGCAGACATGGCTGAGCCTGCATGCTGTATTTCACAGGGTAAATCTGCAGTCCTGACTCAGGCAGAATTCCAAGTACAGTATTTTAGATTTTTTTCTCATCTCCAGGATCAAACATATGATTTAAAGCCTACTGAGATCAGTGGGAAAATCCTATTGGCTTCAAGGAGCTTTGGATGAGACTCAGAGGACCAGACTCAGAAAGTTTTCCAGGGCTGAAAAATGCATCTAGTGAGTTCTAGGCCAATTTTGTAGCTCAGCACCAAAAATTCTGGTCATCTTAGTTTTTTATCTCAACTTTTCAATCCCAAACTTTACTGATCAGGCATTTTCTTTATTCAGAAATCTAATATTCAATAATCAATAATCAAATGCCTCTTTTCTGCTCTCCTCCTCTCCATTTGGTACATTTGGGAATTTTGTCACTGGCAATAGAACTCATGATAAAATAGAGACCAATAACACTTTTAACTTCTTCCAGTGTTACACAAAGATATTTTAACTGCTGTTGAACTCAAGCTATAGGAAATGGTGATTTCAAAGTGAACTTGGTACAGTCATTGAAATATTTCCTATAAATATTTTAGATGGTAATTCTATTCTTCCCAAAGAGAAAATGACTTAATTATCAGGGGCTTCTGCTCACAGTATTCATGGGAGCAGATATACTTTTTAGCATATTTAAAGAAACTAAATTATGAAAAGCAGTTCACACAGGGTAATTACTTGATAGTTCATTATGATGAACAGTACATTTATTTATAATAAGTGCCATGTTTTATAGCATGATACCAAAATCAGATACTGCTTCCTAGCTGTTAGAACTCTGGTTATTGAGAATTTTAGACTTTTTGTGCTGATAGGCACTGACTCCTAAGACAATATTACATTTGACTTGAGGCTGTAGAAAAGGTTTCTAAAATTGAATGATAAAATTTGGATTATGGGTGTGCAGTTGAAATAAAAGTGTGTAATATCACATAGTAAAATACTTAAGAGTTTAAGGTTTTAGAATACAGTAATATATATAAAGTAAGATAGAGGTTTTAGGGTAGAGGCTGGCTCTTCTTCACTTTCTGCTTCATGGGTTTGGGTGGTATTGTGTAATTAGATAAAAAATTCCACACTGCGGGCCACAAGTGGTTAATTATCAAGTTAAAAGTAAAAATAATTTAGGTGTCATTTCTTAATTAAACAATTTATCCTTAAAAAAACTTTGCCATTCCCCGTGTTTCATAATCTCCCATTTAACCTCTGAGCACGTGCTCACCAAAACCTCTACAGGCACAATGGCTTTCTTTAGCTGCAGAGCACCAGGCACACAAGGCGAGGTTTGTGCAAGGCTTTAACTTCTGCTTGACTGCAAGACATATCCAAATATTCTCCCTGTTTGTCTTGGGAGGGGGGGAACAATGTTCCTCTGTCTCCTCATCCCAGCTCTGATGGCCACAGACACTGAGACCTCATCTCCTCTGAAATGAGGAGAGCTCTGGATTCAAAGTGGAAAAATATTTAATTGAGGCAGGTATTGGCATGACATTTGCTGCAGAGTTATTGCAAAACACACTTCATTAATGACAATGATACTAAAGCATTGGAAATCCATAAAGGTGGAATCAGAAAGACAAAATGCTCATGGAAGTCAATGGAAATAAGCTCAGGAGCCCACTTTGCTTACAAAGCCACACTCTCTTTAGAGTTAGTAAAATTTTGCACAAAGGATTAGTGGCACGTTACCTTTTATTTACATAAAATCCCCACTAAAAAGGTAAGAGAGGAGATATGAATAGTGAAAACACAGCAAGGGAGTGGAAGGAGTCCATGTTTCCACAAACACACCATTACTGACACTCATCCAGAGGAGCTGCTTTAACAAGTGACATTTTTCACACCACAATTTGCAGGACGGACTCGTGCCCCTGCTTTCAGCCCTTATTTGAGAAATCAAGCACAGAGACCACGGAGTGCAGACTTCACCTGGAGTTTACCACCAGCCTTTCCTGCCTGCACAGCTCCCCAGGCTCAGCAGCACAACAGGACCCTGTGCCTTGAAGGCAGCTGCCTGGAGGAATCACCACCCTAATGAAAAAAAAAACAATCCAGCTGCTGGGACAGAATATCAAAATGAGCAGCTCCTGCTCCCTCGCAAAGTTTGCCCTTTCTTGTCAGCTTCTGCTGAAGTAAAAACGACTTCACCTGAAATATAACCGCCAGAGTGAGGTGAGAAGAAAGTGCAATATTATTAGGAGCAAAGTGAGAGCTGCGATGTGAAAGTCACAACCCCCTCCACCCCCACTATTTATTCCAGCTAGAATAACAGCTTTGCTCACGCCGATATTCACCTTCTTGTCACTTGAAGGGAAAGAGAAGACAGACCAACTTTTAAATTATCTTACATACCACACCTCCAGAAGTGATTAATTCTTCTTGAAAGGAGAGTTAAGAACAGCAACGAAAGAAAAACCTAGATTACTGTACATGGGCACAACTTCTTCTTGACCTAACCTCAGACAGAAAGATTTAATTGACCATGTTGTAAGGTCAGCTGCCACAAAATTCTGATTATCTAAGGTTTTCAGTGCACAATTCAGCATGATGCTTCTGTGACAGAATCACAGAATTAACTAGATTGGAAAGGATCTTTGAGTTCCTTGAGTCCAAGCCATGACCTAACACCACCTTGTCACCCGGACCACGGCACTGAGTGCCACATCCAGGCTTTTCTCCAGGGATGGTGACTCCCTGGGCAGCCCACTCCAGTGCCCAATCTCCCTTTCTGTCAAGACATTCTCCCTAATTTCCAGCCTAAGCATCCCCTGGCACTTTTCAGCCTACCTTAAGCTTATTTAATCAATTATTTTTTATCCAACTTTATTATTTCATTTATTTGATTTATTTTTTCATTATTTATTATTTAATGTAACTTAATTTTAACTATTTATTTCATTTATTCAATTGATTATTATTTATTTGATTTATTATTTAATTCACTTTCTAATGGCATTTTATTAATTATTTAATTCATTATTTAATTTATTATTTAATCTTACTTATTTTTAACTATTTCTTTAATACATTCAATTGATTATTTATTTAATTTATTATTTTATTATTTAATTTTACTTTTTATTCATTAATTTAATTACTTTATTATTTAATTTATTAAATAATAATAATTAACCTTACTTAATTTTAATTATTTATTTTAAGCAATCGATTAGTCTTTATTTAATTTATTTTTTTTTAATTTTTATTTTTATTAATGGATTTATTTAATTTATTATTTAATTTTATACAATCTTACTTAATTTCAATTAATGATTTCATTTATTGGATTTAACCCTTAAATATACTCAAAATAGGCTGAAAACCACAGGGACCTTCCATTACAGAAACAAAAGAGGCAAACGAGGAAAACCTGTGGGAATCCCTGTGGAAGGAAGGCTGAGCTGCAGAGCCCATGGCCAGAACCCCTCAGCCCCAGCAGCACTGGAGCTCTCCAAAGCTGCCCCTGGTGTCAACCTCTGCTGCCATCAGCCACCACAGAGCTCCCCAAGCAGAGCACTGCTGAATTTCAGCTTGCTGTGTTTGTGTGTGCAGGCTCTGCTGGCAGTCAGGGGGCTTTTATTATTTCATTATTTATTATTTGTTGCTGCTTTTCGCTGCTCGTGGTGGAAGAAGGCTGACGCCTCTCTTCTCCCTTGCAAAAGGTCTCCAGAAATATTTCAGGCTCTGCTGATTGGTTGCCTTCTTGCACAAATTGTTTTAAAGAAGTCTCCATGGAAAAGGGTATTTTGGAATGCACAATTGGAATGATTAACAGCTAAAATTAAAAAAATAAGGTGGGGCCCTTTGGTGCACGTTGTTGGTGCAACCTTCTCACATTGTGTAGCCGAGCACAAACCCAAGTGTCACCAGCAGCTGCCACCCCTAGAACAAAAGGGGGACAAAAGACCCCACAGGAAGGAGAAGAGTAGCCTGACATGTGGCTTCTCCTGCAGCAGAAATTAAGGTTCAAAAAACAAGTGGTGGTAGCAAGACAAACTTACATTTCTGATTTAATTCACGTGGATTTTTGAGTTTTTACACAGCAAATTCTGGTTTGAATAAAGTACATTTTTACTGTGTTGGACAGCTAAATGTTTTTAACATTTACCCTAAATTACCCACATGAAGTCTACAATGAGAATAATATGATAAAATCATTAATATCCCAAAAACTAAGCAATATTTACTTGTTCCTAAAGTTAAAAGTCAAGCCATTTAATTAAAAGAAGTCTCTGAATAAACTCTTAGAATTACAGTTTGCTGGGAAAATTGTTACAGGATTCATTTCTGCTTTTCTAGGAAACAATACATTTTTTGTTTCAGTTTGTATAAGTAGTACATACTAATGCTTTATTAAAAGGAAAAGAAATATCCCCAAAAACCTGGGAATCAAACCAGGAAAAGTGCCACCCACAATTTATGAATAAAAACTAAGTATAAAACACTATGTCCTTTATCTCTGAAATCTTGAAAGACTGGCTTGACCAGGAACAATGGATTAGTTGAAAAAGCTGACACAAAGGTAATATTTTGCCTTATAAAATAAAATTTGCTGTAATGAGCTTTTTCCTTATGCATTCACAGTCCTGAGCTAGTTTCACTCTGGTAAGAGAATGCGTTTTAAAACATTCTGTGTTAATTTACAAATTATTTATAATAATTTGCATCAAAAGACAGCTGGAATTCATGGAAAAAAAGAGATTAAAAAGCATAATTCATCTCTTTATAATAAGGAAATATTTAAGTATATATACAAAAAGAGCAAAACTATTCATTTATTTTTATGCTGCTACTTAAATAAGAGTCAGCAGCATAGTGTCCCAAGTTTTAAAAAATGACACGCTGCCAATTATTGACACTCACTTTTCTTCACATAAATAATCGCTTGCAGATTTTTAAGAAATAAAATAGTAAGAAGGGGGGGGAAATTACAAAAAATAAAAAAATTACAATAAAAAAGTTACAAAATAAATTAAATAGATAAATTGAAATAAAAAGAAATAAATAAAATACTAACTAAATAATAATAGATTGAATAAATAAATTAAATAATTGAATTAAGTAAGATTAAATAAATAAAATCATGCATAAAATAATTAAATAAAAATTAAACAATTAATTAAATATAACATAATCTGTGGAATAAATAAAATAATTCAAAGTAAGATTAAATACATTAAGTAATAAGTAAAATAAAAATTGATAAGTTAAAATAAATAAATACATCATAATCTATTAAAGAAATTAAGTCTATAATAAGAGATTAAATAAATTAAATAAATACATAAATTATTCGATATTGAATAATAAATTAAATAATGAATAAATAAATGCAAATTTTGAAAATACAATAAATTCCAAAATAAAGAAATAAAATAAAATAATTAATTATAACAAATTGCCAAAATCACTTGACCCAGCCCGCCCTGCCCAAAGGAAAGAGCCCTTCCCCAAGCAGCAGCACTTTTCCATCTGCTCCCGAGGTTTTTCTCTAAGCAGCGCTGCCTGCTCTTTGTGCAGCCCCATCCCAGCTGCATTCCCCCTTCCCTCGCCCTGCACCTCAGCCCTGTTTATCCCCCTTATCAGCTCAGGAAGAAATTTGGGCAAAACTCTTCCTCTGGTCACTGATATCTCTGGGAACCGAAGCCATTAAGATGTTTGTGCCCCCTACTCGTGCTGTTTCAACTCTGTTGTACAGGAAGGAACTGATAAAAATAGGATTACAATGCCCTTACAGATGAAGCAGCAGGAGGCTTGATTGTGATTGATGCCTGAATAAATATACAATAACAGGCCCTGCATTTCAACAGGCCTTTTGATGGAAGGTAAGGACCAGTGTCAGTTTTCACTGCCTGGACTGCAGGACTCTGCTCAAATACCTGATAAGTGCCTTTCCTTGGAGATTGAATCATCTACCCTTTAAATAAAGAGCAGGAGGTGGTTATTAGGAGGCAGGCATGAATATTTGTATTATTTTGTGAGGCACAAAGGTGCATTTCTTCCCACAGGTGCTCACGTGTGGCCCACCCTAAATTCCCTTGAAGTCTCAGTATCTTCCCCACGGACAATCAGTGCCAAGGTGGGCGTATTTTAAAAATACACAGCATCAAAACAGCAGCGTGGGGCAAAAAATGGGCTGGAATTGGGGTTTGGGAAGGCTGGGATTGTCCACGCCTTTGTCAACTCATCTGTGCCTTGGGAGGAGAAGATTTCAGCAGTCAGCCAGGCACAGGCTTGGCCCAGGAACAGTTTCTGCAGGAGCCCAGCTTTGCTGGGCTGGACAGCACAGGAGAGCACAGATTTCTGTGCCAGATGGCTCTCCCTGACTCCATCCACTCTGCAGCCTCTCTACATTCTTCCAGTCTTTCTTAATAAACTAATTCTTAATGAGTGTTTGCCACCCAAACCAGAAATATCAGGAAGTAACCTCAGAGCACAGTGTTTTATTAACCTTCCTCTTTTGGAGAAGAGGGCTTGAAGTGTCCTGAAATCACACGTTATCAGCTCCCACTTCAAGCAGCACAGCTATCTATTCCACTTCAACAGTATCTCAAGAACGCCCCTTCTCATCCTGCAAAAAACAGACACCTACTCAGCTCTGCAGCGCAGTGATCCAGCCAAGTGCCCCTGCAAGTACACAGACTTCCAGGGGCAAAAAAACTCCCTCTGCCTCCTCTGAAAACCATTCAAGGAGGAAAGGCTTGAATTTGCTCAGGACCTTGCTGGATCAACAGGCTAAAAATAAGTTAACAACAATACTTGGCACTTTCCCAGTGTTTTCATGTGCTGAAACTCCTGCCTGAATGGCAATCATATAACTGTTACTTTTTTTGTAGATGGAGAAATTAAACAAAGAATTTATTTCCTGCACCCTGTACAGTGAGGCAGTGCTGGAGCTGGGACTCCCCTGCTCCCTCATCCACATTCTCCACCCTTCTGGCACCCACTGAAGGCACACTGACAGCAAGCACAGCAGTCTGCAAACAAATTTAAAAATTCAGTTCCACCCCTCACTACAGTCTGCACCAATTAATGTACATCACACACTAAAGTTAGTCCAACCCCCCTGTCACGAGCAGGGACACCTTCCACAGGTTGCTCAGGGCCCCATTCAAGCTGGCTGTGAGTATTTCCAGAGTTGGGGCATCTGCCACATCTCTGGGCAGCCTGTACCAATGTTTCACTACACTCCAAGGGCCATCACTCGCTATTGATTTCATCATTTGCTGCCAGCTGTTGCCCCTGGGTCTTTTCTTTTAGCTTAACAGGTTTGGGTTTCTTCCTCTCACTGATTCTTTGTGGCTTTCAATTCTCTTCAGATGTATTAGCCTGCATTTTTTTCAGAAGGAATCCCCTTTTCTTACTTATCTCAGTGTTTCTAACCTCCTTTGCCATAATTTTTTCCCCCACTGTCATGTTTACAACACTTCTCGCTGTATCGAAATCCAACCCCCCTGTCACGAGCAGGGACACCTTCCACAGGTTGCTCAGGGCCCCATTCAAGCTGGCTGTGAGTATTTCCAGAGTTGGGGCATCTGCCACATCTCTGGGCAGCCTGTACCAATGTTTCACTACACTCCAAGGGCCATCACTCGCTATTGATTTCATCATTTGCTGCCAGCTGTTGCCCCTGGGTCTTTTCTTTTAGCTTAACAGGTTTGGGTTTCTTCCTCTCACTGATTCTTTGTGGCTTTCAATTCTCTTCAGATGTATTAGCCTGCATTTTTTCAGAAGGAATCCCCTTTTCTTACTTATTTCAGTGTTTCTAACCTCCTTTGCCATAATTTTTTCCCCCACTGTCATGTTTACAACACTTCTCGCTGTATCGAAATTTGTGAATTTAATTAATGCACTGTTTACCCCTTCTTCCAGATCATTAATAAAGATGTTAAATAAAACTGATCCTAATATCAATCCCTGCTAATGCAGGTCTTACTGAAGTACTAATTCTGTTCTGAAGCCACCATCCAACAAGACAGTAAATCCTATTTTAGTGTACCCGGTACCAGAACTCCATCGAGCCCCTGAACCCCAAACCAAGGCACTGCAGCCAAGTATTGACCTGGCCAGTCCAAAATCTGGAGCACACACTTCCTCTGGAGAAGAAGACAGAGACCCAGCTGACTTGGAGGAAGGGTTAATATGGCAGAGCTCAGACTAAGACTATGGAACTGAGATTAAGCCCTGTTCCTACCTACCTTCCTCTCTCCAGTTCCAGAGGTGTTTAACGCTTCCAGGGTGACACCAAAATCACTGAATGCAGCATCTCAGCATCCACCTAACACTAGAACTCTGTCAAACCCCTGAGCCCCAATCCAAGGCACTGCAGCAAAGTATTGACCCAGTATAAACCTGGCCAGTCCAAAATTTGGAGCTCACACTTCCTAACTGTACTCTGGAGAAGAAAACAGAGACCCAGCTGACTCGGAGGAAGCTGTTCAGGGTTCATATGGCAGGGCTCACACTAAGACTCTGGAACCGAGATTAAGCCTTGTTCCAACCTACCTTCTTCTCCCTGTTCTAGAGGTGTTTAATGCTTGCAGGGTGACACCAGACTCACTGAATGCAGCATCTCAGTGCTGGGGAAAGGGAGAAATCCTGGCTCCAAGTGCTCCGTGGTGTCTGAGCACAGCGCCGCTGGGGCTTGGCCCAGGCTGCAGAGCAGGGACAACGCTCTGGTTTTGTGCTACTCTAGAGCTCTGAATTAGCACAGACCTAAATCAGCCCTGGCAGCCAGATTTTAACACCCTTTCCTACCCCAAATATGGTGATTCAGTGGTGGTTTGCAGGACGTGCCATACCAACCAAGGTGGGATAAACAAGTTTTCCACGCTACAATTTATAGAGTAAAAATGGGGGTTTTGCACAGAGCTTGTAAAATCAAGGCAAACACAGAGAAAGTGAAATCTCACTAGATTGGTTTCATTCAATTGCTGCATGGCACAACTCGTTATTCAAGTTTGTGCTGATGCACACAATGAAGTTGTGAAGCACAAAATTCTTCCTATTCCAGTTTAAATACCTTTGAATTTATAGTGGGCAAATACTTTACAAAATACAAATTCAGTGTGCTGTTGAACAAATGATACAGACCCCCAAGCTGCACAGCAAGAAAGCACTCAACCCACGTTTGAACTTAAGCAAACAGATAAATCTGAAAAATTTCACAAGGATGGAAGTGTGCACTTAAAATTAAGACAAGAGTTTACTATTGCTTTTGCAAACATATGAAAATAAAATTTCAAATAGACATGTGTATACTTATATAGAATTATATTTAATGAATTATATTTTTTTATATATATAATCTTGAACTTATCTATTATGTATATTTTTATATGTATATAAAACCCACAAAATAACAAAATGACGACTGCAGTCAAAAAAGCAGTAGACAATTCAAATTATCAATAGACAATTGAAATACTAACAGAACCATTCCATCCATGGTAGTTTTGTATTTAAAATCCAGCCCTAGAGAAGCAGTGAGGAGCATGGCACTGCTCAGCACACTCTGAATTACGGAGCAATGCTGAAAATCCTCTCCTAGTAAATCTAAATTCAGCCCAGAATAAAATGATGGTGTAACTGGGGTGGGGGGTGGCTGGGGGTGGAGGAGGTGTAATTGCTCTAAGAAAGGAGAATTATAGCTACTCAGCTGCCAAGATCTGCAAACACTCCAAAACCACAGCTCTATTTCATCCCATTTAATTTTTGTACAGATATTAAATTCAGCCAAGTCAGTAGATTAAAATAATACAGTAGATTGTATCAACACAGACTTGGGCAAAAATGTGACACAATCCCTTTTCGAAAACCCTAAAATTGGCTTGCTTGTGAGGACTATCACATGGCTGAATAGTGGCTAAAGGGCTATAAATAAATAGATTGCAGCAGCACAAGGGAGGTGCTAGCAGATTGCCACAGGGATTGGTATTAGGATCAGTTTTATTTAACATCTTTATTAATGATCTGGAAGAAGGGGTAAACAGTGCATTAATTAAATTCACAGATTTCAATAAAGTGAGAAGTGTTGTAAACATGACTGGGGGAAAAAATTATGGCAAAGGAGGTTAGAAACACTGAGATAAGTAAGAAAAGGGGATTCCTTCTGAAAAAAATGCAGGCTAATACATCTGAAGAGAATTGAAAGCCACAAAGAATCAGTGAGAGGAAGAAACCCAAACCTGTTAAGCTAAAAGAAAAGACCCAGGGGCAGCAGCTGACAGCAAATTATGCATGGGCTTGCAACATGAATGGTGAAAAGAATAAAATTATCTGGGCTACACCCGTGGCTGTACCACAACATCAGAGCCTGATGCAAGCCTGGACCTCCTGCAGAAGCAGTGGAAAAACACAGTCACCATCCTTCACCAGGGTTCCAAGCAGCCAAGGATCCCTTCATCATACAGCAAAGACAGAATTCTGCAGTCTAGTGCTAAGCCTTGTGAAAATTTGGGGGGGGCAGGAACCACCAAAACCAGCCCAGGCAATCAACCAACCAAATATCCCAGAATATCAGACACCTCACCAGAAATAACAAAGGGGAAAAGAGAAAAATCTGAAAGGATTACGAAGGCTGAGGGTATAAAATAAATGACACAAGGCTAGAAAAGTAACATCATGTAGGTTACAAGAAATCTTCAGGCTCATCTCATCAAACATGGCACAGTTTGGAGTTTTGTTTTAAATAAAATAAACCTAGGAAACATATAAGCAGAATATTAGATCCCATTAGTAACATCTTCACTTCACTGAGGTACAACCTCAAAAAGAATTAACTGAAACTCCTTTTCTTCATTCATTAAAACTGGGCATAATATTCAAAAATATAGTGTAGGAGACAATCCTGCAGAAGCAGGATGATTTAATAGGTCTTTTCCATCTCTAACTTCCATGATTCCTTGAGAGACAAAAAGCAGAGAGACAACTCTCTGCAAAATTAAATCACTGGGATTCAACTGGAGAATGAAAATTAAATCACAGCAAAGTATTTTCTTCTCTGTGAGCATTAGCATTAATCACATGCAAAAGTAAAATATTAGTTAATTTGATTCCCTGTGCCTTCCAGACTCTGGTCAAAATGAATCAATGCAGGGAGACTGATTTCTCTGATAATTGGGGAAATGGTAAGGAGGGAGGGAAAAAGAAGTTAGGAGGGAAAAAAAAAAGAAAAAAAAAAAAAGGTAGATATAGCTGGTGGAAATGAAATTACCAAAAGGAATTTGACTATAGAAAACCATGTTAGAGCACCTATTTCTTCTCTATTCCTAATAAGAGCACTATATGTAAAATTTCACAGTGGTGGCTTTGAAAAAGTCCTATTTAACTATGGCTAGAACTGGGAGGAGTCACCTTGGACAGTGCAAACTCTCCAATTTACTGCTTTAGGTGACGAAAACCTCTGAGAAATGGCTTTGCTCTCTGTCCCCTTTGGGAGGTCAGCCCTCTGCAGCACCTGGGGTTTGCCACAGGGAGAAGGGGGTGCCAAAATGCCAGCTGCACCCCCACAGCAAAGACGGGGCAGCTCACAAGGCACAGCTGATTTGGGAACCCCTTCTCCTGCTCTGCTGTGGAAAATCTGCTTTGGGAACTCTTTTCCTGCCCTGCTGTGGAAAAATTCCTTTGGGAATCCCTTTCCCTTTGGGAATTTTATTGAGCTGGCTAAGGGGTACATCATCACCATCACAAAAACTTAAAAAATAAATTAATAAATAAATAAATAAAGCCAAAGGAACAGTATAGAAAAAAATAACTAGCGATCTGGTTTGTTTCTTTTGGTACATTTTAAAATATGTGCTTTCCTCCTAAAGGCAAAACATACTGCATTTAATTAGAAGAATAAATCATTACATTTTTATAGTTAGCAGTTTCTTCTACAATGAAACTAGATTAGTTTCTCACTACACATGCTGTTTATTGTTCAAGTTTTATGGTAAGTTCTAATAATTCAAGTGTTACAGTTCAGTTTGGGGTTGTTTTTTGGTTCTTTTGCTATTAAATCAGCTCAAAAATTTTCTTTTGCTACACACACATATATATATACATATAAAAACTCATTATATATATAATATATAACACATATAATATGTATTATATATTAAAATATATTTAAAATATATTCTATATTATATAATATATTATGTATTTTTATAAAATATAATATATTTTTATATAAATTACATATTTGATTCTATATTTTTCACTAAAAATCTCTCTGGCTTTCTACCTATTGCAGACAAATACACATTCTCTTATATGACCCACTGAATGTTATGGGGACAGACTTATCCCTCAAATTCTACCAAGAGTTTAAAACTTACTCCCACCTGTGAGCAAAGTTTGAATTTTAATCCTCATGTTTATAACTGGGCAGGTTCTTCCCATCCAAAGCACAGAGGCTCTGCTGTGACAGGACCTGTCCTGCTACACGCAGCCACAAATCTCACTTATTCCCGCCATTTTCTGTAGGACTGCAATTATTTGCCTCTATTTTCCCCTCTCCTGCAGCAACGCAATCAAGATGTAAACACAAAGGAAGTGCAGCAGACACCTCCCTGATTTCAGTGCCATTTGAGACAAGCCCAGCAGCTCTGAGCTCTGGGCTGATGAGGAAAGCACAATAAGCAGTGCAGCAGAACATCCAAGCAGACCTGTTTTGCAGCCTGATTAATAGAAACAACCTCTGAGGACTAATCACAAGTCAAGCCCTGTTTTGTAGATTAATAGGACAAAAGCACAAGAGAATAGGGAAGGTTACAGGACTGGAATATAAATAAGAAAAGGTGTACATTCCAGGCAGATTGACTGCTGGTAATTATCAGCTAAAGGCACATCCTTGCAGCGAGCTCTTGCTGCTGTGTGCTAGAACAGCTCGTTTCCAGATGAACCATCAGCCTGTGTACCTCTGAATATTCTGTCCCCCAAACCCACAAAACAATGACAAAATTTGCTTTGTTTGTTTCTCTGAAGCAAGTCACACCTTCCTCTCAATCTTTCGGGTCACTTGGATTTCCAGGCTGATATTAGGTGATTAAAGCTGCTAGCAGCTACACTTTTCAGCTGTGCATATGTGGGTCAGAAATACAATACTGGGACGTGAGGAACTTACACAAGCCCTGCAAGAAGGGACCAGATGCTGCAGCCCAGCAGAGATGCCCCATACCCCATCTGGCCCTGCAAGGAGCTGTGCACAGTGATCCCTACTTGGTTCATTCTGTCATTTTCCAAGCTTTCCCAAACGTTCCACCTCTACACATGCAGCAATGTAAGCTCTTGAACTCTATAAATCAAGGAGTTTATAAAAAAAAATCTGCAGGTTAGGCAGTGGAAGACAATATTCCTTGAAATGGCACTTTGCAGGTTTCTCAAGAAACATGAAACTTATGTTCTATTCACAAAGAGAAGAAGGAGCCAAGCTTGCTAAAACTGAAAAACTAAATTCAGGGAGCCGTAACTCGAGATTACAGTGTTTTAGGGCATCCCATATTAAAAATGGGAACACTAAGAGCTTTCAGACTAGCAACTCAGGTTGCCTTTCTCCTTTTTCTTGCAGTGCAGGCCATGGAAGTGTCCCAAGCAGCCCAGATGGAGCACCAAGGGAAGTGTTAAAGAGAACACCTTTCTTGAAATTTATTACATTCCAAGTTTTGAAAACAAGATGCATTAAAATCTGTGCCAGGAAAAGGAGACTGAAAGACAGCCTTCCCTCTTACATAAAGCTCACTTTATATATTACTTATATAAAATTGGAGGTGATACACAATTATAAATAACAATAAAGCCAACTCAAAAGATTAATACAGTTAGCAGCTGCAAATATCACCTTTTGTCAGTGAGACACACTGATTCACATATGTACTGGCTTCCTGAAGGACCAGACCCCACAACCTTCCTGCCAGCTCTACCCATGCTACAAATGCTGCTGAAGGAGCAAACCTGGAGGTGAGAGTTCTCCAGAAGCAGAGGACAGCCAGGCTGGCAGATCTGCAGGTACAAAACTCATTTACTCACATTACCTGCAAAATAAATACGATGGCAGAGGTGTCAGATGGTTTCAAATCATCACGAGATCACCTCCTGGGAAGCATTATTCCCTTTGTCAAAGTGGCTGTGTTAGAAATGTCAGCAATCCTCACATTTCACACGTACACAAACCACAATACAGACCAGCACCTAAACCTTTTAGGGGTGGTTATAAATACCCACAGGTCTCATTGATTTTCAGCTGAATCCATGAGTGCTGACCACTTCTGAAATGAGGTGCCAGCTCTATTCTACTGAACAGATTCTCATGAAAATCTGATGAATGCAGTTGTCACTCTTGACCTTTATGTCTATGCTCAGATTCACAATCAGTGGTCTCTTATTTAAAGTGCATGTGCAATTTCTGCTTTATTTCATAGCTTCTGTGAATTACTTTAAGCATTTTATACACATGTCAGGGTAAAGTTAGCATTGTGATCAATAACTATTAGATAAATATGACCCAAATCATCTGAAAGACAGTCATGAGAAATCTTACCCTTCACTGGGAGCTAACAAAATCTAGTCACTTATTTTTGGATTTAGAAAAAAACAAAAATCAAACAAACAAACAAACAAAAACCACAACACTTCTCCATTTCTATTGCATTTTATCCCCATCACATCATGAGCTTTACTGTCAACTCTACCTGCAATGTAAATTCTTCCACATTTCTTCCTGTTTGTCCTGAATAGATGAACTGTGAAACAAACCACTTGTAGATCGCATCTGTTTCCCATACCCAACCACCTTCCTCCCTGTCACCTCCTCCATCCTAATTTCATTCATTTCACCCCCCAGGAAGCCAGGCTTCATCACACGGAGTGCTTGCTCCAGAAGGCAGACACTGCAAATATCAAACGTCACCCCCGACTTTCCTTAGCTTTTATATCTGAGCTGACATCACATGCTATGGAATATTCCTGTGGTCAGTGTCCCAGCTCTGTCCCCTTCCAAAATCTTGCCCAGCCTACTGATGTAAGGAAGGGATGTTGGAGAAAGCAGTGCTGATGCTCTAGCCAGACCCAGGTGTGTTATGAACGCCCTTGCAGCCTCCAAGGCAGAGCACAGCACGGGGATGGTGCTGTGAGGAGCAAGCTGCAGCTCAGCCAGACCCAGCACATCCTCCAACAGGCTGCTCTGCCTGTCACTCAGAGCATCCACCTGCTCCCTAATTCTTCTTGCTCAGGGCACAGGGGAAATGAAGCAATGAAAGTAATGAGGCTTGAAGAGCACCACGCAACGCAAAATCCATCCTGGTGTCAGCTTGTCAGGGCTGGAGCCCCTCTCTTACTTCTCCACTCTCCTGCCGTGAAGGTGGCTGTCCTAGAGAGAGGGAATTTTCCAGTTAACGTGAACAGCATGGTGTTCTCAGCTCTGTCTGTCTTCCTTCTGTACCAGACCACCACAAAGAGCTCTGGTGCACGTGCAAGTGAAAGGAAATGGAAAAGCAGGAGTCCTGCAGTGCAGGAGCTGCAAAGAAGAATTTATTCAAGCAAGCATCAGCACACTGCAAGGAGTCCTGCCCTGAACAGAACAGCCTATCTCCAGATTTGGCTTAACTCTTGCCTTAACTCCTCTTTCCCAGCTCCCATTCTTTAAGGAGATGCAAAGCCCTCCCAAGACAAAGTCTGATAAGTTAAAAATGCCAGGAGTTTTGCAGTATTCTGTTTCCTTCTCTTGGTAACTCCTCAATGAGTGCGAATGCTTTCAGCCTGCTCCTCAGGCACGGGTGCCACAGTGACCACTGTGTTATTCCAGTGCTCAGCTAAAGGAAAGCCAACTGCTTGTTCCTGGCAAGTAAAAGAACACCAACCAAAGCAAAGCTACAAGTATAAGCACGACTTGTCTGTCAAAATGTCCTTCTCGTTGAGCAAACCATACTTCAAGCTACAAATGAGGAGGGCACCATGAATAATGAGCACCCCAACAGCCCAGCTCATTCTGGCTCCTTCTGCCTCTCTGCTTTTCTCCTGAACTCCAGGAAAATGGAGCAAGAATTAGAGACTCAGAGCAGATTTCCGCAATCATTTGTCTGTACTGCTGCGGAAGAATTCAAATCCCTGTTTCCACAGCGGGAAAGATTTAGGAGAGCTACCATTTTATATCTCATTTAACTGGCTAGAATTCTGCTCACAAATAGGCACAGTTTATTTATTAACACTAGTAATGAATACTCTAAAGTTCTTATTCCTGCTGAAGTCAAGCCTGAAGAAAACAACAAGACTTCATGATCTGCCTCAGTGCCAGGATGCAGAGCTGTCCCAAGAATTAAAGAGAGCAGGTTTGTACCACAGTATTAAAAATTATTTATGATCAAGTGTATTTAAAATTACAAATATCCCACTCTTTATTAAAAGAAAAAAAAAAAAAGAAAAAGAAAAATAGGAAGGAAAAAAAGGAAGAAAGCTTTTAAAAGTAAACAGGACAATTTTTTACTTCGAAGTGAATCTGATATCAAGGAGACCAAAGAAAAATCAGCTACATTCCCAACGAGGCAAAAAATGTAAACAAAGCTCTGCAATTCTAGACCAGGAGGGAATTCATTCTTCCATTCTAAACTGAGAGACCTGGAGGACAAATGCCAAGAAAAACGAAACAGAAGCCTGCACCTTTAAACACAGCCACGCTGCAGTGGTGGTGTGTTTGTTTAACACACAGACAGGAGACTTCAGTCTTTGCCAATAATTCTCTCAGTTGCTGACTTCTACTGCATAAACACCAGAATTCCTGAAAAACTGGTGCAACACACACAGCCTTGTCCAGTCTCCCCTGGTTTCCTCACCACTGAACAGCAAAGAAGAACTTTATTGCTGAATAGTCCAATTTCTATCCCTCCTTTTTTCAGACACGAGCTAATTGCCAGCTAAGACCATGAAAATAAAAGAAATGAGATCCATTCCAACCCATCAGTGTATCTGAATCCCATCATGTGAGTTGCCAATTGGTTTTCCAGTCCTCACGCTCAATATCTGCTGTTAATTTGCTTGCTATTTCAAGAACTTGAAGACTGTCAGCAAAACCCATGATGCATTACAAAACTTATAATTGGAAAGGAAAAAAAAACCCTCTGACACCTCTCTGACAGGATAAACAGAGAGTCTGAAAACACTGATCAGAACAAGGCAGAAGTACTAACTTAGAGCTGCTTGTACTAAAATATCATTGCAACTGAAGCAGAGAAAGAAACCGAGTCAGAGAAATCATTCCAAACTGATGTAAAATCATTTGATGAAACCCCAGATTTTACACTGGGCTAAAAAGAAAAGATTGCACAAAACATTATTTTTAAAGGAGATGGCTGAACCTGCCTCTGCTTTCTTAAGGTTGCATTATCTATGCCAATTAAAACTTTGCTTCTGAAAAAAGAGTTAAGGCACTTCCTCTGGAGTTACTAAAAAAAGCAAATGAAAGCCTTGGCTGCGCAGCCCTGAGTGATAGTGAGCCGTTTGTTCTTGACCTCTGGATCACCCTCCAGATCCAATCCCTGGACACAGGAAAAGCCCACTAGTATTCATTAAAAGCAACTGGGAGGCCAGGCCAGCTTTGTGCTGCTCTTGAGACCTGAGCCAGCTACAGCTCGAGAGACGTGCGGGACACTGCTGAACAATGCTGCTGCTCCTGCCCTCCTTCAGGGCAATTCCTGCCCATCACAATGATGCAAACCACAGATTCCAGGCATTATTTCAATAATTGATTGCCATCTCTTATGTCTGTGGTGCTTTTCAGTTATACACATAAAGCTGATTCTGTTGAGCATTGGCATATATTGGTTTATACTGAATTGGCTTTTGCACTGCACGTTTCTTCCTTCATCTATCAAATATATAGGCTGAAAGTCTATTTATTATATATATAAATATATATATAAATATTATATATAAATATTATATATAAATATTATATATAAATATAAATCTATATTTATATATAATATTGTAGGTATTTACATATATATTTATATATATTTACACTGCACATTTCTTCCTTCAAAAAGATACATCTATCACCAGTTATCCAAACAAATATATAGGCTGAAAGTATATATATTTACTATTTTTATATATTTTACATATTTGTGTATATAGTATTATATACATTTATATGTTATATTATAGATATTAATATATATATTTATATATTTACACTACATTTCCTCCTTCAAAAATATACCTCTCTCCAGTTATCTAAACAAATATATAGGCTGAAAGTCTATCTATTTATTATATATATATAATCTATATTTATATATTATATTGTAGATATTTATTTATATATTTACATCTCTTTATATATTTACACTGTATATTTCTTCCTTCAGAAAGATACATCTATCTCTAGTTATCTAAACATATATAGGCTGAAAGTCTATTCATTATTTTATATATTTTATATATTATTATCTATATTTATATATTATATTGTAGATATTTTTATATATTTATATATTCATATACATATATTACACTACACAAAGATACATCTATCTCCAGTTATCTAAACAAATATATAGGCTGAGAGTACATATATTTATTTATATATATTATCTATTATTATCCATATTTATATATTATATTGTAGGTATTTATTTATATATAAATATGTATATATACATACGCACTGCACATTTCTTCCTTCGAAAAGATACTTCTATCTCCAGTTATCCAAACAAATATGTAGGCTGAAAGTCCCAGACCTCCAGCTTTACTTCTCATTCTGTGAGTGGAATTTGCTCACATACTTTCACAGCTAAAAGTGATGTAAAGGATTGCTTGGTTAGATTATTTTTCACTTACAGCTTTTGACGTTTTCTGTGAAATTCTTATGCAGAACAGAATTTAAAATCCATAAGTAAGCCTACTGCCTCCTTCTTCATAAAAGTAAGAATCACAAATTTTGACGCACTCAAAGTAAAGTACTTTTAGAATACTAAATACTTTTAGAATAGTAAGAATACTTTTTAGTACTTTTAGAATACTAAGAATAGTTTTAGAATACTAGGAATACTTTCTTTTCAACTACTTTTCTCTTTCAAACAGGCAAAAAACCACAGAAGTTACCTATGGAGCTGATCAACAGAACAAAATAGAACAGCGAAAAATATTCTCCCTGAACAATTGTTTCTGTCAAAATGTGGTTTAAACAAATTCTGGCTCCAGTTAACTGCAGTTCTCTGGTGGTTTGAGCTCTTTTAAAGCTTCATTAGAAAACACACACTGTGAGAGTATTTGTATCCAAATGTCTGCAGCACACTATGGTAAATTCAGCCCTCAGCACGGATGAACAATTTCAAATATAATTTTAAAAATACATTTGAATGTAAGTAAAACTTACACTAATTCACTTATGCATATTCAGCACCCAAAGCTGCAGTAAAAACAGACTGTCTCCCCTCACCCTTTCACAGAGACATCAGCATGAGTTATGCCTATGTTTACTTCACAGAGGGAGTCTGAAGATTTAAAAATTCATAAATCCATCACTGGTTTTATTTTCCATCCTGTTTAATAGGAAACCTCAATCTCGAATTTCCCAAGGAGGAAACGTTCTCCCTGGAATCTTACAGAATTTTTTACTGCATAAACTATCAATTATTTTCCCAGCAAACAAGCCAGGTTCATAGGGCAGAGTCAGAAGGAAGAGAAAGGAGGGGAATGTTTTTGTGGATTGTTATCTACAGACCAAATGGAAGATCTTCAGCCATTTTGCTCCTTCAAGGTACATCAAAGAATCTCCTATTTAAGGTGTGAAAATGTCAGTTACGTTCTTCACCTCAGAAAATGAGCAGAGCTCTGAATGTGATTTATGTCCCACCCTTGCACTTTTCTCTTTTAGGAGCTGAGACTCTTCTTTTCAACTTCCCTCCAGCTAATGCCATTTAATGCTCTCAGAACTATCAGGCTAAATTCAAATTTTCTGCTCCTCAGAGGCTGTTGTTATGCACCACAGCACATTCCAATTGCAAACACACACCAATGCTCCCATGTATATTCCAAGTCGTTTTTTTACTCACAAATCCTGCTAAATTGTAAGTTAGGAGGCACTACTTGAATTCTCTTAGGTCTTTAGAAAGCTTTTAGATGTACCATGAGTAATAACATGTAATGAATATGAACAGATATTTCGTCTCTGTATTTACACTGAGTTGGCAATTTACATTTTCTAGATAGATGAATTATAGCCAGCCTTCCCAGTACTCTGGCAATTACTTCTTACAAACCCCTGACAGGCTCAAACCTCCAGAATCACATCTGTTATTCTTGGTTTGATCCCTCTTTTTTAAATTAAAACCAGTAGCTTTATCAGCAAACGAGAAAATGCTTTTCCCCCCGCTCTGGAAATACTGACAAAACTGCACATAAATTGAACATGCCAACTTATTTCTTGTTAGGGGTTGGCACATCTTCTGGGTTAATGACCAGTGCTCCATTTCTGTGACACAACTAATTGGGGTAAGGAGGCTGTAAATACACACAAAATCCCACAAATTCTCCTCCTTTGGGGTAGTCTGAAGATTTATAGGAATAGAGCAAGATGTGATTGGAGGAGAGAGAGAATAAAAATTTAAGGAGGGGTAAAATTCTTGTCTCATCACTCTGTCTCAGCTCCCAGGCACAGAACAAATTTAGAGCAGATTTTACTAATATTTCAGAGGAAGGACTTTTCCTTCCTCTGAACGACTGGCTAAAATAGAAAAAAATCACATTTTCTACAATCTGTCATTATTAAAAAAATAAAGAGGGAAAATGCATGGACACCACCACATTTCTGCTCTCAACACAGACTGGCTGACCGATCTAAAAAGCTGTATTGAAAATACAGCTCAACTCCACACCAAGAGTTGCTCAAGACATGATTTGACAACAATTTTTGGCAGCTAAACACAAATGAAGATCAAGAGAGAGGGGTCCTCACTTGGTTCGAGCTCAGTGTCAATTTCTAACAATCTAGCTTCATTTATCATGCATCACTAATGGGAAAAAATCCAGCTAGCAATGGATTATAGGAAAGATTAATTCAGGTTTGTCTTCCATGACTAGGTCAGGAGACACATGCCATTCACTTTTTACAGCTCAGACAACTCAGGGTCTTGGTGTGATGGCCCTTAATATTCCAGAGCAAACATTCCAAATCCATGTGCACACCTACAAACTGAAAGAACTCCAAATGCAGCTGGAGACAAACGGATTACAGGTTTCCACTACAGATTTGGGAAGGAGAAGAGAAGAAATAGGAACATGATCTATTGCCAGTATGTATAAATGTAAAGGTGCATCACACGGTTCTCTCCTGTGCTCTCCAGGTCTCTCCTGAGGGCTGTAGGAAGCTGAGTTCATTAAATCTGATCCAAATAAATTTGGAAATATGCCTGCCCTCCCTAATCACTGCAGAGGCCCTCCAAGTGTGATGCACACACACAAAAGCAGCTGAACACAATCCCAACCTCAGCAGCAAGCCTTCCTCAGCTCCTCAGCCTGCAGCAAGCCTCACACCCACCTCACTACCCAAGGCCTTCTGTGCTGCTGTTACAAAAAAATTACTTTGAAATGTCTCAAGGAGATGATTCCTAACCTGAATTAAGATCATCTTTCCCAATTTGCTGATATTGCAAGGATTTAGGGCATTACCTTTTTTTTTTAGCTAAGCAATGTCAGGCTGATTTAAACTAGTAGCTAAAGGCTATGACTTAAATTAAAAGATTAGCAGCTCAAGTCAAGAATGTGAGATACAGAGCTAGATCACAGCTTTCCAGCCAGCACTGATGCATACAATGTGACCAGGAGAAAGCATTGTCAGAGGCATCAACATGTGTGGTGTCACCAACCACCAAGGTCTGCAGACCAAGGCAACAAAGATGAGCCGAAGGGGAAAATTCCTAATGCATGCATAGGTTTGTCCCATTTCCTGGTTCAACCCCTCTCCTGCTTTCACCTTTAAAGCAAGCC
This sequence comes from Pyrgilauda ruficollis, assembly GCF_017590135.1. Lineage (NCBI taxonomy): Eukaryota > Metazoa > Chordata > Aves > Passeriformes > Passeridae > Pyrgilauda > Pyrgilauda ruficollis. The sequence continues at coordinate 263,669 of NW_024510099.1, read as the reverse complement.
TGACATCAAAAATAAGTTATAAGCTCATAATAAGCCCTTCTTAGAGGTGTGCATAAATTAGCATCTCGGTGCCGCTGCTGACAATTGAGAATTCCAAGCAACAGAGTGATTATCACCATCACTCAAGTTCAGGTCTCTGGTAAAGCCTGAGAGGACTGTGGCTGCTCTCAGCATGAGAATTTAGAACAAGTGCTACCCAAGGCTCCAGAGAAAGATGTCAGGCATCACAATTAAATGACATGTAGAAAAAAACAAGGCAGGATCTCCTTAGCACAAAACTGGGCAGCAATCTTTCCTGCATGACACGCTTGACACATGGGTGGAATGAGACCAAAAGTGGTTTGAAATTCTGTTATCACAGCTTCACAAGCAAAAGAAAACAATGCCCAGAACTGCTCAAAAAATAAGGTTTAAGCACCTGCTGCCTTGTGCCCTTGTGCTGTGTGGGTGTTAAATGCCACCACACCAATCTATTAGCACAGCAGATATAAATAGCTCAGCAGTATAGGATGTAATGGAGTTCCCTTAATATGTCCCAAAATGCCACCACAGTTCATCCACAAGCACAGAGTCAGTATTGACTCCACAGTTCAGGGGCATTCAGCAGGCAGAACAGAAATAGTTACAGTTCCTTTTGTCTTATTTCACACACATGGCTAAACAGAGATTATCTATCCAAAAAAGAAAAGGAAAAAAAATTTTAAAAAAAAGAAAAGCAACGGTGTCAGAATGGTTACAGCTAAGTCTGATTCTGTTCTGCAGGGCAATGCAACAAAGCAGCTTCATGCAGGTTCAACAGGAATGATTCCTGCTGGGGTTCAAGCAATAAACAGCAAAGAAAGTTGAAATTGAGACTTACCACGGGGCACCATATATTCGGAATCCTTTAACTGTTACCTCTGAATCTTGTAAGTAAATACTATTTGTCAGGAGTGACTGAACATTGTCAAAGTCCTCTGGTTTCAATTTGGACACAGAGGGAAAGCGGTAGTAATCTTGTTTAACAAGGTCTGCCATGAATTCCTTATCAAATGTCAGTTCATGATTCCCAGCAATCACTATTTTATATTCATATGGTAGGTTTCCTGAAATAACAAAAAAGAGGACTTCATTAGCACATTTCCACCCACAACAAGCAGCCAGCCAGCAGTGACAGAGTGGGACACCCGAGGCCTGGGAGCATCTCCACGCTGGGCACAGGACACGGACGCTGCTCCTCCTGCACTCAGTGAACAGGCCCAAAATGCACAGGGATGGCACACAAAAAAATGCATGTATAGCCACGGCACGGCACAGAGCCCGTGCTGCAGGGCCCAGCAACACCAGCTGCTGGGAGTCAAACCAGCTCCAGAGGGGGCATGGAACACCACTGCTGGGTTATTCCCCTGAACAGGACCAGCAGGCTTCAATCCAGGTCAGCCCCCAGAGTGACCTGCAGGGAGCAGAGACTGCAGCATGCCTGCCAGCCACGTCCTGAGAGCACCAGAGCACACTGCTGGGGCTGGTGGTTTTAAAATTATGGCTTCATTTGGATTCATCTGTATTCCAGTGGCGTTTATTGGTTGGAACCCTGGGTGCTGAGAATTTCAGACTTTCTGTGCTGACAGGCACTGACCCACAAGGGAACACTGCATTGACCTGAGGCTGTGGAGAAGGCTTCCAAAATGGAATGACAGAACTGGGATTGTGGGTGTGGAGTTTGAATAGAAGTGTGTGATATCACAGGGTGGAAAACTCAGAGTTTAAGGTTTTAAAATATGGTAATATATATAAAGCAAGATGGAGGTTTTAGGGTGGAGGCTGATCCTTCTTCACCTCCTTCTTCATAGATAGTATTGTGTAACTGGATTAAAAAGTGCACCTTGCAGGCACGAATGGTTGGTTATTGGGTTAAAAGCAAAAATAATTTACATATCATTTCTTAATTTGACAGTTTATCCTTAAAAGGCCTTGTAGAGAAAGAGATGGGGCTCCATTTTTAGTTTGTTGAAGTGAAGTGCTGCAGAACTCAGGGTTTGTGAGACTAGAACAGAGATAAGAACCAATAAACATCTGAGTCTGAATAAAAAAATACCATCTTACACATTTAATCCTGACCTTGGCAAAAAAGAAGCAAAGAATCCACATTTATTTGAGACCTAGTCTATTCCCCAAAGCTTCAATTCATTTGCAACGTACTTTTATATTAATATTAATATTATTTTTGTTAGGTTTATGGCAGTATCTCAGTTCTTGTAAAAAGCACACAAGTAGAAACAACCACAAAACTCAGCCACATAAGACAAACCAGGAAAAAGGAAAATCTGATTAATCCATTCACCATCAGAGTCAGAAATAAAGAATCACACGTTTGCTCCCCTCAATTCAGGGGAACTAATACCGTTGTTTGGAAGGAGGCATGGATCATGCTCACGGAGCCAGATTTTTGGAGCTCAGAACAGATTTTCAAGCACTTGGTACCAGCAATCAGTGCCAGATCTTCCAAATAAACATACTGGGTGCTGAGCTCCCATAAAAATGCAGTCCCATACTGTGGTGTCTTCACAGAAGTTAGGCTCTCTTACAAAATCTGTCCCACTGAGACTTGCCAAAAATCAACACGTAGGATTGCATCAAAGCTAACTGCTCCTGCCTTCAGCACAAGCCTGATTTCTTAGCCTCATACCTTGTCCTTCATTATGGTCTTTATTACTCAGAATCATTTAGAAATGGTTGGGTTTGTTATGGGGATTTCTGTGCAGTTTGTCTTTGGGGTTTTTTTGTTGTGTTTTTGTTTGATTTTTTTTTTTTTTTCCCTCATAAAGGCAGCGAAATGAAATGGAAATCTGTGGGTTTGTCTTCCAGGTCTGGAACTCAATACATCTGTCCCAGGGAAGACAGAATCAGATGCTACACATTTCTTGTGAGTACAGTTCTCCTAAACAGAAGTGGCTTTGCTAGTTTAAACTTGCCTTTCTACTTTTGAAACTATTTGGGTTTGGGTTCTTTTTAAAAGTGAGCTTCAGAGTAAAGCTGTAAGTATATACAAGAAGATTAACTTTTCCCCTAAACAGGACTTACAGGGGAACCAGTCAAACCCCTCTGCTTTTTCAGCATTTACAGCACAGAAACAGGAATTACATGAGGCACGCATGCAAACATCATCTTTGCAAAAATTAGTGAATTCTGGATGGAAAACCAAAAAGCTACAAATCCCTTGAAAAAACCAAGCAGACTATGTTTTTCATAGACACCTCGGGTCTGAACAAAATACATATGCATAACTCTCTGTGGTGCTGCATTAGAATAAAAGCTGGGGAGATACAATAAATGCTCCTCTACAGTTTTTGACTCCTTTTTTTCCCACTTTCCTCCCCTTCCCCATCTCTTCTACGTGCTGCTCTGCAATGCATTTTTATTTAAAAACTCTGCATGGCATGTACCTACAATTCCCGCTCTCTGTGACTCCTGGGTTTATTTAAAAACTCTGCATGGCATGTACCTACAATTCCTGCTCACAAGATAAAACTGCTATTTTCTCTTCTCCCAGGAAACATAAAAGATACCACCAGCATGAAATTGATACACTTGTCATAACCATCAATCCCCCAAAACAAGCTAGGTGTGATAATATTCTCAGAGAAGTGGGATGGAGGAGTTAAATTCAGGTTTCTGCTAAGTTATCAACATTTGCCTGCTTTAACACAGAAAACTCTTCATCTTACTTGATACACGTCCAAGCTTTACACTTTCATTTATTTTGATAGACTTGAAAACCAGCACGTTTTGCTGATATTATGCCCAATTAAGCCTGCAGCATTTTTGCCCAGTACCTTTTTTATCTTGACGTTTTAAAAATAAGAGCTTACTTTGAAGGCACACAGGACATGCAAAGGCAAACCAGGGGTGACATCAGTAATTATTAAAACACATAAATGGAGCTTGTAACATGTATACATGTTATATAAGCACCTGAAATCTGTAGGGGAAACCCAGAGAGTATTTCTTGCAATTGGTGTGAAGACAGCTGTTGGTATTTTCAGGACTAAGATACATCAAAAGCCAGGGCAGCAGCAAGAGAAAGTCTCATTCAATTCTTCTATCTTCCTTGAGGAAAAGGACTATATAGCACTAATCACAGTAATAAATTACCTGCAATCAGGTCAGCTATTTATTCATCACATTCTGGTTTTTCCTTCTTGAGAGGCCCCGTGGCATTGCACAACATCCACTCTCTCTGATATAATTTCTGAAATACTTTGTTTTCTTTTGGCAGACCTGCCCTTTGTCTACAATCTGTTGACCTTGTGTTTAATATGGAAACATAAACAGTCATCTTCAAAAATCTCGTACTCCATGGTAATTTAGTTTTATCTTGACCAGATTAATCTCTCTGTATCTGCATCAGTGCTGCCTGTACAGCACAACACACAGGTTGGAAGGCTTTTCCTCATTTTCCTTCACTAAATCTTTGTTAGTCACATTTGGTCTTTATTAGTCTGATTTCCTAACTATCAAATCTTCCATTATGCATCAGCATCATCATTCATTCTAAATTTATACTGTGACTCTGGAAAACAATTAGAAGAATCCTTTTCCAAACTAGAAAAAGTGGGATCTGTTTGCTGGGCCAAGCACTTCAAAAACCCCAATTATTAACTCCCAGCATAATCACTGAGTTTATTTAAAATACTTAAATGTTTAACAGGTGAGATCAAAAGGCTAAAATTACAGCTACCAAAAACAACCAGGGCACTAAGTCTGTGAAGCAGAGTCACTTATACTGGAGTATTTGAAACCCATATTTATGTGTATGTACACACACACACAGGGTGTGCACATATGTATCTTCAAAATATATCTATTATTTTGGTTCACATGTTTTTCAACAACTCTCAACAGAACAAACAAGGGCACAGTATAATCATTGATCAAGAAAATACTGCGATTAAACAAGTTGTTCTCTTCTGGAAGCCAAAAGGTCAATACTGCTCTTCTCAAACAAAGACAACAATGGTTATCTCTGAATGCCTTGTAAAAATTGAATTGTTTACAGTATATGCATTAATCTGGGAGTCTCAGAAAACTCCTGTGACTTCTGGTCTAACAAGCCAACCTTCAAGCTCCAGTCCCAGGTACCTTTGTCCCCCAGAGGTTCATCTTTACTCCTGTGCCATGACACCTTCCTGCCAGCACAAGGATTCGGTGGGCACAGAGCAGAGTGGATCAGATGAAAATGGAAAATGACGAAAAGATGAAAAAGGATGCGTCAAAACAGGAGTGGGGGTCTGTGAATGCTGCTCAGGCAGAACTTCTATTGCTGGCTGCAGCCACTTACACCACTCCAAGTGTCAGCTGCACAACAGACTGACTTAAAATATGTCTATTACATGGGACAAGGGGGCAAGCTTGGGGGCCAGGGGGCTGTGGGGTTTTTTTAACCTACCTAAGGAGTTGTTTCAGTGGGTTTCTTTAAATTCACCTTAAGCACTTGGAGCCTAGGAAGCCTTAATCTGTTGAACAGCCATTCCCATTTTAATAGCATGCTTCATATGAGTACAGTTTAGTCACACAACCCAAGTTCTGTAGAGCTGCCAGACATGAAAAGGAGTGTGCCTGGCAGTGAACATTAACTGCTGAGCCCCTATAAAAATAGAAAATCACATTATTTTTCTACTACTGCTACCTGCAAACCACACAGGGAATAAGTAGGGGAATAAGAAATAATGTGATACTAGCTGTCTGTATAGTGGTAGAAACCTGTATTTACACACAAATGATATGCAAGGGGTTTTGATGCAAAGCTCTGAATATGCATACGCATGCATTAACTATTCAAACCACACACCACTCAAATGAAACATGGAGCTTTTTTCATGCCTGTTTCATAGCCTCATAAACCCTTTGGCCATATGCTGAGAAACAGCCTGAGAAGCCTTGAAGTATAAATTTTAAAAAGAGGGAAAACTGCACAAGAGAGAGATGTGCGTGCAAGTGAATCATCTTAAATGTATGGTATTTTGTGCACGCCCCGAAAGTGCAAAACTGGCCATGGAGCATTTCCCCATAACCAGCCCCACACATACACAGGGGTAAACAGAGAAGGAACAGATTTTGTGTTGCTCCTGCAGACTCCAGTCCCCACGGCTGCAGCTGCTGAGGGCAACCAGCAGAGCCCAGCTGTGGTCAGCACCTCTGCAACTCTTCCCAAGAGGTTCTCACGGAAAGCCCTTGGCATCACAGGGCCGTGGTCACTCTCTCTTCCCAGCATTTACAGCACAGTCCCAACACACAGAGGCTCCTTTCAGCTTTTTAAAATAAGGACAGAATATCACAAAGGCTGCTATTTCTCCTTCAGCAGCAGTGAGTTAGACTGCACAAGTACAGTTATACAGACTCGAGCTTCCACAGGATAAGCTGGACATATCCCACCAACAACCCGCATCAGGTACCAAGATCCAAAACTGGGCAAGAAAAACATCTTGTCTAAGATGAGACTGACCAACTGACTATGAATATATTTTGGCTGTTTAAATCAAGTCAGCTTTCCCAAAAAGTCCTCAACAGAACGGCTCAAACTGGTATCAACCAACACTGGCTGAAAACATAGCCCATGAATTTCTATGCAGCTTAGCTCCCTGTGTCTGTAGAAACCTACACAATGAAACAATTAAAAACAAAACCAAAAAAAAAAAAAAAAAAAAAGAGCAGCAAATAAGAAACAGAACATGCAGAAAGCCAGAGCATGCTTCTAAAACAGTACAAAGAACTGAAGCACAAGATCTCTCAAAGTCTTCCCAGTGAAAAGTATTCCACCATCAGTTCTGATACCTCTTTTTTTTTTTTTTTCCCCCTCCAGTTTTGGAGAAGAAAAAATAAAGGCAAAACACACATGGGCAACACAGCAAGAAGAGAGAGAGGATGAATGAACATGTAGCTACATGTTTTGCCTTTATGCAAAGAAAACATCACACGGCAGCACAGGGAGAAGCAAAGGCTGAGACCCTCGAATTCCTGCGATAAATCCAACGCTTGTACATTAAAGCTCCCCTTTGTTGAGAACACTGTTAGACACAACAAAACAGAAATGTTAGGTGAGTGCAAGCTCTGCCTGTGACCTTTCCCTCTGTAGCCGTCAGGCTTCATTAATTTCCACAGGGCCTGACAGCTCCAGCGTTAATACTCACGCTTGCGGATCGAGCCACACAGCAGGTTCAGAGTCTGCTGCCTTCTCCTCTCAAACTCATGCATTAGGATTTCCTCCATGCTGGCAATGGAAAACCAAGTCTAAGGAACATTAAACACAAAAAACTACGTTACAATAATGCCGGGGTTGAGCCATAAACCCATGAAAGCAAGGAAGCACTGGGTGGGTCTGGATCTCGGCTGAGCGGTGCCGAGGGATGCAGGGAGCACGGGTGCTGCTCCACCAATGCAGGCCCTGCACACAACTCTGCTGTGCACCATCACCGGTGCCCAACACCAAGCTTCCACTCATTCTCTCTCTTCCACAAGAAAACCTAGTGAATTTTGCACAACACTGGGCCAAAACATCCCCACGTGCGCTGCAGAACCTGCTCGGCCACAGGTCTGATCTAACCACGCTCGGGCACTTATTCACCATTCCTTGCTTTGATGTTTTTATGTCTCAACCATAACATTATTCTAATGTAACTGTTTGTGATTAATATCTCCCTCCTGTCTGCTGAAATGGAAAATGCAGCGCTACGTAAGCGACAAGCTTTTGTTTCCCTTCAGCGTTCCACGGCTTCCTTTGCATTATTCTGACAAAACCTGTCCTGTTTTTTGATCTCCAGCTTGTTTTGAACTCCACTGGGCTGCTGTTGTTGAAACATGGAAATCTTCAGTAAAGTTTCAACAATTAATATGTGACGTTTCTTTGTTTTGAAACAGAATCTGAAGTTTTTGTTCAGCCTAACCTCAAAAGGAAAAAAAAAAAAAAAAAGCCTCCAGATTTCACAGCTCACAGCACTGCCAACTTTAGGTGTAAAAAGTCCCCCCAAATTGACTTTAAAATTATGAAATCTGAAACGCAAGCAGCACAGATTGCTTGCTAGTCCCTGGAAAGGATCTCTTTTCAGGCTTTTAATTATGCAACCTAAAAGCTAGAGCTCTCAAGGGGGGGGGAATCACGTAACTTAAAATCAAAGGAGCTGGCAGCTATGAAATTTCTCTTTAAATTTAGCAAATTCTGAGACACCACCCTACCAGGAAATCCTACAATAGCCTTGTCCCTGTTCATTTTCACGAGTGCTTCTTGCGTTAATGGGAGTTCCTGCTCCTCTCCTGTTTGCCACAGCAGATTGATTCCTGAAGGACTCCCAGGTCTGTGCTGGTGCTGTGTGTCCTTTCCAAGGGATCCTTTAAGGGAAATGCTGCTCACTTTGAAAATCATCCGAGATTTTCCATGAGAACACCTTTTGTGTGGCAGAGCTGAAGGGTGCTTCCCTGAACAGAATTACCCTGTGTTTACAGCGACAGAGACACCTGCACTGCAGTTCAGGGGCTGTGTGTGTACTCTACATACAGAGAAATAAATTCCCTTTGGTCCAACAGAACTTCAGATTTTTCTCCTGCAATCCAGACCTTAATGTAGCAGGGCTGACCAATTTTAGACCAGTTTCAGCACCTCGTGTGGTTTCAAATGGCTGTGACCTTGAACTCCAAATACTAAGGCTGGAACTTAAGCCCTGCCTTCACAGTGCCAGTAGAGCTAAGTAGAAATGTCCTTCTTGGACTTAATTTAGACTTAATTGAAAAGAAACATTTTTGGTTACTATTGCATTAGGCTAAAACATAAAAATGAACCCTAATACTATCTAAACCTAATAAGAGAAAGGCATCTCTCTTTCAAAACTTTCCAAGCATTCTCTATAAATGCATCACGGATCAATTTACATGGCACTTTTGCCAATAAGCAAAACAAAATCCCAGGTTCCAATTGGCTTAACTCATATTGGAAAGCGCGAAAGCAAATGCCAGAAAATGCAATTACTGCAAACAAACTCCATCTTCTCCACTCAGGAGGGAATTCCAGAGAACATTTTATTGTCCTCAAATAGTATTTCTAAAGGCATCAATACACAATTCTATTTTCTTTTCAGAGCCCACCACACTATATAACCTAATCCTCCATGAAGAAATTCACCAGATTTTGAAATAATATATTGGTTGTTGATATTACCTTGTGCACACACATACTGTATCAATTTAGATTATTTTTCTCCAAGAATCTCAAGAATATAAAAACCATCTTCCACTGCCTGACACAAACAGATCTGGACCTATTTCCCAGAACATACCCTTTATCTCTGTCATCTACAATTCCAATTAAGTCTTTCCCCCCCACCTAAAATAAATGAATAAAGCCACCAAAAAGGAGGTCATCTTGAGAAATAATTATACAGAAAGTAATTAAGCTAATCATAATTATCACTGACAATGTCTTGGTATTTTAATGTACATGGATTTTCACTGCACAAGGCCAGGGAAAGCTAAAGGACAAGATTTTCCAGAAAAAAAGTGAAATCTTTATTTAAAAGAGAAACATGGTTTGATATCATTTCTTCACTACTTAGTGAAGGAAATGAGAATTACAAGTGCAGGACCCAGATCTAGATTGTGCCCCAAATTCTTCTATCTTACTGACAGAGACCTTTAAACAAGCAGCAGAGCTTCCCTTGGTACCCACAGGACTGACCAACACACACCCCCCTGTCAGGATCCTCCCAGTACCTGCCCTCCTATCTAAATATGAACAAATAAATGCACCAGCCAGGGAAACAAATGATCTCCAAAACATCTTCCTGTTTCCCAAGTCTTTGAGCTAGTTCCCATTATTTGTTTTCTCATTTTTAGAAGAAAGTCTCTGAGACTTACAAATGCACAAAGCAGTAGGAAATCACCTTCCTCTATCTTCTGGCCTGACAGAGCCCAGTCAGTATTTCTGGAAAAAAATCCCTTCAAATATCTCCTTTTTCCTGTATCCCAGGAAGGCATTCAGAGCATTTCTTACAAAGAGAAAAAGCTCAAAATACACAAACAAGAAGCTCCTAAAAAACTATTTTCTTTATACGATACATTATATCCTAGATAACTTCTCGATTTTATACCTGGAACTGAAATCCTTCCTTTAAAATTATTATTTTTGAGCATATTGTTGGGAAACTACAAAACATGGTGGGGGTCATAATTAACCAACTATCAGCATCAGTGTTATGTGAATAAATATCCATAATGAGAAGAGGAAAGATAAAAGCGGGGATAGCGAGAATAATCACAAAGAAAATAAAGATAAGAAATAAAGATATGAAATAAGATAAAATGTTTTTTTTAAATATCCCAGAGGCTTTAAAAGCATGAACTACTGCCTAAAAACAGGAGGACAGCTTTTTAATAACTCTGAGAATGTAACATCCTCCAGTGTGCTAAAGCAATTAGCTGCTCCTGAGATTTTACCCTGTGATCAAGGCTTGTGCTTTTATTTGTAAGCACTGAAGTATAAGAAGCAAGTTTGATATTCCAAGGTAGTTTTAAACATATTATCACGTGGCAATGCTGATGTTTGTTGGGAACTGCTCCTTCCTTTTCTAACTTGGAAGGGCAGGAATCAAAAGCTTGAGACTCAACTCTGGTTCTAGAGTGCGATATCCAGCAGGGATATGTGTGCTCCAGAAGCGCCTCCAGGGGCCTTTCTGAGCTGTTTGTGGAGGACAGAACACAGAGAGAAAGTGCACAGAGAATGCAAACAGAAAGTACAGTCAGCTCAGACATTCAGGCAGGTCTTTAGGAACCTCCAGCGCTATCTTCTGAACCCCGTGCTTAAATCTATTATTCCAAATAAAGCTAAACATTCCATTACAGTCTTCCAAGATGAACTTGGACACCAGGAATCTCCTGAGCCCCCTAAGGAAATTCCTTTTGAGGAATCCAGCTCACAGAGAGGTTTCTTAGCTGCTGAGAGAGGCAACCAAATCGCTCCAGCTGTAACATGTTATTGCAAGGAGCTGAATTCCTCTTGTGCAGGTTCTCTTCCTGGCCATCCAGAATTCCTGAGCAGGAGGAGGGCACAGATCCCTTGCCTGTGAGTTTAAGCACAAACACTAAACACTAAAAAGAGACTGAGAAGGAAGCTTGAAGCCTGGCAAAGGTTTGGAGTGGTAACTATGGACATTGGCACCAGTGATTTCTCAGTTCTCTGGCTCACCCCTGCTACTGTTTCTTGCCACCTCCTCTTTTCTCCTGGCTTTGCAGAATTTCAATTTCCAGTTTATGGGCTGTAATTTGTGCTGCAGCATCCCAGGAACTCACAGCAGACCGGCCAAATTCACACTGAATTTTTTTTTAAGAATCCAAATCTTTGAATTTCATTGCAGAAAACTGAAATGCTTCCTAATAGTCCTTCCAAAGGCAGGACAGAAAAAATTAAAAACAGTTGTATGCAATGTAAACCCTGTTCTGCAACAGACAGTTTGCTTGCTTTTATTTGTGACAGAATTCAGGTGAAACTCTTGATCTTTCCTGCCCCTGTTACAAGGAGTCAGGCCCTCTGCTACTGTCACCTCTGCTCCTCAATAAGGATAATTGTAAGCCACTAATCCAGGAGTGAAATGCTTTTAAAATGCAGCATCTGTACCTTAGTGCAGAGAAAGACACTGAGAGTTCTGGTCCACCAATAAACATTTCTCTGTAATTAAATGCTATGGTTAATTGTTGGAGCATGCAATTTTTCACCTAGTGTGCTTCCTGCAAAGTAGGGTCTCTCTTGACTTACCCATTTTAGCCACCTTTTCTAGCCTTTAAAACAAAAAATGGGATGAGAAACCTGCTGTAAAAAGCCATGATGTGCAGGCAAAGTTCTGCTGAATAACACAACGACTACAGTTACTCAGAGCAGGTCATTAGCACAAAGCATTCAGAGAGCAGCTATTTCAGTCACTTAAGGCAAAGGTAACAATTTATCCCTTATTTATTCTCCTTTCTGCCCAGAAACACTATCACCTCGCAGGCAAGCAGCATTGTTTTCACAGCTGGTCTCAGGGAAGCAGTAGTTTATGAATAGCTGTATTGCTTCCCCTCTAGCTGGAGACACTCTGGTACCTGACTGCAGTGCCAGACTCCTAACACCACCAGAGCAGAGGTGCCTGCTGCCTCCCCCTCCTTCCCCTGTCCCTGCGCAGCCTGGGTGCCCACCACAGCAGGGCATCCCCTCCTGCCCTTCCCACTCCAGCTAATGGCACAGGATTGTCATTTACAGCAAATGGGGAGTGGCTTTCTGCACAGACAGAATTCACAGAACCTCTGGGTTGGAAGAGACCTTTAAGATCACTGAGTCCAACCCAGCCCCAACAGCTTACCCGAACCCTGACACCCAGTGCCACATCCAGGCTTTGTTAAACACACCCAGGGAAGGTGACTGCACCCCCTCCCCGGGCAGCCATTCCAGAACTTCATCACCCTTCCTGTAAAAAACTTCTTCCTAATATCCAACCTAAATTTCCCTTGGTGGAGCTGGAAACTGTGTCCTCTGGCTCTGTCAGTTCCTGGAGAAAGAGCCCAGCCCTGCCTGAGCACAGCCACCTTTCAGGGAGTTGTAGAGTGATGAGGTCACCCCTGAGTCTCTTTTTCTCCAGGCTGAGCACCCCCAGTTCACTCACAGGGCTTGTGCTCCAAGCCTCCCACCTGACAGAATTCACAGAATCACTGGGTTGGAAGAGACCTTTAAGATCACTGAGTCCAACCCAGCCCCAACAGCTCACCTGAACCCTGGCACCCAGTGCCACATCCAGGCTTTGTTAAACACACCCAGGGAAGGTGACTGCACCACCTCCCCGGGCAGCCATTCCAGAACTTCATCACCCTTCCTGTAAAAAACTTCTTCCTAATATCCAACCTAAATTTCCCTTGGTGGAGCTGGAAACTGTGTCCTCTGGCTCTGTCAGTTCCTGGAGAAAGAGCCCAGCCCTGCCTGAGCACAGCCACCTTTCAGGGAGTTGTAGAGTGATGAGGTCACCCCTGAGTCTCTTTTTCTCCAGGCTGAGCACCCCCAGTTCACTCACAGGGCTTGTGCTCCAAGCCTCCCACCTGCCTTGTTGCCCTCATGGGGTTTTAGAGGGGGACAGCAGTCCAGGACCTTCACTCTCAGCACCACAAGTCTGGCTACAGCTGTGTCATTTTATTCCCAGTGACCACTGAAACTTGGGTCAGAGGAGAGGAGAAGGAGCAAATTCCCTCCCTGCCATGCTCAGGAGACATGTCCTGCACAAAGCTGCAGCAAATTCCTGCCTGCCTTGCAGCTTCTCTGCTCATCTCTCAGTAGTGAAGGCAAATGCCAAGTGCTGCTGAGGGAGCAGGGAGCCTTCAGAGTAACATATGGGGGAGAGCAGCTCAGGGAAAAGTAAGGACATGTGGGTAATTTTTTATCATTTGCAGCTCTGTTTTAAAATTAGAACCCTTTGTGTCGGATAGTTATGCAAAAAAAAATTTAATGGCAACATTCAAGAGAGAAAGAGCTACTGTACTCTGGTACCCAGCCTGCCCTGTAACGTGAAAGCTTCTGGTTCATCAGAAAAGATGCACATAATTCTGAGGTCTTTATGGTTCACTTACCAAAAATTACAGGAAATTCAAAGTACAGAGTGTTCCTGAGCTCTCATTTCCTAATTTTATTAACTCCAGAAGAGATGAAGCTCTGGAAAAAGCAAGTGAAAAAGAGCAGGTCCAGTACTTTATGTCCCTGTGCTCTCATTTGTCTCCCTCTTCTTTGTAGTCTCCACCCCACCCCCAGTTTGATGTTATTTTGTTCTCCTCTGTGTTGGCTTTCCATGGCCTCTCTCCTTACACCGCTGTCCCCTGGTGTGCTGCTCTGTTCCTCCTGCACCAAAGTCCTGAGAAACATCCCAAACACTCCCAAAGCTGTGTCAGGACCACCACAACGCAGCCCTCCTGTGAGCCCAGCACTGAGCCCAGCCTGGTGTCACAGCTGAGGAGCACAGAGGGTCCCTCCTGATGCTTCAGGTTTGGCTTTTGTATTTCTCACGTTCTGTGCTGCTTTAGTGTGTGGGGGGTTCTCCTCTTCTTTTTCTCCTTACCAGTGGCTGGTGCCCACAAACATGACACCCAGCCTCCAAAAGCAATCTACTCCCTAAATAAAGGCAAGTAAGGTTTGAGGGGAGATGTGGAGTCGCACAGGACTTTCTTTCACAGCCCCTGTGTGCCAGGACACATCCTTCCCATGCAGGAATTGCCCAAGCTCAAACACCCAACCCTGCAACAAGAGGGTTAATGAACAAGCTATGCAGGCTGGTTATAGCCAGCAATAAGCAGCTTGCTGTTTTTCTTCAAGAAAAAAAAAAAAGTCAGTAATTCTTGGAACATTTATTAACCCCCTAGTATAGGCAATTACTGTAAGATAAAGGTCTGCCAGTCTTGCATTACCATAAATTGCTGCATGTTGCTTTTCTACAGCACAGTAATGTCCACAACCAGTGTGAATAAATGCTAACATTTGAGTTTTAAGCTCAATTCAATCCTCTCGATTGAACATTTTTAACAGGTCTTCACTTTCAGTGGCTGTTGGGCCACAAAAGAAAAAAATATTTTATACAAGCCAAAAAAATCCAGGATAGCATTTCACTGATAGACTGTTTTGTAGCTCAGTTTAAGATAATCTCACATCTTTCCTAACATGCAGAATGGAAAAGAGGAAGGCAGGTGGGAAGTATAAAACCCCTAAGATCGGCCCTGCTGTCTATGACGTTTTGTAGTCACATACAACATAAAAAAATAGTGGCAATAAAAAAAAAATAAAAAGAAAAAGGCTTTGTAGTAGACAGAAAACCACCAACCAGCTTTAAATTGAATTACACAGCCTGCTAATCTTTATGATGAAATAAAATTTCTTTGAACACTTCACATTATACTAAAATCCTCAGTGCTTTCTCCCCAGCCCCAACCCCTCTCTGCTCAAAGCAACTCCTCCACCCCTAAACCATTGTTCTTCCCAGCCTGCAACGTGATGCTCTGCTAACAGGAGGACTCATTTTAATTAGCTATTGTTAATATGGCGCGCACGGTGTGAAAACGTAGGGGAGAAGTACTTTTGCACTTTGTATTTTCGATGCAACATTAAATTTGCAAGTGAAGGAATTAACTGGTGGTGCACAAAGAATCCAGCCCTCGACTGCTCTCCACTGAAATCATTCTCGTTACAATATGAGGCTGTGGCAGCAGCACTGGAGGAAGAATCTGATGAAAATGTCTGTAAAAGTTTCTATTTGAGGGGCATTAGTTGCCCCATGCCTGCTCAATACAACAACCATAAATCTCTTTTCTGTTTCAAAGCGGATTTGCAGGAAAGGGGGACTTGAAAGGAAGAATTATTTGGGGTTTTTTATACATTTGGTTTGGTTGTAGCTTGTTATAAGAAACCTGATCATCCCCTCCCCCTTCTAAGACAACATTAGCAGCCCAGGGAAGCAGATCCAAGAAATGACCAAGCAATTATTGTGATTGAAAATCCATTCAAGAATTGTGCAGTACCTTGCAGTGCTCACTGGCTCCTTCCTTTCATTGAAAATTACCAAATGAATATATTAGTTTAAACTTATAAAGAGCCACTCACTGCAGAACATTATTCTCTTTGAAAGCACATTTCACCTGAGCCAAGATTTCTAATGGCTGTCAAATAACACCTTTATATTTGCTTTGACTGACCGTGGCAATTCGTAGAAAGAATTTTACACTTTAGCAGAAAACACAGCTTTAAAACTCACATTTCTCTATAGACCATTAGGAGATAGCAAAAATGGATTTTTGTGAAATCTCTTTATGAAGAATTGCCAGGAATAACAAGAACAGAACAAGAAAGAACTGATCAGATATGAATGATCTTACACCGCTCCTCCGGCATAAATTCCATTTCAGTCAGTGGAAATTTTACTACCTCAACATTCATTTTATCCAATGGCTTCTATTTTACCTTCCAAGTTACACTTCTGGGGTTCTGCTTCCCACAAAGCATCTCATATCTGACCCAGAGCAGAGGATAAATATGAAGAAGCAGCCATAACCCTGGCACAAAAGGAGAATTTTGTACTTTCTCCTACTTTTGTTTTCACACTGCACTACAGCTTGTTACATCAAGAAAAATTATTCAGCCTCTTACCAAAAATCAATATGGTTGTGTTTTCCCACTACTTAATATAATAAAATGAAACATTCACACTACTTTTGTATTATTTTGAGAAGAAAAAACAAAGATAAAAATTAGCAATAATAGATTATAAAAAGGTATATGCTAATAAAAGCTGAGCAGAGATTATTAATTCAGGCAAGCCATATGGGAATTGAAAACTAAGTACAAATGGGAATTTAAGCATGACATTAAACACAGTTTGAGCTAGAACAAAAGTAAAGGAAACATTCTTAAGTAGTAATATGGCAATAAACCCTAAATAAACTAGGAAGAAGTTTTTTAAAAGTTTATGGTAAAGACAGAGTGAGATCCGTAACCCAGAGAACAACTAAATCACTAAAAAATCCCCCAAGGCCTCAGCACCAGCTCAAGCTGTAAATAAAATATCTCCATCCCACCCCAGTGTCTGAAGCTTTTCACCAGGGCCATCACAGAAGACAGAGTTGTTTCCAAAATTGGATTAATAGATTTTCCAGGGAGCTGCTTCCCTCTCTCCCAGAACAGCTGTGCCAAACTCACACATACTTACAGGATTAAAGCCACCTCAGCATTTTCTTTCACTTGCAATGAATGCAATTTTTTTTTCAAGTGCTCAGAGTTTTGTTCATCAAAATGGTATTTTATGTTTAGTCAATTATTCATTCTAGCTGTAACAAGCAGAGCAATATAGAGTTCAAAATATGCTCCAGATGGTAAAAAACACAAATCAGAAATAAATCAATTTATAAAAAAAGGAAGAGATTTGTTTTTATTGCCATAATTTAACTTTAAAATATTCACAGGCTTCCTTCTGGTTCTAAATTACCCCAGAATACTTTGAGCTAATACCCCTCTGAATCCAGAGAAATTTAGAACTCACTGGTTCTGGTTTTTTTAATATAAAATAGTGTGATGTCGGATGCCAAAATAATCAGAAATAATACAGAAAAACACTTGACCACACTGGAACTGTCCTCAGTGTACATTAGTAAAAGGAACACACTGGCTCTAAAGCCTGAATGAGCCATGCCTGGAGAGGAGATGAAGCCAGATAACTAAACCAGACCAGAGAGATTGAGAAAGGATAGAAGTGGAATGTGACCCTGCATTTTTAAACAGTGATAAGAAAAGAGCTTGATCTTACTATTATACTATTCTGGTACAGTTCATTTTTTAAATTTTTTTTTAATTGAATTATGCTATCTTCAATATCAAACACATTCTGGCAGGTGTCTGGCTTAACAGTTTTGAATGTAATTTCAAATTTCCACAGCACTAATGCATAAATTTAACTGTAGACTGGAACCAAGTGTCTGTCCACAGTTCTGAGAGCAACACCACATTTACATTTTGTCATCTATTCCACGTAACAACCAATTCCAAGGTGATAGTGCTATTTTCAATTACTAATAGTCACACAAAAATGAACTTTAAAAATAATTGACAACACTTTGCTGAGGACCACATCGGCATCCACAGAGGTAACAAGAAAACCTCTGCATTAAAATTATAAAATCATTCTTTTCTTCTCACTTCAAGTAACATGACCAAGCAACTACAGCCAGAAAAATAAAGTTGGGGTTTTTTTTAGCTCTAGCAACAATGTTTACACTAGAGGCAAGCACATATTACAGGTGAAGAAATATTTGCTCCAGAACAAACCCACATATATTTGGCCACTAAACCATTCACTAAGTGTTTACAGTCATTATCCCAAAGAAATTAAAAGAAATAAGCATTCAGAACAAAGGCAAGACTCAAAAAACATGGAAGAGTCAAGTTGCTAAATCCTAGAACAACTCGGGAAAAACCTAGCTAAATTCAGCTTTCAGCCCCACATACAATGACCAGGAGTAAGATCACCTACTGAATTTATCCAAGATTTTGCCAAGCTCGTGCAGTAATATACTTTATAACCTTGCATGGGGGGAAAAACAAACAAACCAGAACGAAAAAAATGAACACAGTGTGACATAAACACTAAACAAAAAAGTACAAAATGGGCTATTTGAGAAAAAAATCTGATCTGAATTCAAATTATTCACATAAGCCAAGATATGCACAATCAGGCCCACAGTAACTGAGCAAAATAAACATATCAACTCATTAAAGATCTATCTGCCTGAATGTATCTTTGCTTTCTCTTCAGTTCTTATGGGCTATTCAATCACTTCCCATCACCCAGAAAAGGAAATATTGCACTATGAAGACAGAGCTATAATTAGATATTCTTCTATTTCATTTCACATATATGACTGAATGAGAACGGATGGGGAAAATATGAACAGAGATAATAACAGCAAGTTGAAACATTCAGTAAAAAATACATTTGGCACAGAATAACATCTCACGTCTTCCTCAGCACGTAATGCTGTGTTTACTGCAAAATTAGTTAAGTTAGTATAAGAGATTTTTAATGAAAACAATTATAAATTTAAAATAACTGTGTTTAAAGCATTTAAGAGTCCCTAAGGTCAAGTGATTACAGCAGTTACAAGACCCGAGGGACATGTTCACACCAAAACAAAGTGAATAAATTACCTCAGCCAGTGTATGCAATCACTAAGTGACCACAGAGGTTATTCAATGTATAAGCCCAGCTGACTTCCACGCAAAACCAATAATGAGAATGTAACAGCCAAAGGGAAAAAGCATTTAACTAGCAGAAGCTGCTGGAAGGGCTGAGAACTTGGCAGAATGGGAAAGGGAGTGTGGAAGGCAAGCTCCATGGCTTGGCTGTGGAGGCAAGGGAGGAGGATGAGTGTTGGGGAAATGGACAGGCAAAATGCTGAACGTTTTTCCCAGGTGAAAGACCCAAACTGTGGCAAAGGGATGCAAGACTCTAAAAATGTAAACCAGCAGGGTTTAAGCAGAGCTCTCAGCCCTGTAAAACTGGGATATGTAACGCCCAGTGAAGGACAAGCAAGGCAGGAGCTCAGAATAATCATCTCTCAGCCTTCCCCTTGGCTTCACTGCCAGGAAAAACGATGGACAGTTACGTGTTTTAGTTATTCCAATGGAGGCAAGACCTGGTTTTTACCACAGAGTGGGTAAGATAGGCTGCAGAACAAAAACTAGCTTTGTTCTGGCTTCTCTCCCTCATGACATAAATGATCAGATGCCTTGTCTTCACTGCAGCTTCACAACACAACTGCCAGTGGAGAAAATCAGAGCCAGGAAAGACAGCAAAACATTTTTCTGTAGGGACCACCTTGTATTTGATTCGCAGTGTGCAGCTCTGGATCAAGGTTCCTACCAACTATGGTGGAAAAAGATGGTACTGAGGAAGCACAAGGAATCCTGCTTGCCCCTGGTATGTATATTTTTTAACCACAGCACATCACCACCTCACATCCTTGAAGGCATTGAATCTTCACAACACACAGAGTAAATAATAACATAATAAATGGTAAAGCACAATTAACACATTTTGGAGACAGGAGTCTGAAAAGAGAGGCAAAAGGACATGCCTGACCTTGGTGTTTTGATTCCTGAAGCAAATATTCACCAATATTCCTGCAGGTGAAGCAACTTGCTGGCTTGCCCTGTGCCAGGAACCTAATAGCTGGTATTGTCATTCATATACATACATACATATATACACACACACACACACACACATATATATATGTATATGTATATTTATATGTATATATACATATATACACATATATGTGTATATATGTGTGTATATATACATATATATACACACACACACATATATATATGTATATGTATATTTATATGTATATATACATATATACACATATATGTGTATATATATGTGTGTATATATACATATATATGTATATACACAAATATATGTATATATACAAATATATGTGTGTGTATATATATACACACATTTTTTATGTGTATGTATATATATGTGTCTGTATATATATATGAGAAAATGCAAGTGGACTCTCAGTATGTAATTACAGATTTTCTTTGTATCTGAACTATAAAAACCTGAGGCCAAAGCCAGCAGACCCTCACACAGTCAGATCTTCCAGTTTCAGTGAAACTGCCTGCAAAATGTGCTTTTTTTAGATAAACACTACACTGTCTTCTACATGAACTATGCTTATATGCTAAGAAAGCCCCCTGGTAAATTACTGAGGCTGGAATACACCTATCCAAAGGGTTATAATTCTGTGGGGAACGTTAAGCCAAGGACCTATGTGCTAAAATAACATCATCATGACCCCCCTGTTAGATGCAAGGAATGCCAAGTGGCTGCCAGCCCTGCAGGATTCCCCTGGGAGGGTGAAAGCACCCTGGCAGATTATTTGGGCTGGCTTTCTGCAGCCCTGAGTGTTTTCAAATGCCAAGCACTGGCCACAGGCTCTGGCTGCACCTAAACAGCATTTGTGAAATTTGTGAAATCCACAAATTCTGGGGCCAAAGAGGAGCTCAGGTGGCCGGAGACTGCTCTCAGCAATGCACTCAGGGAGATCTGTGCTCTCCAAGAGGCAATTCCTCCTCTGGAGCTGCAATTACACACAGAAAAAGGATAGTTTTGAGCCTATCAAATCTAGTACCACTTTCTAAAAATAAGAACAATACAGCTAAGTTGCAGTGGTATGGTTAGAATATGTGCACAGCAATAAAAAAAAAAGAAGGAAAAACGTGCACTGCCATAAAAAAAAGAAGGGAAAACACCCATTCAAATAGGGTTCAGGAAATCAGAGGAGGTCAGGTAAAAAGAAGAGTATGAGGAAAACACAAAGAAGGACAGACAATGTAGAAGTTCTTGTATTTAAAAACCTCCTTTTGTAAAACCAAATGTCCCTTACATATCTCTTGAAGGGTCAGCCAAGGAACTCCAATGCAATAAAATTATGTAGAGGTGCTGCACATGATTAAATAGGTAAGATACACACAGGATAAAATATGTAGAGATGCTGCCATCACACAGCAGGCAAGAGAGACTGCAGCAAAACCTGACAGAGCTATGCTTCGAAATACTTTTTACATAAAGCTATAAATCCATTCTGATGCTTTTTAGAAGATCAGCTGCTCAAGTCACCTTCAGCTCTGGGTATTTCTAGAGCAAGAGGTGAGCTGGCAGTGCACAACCAGCCTGCCAGTGGTATTTACAGCAACAGTTCCCCTCCTTCCTTTTGGTTCTCTGCTTTTGCTATTTAATTTAATCAATTTAATTTAATCAATTCCAGCAACAGGCTGTCAGGGCACTGCTGTCAAATACAGCAGGATATGGAAGGTATTTGTAGTGGGTTTGGTTTGTTAATTTGGGATGTTTTTTGGTTAATGTACTAATGAGTGTGGTGGGTTTAGTGCTGGCTCACCAGTGCATCCTCTGGGATGTACTCTCTTATTTCTTGTTCTGAGGTAGGACTAGGGGAAAGGTAAAGCAGGCTTAGAACTTCAAAAGGGCCTAAAGAGAAATTTATTAATAGTAACAAAATGAAAAAGTAATAAAAATTACAACAAAACTTTTAGGACACTTCTCATCTTTCTATAGTCTTTTCTTTTTTACTGATAATACAAAGAAACAAAACCTAAAATTTTAGTTAGTTTACTACTTTTAGAATAATCTTTCTTAGTTTAGTTAGGGAGACAAGTCTTTTTTTGTTAATGTTAAGGAGACTTCTCTATAAGAAAATAGTGTTTATTTTCATGAATAGTAGCTACTTGGGGAAATTTGTAATTGTGACATTTCTTAAGCTTTTTTTACAGTTGTATTTATGGGCTATGTTAACTTATGGGGTACTGTTTTAAAGATGAGTGGTTTAAAGGTAAAAGTTTTCATTATCTATCTTTAAAATGATCTTTATCTCTGGAAATAGAGGTAGAAATCTAAAAACAGAAATAGAAAAATCTTTTTTTTCTCTCCCTAGAGACAGTATTCTACCAAAGAGATGGTGACTGCCCGTGCTCAAAGATAAAATGCCAGTACTCCAAATCCAAGGGGCAAGCATGTGAATATCACCCCCCAAAAAATTCTCAAAATATAATATATATATTATATTTATATATATATGTAAATATGTTTTATGTATATAAATATATTAAATATATGTTTACAGATATATGTTATTATATTATTATATTACTATAATAATTCTCTTCCAAACAGCATTATTGATCAAAAGAAGGACTTTGATCATTTCCAATACACTGTAACTTCCAGCTCTGCTGTAAGCCACAGCAAACCCAAAGCACAGTGAGCAGCAGTTTCTGGAGTGCACACAAATCCCCCCAGCACCAGCTAAGGGAACACTGCATCCTTTGCAAGAGGTGCCAGCACCTCCTCAGCACCCCCGGGCAGCTGCACAGCTCTTGTTGTGCAATGAATCTTTTCCCCAGGGTAATGCAGAAATGCAGCCAAGTCTCTGAATTTGTCTTAATTAACAGAATTATTATTATTATTACTATTATTGTTATTAACAAGTGAGGCTAGAAGCAGCACATGACACGAGGACACGCGGACGGGGGGGAGATTCTCCAGCGCCCTAATTCAATTAGCAGGCAGTGAGTGACACCGGGACAGGAGAGGTTAATTGGGGTCACCAAAAGGCAGTAATTCCTTACCTAACCAGTCATTAAACTTCTTAACCTCGGAGGGCAGTCCCAGCTCGGTGAAGTCGCCCGTGTGGAGCAGGATGTCCCCGTAGGGCATCTGGATGCCATCTGTTCTGGAGTGCGTGTCTGAGACGCAGACGAAGCGCGTGTGGCCCGCTGGCTTCGGAGTGTCATATGGGATGGGGTCCACCCTGGAGCAGACACAAAGATCCCGTCACCGTCACGAGGTTCAAACCCTCAGTCCATTACTGCAGATATCAGCTGCAGTGTCACAGTGTGAGCACACATCTCCCTCCCTCCAGGAAAGCAGCCACGCATCCACGGACACACGCCACGCTCTGCCAAAAACCCAGGAGGGACCACAGCGCTGCTAAAAACTTACCTGGTGAGGACAGGAAGATTAAATACACGCAAGATACGGCCACTCTGTGGTACTAAAGTGTGGTTAGACACGGGGGAAAATGGATTTAGGAGGCTTTGAATTCAAGTGTTTTGTGTGCTGTGTCTTATACGGGGACAGGCACAGGGCCATGGGATAACAGGGCTCACAGGTGGGCCAGGAACGGGCTCTCACCTGAGCTCAGCAGCTGATTTTGTTCAAGGGCACAGGTTCTCAGCATACAGCATTTGTTTACACACAATAAGGTGCATTCAGGAGTGCTTTGGTGGAGGCTGGGAACTGCAGAACATAGTGACAGCTTCCTAAACTCATACAAAATCCTGAGCTCATCATCCCAGAATCTGTAAAGTCAGCAACTGATGTGCTATCACATTAAGCAATCGTGTATAAAACTTTTTTTTTCCTATAGACAACAATGCTAAAAATTTAGTTCAATTGATTATTTGCAAGCTGTATTTGGTAATTTGATCTTATCAACTACATGTGACCCATCAAGGAAGTCTGGTCATTTGGTTTTTGGTGACTTTTTTTTTAAGCACAAAAGAGGAAAAAGAATAGGTAATCGAAATGCTTTATGCATTAGTGATTAGAGGCTCTAATTTGTAACAGAATAACTTAAATACAAGAGGCAACCCATTGCCTACTTTGGAATTGCAATTATTTCTCTGCAGAGTTACCATAATTTGATTTGCTCAACAATTGAATAGCACAGCATCTGGATTAGTGCCACAGAAAATCCCATCCCAATTCCACAAAACTTCAGCTCATTCCATTGATGTGCCACTTTGATCATGGTTAGAGCTTAGCTTCAGCTGGAAATGTTGAGGTATTTAGGAGTTATGTCAGAATAACAGTCCACTTACATCTCAAATTATCAGGATAGTGAAACCAAGCTCCAGCTACTTTAAAGCATCCAAACACCAGCAGACATCACTGTGAATTTGTTTGTCCTAAATCCCCACAGCTATGATGAGATGTACGGTCAGTAACAGAAAATAAAGCACAAACCTTAAGAAAATCCTGACTTTTGAAGTATTGCTTTTGTTTACTGAACTGTAAGCTAAATTAGCATTTCGTTTTTACTGTACACTGAACTGTGTGAAAACCTCTGCCAGTGCCTTGAACTTCAGCTCCCTGCACAGGTGAGAAGGACCAGAAGCAGCCTGCAAGGTGCAAATCAGCTCCCTGCCCTGGGGAGTTTTATTAAAAGAGTGGCTCCAGAAATCAGACTCCATATGGATATGTCCTGGTCTCCAGTGGAAAACTGCCCCTGTGAATGCACTTACTAACAAGATCTTACTGAGTTAGAATTTAATTTTGTTAGAATTTTAAATTATATTATATTATTATATTTGTTAGCTATTATATATATTACATTGATATATACAATATATATATAATACATACTATACATATAATATATTATTTATTCTATTTCTTAGACTATTCACAGCTAAAATATTAGTGGGGGAAGCAGAAGGGGTGAGATATTTGTTAGACTTTCCCTAGGTACCGTAATTAGGTCTTTCCAATCAAGCTGTATTTACCATCAAAGCACCATACCTCATTGACATGGGCCACTGAATTAATTTGCAAAAGTCAGGCTCTCCAAGATGATGCTTACTTTAAAAACAGATTCTACTGCCAGCTGGTCTGGAGAGCAGAGAATTTAGTGGATGACTCTTCCTTGGGGTTGGTACTGTAGCTCCTGTTCCACCCAAAGCACCAGGTACAATTACCTGAGCCATGAAACTGGTTACCACTGCAGAAACCCAGGAGAAAAATCCAACAATCAATGGATTTTTATTTTTTTTCTCAGCAAGGGTCTGAAATCAACAAGGTTATTACTCCAGAGAAAAATTAATTTACCCATTGAAATTGTACTGGCTAGCTGGGCAGAACTGCAACCATAGTGCTTTCCTACATGGTCCCTTCCTTCCAAAATATGTGGGTCCCCAAATCAACATTTCCCTACTTCCCAGCCTGTTTACTCCAGACAGCACAAGAAATGAACACCAGCTTTCAGCATCAGCACAGAACTTGCTCAGAACATCTCTGCTTGAGCCAAACCAGCACTGCCTGCCCTGGGGAGCCCAATTTTGTTTGTACACAGCAGCCAGGCTTTGCTCTGCTCTGCAGCTTCCAAACAAACCCTGTCCTGCATTAGAGTATGACACTGAAACCTGGTTTAGGATTTTTCCATTCATGCCATGACTTACAGAAAATTCTATAATCAAAATTCATTAAATCCCTGACCCTTCTTTCTCTTCTTTACAAACACCATGATGTTGCCAAGTAACCTTTTATCTGCGTCTCAGCTTCCTTCTCTCCTTCAGTAGAGCTTTCCTACTAAGTATTTCCAAGTGAGATACTGCAGGTGATTGTGTTCAGTCCATCCATTTATCATACT
The DNA here is from genome assembly GCF_017590135.1 of Pyrgilauda ruficollis. Taxonomy (NCBI): domain Eukaryota; kingdom Metazoa; phylum Chordata; class Aves; order Passeriformes; family Passeridae; genus Pyrgilauda; species Pyrgilauda ruficollis. The sequence goes on along the minus strand of NW_024510099.1, from coordinate 238,136 downwards.
CAGAACAGTCCTTCAATAAAACTCAATAAAAGTGGTGTTATTGCCAGTCCTAAAGGTTCACGTTTTCCTTCCACCCACAGCTGCAGCATGGCAATCAGCAATATGAGAGCCTCCTTTCCCACTGCATCCCGAGAGGACTGGGCTCTGAAGGCCCTCTCACAGCTCTGGTGACACCCTGGGCTGCGAGCATCACCCTTCCTCCTGATCTGCTTTCTTCCTTTTCTACTTTCACCCTTCTTGCTCATCTACTCACAAACCAGCAGCTGGGGGCTGCACACTGGCATTGCTAAAACCTCTGTGGCAGTTCTGCATCTGACCCTTCCTGCACTTCAAGCAGATAAAATAATAAATAATAAAATAATTATTTCAGCCCTAATAACTACAATTAGTCATAACAATAATTATAATTAATCAGAATTATTTATGTCCACCACCATTCTGCTGAATCAGAGCACATACCTAAGAAATTCAACTTGTTCTTTACCTTTGCTGCAAACACAGTGCATCCCACTAACTCTGACACTCTCCATCACCACCAACACTTTGGTTTTTTTTCAGTTTTCTTGACATGGCAGACTGAAACACTTCACTGATTATTTGATTACTGCATTTGGAACAGCATGCTCACAGAAAGATGCAGTAAGAGATATTTCAGAATAATTTAAATGTTTCTATATTAGGATTAATACAGTAATCAGGACATAGAAAACAACTAAGATATGTTGCACCTTAGAAAATCAGGCACGTGGCTGGATTTTATAAAGCTTCTGTAAGACCCAGAATGAAATCCCATAAGGCAGTTGAGCAATGACTGCTTTGTGAGATCACGACACTAATGTAAGATCTGTCACATTTAATGCATTTATGACATGGGTCCAGGAATCAGAAGGGACAATGTAACCTTCATACACTTCTACAAGAACCTTGTTTATCAGATAAATACTTTACTAAACTGCCCTTACCACCAGTGGTTCTCATTTAAAGAGTCCCCCAGGTACAAACCTCAGATTTACAAAATATGGGGGCTCCTGCAAGAGATGCATTTCCTCCCACACTGCCTGAAAGGACAGCATTATCCAAGCTCTGATTTGGCTCAGGTGGCATTCAGAGTCCCTTCCCCAACGCACAGCTCCTCCAAAGGTGGATGAGTGCAGGTCAGGGGGTGAGTGCTGCCCCTCGCCCTGCGCACACAGCAGCCCAGGCACTGCTCCATCCTGGGGCTCACAGCAAACCCCACCCTGGCTTTCAAAGTCAGAGATGAAATAAGCACGAATGAGCAACACACACCATGCCAGGGGGTTTGACCAGCGAGGGAGTGGGGGCTGAATTCAGGAACTCACACAAGAGCAGATCCTTGGGCCCCTCACACGTGCAGGGGTGTGGATGCTGACAGTCTGGCCAGAGAGAAAGCCAGATCAACTTCCCCAGGCATTCTTCTGGGGAGTTTTGAGAAAGCTCAGAGAAAGAATTAAAATAACCCTTAATCTTTGCAGCTGGTGTTTTAAACTCGTAGTTTACTTGTAAGATGTGCACAAAAAGAGTGTTGTTCCTAATTAGCCCCTGTAAGTACACTGCATGTGTACAGTATATGTGCACAAGAAGAGTGTTGTTCCTACCAGCCTGTACTGCACTGGGTGCATCTGTGACTCAGTTTCTGGGTTTGTTTTTTATGACAGCTGAATAAGTATGCATTATGCACCCATTTAAGCACAGGCTTCAAGTCAACACACATCAAACCCATGTGTGTTGTTGCCCTTACTTGTGTACTTGTGAGATGTGTCCAAGAAGAGTGTCGCTCCTAATCAGCCAATAATGTGAGGAGTGTTAATTGAGGACCAATCAGAGCTGTCTATAAAAAGAATGTGATGTATAATAAACTTCACATTTACCTTCTAACAACACAAAAATCTGCTTCACTTGATCCAACCATCCCTAACGCAACAACACCGCAGGGGCAAAGGACTTGATTTAGGATGTCTTGCCACAGAAGAGACATGTTAACTGTGCATTTCAGCCCAAGCCTACACCAGTTACTCATGAGGATGTCTTATAAATCAGCAGGGCTGGAAAGCTCTGGGACAGGCAGGGCAGTGCAGCCCTCCTACAGACACAGCTGCAGCCACGCTGGGACCCTGCTGCAAAAAAACCTCAGAAAACACACAAGCACCACCTTCCTGAAAGGAGTCACTTTTGGTTATAAAGGGTAATTCTGCATGGGTGAGCTCAAATGCTGAAAATAAGGGTCTTGGGGTGTGTGGGGAATGAATTTCTAGAGAATTTTTGAAGTTTAATAGAAAATTTAGATAGTATGCATTTGTATACAAACTTTGAGGGGAGAAATGTTGATTTAGAAATACTATGGAATAAGATAGATATTGTTGAGAGAGAAATACAGCTAGAAATAAGTTTTAAAGGGTGGTTTTGTAAATGAGACTAGATATTTTAGAGAAACAGAACTATCGAAGATGTACTGTAGTAAAACTTATGAGGGGTCATTTTAAACGATTAGTTTTAAAACATTTATAGTATAGTGTGATTAAAATCAGTAAGTTAAGAAACACTTATAATGTATTGTAATTAAGAAACAGTTTTTGATTAATAGTAATAGTATACTATTTGATTAATAGCAATAATGTAAATTATAACATTTGTAATTTTTTACATGAGATTGAAAATAGAATAAAAGTTTTTAAAATGTTTTCTGCTATTTTATTTCTGAGTTACAATAAAACTTAATCTAACAGGGGTGGGTTAGCCTGGGAATGCCTGTGGCAGGAAAGCCCAACCCCACAGACTGTTCACTGCCCTGCTCTCTCAGGCTTTGAGATATTCAGACTCCAAATCCCCTCTCAGAGAGGGATTCCCAAGAAACCAATTTATTAAGCCAGGAAAGTTTCCAGTTCCTACCATGGAGTAAATCACTCAGATGAACACAGCACCCACAATGGACAAAACATGAACAGATGCTGAAAACTCCTCCTCACAGCCCGAATCAGCATTATTCCTGCTTACAGCCCACCACTCTGCAAGCTGCCTCTGCCAGAGGTGAGCAGAAAAGCAGGTAATTTTCCTGTCCCCAGGCTCTCCAGATGCATGAACAGTCCCATGACACTCGGGCCCACGTCCTTCCCAGCCTGTGTCACATCAGACGCTGGCTTTTCATCTCAGTAATTACTCCACTGGGTATATGTGTGACTGAATTTGTGGGTTTATTCTTTATGACATCTAAATAAGTATTCATTATGCATCCATTTAAGCACAGGCTTCAAGTCTGTGTGCCACATCAAGTCCTTGAGTGTTGTTGCACTTAATCTGTTTTGGGAGTCACTTGCAGACATCCTCTCTAGTAACTAGATAGTTAAAACAGAGCTACATAACTAGCTTTTAAAAAGCATCCTACTCATACCTCCTGTGAATAGTCATCACTTTATTTATTTACAGTTTAGCTTCCTCTCATATCATTTCATACTTTTCTTGCTACTCCTATTTTCAAAGTTTGCAAACAAAATACTTCTTCAAAGAGCCAATTAGCTTGGTGTGTTTATTTTTTGATTAAAATACAAATATTTTCTGAAAAAAGAAAAATACCACTTTTAAAAGCTTGTTTCTTAGTGCTGTCAGTTCCCCCTCCTCAGCTAAGGCAATGGAAAACAATTTTTTTGAAATGGGAAAACAAAAGCAATATATTTTCTATATCTTCAGGTTTTTGTTTCTTTGAATTCATACCTGTGTCTCTACACATGCTCCCTCTGGCATGGAAAATTCAGGAGAAAAGAATGGGTTTCTCTGTGAAAACTGCTGTGTAAATGTATTTGTTTCTGTATCCAAACCTCACAGCTTTGTTATGTCGTGATATTTGTTATTGCTCTTAGAGCCAGTCCCAAGTCCTGGAATAGGGCAATCACATGAAACTTGTTAATTAATTTCTGTTAAAATTTATCACTAAGTCTCTCAGCTGAAGGAAAATAGCATGGAATGCACCTGCATGCCCAGCAGCATCCAAGAAATGGAATGAAAGTAACAGATGTGTGATTGTTCTTATTTAAAACAAACAAACAAACCAAAACTCAACGCTATTACGCCAACTTCACAACTCTCAACTGAGTTTTTAAGGCCACAGACTAGGAGGACTATATCAAACTGTAAATGTGTCTACATTTTGAAACAAAAATTTAATATCCTAATTTCCAAACCCTCAAAACGCGAACACAAACGTCATTTAAGTTCCCCTGTCAGAAAAACATTTACATGCCCGCAGCTGCTTGTGATACAACACATGCTGAAGACACAAAGCCAAACACTAATTTCCTCTCAATACACAAAATTAATGCCCAAATATAGCATTGCTTTAGTTGGCCACTGTCAGCCATTAATTGTTTAAATCATACATATTAATGCTTTTGTTAACTTGACTCTGTCTTGCAGCGTGCTCAAACACCAAGCCAACATCTGGTTTCTCGTCTGACTGAAAACAAAGGGATGCAAATACCTTTCCACACTCTCCCTGGTAGATTTGATTTGTGCAAGCACACATATCCAAGAACAGACTCCCCCAGACCTGGTGGAAAGCCCCACCTCTTCTGGAAACCTCCACGTACATGTGTCACCCACCAAAGCCTCAGAGGCTTCTGGAGAGCTGTAAAACCGAGCTCTGATATTTATTACAGAAATGGCATTAATTGTGTCTTGGTGCAATGTGGGGGAAAAAAATAAATTACATTTCCAAAGCCACAGGAGGGTTCAATGCAGTGCTCAGCAGCTTACTGCTAACGCTTCCAACAATTATAGCTGCAGGGAAATGATGGATCTTTTTATTACAGGTTCTGGAGCTGTTTTACTTCCAGTGAGATTTATGAGATTAAACAGAAAAGACCTATATTACCCACTGTCATCATCTGGGCAAATTTAAGAAAACTCTCCTTTACAAGGAATTTATAATCATATATCTTCTCAGCCCGACTTAAACCTTAACTAATTAAAGACTCCAAACTCTGTTCAACCCAGATTCTGGTCAGTAATAAGAGCAGAAAGAGCTAAAATCCAGATTTGCCATGGTGTTCTTTGAGGGGCAAATAGTCATCTGGCCTTTTCTGAAGTACCTGACCTCTGCCTTTGATACTAATGGAAATTCAGAAACAGAATTGCATGAGCATTTTTGAAAATCCTACTAATCATCCCTTTGCAGAAAAAAAAATTTTTTAAGTCAAAAAAATACCTTCTAAAATTTAGGTGTCAGTGGCTTCCCAAAGGTTAGAGAAGTAAAACAGAATTGAAAAAAAAGAAGTTTCAATACCAGTATCAGCATCACTCTAAGGCCCAGACAGAAGTTTCCTTTAAATAAAATAGTTAACCATTCTTATGCTGGTATGGTTTCAATTAAAATTCATTAAGAAGCACTTTTCCCCTATTTTTTTACTGCTGTTTTTGGGGGACTGCCATAAATAATGTCTTTTTCCCACCCTGACAGAACTTATTTGCAGGCAAAACTGCACCTACTAGGAGGATAAGTCAATAAGCTCTCAACACTGCAAGATTTTTATTTCCCTACTATAACCTATCCAAACATCCATTCATGAAATACACCCAGAAAGTACAACCTGGCACCCCAAGTTTAGATCCAATTTTAATTTAAGGACAATGAGGCTGGAAAAAGGCACATTTTGATACATTTAGCGAGGCTAAATTAATGTGTGGTATCCCTCCAATCATTTCATTTCAACTGCAGGCATCATAAAATGTGCTGGATTTACTTCTAGGATGGAAACCACAGAGAAGGCTTTAGCTCTTGTTTCAACAGTAAAACAGTTTTTCCAAAATGCAGTGGAAAAAAATTCACCCCAAAAAACAAGCAGAAGAAGATCTCCAGGACAGATTACATTGTTCTAACTTGACATGCCATCCTCCTCAGAAATTAGGGCAATTCTGATCAGAGAGACCAAAGTCACAAAGTTCTGCCAAAACAGAACTGTGTAGGCATGTACTGCAGCATGCATTCCATTGCTGATGCCCATTTATATTAAGAATTATATCTGGAATGTCATCAAATGTACAGAACTCATCTGCATAATTCATTATATTTCCTTGGAGATGATAAATTCTCCAGAGAGACAATAACTCTTACGGAATAGGGGAACTGGGCAAGTGGACCTGAAGGTGCATAAGACCTTGAGAACTCATTCTCTTTGGAATTTGCTGTTCAATCTAAAACCTTTCCTCATGTTTCAGAAACAAATACTCAGTGTTTAGATACCCACAGGATTAAGCCCAGAGTGTTTGCAAAGAACCACTTGAGGCTGGTTCTGATTCTTTTCCCCCCAGCACATATTTGGTCTAAGGCACAGTGGCTACTTGAAATTGCAGCTCCAGAAACACAAGTGTTCTTCTTCAAGCCCCAAGTTAAGGACACAGTGCAAGCCAGAGCCTCTGCCCTCAGCCTGCTCAGTCATTTTCTTCCTGACCTGCAGGTAACACCCTCTCCAAGGGATGGGATGCAATTCCATCCTCTCCTGAACACACTGCTAATGACAGGCCTCTGCTGCTCTCCCTCCTGGCTTGGCTTCCACAGGGGTGATGGGACTGTGGCACTGACAGGCCTCTGCTGCTCTCCCTCCTGGCTTGGGGTGATGGGACTGAGGCATGAAAGCCCTGCTCAAAGGAGAGGCAGCTCGTGCTGGGCAAACACCACTTGTGAGTTACCAAAGGCACAGGATGCACAGAATGACACCAAACAGCACTTCTGAGTTACTGAAGGCACATAGTGACACCAAACACCAATTCTGAGTTACCAAAGGCTCAGGATGCACATAGTGCCACCAAACACCAATTCTGAGTTACTAAAGGCACATAGTGACACCAAACACCAATTCTGAGTTACCCAAGGCTCAGGATGCACATAGTGCCACCAAACAGCCCTTCTGAGTTACTGAAGGCACATAGGGACACCAAACACCAATTCTGAGTTACCAAAGGCACAGGATGCACATAGACACCAATTCTGAGTTACTAAAGCTCAAAAAATTTTCTTTTTTGAAGAGGAGGAAAAAAAAAAAAAAAAAAACCCACCAAAACAATGAAACAAAACAAAAACAGAAAAAAACCCACCTAACTGCCAAAAAAAAAAAACCAAACAATTTCTGCTCTTAAGATATGCCTCAACCTTTCACAGAAACTTTGCTGGAGACACAGAAAGGTAAGAGGCAACTTTGGGCTTAAAATTCTGCTGGAGAGAATTGAGCACTTGAATCTTTCTATCCTTTATCTTTGCAGTGCAATTGTCTTCATTGCAGCTAGCAGCATCTCCTGACACACATCAAACATGAAATGCAGTTCCAGGCAGAACTGGATTCAACCAACAAAACTGCAATTCCTTGGTGGGGGGATTGGAGGGGGCTGCAGTGGGCTGGACCACAGGCAGTTTTTATTTGTAAAACACTGAGCAAATACATCCCCAGCTAAAAAGATTCCACGAGCAAGCTCTCCCCACCTTTTCTCTCTCTCTCTAGTATTAAATAACTTATGACAAGGAAACCTCAGGTCAAACAGTACACATTCCACAATATTTCAAGATACAAACATTAGCTCAAGTGAGAAAAAGCTTGGTGAATAAAGCTACGGGACAGAAAAAAAAAATCTCATGTCTTCACCTAGCAGAAAGCTGCAGGAAGGTAACTCCAGCTGGAGATACTCCTTGGAAATGCACAATTCATTCTGATTTGCTTTCTCCCCCTTTTTAATTTTTGTTTTCAAATCTCTCTCATTATTTGGTGTTCTCATTCGTTTTCCATGAGTATTTATATATGACAGAGGCTGCTGAAATCAGGACCACCATCTTCTCATAGAAAATACAACATATCTCATGGATAAAAACCAGCAATGACTGCTTCAGTTGTGCCATCACTTTAACCTGACTGTGGCATTTATTTGACACACATCACGTTTATAGAATATTATGAGAAGCAGTGCTGCATATAGGATCAGGAGGTTTTATCAATAATGTAGTTAATAGGCAGAGTGTTTGTGGGCAACCACAGTGCTACAGGTTATCTCAGAACATTTGTGTTTTGCTTATACTTCTATAATAAAAATTAATGACTTCAAAGTCCTCAGTGGGAGTATCTAGGACAGTCATATTTATCAGAACTGTTACTGGCTTCTGCAGTAAGCAATTATTCTTATTGCATTAAACCGTTCATTTCCAAAGATGTATCCCCAAAAATCAAATAAATCCAAGAATGAATTATAGTCAAGATAGAAATTTACCTCAGGGATACTTTTAGAAAACTCAATTTAAAAACGCATTTACTTTTGCCTCTGTGTCAGCAACAAAGGCAGGAGAAGAGGGGGAAGAACAACAGAATCGTTGTGATTTCAGTGTTTCCTACAAGAAAATTCCAAAGCCAAACAAGCTGCAACCTCTCAACACCCAGCTTCCATCTGTGAAGGGTAGGAAGGCATTGCCACCAATGACTCAGAGGTTGCTGCTAATTGCACAGACCAAATGAATAATGCTGAATATGCAACAGAATATTGCTTTCAGGGTTGGCCTTGAAAGCTTTGAAAACTCTGCTGCTTCCCAACCCTTGTGCTGAGCACTACCAGGATTTTAGCTGCCATGACAAATGCAGGAGCACACTGCAGAAAGTAATTTCTGTGTCAAGTACAAAAGGCAAATAGTTGCAGTTTGAGATTTAGAGAAAGAACGTGACAAGGAGAAGCCCCGGGAAGGAGGAAAACAAGCTGCACTTTTCTTTTGTCCAGAGAGAGAAAAAAAAAAAAAAAAAAAAAAAAAAAACCCCACCAAAACAATGAAACAAAACAAAAACAGAAAAAAAACCACCTAACTGCCAAAAAAAAAAAAACCAAACAATTTCTGCTCTTAAGATATGCCTCAACCTTTCACAGAAACTTTGCTGGAGACACAGAAAGGTAAGAGGCAACTTTGGGCTTAAAATTCTGCTGGAGAGAATTGAGCACTTGAATATTTCTATCCTTTATCTTTGCAGTGCAATTGTCTTCATTGCAGCTAGCAGCATCTCCTGACACACATCAAACATGAAATGCAGTTCCAGGCAGAACTGGATTCAACCAACAAAACTGCAATTCCTTGGTGGGGGGATTGGAGGGGGCTGCAGTGGGCTGGACCACAGGCAGTTTTTATTTGTAAAACACTGAGCAAATACATCCCCAGCTAAAAAGATTCCACGAGACAGCTCTCCCCACCTTTTCTCTCTCTCTCCAGTATTAAATAACTTATGACAAGGAAACCTCAGGTCAAACAGTACACATTCCACAATATTTCAAGATACAAACATTAGCTCAAGTGAGAAAAAGCTTGGTGAATAAAGCTGTGGGACAGAAAAAAAATCTCATGTCTTCACCTAGCAGAAAGCTGCAGGAAGGTAACTCCAGCTGGAGATACTCCTTGGAAATGCACAATTCATTCTGATTTGCTTTCTCCCCCTTTTTAATTTTTGTTTTCAAATCTCTCTTATTATTTGGTGTTCTCATTCGTTTTCCATGAGTATTTATATATGACAGAGGCTGCTGAAATCAGGACCACCATCTTCTCATAGAAAATACAACATATCTCATGGATAAAAACCAGCAATGACTGCTTCAGTTGTGCCATCACTTTAACCTGACTGTGGCATTTATTTGACACACATCACGTTTATAGAATATTATGAGAAGCAGTGCTGCATATAGGATCAGGAGGTTTTATCAATAATGTAGTTAATAGGCAGAGTGTTTGTGGGCAACCACAGTGCTACAGGTTATCTCAGAACATTTGTGTTTTGCTTATACTTCTATAATAAAAATTAATGACTTCAAAGTCCTCAGTGGGAGTATCTAGGACATTCATATTTATCAGAACTGTTACTGGCTTCTGCAGTAAGCAATTATTCTTATTGCATTAAACCGTTCATTTCCAAAGATGTATCCCCAAAAATCAAATAAATCCAAGAATGAATTATAGTCAAGATAGAAATTTACCTCAGGGATACTTTTAGAAAACTCAATTTAAAAACGCATTTACTTTTGCCTCTGTGTCAGCAACAAAGGCAGGAGAAGAGGGGGAAGAACAACAGAATCGTTGTGATTTCAGTGTTTCCTACAAGAAAATTCCAAAGCCAAACAAGCTGCAACCTCTCAACACCCAGCTTCCATCTGTGAAGGGTAGGAAGGCATTGCCACCAATGACTCAGAGGTTGCTGCTAATTGCACAGACCAAATGAATAATGCTGAATATGCAACAGAATATTGCTTTCAGGGTTGGCCTTGAAAGCTTTGAAAACTCTGCTGCTTCCCAACCCTTGTGCTGAGCACTACCAGGATTTTAGCTGCCATGACAAATGCAGGAGCACACTGCAGAAAGTAATTTCTGTGTCAAGTACAAAAGGCAAATAGTTGCAGTTTGAGATTTAGAGAAAGAACGTGACAAGGAGAAGCCCCGGGAAGGAGGAAAACAAGCTGCACCACATAACATTTTACGATACAAAATGAGATGTGGGCAAGGCAATTTCACTTACGTGATTCATTTTATAAGCAATGCAAATGCAATCTTGCTGATTATGCTCCAAAACAAAAGAGGGAATTTCATTACTTCAGCCAGTGCAATTAGACATGCAGAAATCACAAAACATCCTATCTGCAGCAGAACAAATGGAAACCATCATTTCCCATTTAGATGGGAATAACCAAGGTGGGTGAAATGCATTCTGTGATGGTGGGTGCTGGGGAGGCATAAACTGAATTGTGCAGCCTTGAAGCTCAGTCTGTGCTACATACAGACACTCACAGAGATTAATTCCACCACATTTGTCATAAATGAGCTAAAGATACTTCAGAACCCACATGACATGAGGCAAAAAAACCCCAAACATCAACAAAACTAACAAAAAACCCCCAAACCAGTATCTTCCCCAACAAAACAAAACACCACTTAAAAAAACCACCCCAAAACTACACACCTATTTTTTATACAAGAGTCTTTTCCAGTTTTTATTTATCTTCTGGTTTCTCAAAGCTTGAAAACAGGCAGTTACTCTGAAGTCAGGCAGGCTGTGTGAATTAAGAGTGCCATTGCTTTCCCTATATGGCTCCCTGGGGAATCCATTTATTAGGCACAGGCCTGTTTTCTGATTTAGCTGAAGCACTTTTCCTAGAGAATATCAGTGTCCACACCAAGAGGAATTTTCGAGTAACAGCTGCAGAACAGCCTTTTTCTGTAGGAACTGTCTTGAATCAGTTCCCCTATATGGATACACAGCGCTGATTTCCAGCCTCATACTCCTCTTAGTACTTAAAAGGAGAAGAAAATTACATGTTTTTAATAGGTAGTCTAATAATAGAAACCTCAGAAAAGCTTCAGCTTCTTGAAAATTAGCAGTAAAACTGAAAGTGACAAAAGCAAAATACACAAATAGATGGAATAGTAGGGCACTCAGCTATACTTATTTGGGTGTGTTGCTTTCAGTTTAACAATCAAAACCACTTTTGCTTTGACTAAGAATACGTGTAAAATTGCACCCACCTACCCATCCAGAGTCATATTTCTCAGCATGTAAATGAAATCCTAATTCTTTTGATTTTATCCATTAAGGAGCAGGAAAAGGTACCTTCCAGGGACAGACTACAACAGAATTCCACAGCTCTGCAAGGCTACAGGGAAGTGCAAAGGAAAAAAGGAAAAGGATGTTTCTATGAGCTTGCAGCAAAAAAATCATTACTGAACATTCTGTAAAAGATACAACTATTAGGGTAGTTTTTAAGGAAACAGGCTAATTCACTAAGTTGCTTAAGGAGACAAAAAGAGGGGGAAAAATCACTTGAAAAAACGCGGAACTTAAAGCCTGGAAAGAGCTGTCTTAACCATTTCTTTCTTTACATCTGGATCCACTGGGCTGTTATTTTTCTTTGCATTTCTGCATTGTGGCAGTGCCAGTGAAATTCCCAGTTGCACAGCACTGTGCTGGTGCTCGCTGCAGTCGATAAAGTCAAAGTTCACAGTGACCATAATAGGACAGGAATGTGAGCTGGGTGAAACCACTCTGTTCACATCAATACTGTTACAGTCACCTACATTAGACAAAATTAGCAGTTGAGAGTCTCAGTTCTTTGACTGAAATTACTAATTTCCTGCAACCTTTCTCCTCCTTCCTCCCTCATAACGTTTTGGCAATCAAGAACAGGCTTAGGGACTGTTTCATAATGAATGCAGCCCTTAAGGGTAAAACTGGCAAGATACTCCAGTCTGTTCCAGAAATCCCTTCTGCAAATCATTATTCCATCTAGTTCTACTCTGCTGGTTTACTCCAGCCTATAACATCCTGAGCTCCTTCATCTTCTGCAGATTGTGAAGACTTGAGACAAGCTGTACTCCTAAAGCTAACACCTTGTCTTTCTAGAACTAAAATGCTCTGGTCTATCTACCTCCTGGAACATCAGCTGCTCTAAATCTTTCCTCAAAAAGGGCTCTGCCTGCATGTTGCTGTAGAAAATGAAAGGTGACATGCTCAGAGGCTTTCCACTAGTGACTCCTTTTGCCTCAGAGCCCATCTCCTGCACTTGCTTTTCCCCATTGTTGTTACCTACAGTAACAAGAGCCACATCTATTCCTCTCCTTGTCAAATAACATGACAGATTTTTTAAATAACATCACCTTCGAGTGATGAAGAGAATCCCATGCAGCTCCAAAGAGCTGTGCTCATCTCACCCACACAAATGACATTTTCTTGTGTGAAACATTACCATCTCCCCAAAGACCCTTTCTCACCAAAGCAATACTTTGCTGTTTCTGTGGCTGATAGCTGCATACCCTTTACAGTGTCACCCAGAGAGCACCAAACACAACTCAGTTTAACAAGCACAGGTGCATATTCTCTGCAAAACACCAAAATCACTTCACTCACATCACTGTGTCACCATACCTGTCCTTATAAGCCACGCTTGGCACTCCCCCCAGCAAACACGATCCAGTCAATTGCCCTGCCCTTGACCTGTGCTAAGTGAGAAGGCCCAGAGAAAACCCTGAATTACAGACTTGCCTTTGAACTACACCTCAGCTGCAGGCAACCTGCCAGGTGTGTGCACCAAGCCGTCAGTGAGCAGGGGCTTGCCTTGCTCTGCTCAGCTCAGGCAGCTCTCTGGAGGGAATCTTAACCTCACAGCAATTTAACAAGGTCTCTGGCTCGTGGCACGTGCCACTCGCTTTTTCAGTTCCCAGCCTGATGGCAAAAATGGAATTCCAGTCCAAGCCTGAAGGGAACGTGGGGAGGGAGTGTGGGACAAAGGGAATTCAGCCCTGGGACTTTACTGGTGGCCTGCCACCAGTGTAAGAGATGTCAGAGCTGCACTCTGAGGCTGAGACAATGTACAGCCACTTTAACAGCTAGGAGCAAGTATGGCAAGTGCTGCTGAACTCACAAAGCATGCTGTCATTTTTCACACTGCTAAGCAAAACAGACCAAAGTGTTAACCACGAGGACCTGTTGTCCTGCCCTGGATTTTCCCTGATCATCCTCAGTGTGTGATTCTCTCTTTTATGAGTGTCTGAGCAAGCTCTGGCTCAGGGGACATGATACATTACGAAGCCTGTCAAGGGGGATGCCTTTAACACCTATTCCATTCACAGGTCTGGGAAGGGCCACTATTCCTTCTTCCTCTCCCACTAAGCCAGAACCTACACCTGGAGCTCACATCCTCCCAACAGCAGGCATGTGCTCAGGCAAACCTCCTCCCAGCCCCACTCACTGACAGCCAGGACTTGCACATCACAGCCCAGAGAGGAGGATTCCCACAACAGCCAGGCTGACCGAGATCCCTGCTCTCTGTGTGCCACCTGCCCCTTCCCGTGGAGTGGCTGCTGACTTGGACTAGTCCTGGAAGCTGCCTGGCCCCTCCAGGACTGGATTCAGCTCAGCAGAATCAGCTGGGCCTGAGCACAAATGAAGCAAAGGAGCAGCAGGGCACAGCCGCCTCCCTTCTGCCGCGCGCTGCACCAACACAGCCTTTCTCCCACGTGGTAAGTGGGGTGGTGTTTTTTCCTCTTCAGGCAAAAACGGGGAGCTCCTTGGTCTAATGAGAGTTTTCTCTATCTGCAGACACGGTTTGATCTTGCTCTGCACGTTCAACTTGCAGATGACTCCTTCTGTTAGAGATGGTGTTAGGCTTGGGTGGGAAACAGCCTCCTGAGCAGGAAAATTAAAGGCAAACAAAACAAATGAAGGAAGAAAAAAGCTAAAGCAAATATCTTTAATATATTGAGATAATAAGAGGCCTGGCAGCAGTTTTCTAATTGTTCTAAGGGGCTGTATTTCACAACCTTCTTCACACCTGCCAGTCACAGCATCTCAGTCCTGACCATCCAGGCTTCTCTGTCACTTCATTCTTCTGTATCTTCCTTGGCCAAAACTGTATTCTCACATGGTCTCTTATAGTTCCCTAAGCAGTAAAAGCACCCAGTGACCACGCTATACACAAAAAAACCAAATGATGCTCTGCCCAATTTCACAGACTCTGCTTTTTCCTTGTTTTCCTCTAACCACCTCATTTTTCCTGAGGGACACAGCGACAGGAATGCCACATTAACTGCCAGCCCCATGAGAAGACATCTCAATCACCCATTATAAGCAAGGATCAGACCTCTCAAGTCCCCTGGCCAGGCTGTTTCTGCCCTTGCAGTAACCCTGCAGCATGGCTATCACTGCCACTTCTTATCTTATCTGCTCAAACATTGTCTGCCAGGGGCAGACGGGGAGCCAGACCTAAACAATGATGTGAAATGAAGGCTTCCTCCCAACACAGTCTTGAACTTCTGATCAAACTGATCACTCCTCAGCAACATAACAAGCCCTGTTGGGGGTTTAAGGGCTTTAAAATCCAGCTCAAGGGAATGCAAAGAGGAAGCAGGCTTCCAAAAAAACAGCAAAGCTCTCGGTGCATGCAAACATTCTCTCTGGGTACCAGCCATGTGTACATGTACATACACAGACACGTGTAGAAACAAATAACAAATATACACCACGGGGATGTTTGGATTCCTCAGTGAAATTCTTTTCTGTTAAAAATAAATAAATAAAGGAGGGGGTTTAGCTCCATAGAGCTTAAAACACAGCTGAAGCAGCAGCAACTTTTCCAAAGCAAAGGAGCTGGTATTTTTTAACTGCATTAAAATTCAGACGACTCTGCACTAGAATTTGATGCTTGTTAGAGAAAATAAGTTTTTCTATGCTTCAGTAAGAGTAAAAAAAATCCAATAAAAATGAAACAAAACAAAAAAAACTAAACCCAGGAAGTAGCAAGACTTTTGCCTCCATCAGGCCACTTCCTACCAAGACTATAAGCTTTAATCTGTGCCATTCTTGGGCAGACCTGTTGACATGATTAACATCAGAAGTACACCAGCTGCACTGAAGTGCACGTCTGGCCTCTGCTCAGATTAACTGCCCTTTCTTCCAGGGAGCCTCAGGTAGAAGTTCTAAAGGGAGATTTAGGGTTTCCAAGGGTGGAAGACATCCCAGCCTGCCCAAGGCCCCATTCATTCCACCCGCAGTGGGACCATGTGAGGAGAGGAGACAAAGGACTCTGCAGATTCAATGTGAGTCAAGCAAAAGCTGTTTACTGGGCTTGTAAACGTTGTTTATATTTACTTCTTGTCTTGTCACACATTGTTTGATTGGTAGCTCTGCTTTGTCCACGAGGCAAGCAGGCATCTTTTTCTTAATCTAACTGGTCGATGCTGTAAGTGACATTTTACTTGGGTTGACACCCCTTTTCTGCTTCTTTCTTCTCACAACATCAGCTTTTTTATCCCCAAAGATGACCTTGTTCTTTAGTTCCAGAGGGTCAGGCTGGTTCATTCAGTACACGTCCATTTTCCTGTAAATATGATCCTACAACCATGCCCACAGCTCCACCAAGGCCTCAGCACAGGCTAGCTCCAGAGCCTCTGTGGGGCTTTGTCAGGGACTATCTTCTTATAGAAGAAGATATTCTAGAAGATATTCTAGATTTATTTGGATTATAGATTTCTGCAGATTTTTTTTCTGCAAGTTACTTATCACACACAGTCTGTCCTTCCAGACCTTTCTGGAAACAGCTGCAGGACTTTGGGGCTGTCTGGTGGTCCTGTTCCCCCCCTAGAGCCCGTGCCCATTCTGAATCTCATTTGTGCATTTGTGTTGTGCTTATCTCCAGGCACTAACACGAGGGTATTTGTCCCAGAAAATGCTGCCTCCCTCCACATGGCCCCTGTCTCCAGCCACATCCTCTTCCTTCTCACAATATGTCATTTCCAACAACCCTGGGCTGTCATTTCCAACAACCCTGGGCTGGCTCCACAGCCCCCTGACAATGGGTGTTTGAGACAAACACAGAGCCCTTCTGGGCTCTGCAGACGCTGTCCCACAGTGCAAAAAGGGCTGGCACTTGTGCGTTCCTGCACCAACCCCTGCATCATCACCGCTGCGGCAACACCTGGCAGCTCAGCACCCTGCATGCCCCAAAAGCACTGCAGAAACTCAGGTTCTCACTGATCCCCCCACAGGTGCACTCAGGCCCTTCAGGATGTAGCAATTATCTCCTATTATTCTTGTAACCTTGAACAACTTTGGGAAATCCTTCATGTCCTGCTGGGAAATCTCGTGTGGGTTCATTCCACCCTTGCACTTCACCCACGCAGTGAACTCTGAACCAGCTGACACCACAGGACAGCACAACCCAGCCACTTCTTAGCTTGCAAACTCTCAGGCACACATTGAACACAGAGGAATTACAAATCTGTGCAGGGATACCGATCAATAACCTCACCCTTCAGCAGCACTGCCAACCCCTGCAGCTCCCAGCCCCTCTTGCCATGCCCAGCTCCTGCTCCCAGGTGCTGTGCCAGTACAGGGACATAAGTGACCAGGGCTGGAGAGCTGAACTGGGCACCAAACTCCAGGGATTTCTCTGAATTCCCAACTGTCCTGTACAATACAGCCAGCAGCAGCACCACCCCAAACAAGCAGGGCAAAAGAGATCTCATAAAACCTCTCTTCACACACCTCCTGGCATTGTGAGGGCAACAACAGTGGCTTGAACCCCTCAAGCCATGCTGGATGTTACAAAAGAACTTAGTTAGAGGAGCCTAAAGCAGCCCCAAGGTGCAGGTCTTGGTGAAATCACTGTGCACATCAGATTGCTGGCCCAGAGCTCAACATCACACCCAAAGGCAGTGGCAAGCCTTGACTAGGTGTGCGAGTGAATGCTTCCTTTCATCAGTGATTAAGCCACACAAAAAAGGCAAAAGTACCACAGGAAAAGAAAAATATAAAAATATATATTTCCTTTTTTAGCAATACAGTTCAGGACAATATTCCAGGCATCTTACTGTTTCTGCAAGGACAGTGAACAATCTCAAAAATCTTGATCCCATAGGAAATTGTCACAAAACTTCCAGGCACAGGGGCTGCATTTCACCACTTCAAAACATTCCCCCAGCAACAATTACCAGCTGGCCTTTCAGCTGTGTATGATGGGGCAGTGAAAGCACACTGCATTGAAGTTCTCCCCTCTTCACCATTTCCATAAACATTTAGGTCAGGTGCTGCAGAGCAGCATCACTGCAAGCTCCTTCAAGTTTCATTCCAAGAGGGTCAGGATCAGCCACCCTCTCTCTCACTGAGTGCAGGAAGCAGAAGAATGAGAAAGCAAGTGAAGCTGTCAATACAGGGAATTGTCTGTATGCCATTCCTCTGTGAAAACACAGGCACTGTGGAACCCTAAAGGACCTTTTCAGGCACCATGTCACAGCTAACAGCTAATACAGCAGGAAACGTTAAGTCAAATACTGTATTAGCCAAAACTACAACAAATAAACAGCAAAGCAGCCATGCCTTGCATAAAAATGAAACCCTAATGAAGAAACCCAGTACAGTTTGTTGATACCATGTGCAGTCTAGGCTACATGCATAATGTAACAGTGCAACTGCTAACAGCAGGCTCACAGAAGATAATTTACACTTGTTTTTATGGACATGAGGAACTGATCTTTGAAGTTGTCCCTAATGAGATGCTGCTTGGCCCTAACAGCATCCTGAGAGAACATGCTGGGGTTTGGTTTTTTTTTCCCCCCCTCCCCTGCATCCGGTGCATATTTATGATGCAGAATCCAGAGCTATTTAAATGGCACACGTGCACTGGTGTCCCCTCCCTGTGCCATCACCACTCTCACAGTGGGGGAAATACCTCCTAAAATGTGTCCATGCAGCTCCAAGCCTTTGCTGTAATTACCCGGCCCACCTTTGCTAAGCACCAGAAGATGCACAGGGGTTAATGAAGATGGTTCCTTCTCCCCTGAGCTGCTGACCTCAGGAGTTGATCGGAGCTGCCAGGTCAATTGGCAGCTGGATCACACATGGCAGAGGGCACGATCCAACCACAGGCACAGGATCCCCAGGGAACACAAGTGCAGCTCCTCTGCAGCACTTTGCAAAAACACAGGCAGCAGCTCGTGGTGAAAAACTTCACAACAACAAATTTCCCTGAGCAGCACATGGTGAAAAACTTCACAACAACAAATTTCCCTGAACGGCTACTGTTTTCATAAAAGAACCAGAAAAAAAACCCTATTTTTTGCTGTTTTTGTAAAAGAACCACAAAAAACCTAATTTTTACTGTTTTTGTAAAAGAATGACAAAAAACCTATTTTTTTCATCTTGTAGAGAAATCTCCAAAATGTTAACAAGAGCGACTTCTCTCCCTAAGTAAACTCCAAAAAGACTATTTCAAAAGTAGTAAACTAACTATAAATTTGAGGTTTTGTTTCTTTACATTACCAGTAAAAAAAAAATTGTAAAGAGAAGAAAAGTATTCTAAAAATCTGTTTTAATTCTTACAACTTTTTTTCTTTAGTTACTACTAATAAAATTTTCTTTATCCCCTTTTAAAATTTTAAACCTCCTTGACCTTTCTCCTAATCCTGTCCTCCCACCTCACAACAAAAAATAAGTACATAAGTAATTAACCAACACTAAAACCCACCACATTCATCAACACATTAGTTTAAAAAAATCTCAAAATTAAAGAAACCTTAAACTAACAGACAAAAAAACACTACAGGAAAAGGTTTTTGCTGTACCCTAAGGCTACACCCACCTGTGACAGCCTAAATTTTACTCCCTCTTCCACAGTTCTCCCAGGCAGAGCCATCCATAGACCTTGCTTCTTGATTATCCCTGCTTCAGGTCCAAATATTCAAGTAAACTAAGTGCAAATTAAGGCAGTTCAAGAAAATTTTTTATGCTCCATTCAAATGTTTCTTCTGCAGCTTTTGGGAGGGGTGCTAAAATCAGAATAGTATAATAAATAAATAAATTTATATTTTTAGTCTATATGATACAATATAAACATGCTATCATATAATATTGTTATATTATATTATGTTATGTTATATTATGTTATATTAAGTTATATATTACTTCAGTTATACCATCAGAGAATCAGCATTTAAACTCTTAAATTTCTGTCTTTTTTCTGTTTGGAAAATAGAGAGGAGGGAAAAAAGATCCCTAAATTCTTGGAGCATTCCTGTCAGCACTGTCTGTGCTGTATGAATGCAGAGCGTGCTGTTTAGGATTAGGTGACTCAGAGGACAGTTTGCAGGATGCTTGATTTTTTCATTTAGAGCTCATTATCTAATAACACACTAAACAAACAGAAATGCAACCCCACTGACAGGCATTTGGTACCTTCAAAAAAAAAAAATACCAAGCAAAAACCCACAAAAACCAACAAAACACAAAAAAATATTCTTCTTTAATTCCTATAAACACCCTCTTGGTCAGCATGACCGTGCTTCCATGCAAGCAACTACAAGGCATAAGTCTGGAAGTTCAAAATCTAAAAACCCTTTTTGTTAGGAAAATAATGAAACACATACAAAGACACAAAAGACAGGTTCCAACTCAGCAATATATATCATATATATATAAAAATCACACTGCTGCACTTCCTGCTAGGGCATGAAAGTCTTTAAACACATATGCAGGCAGTAAAATTTTGATAAATAAATATGGCTATATGTGCAAGGCGTGCTAAGAGCTTCACCTCAGGCCAGCATCTTATCTCAGGTTATTTCTGGGTATTTGAGATCATTTATACACTTCTCTACTTCCATTTATTGGTCATCTCCAGTACATTCCTTCTATATGTTATTATGTAAGTGTCTGGACCCAGAGAAATGGCACTGTCTCTTTATAGACAGATATACAGAAAATTGCCATGTCTTAGTCCAAATCTTCTACAGGAACCCATTTAATTTGAACTAATTAATAAGAACTAATAATTTAATTTGAACTAATTAACATGAAAAAACCTCTACCAACTTCCTGGCTAGAGGAGTTTCAGTTCATCCCTTTTAACTCTCTGCTGAGTGAGATGATTCACAAGAGGTGAATGATATACATTTGTGTGTATATCTATATTTATATATAGATATATATATATAGATATACATTTCTCATGCTGTAGAATGACATCTGTAAAAGCTGCTGAGGAACACTCACTGAAAGTAGTGACAGTATGAAATGATGGTGTGAACACACTCAAGGAAACCAGGTGATCCAAAATTCATTTTCAACCTCAATTAATATTCCACTTGACAATCTAGACCGGATGCAAGGATTCTTTTCAGGAAAATACGCTCTGTAATAATGATACCTAAAATTAATGAGACAGAAGACAAAACAAAATCCCCCCAAATTCAGACCACTGTAATGCCCTGAGACCAGGGATTTCCCTTCTGTCCTCACTCAAAGACAATGAAGCCTTCATGCTACATACACACATTTTTAAAGCAACCTGTGTCCTCCAAGGCACAGAGTGGTGGTGACAGATAACCAACAAGAAATGAAAAGTCCATGCACTAAAGTCTGTGCTTTGTGCCAGTGACGTGCCAGGCTCTGAGAGGAGCAGCGTGTGTGATCCTGCCATGAAGGCAGCAGCCAGGCAGAGCAGCTGAGCAGAACATCAACAAAGGTCACACTGGAGATAAAAAAAAAGGGGGGAAAAAAAATCATATACCACCCTTAGCATTACCACCAGCATTTTAATTCTCTGAGGGTGTCTGAAATTCCTGCTACAGCATTTGATCTTCTCAGTCTCATTATGCATTTGTAGAAGAACTGTCCTCAGAACTTGATACCAACAATTAAAATCACCTCCAAAACATCTAAAAGTCACAATATGAATCATAACTGTCTCTCAAAAACCCGAAGAGGGTACATAGATGGAAACTTTCAAGGTACAGAATAGTATCGAGAGCAGAACAAAATTAATTCTTCTTGCTAACAGCCCTTGTTTAAAAACAAGGTGATAAAAAAATCAAACTAATATCAAGAGAGATATAATCAAAATGAAACAATTATATATAAAAACTTTCAAGTAATTAAAATATTACATTATATATAAAATATATACTATATATAATTATATCTAATAGTATATAATGCATATTTATATTTTATATATAAATATGTTTGTATTTTATATTTCTCTATACATTTTTTCATATATGATTGTGTATTTTAGTTTTAATTTATTCACTGCTTTGCACCAAAAGTGAATGCCTGGATGACTTTAAATTTACAAAATAAACACTCCACAAAGGCAAAATTTCCCTCTTCCTTAATATCTGTCAATTACCATAATCTTATATGCACACTGCTAACAACCAGAGAAAAGAAGTCCTTGAAAGAATCATTGCTTAAAATTGAGGGAGCCGCTTAATCTGGCATTTTGAAGTAGCAGGTCCTGTCCCACTGGAGGCAATAATGATGTCACTAATCACTGCAATTCACAAGTACAGGACAAGGCTCTATTTATTAAATATGCTGGCTGACGTGAAATTTCAATTCTGAACATTATTTTCCCCAAAACTACTGCTTCACCATTCACAGGAGAGCAAATAACCCATTGTTAATGCTCACTGCTGGCCAGAAGTGGCTATAAGAAAGGAGTAATTAAAAAGTAATGACTTTTTTTCCTTTGTGCTGCCTGTATGAGAGGAGCAGGAGGGAAGACAGACTGGCCTGGCACCTTTTCCTTCCCATCGACTGATGCAGTATCCAAACACTCAGGAGTGATGTGCTCACGGCCACTCCACTCCATCCCTCATCCCAGGGACATGGTCAAGGTGTAAACAGCGAGTTTGCTGCTCACAGCTCCGTCAGAGCCAGCCCCTCCATCTCACACTCCTTCCTCCTGCCCTCCCCCAGCCTCCCTCCATCTGCTGCCCTCCTGGGAAGGCACAGCTCCCCTTAATGGCTCTGTGCTTTTAAGTCTAATGTGCTGGATATAAGTTAATGCCCACTACACTAAGTGGAGGCTCTGCTGCAGGGAAGCCTCTGGTGCTGGTTTTTTTTCCCTGTCAACAGCCAGCAGAATCTCTGTAGCCCTGATGTCAGCCAGGCTGCAAGGAAGAGAGGGTTTGGGAATGTGAAATTCACGACCTGCAACAAAAACGAACCTTGAAAGACACTACACTGAACAGTAGTTTAAATAATCCTTCAGTAAAAACAGGAGATGGTTGGGATTTTATTTGTCACTCCCCTCAAATGATTTAAATTTAGAAAATATGCCCACTATAAAATAGGGCATATAAAAATAAGGGCAAGCATTTCTCTGTCAGTGGAGAACAGAGGTGAACTTGGCTAGCAGCAGAAATTCATGTCCTGAAGACAACTGTATTTGGGGATTATGAATTCTGGATTATGTCCTGAGCCATCCTCTGCCCTCTCTGAAAGCTCCAGCACTGCTCATGGCCCAGCCCTCTGTGCCAGCAGCAGATCCTGCAGGATACACAGAGCCCCAGAGCTGGGAGCAACCTCCAGCTTTATCGAGGTCATGACCAGGCTGTAACTCTTCAGGAGAGAAATAAAATGACTGCAATGCCAGGTACCTAAACTTTATTGTTTGGAACCCAAACTTGCTGCTTTCTGCTCCAACCACTTGGTACTGCTCCAGGAACGTTGCTGGGTGCAAGATTATCCTACCCTAACTTTTTGTCGGAAAAAGGCAGCAAAATAAAACCCATTAAATGGAGTCTAGTCTCATTTACCACAGGACAGAATTGGTTTGGCTTCAGTGTTTTAAATGCACACATGTTCGCTGGTTTATGTCCTCTTAACTTGCTGGATTTTTTTTTTTTTTAATATCTTTAGCAGTTAACATATTGGTTTATATTGTGGTGGACCTGGCAGTGCTAGATTAATGGCTGGAGCTGATAATCTAGCCTCAACAAATCCATAATTCAGTCACAGCTTCCTCCTCATTAAAAACAAGCACACAGTAACACAAAACTTCAGCTACAGTACACCACCTAAAAAACTGCAACCTCAATGCAAAAACTCGCATCAGAACTGAAGGGAAATGGGTGAGACCCGAATTTCCAAATCCCAGCAAACAAGCTGTATCTTCTGAGGTGGCTGCCATGAAGTATGTCATGAAGAGGCACACGGGCATGCAGCCTCTTCTGCACTGCTCTGATGCTCATTCCCTTCACAGAGAAGAGCTGAGAGCCACTCTCAGGCCCTCTGCACGCAGGAACAACCTCCTCGAGTCCATAAAACTGCAGCTGCACATGCCAAGTATGATTCAAACCACTGGAAACAAGAAGTCATTGCTCCAAGGACCAAAACTCACAGGCCTGCTGGAAAATCCACTCCTAGGCACTCGGAAAAACCTGGAATTATGCAGGGAATGATTTCCCCATGCAGCGTGGGGGGACTTCCTACCAGCAGGTAATGCCAACACCAGGCTGGGCTCTGCCTTCCCAGCAGCAGCTTCACAAGCTCAGTGCTCAGAGATGCTCTGAAGACATCCAGAGATGTCTTAAAGGCATGTCCCTGCCTCACTGTACTTCTGCTGTGCCCAAAAGCATTTATTTTCTCAAGTTACACTGTGGCATGTTACAGAATTCAAAAGCAAGCTGTTTAAGTGTTTCTTTGGCAGGGAGACACACTAGCCCTCCGTTTCTGAATTTTTCTGTGATGTTAGGCAACTGACTCCAAAATTAAGCCACCTCTGGGAGCTCACTATCAGAAATGTAAACTCAAAAAATTACCACGCCAACATTGAGTACAAAAAATCAATATCCACAACCAACAATTGATCACTTCTGAAATAAACTTCTTGCACTATTAAACCTCTTGCATCAAACATAAGCAAGCTGCATATAATAATATAACATAGAACACAGACATCTAAACTCACATTGTTTACAAGGTTTTCCTTTTGCTTATTTGTCCAACAAGAAAAAAAAAATCTAGCAGGGGGTTGCAAAAGAGAGAGTCAGATGTGTGATAGGTAGCTGCAGCACTTTGTTTGGAATAGCCATGTGTCACAGCAAAGGGAACAGGCTGCCTCATCCTGCCACTGGGAGAAAACCATGAGCCAAAAATTCTCCAGTGGGATCTGCAGTGTGGGGCCTGCAAACTTAGCTTTTAACTCTCTGTTTGCAAATCTATGCTCTAGAAGTTGTTTCACAGGACAGATTGTATCTCACCCTTCAAGCACTAAAAAAAAGCAAGAATCTGCTCCAATTCTGCAAGAATTCTGCAAGAATTCCACAACAATATCCCTACTGCCCTGGTATTTAAAACAAAAAAAAATTCACAAGTTTCCAGTGACAGCACAACATCCTGATTGCAACATAGATCCATCTCTTTTGTCAAACTATTTCACAGCAAAGAGTTTCCTGGGTGAGTACTGTGGCAGGAGCCACTGCCGCACAAAGCACTCCTGGTCAGATCCCATCATACATCTCCCAAAATGTTTCTGGGAGACACACACACACATTTGTGTGCTGTACATCAACTTGGAAGTACAACTCAGCTGTGTCTCAGTGTGACTGACCACTAAATGAACCCTACAGTCAACACTATAGTCAGATCATGTAATGAAATTTTCCTTTTTTCAATGCTCAGCTGCTGAGTGGGGCCTTAGAGATAAACGGTTTGTGACCTGAAGGCTTCTCTGCAGGATCCATACAGCACAAAAGAACACCAACACACATGAGCCAGACTGACTCCACAAGGTGTTTTTACAGCACACTTTCCATGAAAATCTTCCTCAGTCTCATTTCTGCACCAGAGGTGAACAAACACCCACTGGTGGATCCATAAGCACAGAGTTCATGGCTGGTATTTCAGCAGATACAAACAGCTTCCTTGCTGGGGTTTGGAAATTCAGGTCTTCCCCACTTACCTTCAGTTCTGATGTGGGCCATGAAGGTTGCAGTTTTTGGGTGGTGTGTTGTAGCTGAAGTTTTGTGTGGTCGTTTTTAATTAGGAGGAAGCTGTGACTGAATTATGGATTTGTTGAAGCTGGATTATCAACTCCAACAATTAATCTAGCACTGCCAGGTCCACCACAATATAAACCAGTAGGTTAATTGCTAAAGATATTTAAAAATTTTAAAAAATAAAATATTCCAGCAAGTTAAGATCACACTAAGCCAGCTCCCTGTGCTGGCTGCCCCTGTAACCCTCTGCTGGTGAGGCTACACCAAGAGAGAGATCACTGGAAGTAGCTCACGTGAAAAACAAAACAAAACAAAACAAAACAAAAACAAAAACAAAGCAAAAATGTGGATTGGAAAATTTTTGGAAAACCAAAACCCCCCCCCCCACCACAAGGACATTTGTACCCTGGACTGTCTCAGTGTCCATCCAGCAGCCCCCAGAAGGCTGTGCCAGCTCTCCAGGGGCAGGCAGGAGCAGCAGGTCCAGCTCTGAAGCCTTTCCCTGTAGCAGGGATCTCCCCCCTGCAGCCCTGAGTAACTCCAGGGACTGATGGATTGATTTTGAGAGGCACAAACTGCTCTGGCAGCCTGGGCCCACCAGCACAAGAGGGGTTTGTCACCAACTGAAACCAGACCTGGCTTCTCTCTTCGGGCAGGGTGATGTGGAAAGACAGTATTAACAGGGCAATGGTGAGAAAAAAACAAATACTTTAAAGCTACAGTATAAAAATTATTTTAAACCTATTTTTATAATAATAAGAATTTATTTATAATGATAATAATAATATTGGCACTTTTACAGCATTAGCCTTCTAGGGATGTCAGGCCATTTTTTTAAAGGTAAGTTGGTATTACTGCTTTTTACAATGACAAAAAGAAAGGTCAGAAATTTAATCAATTTTTCAGGAGTGCTTAGCATACGATGACTGCACTGTATAAATGCAATACAAAGGACCCAAATTTAAATTTGAATTACAAAACTGAGCCTTACATCACCTCTGTTAGGAACACTTTCAGTATGCTCCACCCCTCCAGCATACCAAATAAGTGTAGCTTCTTTAAAAAGCTATTTTCATTTTACACCTAAAATTAAAGTTTAGAACTTAGGTGCTGCTTAGGTTTTTGCACAAGTAACTTTGAATAGTGTAAAAATCAGTGAGATGGCAGAGATCTTCACTCACACAAACACGCACAGGCAGCAGGAACAGTTTTCCCAATGACAGGGGAGCAGCCAGGGAAGGGAGACTAAACCTGCACCAAGGTGAGCTCAGCATGAGCCAGGACCCCAGGAAAAAACCCTGGTTTAAGTGCACTCATTCAAAGTACTCCTGTTTCCACAACCAGAGCTTAAATGTCACTTGACTGTTTCAGAGAGTATTTATTATATATTTATAATAAAGAATTTTAAATACTACATTTTAGAATCAATACTTTTATCATAAATGTATTTATTATAAAGTAGTATTTATATAATTATTTATGTAATAATAAATAAATATGTATTTATTTGGAAAAATAAGTAGTGAAAAGAAATCTGAATGGTTATAAGCTGTGTATGCTTTTGTAAAAAAAAAATTTTTTAATATATATTTTTATATATTTTTAATATAATATATATAAAATATAAGAATAAATATATTTTTATTTATATATATAGTGTTATTAATGGCCATTTTATAAATAAATATATTTAATATATTATATATATATATATACTTATTTATAGATAGATAGATAGTGTTATTAATTGCCAGAACAACAATTTCCAGCAAAACTACACCAACTCTGTCACATCAGCAGCAGCTGAACCCGCCTGCCCAGGTACAGCTGACTGCTCTAAGACTGAATCTCTTTTTTTCTCAACCAACAACATTACATGTACCAGCTCCACTTTTCTGTAAATGTCAAATGAGTTCATATTTTGCTAACGCCAAATATCACAGGCCTTACATGAAACTGAAATCCAGGCTGCTGCAAATCAAGTCCATGATTTCCTACTAACCTCAGGGGGAGTTTATAAAGCCCATTAAATGCAGGATGTTTTCCCCAAGAAAACAAAAAAAAACCAACAAACCAAGATCCTCTCTGTCGAGGTTAGCAGTCTAATAAGACTCTAACAATGTAAGGTTTCAGCACAGCTGAAAGTTTTTCCTTCTATGACCAAATAGCTGTGGTTTTATTTTTTATTATTACATTCTGATTTTAAACCAGGATTTTTAACCACAGCTCTGATTTTAAGGAAGTTGCAGTATTTAAGTTTAAAATTATTTAAAATTCTGTCACTGTACCCTACTTTGAAGTTTCAGTTTTCTGTATTATAAATATAAATACATATATATGTATAGATATAGATATTAATATATACATATTTGCAAACAGACATTTACGTACTTTATTCAACCAGACACATATTTCTAGCAACATAAAACTCTGCTTATACTCTTTAAAATAAGAATATTCACAGGGGAGATTGCTCTAGTACAGAAAAGGCAGTAAAATTATATAGTTACAGATGGAAAAATGTATCTCCAGGTATGAATGAACTTATTTAGAGGACTTTTGCTCTGGCACAGAAACCCCTACCTTTCTCACTCCCCTACTATTGAATTCAAACCAGAACAAAGTGTTAACATTCAAACTACCCTAAAAAAGCCACCACTCTTCTAAAAGGCTCAGCCAGCAGGGGCTATAGCTATTTTATTATTTTATCTTCACAGAACTCCCCCATCCTCATCAGACAAAGGGGCATTTTCCATAATAGATACACCAGGTTTATTTCACTCTTCTCTTTTTTTTTTTTTTTTTCCTCCCTACAAGTAAATTGGGCGTTGCACCTAAACAGGAAGATTTTTCTGTCTGGTTAAAACCTAAGGAAGGAGTTTTTCATTTGAATTTGTCCCCAGGCTTTATCCCACTGCTGCTCACTGCAAGCAACCTCACACAGAATATTTCAAAAGTCTCAACAGGCTGAAAAGCTGGTTTGGTTTAAAAAATAAACAAACAAACACCCGAAAAACCCCTCAAACATACTCTTATACATCTAAGGAGCAAGAAGCACTTCCCTCTTTAAGTCACCATTCTTGCCAAAAAATTTGAAAGTATGAAAACTTTCAAAAGAATAATAATCAACATGAAGCCCAGAGAAGCATATTATAGTTGTTATAATATTAATAATATAATATTACAGTTATTTATTATTTTGCAGCTGCCCTTGAAAGCAGGGAGCTAAGATGATGCTGTTAATTAAAACTAAACACTAACTGGACAAAGCATTCAAATACAAGCACTTTGTAACAGTCAGAAAGCAACTGAGACCTGTGGGTGGGAGCATCGCTTCAAGATGACAAAATAATATTTAATATTACATCCCTTTATGCAAAACAATTGTGCAGCAAAAATTGCCTTTAGAATACCTGTTCAAACATAAATTAGTAAAGAAATAAAATTAAATAAAATTAAATGGTTGGACAAACTGATACAAAAACTACACAGACAAAACTGCTGTTGCTGCCAGCCCAAGCAAAGGGAGCTGTAATAAATATTCTGTTGTTAACTGACACTATGCTTAAACAAATTGACTAAGGAGTATAAAAAATACGTATAAAGATAAGAGAACTCTATCCCAGCTGATTGAGCTACATGAAAGGCACAAAATAAAGGTGAGAGAAGAAGCCCAGGGCACGTGAAGTGGCAAAGCAGTGCCAGTAGTGCCTTACTCACCAGATTTATGCTGGTGATGCTCCCTGGACTCTTCTGCTCTCTGTAAAATCAGAGTTAGGCCCAAAGGATACAGGACCTTTTGTAAGTGGCTCAGTGTAGGCCAAGAAACCAGTTCTCACCTTTGCACAGCATATCCATAAAGAAATTACTCCTAAAACAAATATTTCCTTTAGCAAAGAACACTGTCCTTAAGCTGCACCCAGCTCCTGATTTATGTCCTGCAGCAATAGATTGCCCTGCTGTTCACATACATGGCACAAAACTCAGCCCCCATGTTGTTCCACTCATTTCTCTTCATCCCATGATTTTTAAAATAAATTTTTCACTAGAGAATAAAGCCTCTTCAAACTCCCTCTTAGGGAAAAAAAAGAAAAGAAACCAACAAGCCACACACATACATTACTCTAAAAGACAGCAACAAAGAAAAGCAGACTGTAAAACCAAATCAAATCAATCCTGGCAGCTGCAGCAATGTAGCACTAACAGAGCCAGAACAGGGTAAAAAGATCATGGTTTCTTTGTTAATACTGCTTTTACCAATTTTCTCTTAAGACTTCTCACTTGATGACAACCTCTTTCAGATGAACACACGAAACTTCCATTACAATACATTAAAAGTCAAATAAAGACTCCATCTGAAGCTACCACAAAATCCAGTCTCCCCTCCCCAGCAACAATTCTGCTGTTCTCACATCACACAAACCCTCAGCACACTCAGATCTTCACCTCCTTGCTGTCCTCCACCTGGTAGGATCCCCTCTTTTGTTTCTCAACAAGTTTTGTAAAACCTGTCATTTGCTATCCAGCCCTGTACCTGAACTCAGCCCCTGCACTGGAACACATCTGTCTGCTTCCACTGTGAATCTGAGACTAATTCATTGCCAGTTTTTCAAAATTTTCATCTCCCTTTCATGTGCCACACCGTGCGCTGAACCCAAATTTCTGATTTTAAGGAAGCTGCAGTATTTAAAGTTAAAAATTATTTAAAATTTTCTCTCTGTACCATACTTTGAAGTTTCAGTGTTTATTTCAACTGCAGAGTTTTTCCAAACAAGTATCTTTCACGACATCCATCAAGTTAGTATCATTTTACACTATCACTTAGGAGTGCCTGTATGTTTGTGAGGTTTTTAAACAAAGCATGAGCAATTTTTACAGTGCTGAACACCACACTTAGTCCTAAATTCAGCTCCCACTCAAGTCAATCTCAACAGGAAGGGGTTCTTTAAAACTGCTTTCTGATTTTCTTTTGTTTGCTTTGAATTCGTTCTCTAAATAAGATTTGTACTTAATGTCAGTCAGAAGCACAGCCTGGAGTGCAAAACACGCAACAGAAATTTGCTGGCCAAAGGTCTGAAAAGTGAACTGAGACGAGGAAATGTTTCTAAAAATCAAAGTTAATGGGAAGTTTTCCACCTTGAAAAGAGAATGCACGACAGGCACTCGTCAGCATCCTTCCTGAAGTTGCCTTTAGGAACATTGTAACCACATGAAATCCTATTAGAAGGTGCTGAACTCCTACATTGTGACTCTTCCGGCAGGCTTCTACATAACAAAAATGCAATGAAGTACCATACAACTTTCCCCCCTTATTATGCAAAATCCTTATCAAATTCAATAGTGCGACATGGTTCAAAATCCTGCCTAACAATGGCTCGCAGGATGTCCAGGGATGTCGGCTTTGTTTTAGTTTCACGTGCTTTTCAGTCTATTAATGCTAAGAGAAAAAGAACCTTCACTAAATAACCGATAAAGATCAAACCCCACTAAACAATGGGAAAGAAATTCAGGAGTTGGAACTGGCGCTTTGCTGAGCAAGCAACCCTTTGTGCCTAGGTGCCAACCCTGGGTGCCACAACAGCCAGGAACAACGAGGTGAGGGAAGGAGGAACCTCCACTCCAGCTCCCCACTTGCCGTGCTGCTCCCTTGGATGGGGCCAGGGCTGGAGTTTGCAGGGAGGTGTCTGGAGGGTTTGCAGGGATGTGTTTGGAGGGTTTGCAGGGAGGTGTTTGGGGGTTTGCAGGGATGTTTGGAGGGTTTGCAGCTCGGGCCAGGGCTGGAGCTTGCAGGGAGGTGTCTGGAGGGTTTGCAGCTCTCCGGAGGAGCCGCGGGGCAGCCCCGGCTCCTTTGTGCGGCAGGTTGCGGGTGGAATGTGGAATGCGGCACACGTTCCGCTCGCAACCGGGAGGACAAAGGATTCGCTGATCGGGGGGGACAATTAGTCCCAATTAGGCCTATTTCGCAGCTGAGTGTAAGCTGCTGGGGGAAGGGAGCTTAAATCTTACAGCAATGGGTCCCTCAGGCGAGTGAAAGCAAGATCAGTGAAGTGACAAGCTTGAGAGCACGGGAGTGCCACCGAGGTGGTGGCACCTCTCATCCAGGAGAGGATGGAGCCCGCTCCTCAGCCCTCGCACACACCGGCTCCAAACCCCGCTGTTAAAAACAGCTCAGAAACTATTGTAAAATAGTTGATAATTGTTAAGCATGAACTGTTAGTTTAGTTGTTATATTGTAAAAGGGGTTAAAAGGGCAATTGTAAGAAATGCGGTACTCAGCGTGCCGTATTACACACAAGGAAAGGGCAGCACCCCCCAAGCGAAACGAGCCGGCCTGGACAGAACTGTAACGGGCCCATCAAGCGCCTTAAACCTTCCTGCAAATGAAGGAATCAGAAAGAAACCAATCCAAAGGGACAAAAAACAGGATTAAAAGGGGCATCTGAGCCAGGGAAGCTGTGCCGCTCCACCTGGGACATCGCTGCTGACGAAGATCCAGTGCCAACACCGCAGCATCCTCGATGGGAATGCTCCTGCTCGGCCCGCGGGCCCCCTTGCTTTAGGCCTTTCTTTTTTTTTTATTACAAAAAATGCTGAAATCACTTTAGTACCAGGAGTCTGGATCCATTTGTAACACTAACCATTCTGCCTCTCAGCTCCCGTGGCTAACTAAGGCAATTTCCCAGTTTTTCCGGCTGTCCTGGAGCAGCAGTCCCGGTGTCAGGCACACAGCAGGCACGCAGGCAGGGAATACTCACATGTGCACGTGGGGAGGCTGGAAGCGGCTCTGGTTGATGTTGTAGTGCGTGAACGCCTGCGTCGGGTTGGAGCTGTACTCATCCACCGTTATGGTAACTTTGCCTTGTGAAGGAATTCCATGAGCCATCCTTCCTCCTTATGGACATGAGCAGCTCACAGCTTCCCAAGGCCAGGGGCAGGGCAGGGCATCGTGCTCCGGGCGGATCCGGACTCCCAGCAGCTCCGCATCAACGCCGTGACCTCTGCCAGGAGAGACAGACAGCACACGCTGCTGTAAGCCACGAGATGTAAACACACACCGACCTACTGCTCCATGCTCTCCTGACTTCTGTTCAGATCGGAGACCTGTTCAGATCTGAGATCTTTTTCTATATTCCTGATGTACCCATCACCCCTCTCCACGCATTACTATTCACTTTGGGTTTTTTTTTAATTACCTCATCATCCAACTCCATCATCATTAGACACATCCAAAGAAGGAATGCTTCAAGTAAGGCTTTATCTTCAGGGGGTGGGGGAATAAAATATCTGTGTTGAAAGCTCCAGTTAAATACTCCCCATTTCGTATCCTTGATTTTAAATAACATCTCGTGTTCATTGCAACCATGAAAACTCACAAGTGGACCCACTTCCCGAAGGACAAAAGACTTTCCACAAATACGCACACTTATTTTCAAGCCGCTGCTGTGGCTTTAGAACACTAACAACTGAGAAACTTACAAGAAACTGATGTAAAGAACATGTTACAACAAAAGGCACACCCAAACACCTTTGAATGGAGGTGTTTATGTGCCCAGAGTATCGAGGCAATGTTAACAAAATATCCATATTATAGCTCACTAGCATTGAAAGTGGTTTGGATTCACATTTATCTGACTTAAGCGTGATTTTATGCAAAAATATTTCTGCATAAAAATGAAAGAAATAGGCTCTTCCCTCTCTCTGCATCCCTGCCTTTGGCTTCTCCAGAGTGCTCTTACACACACTTTGAGTCAGGCCTGGATGTGTACTGTGATATCAGCACAGCCCAACAGCCAGAACCTCCCGAACAAGCTCCGCTGAGCTTCCTGGGCAAAATCCAGCTTGGATTTCTCCGGTCAATAACCTGAGGATATCTCAGTGCCTTCCTTTCAGAGGGGCTCTGTGGAAATGGATCAGCCCATGGTCGAAGGATACTTTCAAGATGAGCAGCTCCGTAAAGGCCCCGTTTATGGGGCAGGTCCTCAGCTGGGACACGCTGTGCTAGCTGCCTGGACTCGGTGAAATCAGCACTCTCAGAACCCACTGAAATTCTGCCCTCCAGCTGCCTAGAGTGGACTTTCCCTACCTGCAGTGCATTTCACAAAAGTAAATCCTTGCTTCCTGGGAAGACAAAGAGATGGGAAAGAGAAGAGAATGACTTGAGCCCCGAGCATCAAACCAAGCAATATTTTTCCAGTGCAATTTCCCTGGACTTCTCTAGCTCCCAGATAGAAATGTGCTTGCCATGTGTAACGCTGAGCATTTGAAATCTTTGATTTGTATTCAAAATATATTTTTAATACAAAGACTAATTTCCAGTTTGGCATGAGGCACGATGAAAACGCTCTGCAAATGGCAGATGGCCTGCTATAGGCCATTTATTTTACTATTTACCACCTCAGGCCTATGTAGGCTTCCATATGTTGGTTGGGTTGAGACATTCTGCAACCTTCGTCCTGGTAGCTGGATTCTATCCTTCATCTTCTTTAGCGTTGGAAGGGAAAAAAGCAAAAGGAAAAAAATAAAAGGGGAAAAAAATTAAATGAAAAGGAAAAGCAGCAGCTTAAAAACTGTCACTAGAGATGGCAGAGCACTGTAACTGTGGTTACAGCCTGGTCCTCCCCTGTGAGACCTAGAGGACCTGTCTCATGAGAACAAGGTTTCAGCAGCAGAAATCAGCAAGGGCGAGCTTTGCTGGAACACATCTTTGCTGTGCTAGATGCCATGGAAGATGCTGCAAGAGCTGCTCACACAACATAGTGGTTACCACGCCAAGTTTGCAGATGTTTCCTGAATTTCCTTCACAATTGTATTTCAGCGTTATTTTGCATAACAGTAAAACACAACACCTGCTTCAAACTGCAGTCCTGCTCCAAGCGCTGCAGTTCTTTTGAGATAGAAACTATGAAGAGTGCACAACAGCAGAGCAGCATAATTGCCCTGTACTGAGAAGTAAATACAAATGAAAACATCTTCCTGCCAGAGAAATGACTGTCATTAACACGACAGGCCATCAGAGCTCCCAGAAAAAAAAAAAAAAATTAAAATAAAGAGTTTTTCTTTTACACTGCAAGAACTTGGGAGCCTTCATATATTAAGAAGTACTGTGAAAACTACATGTGTAATGTTATTTTTTTCCCACAATTAAAAGCAACAATATAAAACAATGCATTAAACCAACAACAAAAATATGCTTGGGCTTTCAAAAAAGCTAAATGACACTGTTTTCAGCAACCCAACATAAGAAAGGTCAGAACATTAAATTTCATATTGTAGTTCACTCATGGAAGAAAAATCTAATTTGTTCATGAGAATGAATTATACATAAAGATAATAGGCATTTTTTACAATGTTTGTAACAGTCCACGTTACAGAAAGAAATTGCAACTAACTGGCGTAAAACAAATGACAAAAGGACACTTAAAAAGCTGTATTAAATACTTTTAAGTTGACTCTCAGTCAGATTATAAGTGTATAAGCTGCAATTGCTTCCCACTGTTCTAATCTTTAATCTTTAAAATAAATCTGTACTTAAATTGAGACAAAGCTGAACAAAGCATCCTTTTCAAATTAAATTCAACAACAAATGCCAGACTGGAGGTAAAAAAAAAAGGTATAGTTTGAAGCTGGCTTCTGTGTCAATTCTCTTAATTTCCATTTAATACTCTATAGAGTACTACAGCTCAACTATCAGAAGTATCTAATTATTACCTTCTTTACTCTGAACGTCTCTGAAGAAAATAGAAGAAAGAAGCTGAACACTTCAAAACTTTAAAACAAACGGACTGGAGGTCCAAAATTTTAAAAAAAGAAAAGAAAAAAAAAAAGAAAAAAAAAAAAAAGAAAGAAATTAAAAGAGACTTCTTCCAATCGCTACCATTCTTCTTCCTCCAACTATGAGCACTACTTGAAGGTTACACACGGGAGATGAGTACAAAAAAAAAAAAAAAAAAAAAAGTTGGATTATCTTCCCATGTATCAAGTAAAACAACGCGTAGTATCTTCCACGCCTTTCGAGGCAGTTTTGAGTAAGAATGCCTGTATTAAAAACCCAAATGATGCTTTTCCAGCATGTTGCCTTTTCCCAGATCCAGGCTGTTACCCTTTCGCAGCGTCTATCTGTACCGGCAGCAAGACAGGAGATGTGCCATTGTACACCCTGCCCAGCGTTACAGGTATAAACCGGCGCTTTTTCGGAACAGGGCTGGCCCAAACGCGGGTGCAGCTAATTGTGAACCTGTACACTGCCGGCCTGTCAAAAAACTGCCACGAAATCTGCACAGGTAAGTCAGTTTCAGTGTAGCGTTACATCGCACAGTGACACAGAGAGCTCTGCCTATGCACGCGAAAAACCCATTTCCCCAAATAAAATATTTACGCCTTCCTCATCTGAATTTCAAAAATTCGCCTCTAGCTGGGCTCGGGCTCTAGCAGAGAACGCTGAAAGGCAGGAGCCGGGAAGGGTTAACCCCGTGTCAACACCTTCTGGTGATCCATACGCTATCCCGGCGCTGTTCCGCCGACACGGCAGCTGCACCCGCCCGCCCGGGGCCGCGCCTGGCCCCCGGAGCCCCCGGCACCCACGGTGCGCTCCCGGCCCCGGGGGAGCCGCCAGCGCTCCCCGAGATGCTGCGCTGCAGTTTGCCGACAACTCCGCGCTCCACTACCCACCGAGTCCGGCCGAGGCACCGGGGGCCGGACCCCGACTCTCGCCCGCCCCGTTCCCCCGCCGCCGACCCCCGGTACCTGGGCTGCCGGCCGCTCCCCACCTCCGCCCGCCGCCGGCTGCCGGGCCGCCCCGGCCGCGGCCCCGCGGGGCGCCGGGCTCGCCCCCCGGTGATTGATGGCTCCGGGTGGCCAATGGCTCCGGCGCGGCCCCGTCCCGGCGTGTGCCGCAGCCCCCGCCCCGCGCCCCCTGCCCCGCGCTGCCCCCGCCCCGCGGCACCGGGGGCATCTCTGCCCCGTCTGCGCCGTACGTGCCGCGCCGCACAAAGTTCACATGGCCCCCGTGCCACGGACCGAAGGGGCTGCCTGCGGGGGGAGGATGCTCGGCTCGGGGGAGGGATGCGATGAACTCCTCAGCAGCCGCGGGCGAGCGCGGCGGGGCCGGGCAGGGGTGGTGGGGGGCGATGCCCGCCGCTTTTTATTGCGGCGGTGCCGACCCCGCACCGCGCCCCCAACCCCTGCAAAGCCTCCAAGTGTCTGAGGCCTCCGGGATCAGGGTTTCAGAGCGGCTTCTCTGCCGGCGAAAGGGCGAGGGGCAACTCCGCCGGGGAACGCCGAGCCAACCCGCCTTTCCCTCCTTACTTTTGCGGCGTGCCCCCCCCCCTCGCCCCCATCCCCGGCTCCCTCATCCCCGCGCCCGCCGGGCTGCTCGGCGCTGCGCCCGCCGGCTGCCGCCCGCCCGCTGGCCCCAGCCAGCACAAAGCTCCCCGGCCTACCCTCCCGGCCCCGCCGCCGCCACCCCCGGCCCCGGGCCGCCGGCGCCCCGCCGCCCCCGCGCCCGGCCGGACAGCGGCGGAGGGCAGCGGGGGCACGGCCTGGGCAGCGGAGCAGGGCAGGGCAGCCTCGCTCAGCGCCGCCGACATCGCCGCCTGGGCTGCGGGGAAGCGCCGCTGCCGCCGCACCGACCCGACCCGACCCGACCCGGCGGGCTCGGGCGGTCACGGCGGGGGCGCGGGGGCCGCGTTCATCCTCAGCATTGTTTGCGGGAGGCTGGACCGGCGCCGCCGCCGGAGCTCCCCCCCCCCCCCCCCCCCCCCCCGCCCCCGCCACGCCCCCCCTCACCCCCCGCGGCCGGGGCAGAGCCTGCGCCCGACCCCGCGGCGGCGCCCGGCGGCGGCCCTGGCTCCGGCTCCGGGTCCGGCCGCGCTCCGGCTGCGGGAGCGGCAGCGGGGCGGCGGCGAGGGCGGGCGCGGTGCAGTGATCGGGGCTGCCACTGGGGTCAGGGAGCAGGCACCAGGAAACACGGCGGCCACGGCGCTGCTCGCACACACACGCACACACACAGAGACACGCACGGCTCCTCCCGCTGCCTCGCACTTCACCCCCCCGGGCAGGGAGGGAGGGAGCGAGCGAGCGCTGCTGCATTTCCCCAGTGCCGCACAGGCTCCCCACGCTGGAGCACGGCTCTCGCTGCCGGGGTCACAGAGCCGGAGCCCCCCGGGACCCCCTCCCCGCCAAGGGGCAGCGCCCCGCTCGCTCGCCCACAGACACGGCCGGCCCCGCATCGCCGAGCGGCTCGTCCGCTGCCCACCGAGATGACAAAATAAATAAGTAATAACCGCAACAATTAAAAACCCCCAAATCCTCGGAACAGGTTTTCGCATCTTCCGCCGCACCTTTCGTCGCCGGCTGTTGATGCGGTGCCCTGCTCCTTTGTAGGTAGGCTCACCTCAGCCACCAGAAACACCAGGGTTCGCCTTTGAGGCCGAGCATTGTCTCAGGGCAACTGGGGCTTTCCTATGGAAAAATAAAATCAGGGATGTGGCTGTTGTATTTTTTTTTCCCCCTTTTTTCTTCCCCTTTCCACCCCCGCCAAAATCACAGCAATTGTATCAACAGCCACAACAGTAACAAAGTAAAGATTTGACGGGTTTGTTCTTTTACTTTCAAGACAGAAGATGGAAAGGGCAGACTTCCAAAAATATATTACAACGAGGAGAAAGAACGACAGAAAGAGAGACAGAGACAGAAAGAGAGCAAGCCCAAATATTTTGGAATAGTTGAGCATAGATATTATTGATAGAAAATAAATAGCAGGCCTCTAATAGGGAGTAAGTGACCTATATATTTTAAATAAGTAATTTTGACTCTAGCCAACCTTCAGATGTGCATGGCAAGCAGGCAGGTTTTTCTTTGTTGCTGAAAGCCATGAGAAGGGTCTTCTGTATTGCCAGGCAGAAATCCACTGGGATGCATTGTCCTGTTTAGAAACAAGGCAAACTAAGAAAAATCAACCTGAAAAAGACTAAATGGCATAAGACTTTTTCCCCAAATTTACCCTTTCACTCTGTTATTTTTTTACAGTTGTCATTATAACTTTTGAAAGAAGTGAGCACCGTGAACCACCACGGTTTCAGACAAACCGGCCCACAGATGAGTTGTCCTGACCAAATCAAAGCAACACTTCAGGGAAACTTTTCCTGGAACAGAGTCTGAGGCCGTAGCTGCACACGTATTTTTAGCTGACTTACTGCGACCCAGCTGTAAAGCCAGCAATCCAGCATCCCACCTGTGTCCCTGTTCTCTGGTGAGCAGGGAAACTGATGCACTCAGCATGATGCACTCAGCACCAGGGAAAACCTTCTGCCCTGCTGTGGGTCAGCCTCCTCGCCCAGTCCACTCACAAATCCTCCTGCTGGGACCAGACAGGGAGAGAGGTGAGCAGCTGAGGGCAGAAAGAGAACAGGAGAGCTTTCCTGGTCCCAGGAACACAGAGGGAGAGGTGACAGGGGCAGGTTTGACCCTGAGCCTCCTGTATCCCTTCTCCACGCTCACAGCAGAAGGACTTCTCCTGTTTTGTCTGTACACATCTGGAGCCCCTTGCACTACAAAAAGGAGCTCCTAGCACACAGAAACAGGACAGAAGCCTGGGTAAGGGATTGGGAAGCTCACAGACCTTCTCTCTGGTAGCTGGTGGGAGATCAGACATGTCCCTGGCACTGAGGTGAGCATTTACCTGCCTCACTAGTCCTTACACATAGCAAGCCCTGTGGCCCCCAAGTTCCTGGTATTTGGGTTTTGCTTGTATGAATCCAGAGTGGGACCTGCTTCTAAGGTCACACCTTTTTCACAATAATGCTGCTCAGCAACAACAGCAAGCTGTAACACAGTCATCAGGAGCACTGTTGTTCATACATGACTTGACAAACTCTGAAACATTTTCTGCTAAGGGCACACAACAGAACTTCTCCCTTTTACAAACTGCCTGTTTTCAGTATGCTTTCCAAAGAGGTACTCACCTTAGAAACATGCTGGCCCCAGAGCTGCTAAAAGAAGGAAAAAATATTTTACTTAAACTGATTGAAGGGTTTTCTGAGGGAAGGAGTTGGATCCTGCTGCCTTTCTTCACTAATTCACAAGAGCAGCATCGAAATATAAAAATAAAAATATCTATATTACGGCTGGAACATGTATTTGTTAACACACACTTGACAGGAGGATTTCAGAGATAAATTCAGAAACCTAAATAGTAAATGAGATGTCTGTTTTGAGTGTCACAGGAGTGATTTTTCTAGCTGGGTGAAATTCAAAACAGTGAAGAAACAGCTTTTCTTTACCTTAATACCTCCTATTAGTGATAGTGAAACAACAAGTTTCTGTTGTACATGAAACTTTAGTCATGTTCAGAGCTGGCACTAGACTTTGTTTTTTCACGTGTACAAATCCAAAGTGATTACCATCAAATGCACAGGTTCAGGAGATGCATGTTAAAAATTACAAAACGCTATAGTATCCAGAAATGCACACCCATTCTTCACCATCTATTATGTCAGCTTTAATACACTTCATAGGTATCACTGCCTCCAGTTTCTGCCAAGCACAGGACAGAGCTAACAGCTTATGAGACACACACAGCGTGGTTCAGACACCCTGAACTAGACACCTACCTAATTTTGCTCTTTACTTCAGGAAAAAAATTTTCCTAAGTATCTGTAAAGCACTACAAGAAAGTATAATTTCAAGCCCACCTCTGAGCACTCATTCCTTAAATAATCAGATTTTTCGAGAGATCTTTTACACAGAAAGGAATTCAAACCAAACCAAACCACCCTTTCAAACACACACAAACCACACGTGAAGAACAAATTCAGTTTTTAAAAAGGCTCCTTCCACAAGGGCAGAAGGGCTTTTGAGGCAGACCCACAGCAGTGACATGAATGTTTGTGCTGGCACAAAGAAGTGCAGGAGCAAGGCTGGCACAGCATGTGCTGCACCTCCTGAAAGAGCCAGGCCAGTGTTTCACACTATTTTTCCTTTGGACACAGTACCAGAGGGGTTTGGGTTGTTTGTTTACATTTCCTGGAGATTTTTTTTAGCCATTTTAAGACCAGAGCACCGAGGATTCTCATTTGCACTGCAGACAATTCAGTTTTGGCCTTCAGAGACTGGGACATGCTGGTACTGTACTAGACAATGCATATTTTAACTTCCTAACATATTTTAATTTTCCTGACATTTTAAGAAAGTAGAGTTTGGTCCAGTGGATGGCCACTGGTAGCAATCTTCACCAAAAGTCACTGGGTTCACCACAGGTCAGCACAGACCAGCGCAGTTCTGCCAAAAACTGCATCTTAACAGGTTCGTTCCCCCCATTAAAGCAGAAATTCTTCCCTGACTGTGGAACAGAAGACAACAGAAGAAAACTGCATTAGTTTGGGCTTCATGCCCCACTGAGCCCCACAACGTTCCAAATTTGCTGAATGTGTTTGGATAGATTTAAAGTTCTCTCTTGCTCTGTTCTTTCACCTGCAGGCCATAAGTCACAGAGCATTTGGTGTGCATGCTGGCCGGTGACATGAAACCAACAGAAAAACAGAGTATTTCTTGCAAACAACAAACAAACAGGAAAAAAAATCCAAAACAACAGGATTCCAATTTTTCAAGTTGGGTTTTTTAGCTCTTAGGGCTTCTTAACAGAATTGTAAGCTGGAACTAGCAGCTAATTGAATCCTAAAAGCTGAAAAACCCCCCAGACCTCATGGCTTTGGATTTTCATAAT
The DNA here is from genome assembly GCF_017590135.1 of Pyrgilauda ruficollis. Taxonomy (NCBI): domain Eukaryota; kingdom Metazoa; phylum Chordata; class Aves; order Passeriformes; family Passeridae; genus Pyrgilauda; species Pyrgilauda ruficollis. The sequence goes on along the minus strand of NW_024510099.1, from coordinate 197,133 downwards.
CTGTCCCTTCATGAATTTTTATCTGTCTTTTTCCCCTCACAAACAGGCCTATAAACTGTTCAACAGTCCAGCAAACACTTCAGAAAGAACCCACAGCCTTTCCACAGAAGCACAGCAGCTTTGGGAGGAAAATGACAATTGCCAAAAGGAAGTGAAATTGGAGCCTTCTGTCAGAACCTGCAGACACAGAAGAGCCTGTCATTATTCTGCTGATGGAGCATCAGGTAAGATTACAGGAGGAAATATCACCAGTTGCCCTCTGGGCAGTCTTTTTATATTTGACGGGCCAGAACTTTGTCACAGAATAATTCTTGTTTGCTGCCTCGCCCCTTTAAATTCAATTAAATATTTGGTTGGAATTTTCCTACTTACCCTCTGCAAAAATAAAGTGATGCAAAAAAACCCAGCTGGAGGTGAGTTGTTTGTCCTTCTAAGAACTCCCAGTGTAACTGATAGTCAAGGTACCTGGAAAAGAAATCATTGCTTTTTTTTTTTTTTTTTTTTCTTTTTCCCCTGAATATTCCACTGAGCATTATTTTTTCAGAATTAAGAAGGACACATGGGTGATTTATTTCTTCTCAACAGAGGAGGCAGTGACTCCAGTTTTGTATGCAAGTGTTGTTTGATGGAGAGCAGTTCCTGCACAGGCATCACTGCAGGAACTCCCAGGTGCTTCAGGCTCAGGGCACACTTCAAGGAGAGGTTTTGGGGGTCACACTCTGGTCAATGAGCTGTGGCAGAGGATACACAACAGTGGGTGTTTTAACATCCTATTTATTGCATTGCAATTTGCCTGTTTAGAAGGTGGATGCCCTTTCCCCCAAGTGATCATTTTATCATTTAGTTAGTTTATTATTTGACTCAATTATTCATTGAGTCCAAGCCAGTGCATGGGAAAACCTTGAGTTAATTCACCTGCAGCTCAGGCACTCAAAGCCCGTTTTGTACCCAACAATGCCAAAACCTGATGGTGTGTCAGAAAACAGAAGAGTGTCTTACAAGCCTCTCCTCTCCTTGACCTTTAACTTGTTTAACTCCCTTCCCTGTTCATCACAGAGATTGTCTCTCCTGTGGCAGACCCTGGTGACACACAGCTTCTGTTCCTGGATGTCACCTCAGCTGTGACCCCATGGGTCTGAGGAGTCACACTGATAGCAGATGGCCTCCTATCTACACTCTAACTCTACCCCTGTCCTTCTGGCTTTAGACAGAAGATTCACTGAAGTGGTTTTGTATTGCATTTTTCAAATGTCGAGCTCCACAAACCGAAATTCCTGCAGACAGAGGAAAATTCTTCTGTCTATTCCTGAGAGAAGGTCCTTATTGCATGGAAAGTTATGTATGAAATTCTCTAAATCAGTCAAAATTCCACACGGAAAGCAAATTGCTACATAGAGATAGATCTTATTTCTCAGTGCAAGAAAAGCATTTTACATGGTATCACAGAGGAGAGAGTATTACTCCTGTGCTTTAATTTTTTTTTTTTTTAAGACTACAGATTTACTGGCAAATTAATCTGATGATGATGATGACTATTGTCAACAGCTACTCAGAGTTAACCTCTTTACATCTAAACAAATAGAGCTTCACTTCATGCCTTGCATAATTAACTTTACGCTTTTGACAGACAAAGAACCATGCTCTTCAGCAAATCTGCAGCTGGGTCTGGTTCATCCAGATTCCCTTCGGGTCAGAACTGTGATGCCCTGACAGAAAATTGTAGGATGAGCATAAAGAAAGCTTTTAAAGGTGTCAGGTGTTCCTCCATGGACATCTTTTCCAATCTGAGTGACCAAGACTCCCTAAATGAAGGAGAAGACTTTCACAGGAGCCGTGTCACTTTAAATGTCCCCGGTAACACTGCTGATCTGAAGGTACATATAAACCCAAGAGCCTGAAGCCAAAATCTTGGCTGTGTGCTAATTATCATCATTATCAGACTCTGCTGTACAGAAAATAAAGCTCATGTTGCTTAGGAATCCTCCCATTCATAAAGAACTAACCTTAAATCCACATGCAGTGCTCTAATGTAAGACAGGTTTCTGGGAAGGAATGGTCAAAGTCCTACAGTATCACCTCTGGTCAAGGATCATTTTTGTCCCTTGATTTGGCATTTAAAAAAATCAATATTCCTTACCACTTATTGTCTAGGTTTTGAACGCATCCAGGCTGAAAACACTTGCTAAGAAGTGAGGGATGTCACACTCTTTGTTTCAGCCACCCTCGGAACAGAAATCCTGTATTCCAGTCATTGTCTGGAATTTGAGTTCAGTGTTGGCAAACTGGGCCCTGCGTGTCTTTGAGGCATATGGAAATTGATGATGAAAGTGTCTAGTATAACTACAAGTATAATTTGATGGAAACTGGAGCAGTGAACTGTGAGAAACTGCTAAATCAGTGTCATCAAACCCTGCTTGGAAAATAATGAAACAGAAATACCACCAGGACACAAGCAACGCAGTGCAAAGGCTGTGAAAGCAGAGAGCAGATACAAAAATTAGGGAAACCCAGAAGAAATTATTTTAATTGTTATTTTTGAAACAAATACACAGTACAAGTTTGCTGTTCAAATCCACTTGACAGAGACAGTGACATCATGTCTCCTCCAAAATTGCTCAAGCCCAAAACCTTGGCAGGAGCTGCTCCAATAAAATATCATGTTCAGCCCTGGCACTCTCTCCTGCCTACCCAGAACCATGTGCAGAATAAGAACAGCACCGTGGCCAATGCGAATCCTAGTCATAGCTCCAGTCCCTGGGGGCAACAGGAAAATACCAAAATAGAAAACATATCACAGTTTTAAAGCAATAATATTACTGAGGGGAACAAAACAAATGTGACCTCATAAGTAAGATGATATTTATTGCCTAAAAGTTAACAATTTCTGAAGCTGTAAAAGTATAAATAAGACCTGACGATGGCAGTGAAAAGATCCTGATATTGCTTTATTCATACATTTTGAATGAAAACAAAACAAACTTACATAGAGATCTGAGAGCAAGAGGACAAAGAAAGAAGATATTGTAATTTTTGTATATTAGATGTATGTTTTGTTTACTGATGTTTACCTACATCAGTAAACACACTCATATTACTGGGGAAAAAAATGAATTATTCTATTTAGTTCTACTCGTGTTTTGAGACAGAAAAATGTGTATGTATGCCCAAGAAAGGGATATAAGCGTGCACATTTGTAGACTCGGCAGAAAATTTGTACAAAAAGATCACAGGGAGACAGAGACAGCTGGAAAAATTGGAGCAGGGGCTCTGATTTTCATGCCAGTGTTACACCTAATGCAAAGGGAATGCAGATGATGGACTGCAAGCTATATGTTATTCCTCCTGACACATCTCAGTGTGCTTTGTAGAGCTGAGCAAAGACTGGGAAGTGACAAAAAAAAAAAAACCCCAACAACCAAACACAAAAATCCCCAAAAACCCACACAAATAAACAACAAAACAAAACACACAGAAATAATAGAAACAGTGTTATTATTAAATTAAAATATGTATCCCCTCATACTTGCTACAATCATCAACATTTGCATGTACAAAGGACAGTATCAAGATCAAGAAGTGGATACCAAGCAGGAGCTCCTAAAATTTGAAAATTTAACTAAACTGTACCTTCAACCCCACCATGACACAGGGATGGCAGAAACCATGACATGGGAAATGAGCAGACACAAACACCTCTTCAATGCCCTGATCATGTTTTGAAAGAATTGTAATGAGATGTTTCTGCATATGGATTTTATGCAGATTAATTAAGCCTTAATCAATAAGCCTAATTAGAAAGCTGATATCTAATAATATCTAATATCTAGAAGATGTTATCTAGAAGATTTCTTTTTATTTGGGAATATACAGATAAGAGGCTTAGTAGAAAAATGCCAAGTGGAATCCTGAGAGGACTTTCTGCTAGCACATTCAGGGTTCTAAACTAATCTAGGTGTGGGTTCTGATCTCTTTTCCCATGAGGTGACCTCAAAACCTTTGCGTTAAAAAGTCATTTTCTCTGCCAGCTCAGCCAAACTGTGCAGGTGAGGAGCCTCCTTTCAGTGCTTCTTTGCCCCCTCAGATCACAATTCCACCTTCTGTGACTTCTGTGATGCATCCAAAGCTGCCATCACGCTCAGAAAACTGCCTTCTCAGAGAAAACCAGTCCATAAAATCAGCTCTGAGTTAGAATTTAAGCAGGGTACCTTGGTGTGCCCCAGGAGGGCTCCTGTGGATTCCTGCTGTGCACAGCCTTGGGCAGTGGCTGGCAGAGGCTCCAACCTCCCTGTCCCAGCGACCCACCCACTGGTGATGTCCGACCTCGGGGAGGGAGAAGGGAAAAGGAAAACATTACAAACACGATTATGGCCGTGCAGAAGGCAAAGTTCCAGCTTTCCACAAGCCCATATCCAGTACAGGGTCAAGCCTACATCACACTCCAGCTTTTAAAACAAATCCAGCCACAGAACTTCTCCAGATCAGCTTGTGTCTCTACCCACCAGCAAGATAAGCTAATAATCAGTGCTTTTTTCCCATTTAGAACAAACTGCTAGCCTTAAGAAGGACAAATCTAGAATAAAACGCATACTTAAGCTTCTGTCCAAGCTTCAGGCTGAGTGCTATACTTGATGTTGAGCAGACAATACAGGATCACATTCGTGCCACTGAAATCCTTGGCTTCACTTCTAGTTAAATTGATAAAATTGAACAGAGCACACATTCTGCCCTGCCTTGAGATCAAACTCCTGTTTTTGAGATTAGACATTAGCTGTGGATATATAAAAGTTTTATTTAAGTATACATGACTTTTTAGCCAGCTGCTTCATATGCAAAAACCATGAAACCAGAGTATTTTATTCACTGTTGTTGGCTTCCTTCTACTCTTTCAAGTTTGGCCTGTCATAAAGCCCTCTGTAAGCTTAAGAAGAAAATTTCCCACATATGGGAGTTCTACAAAGGGAAAATTACTCCTCCATATCTGGGGGTCTCTATCAAAATGAAAAGTGTGAGCCAGTGAAGAGCCAGGGAAGAGATCACTGCTGTCAGTCCCTGCTTTGATTCCTCCAGTCCAGAACCCACCTGCACACTCTCCTGGTACTTTGAAGCATTCCCTTATTTTCTGATGGATTTTCATTAGTGCGCTCTTTTCCACCTATTTGTCAGGTCTGAACGTTCAATCCTGCCAAATTAACAAAGCAAAAAAAAAATCAATGATTAAAGCCCACCAGCCACCAGATTGCCAGAGCCTGCAAGCTGCTCAATTTCCATTTCTTCAAGTACTTTGTTCTGGTTACGTTGTTGTAAGAGCCCCTGTGCTGTAATTCTATATTTATGGCAGAAAGTGTGTAGGAACTCACAGAAAAGTCCTGTGGCATTGCCTCTGGGTGAGCTCTGGTCTCCCAGAGATGAGTGTGACCCCAACTCTGCACCCACAGGGAGCTCCTCCAACATCTGACATCAATCCTTCAATTCCAGGTCTCAGAGCCTCTGACAGAAGACAACTTGAAACTTTTGGGCTCTGGGCCCTTGCACATGTTGTAATCAAAAATTTATTTCTTTGTGTGAGTCACAGCAAGAAGAGCCAGGCTGTCAGGATTTTAGAAGCCTGGGTTTAAAAATGGAAACAAGAGGAAAATATGCTCCTGAGCTGTCCAAGAACTGATCTGACTGCCACTGTCTTAAAATACCTCTGGCCATACCAGTACTGATTTATTACCATTGTTTTGTACTTCCCTCAGAGGAGTGACAGGATGAGAGTCATCAGAGGGGATATTTTATCTGACTTATCCAGTGGCAATGTTTGTAAAGACAAACTGTAGCTACAGAACCAGAGGAGCTGGAAGGGCTCCAAGGATGCTGTTGAGTAGGTGAACTCTCAATAGACTGAAATTTCTCTTTAAACAGAGGACTGAAGCCCAGGCTTCTTGCAGAGCCCAAGGCTCCTTCCAGGCCCAGCACAGCACATTTTGTCAGTTCTCCTCAGTGAGCAAAGATGGATTTGATTCCTGTCTAGTGCCTGAAAAGCATCCCTCCCAGCACCAGCACCATCTCCCTGCAAAGCAGAGCTCAGTGTTAGATTTCTTTCTTCACACCAAATCCCACTCTTTTTAGAGACAATTTGGGATTTGCAAAGAATGCAAGATCCATTTCCTTTCAGGCTCTAAAGAAATATTTAGAAGCCAAACTTGCTGCTCTGAAAGAGGTATGAGTTTTGCTGTTTGTTTAAACAGAAGTGAGAGAAAGTTGCAGACTTACAAACCTGCACCTACTGGACATTTTTCCTGCACCTATTGGACATTTTTCCTTTTTTTAGGCTTGAATTTTGAGCCCAAAAAAGCCCCTTGAAAAGCAAACCCAAATGTAATGTACTTGGAATTCTCCCTAATGGTGACAAGAGCAAAGGTGTCACTGCTGTCACCGTGTAACAGCACAGGACGTTGACAATGGTGCCATCCAAGCTGCACCAAGCTACACAGATTCTCTTTTAAAACAGTAGCTGGTGCTAAATCCAAATTTCCTGTTTGTGGGTTGGAGACAGACTCCACCAGCACTCAGTGATTTATGCTGCCTGCTCCAGAAGCCATGCAGCTTCAGGAATTTATTTTTTTTTTTAAGCTCACACAGCAGTTGGAAAGTCTCATCCAAGAGATAGCAAGGGAATCCCAGCCAGCAGATCATCCCTACACAACCTCCTCCAGCCAAGCCAGGATTTGCATTTCCTATTCCAAGACATTGTGGAGTAATGGACCTAGACATATTTTATTAACAAAAGTCTCCACGTCCAGTAATCCACTTGTCACTATTCTTAATTTTGTCTCTCACAGCATTTATTTGGTACAGCAGGATGATACATGCTTTATTTTAAATAGCTACAGTGAAAATGAATATTAGAAAATCCTGCATTGTATTTTACCTGTCAGAGGTCATCAGAAGCTACATTTCAAGAAAACTGAAGGCATTAGATGTAGTTTGCCCAGTAGATTAATACTGAGCTGTGAACTTTCATCCTCTGCAGCAAGATTTCCATCCAACTGACACAGAACTGACATGCAGTAACACTTACAACCAGGGGGATCCAATTTAGACAGAGTTCAAATGGTTTCAAGCTACTCATAGGTCACAGAGGTAAAGTATGCATAAGAGAGCTGGCTTTAATCAGCAGATTTTCAGTAATGTCACACCACAAGTGTGATAGGCCACATTGAAAATGAGCTGAAGACTTAAATTACCAAATATATTTAAATATTCCAAATATATTCTTTAGGGCACTTTTGCAAGCCCAAACACTTTTTTTTTCCCAGAACAATACAAAAAGACATGGAATTTTACATGACAAAACCTTTCCTATGTGGCATCATATCTGTGATGTCTATCTTCAGAGGCTATTGGGGAAGGAATGTGACCCAAACCTAAAACAAAACAGCTTCCTTGTGGGTGACAACTAGGAAATAATTAAAAAAAAAGACTCCACATTTTCTCCATAACGGCACATTGGAACATAGGAAAATTGAGAGGGACAGGCAGGATTACAGTGAGAGAGAGGATTTAGGAAACTACAATTTTAATGCAGTTATCAAATGCTGACCTACTTGTGGAACAGGCAGGTGGAATCTCTGTTAAACATTTCATACCAAAGAACAATGTGAAAATGAGGGAACTCATTGAAAGACATGCCACTGAAAGACCATGCGCTATTCTCTTGAGGCTTGTAAAGGTTACATTCCACCCAGAAACCACCGAATCTGCCAGGTGTCCTTATTTCAAGGTTCCCTGATCAGTCTGACTACATCCAAACCAGCCCTGTGCCCTCCTTTCCAGGCAGACAGGCCGAGAGCTTTGTCTCCACGCCAGCAGGTACAACAGGGAGCAAACTGGGAGTTGGTGATGCAGCTTGGTAATTGTGCACCACAGCCATTCCTACCTGCCCTGCACTCTGCCGAGGGGCTGCATCTCAAACACGGCAGCAGTCACTGCACAAAGCACCTCTGCATTCCACCCCACAGCCACCCAGAACCTTGGACAGACCTGAACAAACCCATTCTTGAGGGCATCTTTTCAGCTCGTCTCTAAGGACCTAAAAGTGCAGAAGGAACTGCCTTAGGAAAAGAAAAGGAGCATCTCAAATCTTCCCACCATCAGCAACTTGTTCTAAATTTAACACTAAAAAAGAATCCACAGGTGTATTAAACACAAACAAAACCACAACACCCCAAATCAAGCATAAAGAGAAGGAATAACAAACCCCACCACTCCCTGTCCCCCAAAAACCAGCCTACAGAGCAGATTACCCCATCTTAAAAAATAAAACACCTCCAGCTGCTGCTGAAGAGGTGTTAGAACCTGAACAGAAGAGTTTCTTGCCCTTCTGCAGGGCTTTCTTGAGTGTCTTTTAGGGAGCCAAGCACAGCACAGAGAAGCAATTCTGCTGCAGAAGTAAAGATGGCAGAATAGAAACAACCATGTTATCCACACCAAGCCCTGCTCACAGACTTCTCCTCACTCTGCTTTCCTTGCATTGTCTTCCCAGGCTCTACCCCCTCAAATGAATCACCCAGTTATGGCATGTCACCTGCAAAGTCCTCATAAGAACAATTGTTTTTCCTCACTGAATTAAAGAAATTACATGATACCCATTAAACTGGTAGTGATGCTATAGGACATGAGATATTTCATGTTTTACAAATGATTAGCATCAAAATTTCTCCCTAAAACCAGAGACAATTCCAGCAGTGAAGCCAGCTCCACTGTGTGTCTGCACACACCTTGGAGAAAAATCAGCACAGGGTGTTTAAATGTGATATATCTGTGGCCTCCTCAGCATTCATATGTCTCAAAGCCTCCAAACCATTAAGCTATCCCACAAGACACATATACAAAAACATCCTTAACAGCCTCCACTTGCACAAGAGCAGAAGAGGTGGATTGGAACAATCTGGTCAGCTGGCTCAAAGGGATCAAAAAGTTGATTGGAGCTCCTGGGGGACAAAAAAAAAAGCTCCTGGGGAAGGAGCTACAAGGGTTAATTTGTGGGCTACCTCAAAAAAAAACACATTAATGTCCTTTTGCAATAAAACACCAAACTTAATGACCATCAAATAATGGTTGCATGATCTGAGATTTGGAAAACCTAGGAGCATTCAATTGCTTTCTCTGATTAGGTCTGTACTTATTTGGCATTACCAGAGATATCTCAATCCCTAAATAATTAACCTACAACCAACACGTATGAAATTGTCTCACTAAGCTCACTAGCCAGGACTGTTTGCTGTTAAATTAGCAGGATAAATAATTTACACCAAAAAAGCGCGCACGGGATATATCCAATAGACCTGGAGGAACTTGTTCATTATGTGCAAGAAAATGGGATGAAAACACAATTCCCCAAGTAGAAGCCGTGCTGCAGAGCAAAAGGGGTATCAGGATTATTGCAGCGTGCAGGGAACAAATGAAGCCTCCTGGCTGCTCTCTCAGACTGTGCTCTGCCCATCAGCCTTCCCTCCACAGCTCTGAAGAAATGCTTGCACTCACTGCACGTGTGAGAACACAGGAGGCTGAAAGTTTGCATGCAAAGTGTATTTTTTGGGGAAAAAAAAATCATAAAAATACTGTAGTTTTGTCATCGCTCACTTCTGAGTAAGCAAGAACCTAAAAAAGTAGTATTTGTATAGTACATATAAATATATTTATATGTACTATATATTTATATATATATATATTTATATATATATATATATATATTTATATTTATATATATAATATATATTGTATTTATAGCTATTATAAATACAATATATATTATAGTATATATAATGTAAATTATATAAATAATATTTATATATCATAAATTTGTATTTTTAGATTTATAATCTAGTATAGTATATAAAATACATTATATAGTATATTATATACATTATATATATTTTAGAATATATATTTTCATATACATTATAGTATATTAAAATACTATATACTAGAGTATATAAAATATATTTATTATATATTATTATAAAGAGATTTATTACATATAGTATATGTAAATATATCCATTATGTATAATAATTTATATATTATAAATCTATTATATATTTATAATATAGTATAGTATATAAAAATACATTATATATTCTATATATTATAGTATATTAAAATACTATATATTAGAGTATATTAAATATAGGTATTATATATTATTATAAATATATTTATTATATATAGTATATTTATTATAGATAATATTTACATATTATAAATATATATTATATATTTATAATATAGTATCACATATAAAAATACATTATATATTATACATTATAGTATACATATTATGGTTTATTTAAATACTATATAGAGTATATAAATATATTTATTCTATATTATTATAAATATATTTATTAAAGTATATAAAATATATTATATTTATATATTTATATGGTATTTATATATTTTATAGAGTGTATAATTATTATATATATAAAATTATAATTTATATATTATATTATATTTATAGGTATACATATAAAGAGATAGTATTTAACACTGAAATGACAGTTGTGCATCATTTGGAAAACCCACAAATCATTTTTTTCCAGCCAAAAGTCACTGTTGCTCACTCCAAATGCTCAAGAAAAGTGCTCTGTAAATTTGTAATTCGCAGGATCTTTATCATTTTTAGGATCACTACGAAATGAAGTGCTGATACAAGTTATGTCTTGGAAAAGCCCATCTCTGCACAGTTACTCCTCCAGACCTCGCTCCAGCACATAATGAATCAGTCAGCATCTTTTCACTCACATCCCTGGGAGCTGGAGCAGGCCCTGCTGGCTAAGGAAAACAATCCTGACTCTCTGCTGAAACTCCAAGAACAGTTTAAAAACAGCTATTCAAAAGGCACATTCAGAATTCCCAACTACCAAGTGGCATTCAGAAATAAATAAATAAAATTCACCAAGGAGGGTTTGGCACAGAAAGTGGCGCCGAGGCCAAAACAAAGTTCCTGGCTGGTGTGACCCTATCTCCCGTGAGGCTCTGGAGAACTGCAAGCTCCTGTACTCAAACTGTCTGTGATATACTCACATAAATATGCTCAAATTGTCAGTATGTATGCTCAAATTGTGGCAAGGAATGGCTTTCCCTGCCCAGGGGGACAGCAGGAAGAGGCTCCCCCTGCCCAGTGTGGCTTTTGCTCAGCTCCCCTGCCCTCCCTGCACCACCCCTGAGCTGGGAACACGCTCCAAGCCCTGCCTGCCCTCCCAGCTGTGCTTTTCTTACAGCCCCCAGCCTCGAGGGACAGAGGCACAGCCACCTCCACCTCACCCAGAGCCCCTGGCTGGATCCAGCCCCTGGCTGAGCTGCAATCAAATGCCAAGCCTCAGCCTGATTTGTTGGGTTTTTTTGTTATTTGATAGCAAGTACCCTGGGACGTGTGTTTTGACCTCGCTCTGTATTCATGCTGAAAACAAACAATCTCTTTATAAAACCCCAAACATTTCTCCTTAGATTATGAATCATGTAGTTGCATGACCTGTGTCCCAATGCTTCCTGCAATCTGTCTTATTTAATACTGAAAGAAATCATAGATACGAATGCCAGCTTGTCTGTTCTCCTAGAAAACAATACTGGGAAATACCAATTTCACTCATCTTTATCCCAAAAGAACAACAACAACAAAAAAAAATCCAACAAAAACCAGGTTAGCCCTGTGGAGTAAAAGGTGTCTCAGTGTCGTTGTTGCATGCAAGCATCAGATAAGCACTTGGTTTGAGCTGTCTCTGAAGACAGCTTTATCCAAATAAAGCAAAGTGCATTTTATCATTCTGTAATGGAAAAGACCTGTCACTCTTTGAATATCATCATATGGTCGGTGGCCAGCAGATAATGGACTGTTAAGTGTCAAGGTGACTGGCTTTGAATGTGCACAAAACTAAAAATTATAGACCTGTCATTCCACAGGCAGGCCACAATTAGCTGTCTATGCAACTTGAAATTCCCATTTTGCCAGCTGAATAATCAACTGGGTACAGTTTCTCAATGTGGATGCCTTTTCAGGCTCTTTGCACTTAGGATTTTATCTTTTTCATAAGGTATTTCAAATAACTGCGTGGTGCATTTAGGCAGAGGAGGTTAGGAATGAACTGTACAGTTATCTCCTCCCCAAACACACAGGAATACATCTACTAATACTACACAATCAACACTTTTTATGTTCATTTCCTCTCACTATGCTCTACCCTATATTGTTTCTGCCAGAGATGTGGTGCTGAAGGAACACGAGCTACAAAAAATTCTCAGCTTCAGACTTCCTAGCTGGTTTTTTTCCATTAGCAACACAATATTCTTTTTCCACATTTTGCTATCAGTCCACCCTGATATGAGTTAATAACGCAACCTGACTTGGAAATAAAATGCTTTCAGTGGCCAGCTTCAGAAAGGAAAATTATTTTCTTTTGGGAGAATTTTTTTCTATATCACCTTTTCTCTATCACTAACAAACATTTAAGGTGGTTTTTGGCAAAGATAAGAACGATGATATATATCCAGAATGACTCTTACTTTCTGCCAGGAAACTCAAGAAGTAATATAATCAGAAGTATGGAGAATCCCAGGACATACATTAATGTATGTGCTGCAGCCCTTTTTGTCCTGGACAAGTAGCAAGCATTTGATGTCTAAAAGGCAATTCTGCACTTGAGAAAGAAATTGCTTAACATTGTGCCCAAAGATGAAAATAAATAAGGCTAAATTCTGGGTTTATAAACAGTATAACATCAGGACAATTGCTGCTTCAATGCCTTTTTGATATGAACTCCTTTCTAAAGAAATGTTTTCATTTTGGGGTTGTTTTGGTTTTTTGTTGGTTTTTTTTTTTTTTTTTTTTCTTTTTCAGCTCAGCCAAAGCCACTTGGAATAACAGAACTACATCTGGGATCCTCACTGGACATTGAGCCCAGCTGCAGTACGAGGCCTTCCACTTTTATAGCGCTTCATATATGGATGAATATAATTCCTGCTGGCCTGGGAGGTGCAGGGGTGCTTGGATTATCTGAAGCGAGCTGCTGAGCACCCAAGCTCATGGCTGAGCCTGTAATTAAATGGCATATGGGCTGAAGGGATGACTGCCTCAAGTGACAGGGCCTTGAGGAAGCCCTGGGCTTCCCTCAGACCCATTTGCTTTCTCCCAGCACAATTCATTCACTCTTCCCTCATTTGCCCCATTTAAGTGCCCCCCGTGCTTTTTTGATGATGACTTTTAACAGCAGTTATTTGAAGAGTGTAATTTACAGCAAGTCATGAAAATAGCTGTATGCACAAAGCTGAAGACGTGGCAAATTACAGCAAGAGAGCAGGAATGAGAGGCTGGGGGGAGCAAAGGGGAAAGTTCTTAAATTCACACTGCAGAACTACACTGTTAGCCTGAATTTGCTCTCTGCTTTTTCTCCTCTCTCCCTCTAGAAATAGAGGGTTAGGCCATTAGAGAATTCAATTGGTTCCAGATGGACCCTTAACCCAGTTCTTCTAATAAAAACATTTTCCTGTTAAACAACCTGTGTCACATGGAATAGATGAAATTCATTTTTAGTGTACTGCCACTGAAGCCTGGAAAGACAAACCTAGAGTATGAGGATCTTTATCTCAAATATAAAAGGGCAATGCAACAATGATTTATCTCACAACTGGGCAGTGGTAATTAAAAAGTAATACTGGAAAAGGCATATAACATAAGTTTCTAAGGAGAGCTATAAAAAAATTATAGCTGCCTTTTTTAAAAGCAGTGGTCCATTTTTAACTTTTCTATTCTATTCTTGTTTTTAATCAAAATAGTTATGTCTGTATGTCTGTCAGTATGACTTCTAAGTCATATTTCTTGTGAGATTGTTTCATTTTACTTCTGTTTTTTAATACATAAATCACAGAGCAGGCTTTCCTCATATAGAAATCACTGACAAAAATCTTCCAGCTTTTTCATCAGACCATGGTCTTTTTACACATTAGAACACGACTTTTACCATTCTACATTAACATTTAAGGTGCCTGAAAAACAAAAAGGGACTGAGATTTTGCATTTGGCAGCAGGCTGCTGAAGCAGCTCCCATCCTCCTTCCTTGGGCTCCACGTGCCAAGCAGTGTTTTGGCTGGCACAGTCGTTTGTGTTGCCATGCAGTCAGCATGTATTTTATCTTCTACCAGCTGGATCTATTCCTTGATCAAGTTCTCTGCGCTGCTGTGCAAACAGTTGTGGCAGCAAATGCAAGAGCTGGGGACAACCTGCCAGGAGGAGGGAGATGCCTGAACTGCCCAAGCTGTGGCTGCTGGTGAATAAATGTTCCCAGTGCCACAGCCTCTGTAGGCTGGCTGTCTACCCCAGCTCCTCAGAGAGCTTCTACTTGGCTTCAGTTGCTTTCCAATATATTTGAAATAACGTATTTGAATAATACATTCATTCACACATCACCTTTGCAAGAAGTACTGCAATTCCCAATTTACAGCCGTGGAACTGAACTGCAACGATGATTTCAAAAGTATCTTTCGGACAGATTTAAATTGTGAGCGCCCACAAAGCTTTCAGAATGAGCTTTTAATTGACCTAGTTGCTTTTGAAATTATTTCCTTAAAAAAGCAAGAAATACACGGTTTCCAGGCTAGCATCCTAACCAGCAAGCTGTCCTGGCACCCTTGCTTTGTGCATTTCCTTCCATTTTCCCACCAGAGATGACTGAGATATAATTTATTACAATCATGAAACTGATTATGCATTCTGAAGTCAGCAGATTTACCTTAAAATAACACAGTGCCTCAGTGAAAACCATTACATGTTCACAGTGGAATCTGTCTGGGCAAACGAAAAAAAATAAAATGCAACTTGCCTCAGATTCCATCCACCCTCCCCCAACACCCACACACACTCTCTCTCTGGTTTATTCTGTTACTATTTTTGTCCATTCTGGAAATTAAAAATTTTCCACAGATGGGGTTAGTGGATATTCCCTCATGTTTCTGTGGGGACCTGTGCTCAGATCATTGTCTGTTTGATCCTCTCAGAGCTTTGCTTTGGGAACAGGGAAGAGCTTTGGCCCTGCAGCCAGGAGCATTTCTTCCATCCCAGGCTATGCAAACAGCCTGCATGCTTTGCTAGGTGCTAGAAGAGGTTTGGAAGAAAATTTTTACAAATCACACATTCACATTTCTCTTTCTAATGTCTCTTCACACTTCAGAGGCTGCTCTGTTGCCAGACTATCCACAGAAGGCTGAAACCACTCTCAGTTAAACTGGCCTCAGTTAAACCAGTCCCACTCACACACTGCCTTATAAAAACACTTATTTCCTTATTTTCACCAAACAGTGCTTTCCTATGGAAGTTTATTAGCCTTAAGATAAGGAAAGCCTCACATCTCCATCATTCCTGTTGAGAGCATATGGAAACACCTAGGAAGATCAGATATATGGAAACACCTAGGAACATCAGCTATATGGAAACATCTAGGAAGATCAGCTACATGGAAACATATATAACATCAGCTGTATGGAAACATCTATAACATCAGCTGTATGGATACATCTAGGAACATCAGTTATACGGAATTTTAGGAAAAGGGTAAAATGGGCTAAGCAGCAAAATGAAGACAAGGCATTTGCACAAAGGGGTGCATTTTCGAACGCAGGACTGTACAAGCTCCCCCACCTCTGTGCTTTTGTTTCTCCAACTAACACTGCTCCTGCAGCCCTGTCAGCGATCCCTTTCCCTGTTTTTCCTTTCCAGCCTGGAAGGGACAACGCTGTGATGCACGGCAGAGCGCAGCCTGGAGGAGCAGAGCCGCAGCAGCACCGCCCGCCCGCTGCTGCCGGAGGTGATGTGCGTGAGACGCAGATCCCCCGGCCCTGCCTTTCATCCACAGCCCGACGAGAGTTGGGCAAGTTACCATGACACCCAATCACCCCTGCCTTCCCTTTCGCTGCGTGGCATTTACGAGCTGAAGACGGATACAGCAAGAGATAAGCGCCAAGTTAAGCCGGACCTACCCCCGGAGCAAGGACCAGCACCAAGGCCCGCCTAACTCCGAACCAAAGGACTGCGGCTGCTCTGCACACCTGATGGGCCAGCTTAAACTCTCGAAGCACTCACGCTGTCAAGACATTCATGCTGAGTGAGATACAGGCAAAATCGCTTAATTTCTGAGAATGAGAAAGCACTCGCTAAAAACTACCGCGCTCTTAAGTCCTGCAGCTGTTTCACCTCCAAAGCCTTAGGTCTCCAAGAGCCCACACCGCTGGGTTTTCTTTCCTGAAGAAGAGGGTACATTTAGGTTCTGCATTAAATCTAAATAATACAGACTGCGCATAGTTAATGGACACGAGGGGACACGGGGCTGGCTGCCCCGTGGGCTCGGTGGTGACAGCCCCGACTCGGCGGTGGCAGTCCTTGCTCGGTGACAACCCCTGATCTGCGGTGGCAGCCCCGGCTCGGTGACAACCCCAGCCCCGTAGTGGCAGCCCCATTTCGGTGACAGCCCCAGCCGCGGCTGGGTGGCAGTCCCTGCTCTGCGGTGGCAGCCCTGGAGGGGTGACAACACGGCTCGGTGGGGACAACCCCGGCTCGGCGGCAGCCCCAGTCCTGTTTCGGTGATATTCCCAGCCCCGTTTCGGTGTCACAGCCCCTCTGGCCGTGGTGACAGCCCGTTTCGGTGACATCCCCAGCCCCATTTAAGTGACAGCCCCGGTTCCGGTGACAGCCCAGCCCTGCTGGCCGCAGTGGCAGCCCCGTTTCGGTGGCAGTCCCATCCCCGTTACGGTGGCGCGGTGACAGCCCCGTTCTGGTGGCAGCCCCAGCCCCTTTTCGGTGGCGGTGACAACCCAGCCCCGCTGGCCGCGGTGGCAGCCCCGTTGCGGTGGCGGTGACATCCCCCATCCCCGTTCCAGTGACGGTGACATCCCCAGCCCGGTGGCGGTGACATCCCCATCCCCGTTCCGGTGACATCCCCATCCCCGTTCCGGTGGCACCCCCAGCCCCGTTCCGGTGCCATCCCCGGCCCGGTGGCGGTGGCATCCCCAGCCCCGTTCCGGTGCCATCCCCAGCCCCGCGGCGGTGGCATCCCCCAGCCCGGTGGCTGTAGCATCCCCAGCCCCGTTCCGGTGCCATCCCCAGCCCCGTTCCGGTGGCACCCCCAGCCCCGTTCCGGTGCCATCCCCGTGTTGGTGGCGGTGCCAGCCCCGCGCCGCTCGCCGCGGGCTCGCCAAGGTCACGGCGCTGGCCGCGCGCGGGAGCGGCGGCGGCGCCACGGCGTGTTATTAGTGTCTGGTTTGATCGGAGCGGGGGGTGGTCTCCAATCAAACAGAGAAAAGGTCCTGCGGAAGGTAATTAAATCCTGTCAGAGGCAATTATCGGTTCCAGGGCCATGACTCTGGCACTGAATGCAGATGATCTGAAGCTCTATTCTTGTAGAAATTCAAGAGGGCTTCTGGCACGGATCAGTCAGACATAAAGGAAACAGCAGGCTTTTTGCAAACAATGCCGTGCTGTATTTTGAAGCTCTTTGCACATCTTTTTTCCTCCCCGTTCTCAGAGTTTGGTTGCCGCTGATCAAAAATATTTCCTTCTCCCCACATTCTCATTAATTTAATAGATAAGATTTACTTACGTATTGTAGACGTAATGACGAGCTACATAAGAGAAGTCTCGTTCTGAAACACTGCCCACTTAAAATGTCTTTCATCAAGACAAAACCGCTTTAGACAATAGAAGCATATAAAATTATTGATGTTTTACTGGAAAAACCAAAAGCAGCAGAATTGGATTAGGTATCCAGAAGGGCAATGGCTCATCTCTCAATCCTATGAATGCCAAAAGGGAATAAATAAATGACTACTTCCTACCCCAGGATAATGATGCCAACACAAGTGTATCAGAAGTGGCCTGATGCTGAAAAAGACACACATTTCACTAGTACAAACAATACACTGTTTACATTTAGTTCCACAATGCCCAAAGTATTATTTACTGTATTTTCTTTTCATTTTACTGTGATGTGACAAACCCCTCTGACAAATAAAACCCCTGTTTGGTTTTTTTTTTTTTTGGATTCCCCCCCCCCCCCCCCCCCCAGAGATTAAAAAAAAAAAAATTAAAAAAAAATTTCTCACAGTTCTTCTTTACCAAAAGTATGTTCCTGATTTTACACAAGGCCTTTTTCCACTCAAGTCTGCATCAAGTTATTATTTCAGAGCCAGATTACAAGCTCAGCTGTGACACAGTAAATCAGGATTGACACCATTAAAGTACATGGAGCTACTTTAGCTCTGAGGGAGAGCAGAGGCAGGGCCCCACAGCCTGGGCTGAATCCCTGCACAGCCAGGCACAGGGAAGGCAAAAAGAGCTGGGTTGTGTGACAGGGGGTCCTGGGGGAACAGGATTTCTCCCAAATTTGCCCTAAACAAGGATACAGGGCTTGCTGGGAATCACCCTCAAATTGCAACTGTGGCTCTTCCTGAGGAGGCTTTGCTCACTGGCAGCACATTCTGCTCCAAATTATTTACAACCATCTCAAATTATTATTCATTTGATCAAAAACCACGTGTTTACTAAGCCCTTCCTTTCTGAGCTCTTCCTTTCTGAGTTCTGACTTGCGGAACTGACTCGGTAAACTGCTGTTTAAATACAAATATTGCTGTTTAAATACAAATATTGCTGCTGCTGGAAGGTTTCCCACACTGCTGGTGAGAGTTCTGGCCATTCCTGCAAGGGCCCTGGGGTTTTTGTGGGATTGGTTCCCTGGGTGTCCCCGCAGAGACCATGCTCCTGCATGGCATCATTTCATTCCATGTGAATGCACACCTGGAGAGAGGGGATTAGAGCTGCCCTTTCACATTTCCTCATGCAGATAAGGCACAGAGCTGGGTGAAAGAAATGAATTCAAGCTTTTCTTTAACATTTCAGTCGCCTCATGGTGTAGGAAGAGAGTGTGTGTGTGGTGGGTCCTATAATGCTGGGTCCTCTGCTAAGGAGGCAGCAGGTTCTTTCCCCACACAAGCAAGCACAGCAAAGGGAAAGATTTTTCTCCTCAGACCATGCCTGGAGGCAGATCCTTCTCTCTCAGCCTGACCCACAGCTCACTCAGGGTCTGTTTCTGCATCACCATGGAGCCTCAGGAGGGTCTCCCTTTGGCCAGCGAGCCCACGTTAAGAAAGAAAATTGCACAGAGAATCATAAAGGAAGACTCCCATAAGTCTAACAGAGCTAAAGCTGGAATTCCATGAGTCTTTATCAATTCATTTGGGTGCTTTGAGTTGTAGAGAGGAGGGCAGTTACAACTGCAGCAGCAAAGGAGCACCAAAGTCCTTATAGTTCACTCACTCTTGAATTTCAGAGCAAGATTACCGACAGCAGCATTTCGGTTGGTGATAACCACCACAGCAGCTTCTGGAATTCCAGGCATTTGTCGAGGGTTGAGCGAAGCATGAACTTGGTTTACACAACTGTCAGCTGTCAGAGAATGACTCCTTCAGTCAGCCCCAGCTTGCAGCAGGCTCTAAGTGGTGACACATTGCCTGTCACCAACTAGGCAGGCCATGCCCACACTGTGATCACTTAGTGTTGGCACGTTGTCCCTGTGAACCCTCGTGGAAAAGGAAAATGTTGCTTCTGACTAATGCCTGTGAAGGAAGATAATGCTGATCCTGATTTTGAGGAATAATTTTTGAGCATAAAGTGGCAAAAAAAAGATGACCAAATAAAGCTTTGGCTTTACAGTGCCATCACTGTGGTAACACGGACCCTCCTCTGCCCCACTTCAGACCCTCAGCCTTGTCAGCACAAACATGTGTGTACACTCCTAAACCATTTTATACATGTGCACACTCCTAAACCATTTTTGGAGAATTAGAAAGAAACTTTAAAAATTACTGATAGCTTATATGGAACTGAACAAGATTACTGAGCGAACAAGTCGAGTTACAGGAGCTGATTTTCACTGTCATTATCACACACTCCGGAATTCTCCACAAAGGCACATCAAACCCAAAAGATTGAGCTGGTTCCCTGTTCTGCAGCTGTCAAAGCTGACATCAGGACTCCATACATTCCCTCTGAAGTTGATACCACTCTGATTAATTTCTTGTGAAGCTGATACGATCCTGATTATGCAAATGCTTGGCTATACTAGAAGATAAGCACAATGCCTTAAATTTGTACCTGTATTTTAAAACATGCTCATTCATCATTTAACTCTTTTCATACACAAATCTGTGTGTAGGAAACAGAGGACATATTTCTGTTTATGGGCCAGTAATTAGGAGAAACATCATGAAATGTCACACCAAAATACTTCATTACTGATTTACAGACAGTGTGGGACAAGTTGTTATTTGTATAAAACTAAATCTTAATCATCTAAGTAAACTAGATATTTTGTTTATAATGTGTTTTGTTTATAATGTCAGTGTACAGTGTTTTATTTCATGGGTGCTCCACAATATTTTCATATCTACTCTTACACTCAATAGGAAATTTGAGCAAGAATGACAATAAAAAGCAGAAAGAGTGAGTATCAACTTAATTACAAATAAATACCTCCTAAGCTTTTTTCTTTTTGCAGTATTTGTTTATGTGCCATTAATATTAATACTCTTTAAAACAGAAAAGCAGAAAGGTCAATAAAATAGTTGATTGCACCAGCCATAAAGGGATAGATTCTTTTAGACAATCCACAGTCATCACGTTACATACGTAAATTTCAAGGAGCCAATATCCAATTTTCTGTGGTTTCTTTCTTCCCACATGTGTCACACTTCAAATCCGTTTTGACATCTAAACAATGTTTCCTTTATTTCATTATAATTCCCTTATCTAGAGTCAAAGCTTCGTGACAATTCTGTGCAAAGAAACATGAAAAGACTTTCTGGTAGATAGGTTCCTTATTTTAAAGATTTCTTACAAAGATACACTGGCAAACAATCCAGCTGCATGGGGTTTCACAGGCAATTCCCAACTCTTACCCCACTCACAAATCCCACTGTAGATCAAATTCTCATGATAAATATTCAACCTAAAACACAGCCCCAAAACACCCCAGGTTATTCCTCATACCTCATTTCTGCATGGGTTTGTTTTGTGTATTAATTCCCTACCACCAGCATACACACTTTTAATTGCATTTAGTAAATTAAAAAAAAAAAAAGTAGCATCAGTTTTGTAAAACATATTCACTTCTACTTTTTTCACTTTATGTATAAATGAAATCTCATTCATAATCATATTAAAACATATTCCAGGACGGGGATGCAGCCACTACTTGCTAATGCCCAGCAGCAGAGTGAACCAATGCTTACCCAGTGACTGCAGAAACATTGAAGGCTTCCCAGCAGAAAGCTGCAAAAATGACTCAGGAACACATCCTGAGACCAGTTTTATGCCAGACTTGAGTCTCAGCATGGCTCAGGAGCAGCCAGAGACCTGCCCAGCTGTGGCTCCCAAAGGGATGCCCCACACCTTGCACTGACTGCTGAAGGCCAAGAGCCCTGTATTCCCTGCCCAAGCCCCACATCCTCTCCTGCAGTGCCAGAGGTGTCAGGAGACGTGTCTGCTGCAAGCCCGTCACCTGAGGAGGATGAGGGAATTCAGACCTACTCCTCAGGGCGCTGAGGAAGGCTGGAACTGGCACTCTGACCTACACCAGCAAGACTGCAAGGGGCAGAAGGCAGATGAAGCAGCAGCAGACCAGCAGAGTCATAACCAGTCAGGAAGAGCTCAAGAAAACAGTCACAGGATTATCTTTAAAAATCTCAGCTGGTGTGTCCCCTGGCTTTCTGCCACAGCTGAAAATGGCATTGTTGTTGTTCCCTCAGTGCCATGCCATCGTGTTCAAAAAGCAGTCTGAGACAGGTGGAGAGAGATCTAATGAATCCCAAACACAGGGCAGGAAGGAAGCTCCTAAATCAAAATTAATTGCCTGCTATCACCAGCCACATCATCATCCAATCTGGCTTATAAATTAATCATATTTCATTTTAATAGTACCTTGGCATCCTTCTCCCTTTTCTATCATCAAACAGCATTTCTGGCATCTCCCTTCTCCAAGGATAGAGATCTTCCCAGAGATTTCCAGTCCACATATCTGCATCTATGACCCGGTGATACACAACTTGTCTTTGTGCCAATATTTTCCTTTCTCTTAAGCAGGGAAGGGGTTTTGTTTTGCCTGGTGTTCACTTCTTTAACTGGCAAAGAGCTCACTGTCCTACAGCTTGGCTTTGCTGGGCTGAGCTCAGCCAGCTCTTGGGAGTCTCCCCTCAGCAGAGACGTTCTCCAGCCCGTCAGTGATCCCTGCAGCCCTTTCCTGCACCTCTTTCCTTGCAGCCACACTGCTGGAGCAGGGCCAAGGACAGCATGCAGAAATTCAGCACTGTCACACGCATGGCCTTGGCAGTCTGCTGTGCCTTTTGGAAATGATTCTGCAGGTGCATCAAACTCCTGCTTTCCTGCAGCAGCCACGTCACAGTGGGAGCTCCCCCTCATCCTGGAATTCTTCTTTTTGTTTTGTTCAACTGATCAGCCCAGATCTTGCAAAAGAAATCCTTATGACTAGTTTTTAAAAGCAAAGCATCATGCTTTGTGGCATTAAATGACTTCCCATTTCCATTATCCTCAATCAAGTTTGTTCTTTATGAAGTCAATCTCTTAATAACAATGACTTCATAATTTAATTGTGCTGTACCTGCTTTTTTTTTTATTTCTGTGTTATTATAACAGTGATTCAAAGGTGGCCTTTAAAGAAATTTCCAATCAAAAGTTTCTACTTTTAGAACATGATAGAATTCTTCAGCTGCTTTACATGATTTCTCTTACTTGCCTCTATTCCTTCCTTTACTGAAGCTAGCTATAAATAAATAAAAAAAAATCCTTTACATGAATAATCTAATTCACCAGAGGGATGTGGCATAATTTATCTTTGGTAAATTCAGCCTGTGCTATCCAATTTTAAATCCATCTCCAGAGGTTTTTGTTTATTCTAAATATCTTCCTTACCTCCTGATTACTAAATCTTGAAAAACAAACAGTTCCCTAGGCAAATTCTCACCTCCATGCACTGCACTTCTTACACAAAACTTTTATTTTTTGGCTTTTGGCACCATGTACAATTTTACTTGTCTGTAAAAAAATAAAAGGGGACTACAGGAACCATAGTTTCACATGCCCCTTTTTAAAATACTTATTCAGGTTCTTCTTTTCCCTTCTTTCTCCCTGCCAACTCTTTCTATCATGCTTTCCAAGTTTTCATTTCATTTTGGCTTTACTAAGATTGTATTTTCATACTTTCTATTCTCATTAAGAAATGTGTTGCTTCCTTGACAACCCCACCACCAATCACCCAGCTCCAACTGGTTTGGCCAAAACTAGACCATCCTTGGTCTCTATCTCATTTATATTAAATACAAGTCCCACTTTCTCTCAAGCAACCCCTTTTCTTTAAAAATATAGAAAAGGAACTATTTACCATTGATTGACACTGACTTTTTTTTCCTCAAGTCTAAGACATCTTGACTCTGGCACTTGTCACATCACACTTAGCAGACAATTTTCCTACCCACACCAGACCTTTTCCTCTGTTCATTGGCTTCTTTCCTAAATTCCAGTTGGTTTTTATCCTTCATTATCCTTCAGATCATTGCCCAGATGAACACCACAAAACTGGGTCTCAAACCTCCCTTACAAGTTTATACCCTCTGGCCCAAGATGCAAATTTCAAACATTTTTTAGTCCAAAAGTAGAGAGGTTTCTGAGTTTTCCAGTCCAAGTGACTCCAATGAAAAGCTCTTTACTTTGATGTCTTTAAATAATTTCTTCAAAACCAGTCTGAGATCTATTTCTCTTTAATTTGAAATTAATCAAAGGATGAACCAAGGAAGAGTTTCCTCTGTGAGCAGCTCCTTATTATGTACTCACTGCTTTACCAGAGCATAGGATTGCCTTTTATTCCTTCTGTAGCAACTTGATAAAGAAAACCAGCATTCTCACACTGAATTAAAATTGGGCCCTTCCACCAATTTCTCCATTTTTCACCCATTTTTCTGTGGAACATTAAATCTCTGCAGCACCACACAATTCTCACAGTGCTCTGTCAGACCATGAAACAGGTTTATTTCCTGCCAACCAACTCTTAGCCAGGTGGCACACAACTCACTGCTGATACTGTTCTGGGGGAAATAGTAAAGGTAGGAAGATTTTTAGAAAGCTGGGAAAGCAGGCCTTGGTGACAGAAAGAAGAGAGAACCAGCTGCAAAGTCTGAAAGCAGAAGTTACAGTGGTACAGCAAGCAAGGACATGAAACAATAGCTTGAGTTTTAGGCTTGGCTTAGACAGACCTTAAGACTGCAGGAAAATGTGCTTAGCAAGGTAGTAGAAGGCTTTAAGCTTAATACTGGAATATTGTGTATAATAATAATAGAATAATGGTAATAATAACATAATAATGGTATTGGCAATAATATTATAATGATGGTAATGGTATTGGTAATAATATAATAGTATTGGTAATAATAACCCAATAGTGATAATGGTATTGGCAATAATAATACAATAATGGTAACGGTATTATTGGCAATAATAGTACAGTAATGGCAGTGGTATAATAATGGTATATTGTGTTGTTATAGCAGGCAGACAAGCCAGCATTGTGTGCAGCAGGTGCACGTGTGCTTTTAGTGGCTGGCTAGAACAACTGTCTGTGAGCTTGAGCAGTGTGCTACTGGCTGGAAAGTTTTTAAATGCTCTGTAACAGAGAAATCTCTGGCTGCTGCTGGCTCTGTGTGAGCTTTGCCATCTTTCTGCTGTCTCAAGCACGTGATGAGGCTGATGCTGCAATGCAGCTCAAGGATTGCACCCCAGCAGTCCCGTCCTGTTGGTGACAAAAAACCTCCAAACACACTCCTCCATCACTGCTGAACTAACAGCGAGGCATTTTAGTTCCTAACCCCTTGTTTTAGCCACTCTGTCATTTTGTGTCACCTCACAGGCTGATGAGCACACAAAGTCCCCTCTCACCTTCATTCCAACATTTCCTACAGCTCACACCCTTCGAGAGCCGAGTTCCCACTGCTGCCTGCCCACCTTGCTGCCCCCAGACTGCAGTGCCTGGGGCCCAGTCCATGCCAGCTATGTCCATAAATGTCCATAAACCCTTCTGAAGTTCCTCGTGTCATCTGCCAGCTCTCTAATTGAATGAGGCATTTGTCTCAATTCCCTTGCCCCACACCTGATTATTGTTACCCCTCTCCCTCTCCTGATTAATGCTCCTAACAAGTGCCACAAGGCTACACTGAGCTAGGGGAGCTGCCATAAATTCTTCTGAAGTTTCATTTTCCTTTAATGATAGATTAGTACACTTCTCATCTCCTCAGTTTCCATTTAAGGGCAATATTATTTCACACAGTCATCAATAGTTCTTGATATGTATATTAGCACACTCAGGTGAGCTGCCAGAGTTGTCATAGAGATTTTCTTCATATAATTTCCCTTTTATTAAAAGAACTTCTGTAATTGTCACTCTTGTGCTTGAAAAGGCAGCAGATGCTGTGGCTGATAATGATTAGCTCAGAGTCTGAGCAGTGACATCAATGCAGCCAATCCCCACTCTCAGCAATGGGATCAAGATTTAATTCCTGCCAGAGCTGCAGTGAAGCTTTGGGATCCGCTGCCAGGTTTGGTGTTTGAAATCAAACACATTAGTGTGAGTTTAATTGTCATCTGGTGGATCCTAATAATTGCATAATTAAGGCCACCTTTAAAATTATCTTGATATTTTGGCTACTACTACTTAAACAAAAGCCCTGAGTAGTATTTCTTATACAGAAGAGAATTGGGAACAAACCTGGATCAAAGAATAGAGTACAGGAAAAAAAAAACAACAAAACTTAGAACATTTTTGTTATGGACATTCCCCAACACAGACTTTGAAAAAAAAAAAAAAAAAAAAACAGAATTGTTGAAAAATTTAATTTTACACCTGTTCCCTATCTGACAATAGTTTATTACAACATGATAGAAATATTTCATTTTGAAGCACATGTTTCTTCTTGGGAAGTAAAAGAAGTATAGTTCCAGCAAAGGTTAAGGTTTAGGGTTTTTGAAGAAGTCTTTTCTGTGATGTTTCATGACCCTTTTACCTTGAAGGACCCCATCAAATGACTCAGGCTGTTAAGAGTATGGTAGAAAGTTTGATTCTTCTCCAAAAATATAAAAGTAAAGAAAAAAGTTAATTGCAGGCTGCGTGCCTTTCAGAAAGCTGTTTTATCTCTGGATTAAGACAAGTCTGATACTTTGGGATTAGTGTCTCTGGAGATGAGAAAAGTTGTTAAAAGGAAGTCTCATTAGAAGGACATAGTCCTCGTGCCACTGAAGATCTCAATCAAAACAAAATAATTGAAGCCATCCAGCTTTAATAGAGAAAATTCTGCAGTATTTACAGCTCTGCTGTGTGACAGGTGTTCATCCTCAGGAACAAAACCTGCACACAGCCAAGTGATGGGAAGGACATAGTCAGCATCCTGCCTTGTTCCTTCTGATACCTCTCTAGTTCTGCCTGACCCAAACAGACATCAAAAAGAAGCTGGCAAAAATTAAGATAGCATTTGAGAAGTAATTAAAATGAGAATTAAATTGAGGGTAATTGAACCTCTGTTGATTACTATATACACTTTCAAAACCATGCAGATGTCATCTCAACCATTGCTGATATTTAATTAGAAGTGAAATTGTTTTCTAAACAACTGACTGAAACTGCACAGAGAAGTGGGAAAGTACTTGCCCAAAAATGAAATTACAGTAATACAGAAAGCATATTGCTCTGGACAGCTCTATACCTTATTCACATTGCAAAAACCTGAGTGCAAAATTGCCCCCTTTGCAGTACAATGAAAAATACACTCAATCCTGACCCTCAGCAGGGGCTGTCTGCTAGAGCACTGTACGTGTAAATGCAGGTAGGAGCAGAAACCAGCTGGCAACAACAACAAAATAAAACAAAACAAAACAAAAAAAACCCACCCAAGGTCTGAAATGCTTGCCAAAGCCTGCTAATACTGACTCAGCATGGTCCTGCATGGAGATGTAGCCCACCTGCAAGCAGCTGCAAGCCTTCCTGCCTATTTTATATTTATTTTATATATATATATTTATACCTATTTTATGTTTAATGCCTTGTCTCACATCAGCTGCACAGCACCAAGGTGCTGGAGTGAAGCTGCCACTGAAAGTCTGGAGCAAATAAAATATGCTGAAGAAATAAGGTTGCTGCTTCCCAAAAATATTCTGTTAAGTGCTTTGCTGTTCTCTCCCTTCCCAGGCAGCATAAGAGATTATTTTTCCATCAGGAAGGGCCAGGTTCTGTAATGCATTCCTAAAATTCATCCTGTTGTGCTAAACAGCCAGAAAATTGCTTACATTACCATGTTTAGCACATACTGCTGGCTTTGTTATATCAGAATAATTATAATAATTATTAAAAACAATCTGATAATAATAATATCAGATAATAATAGATAATGGATAATAACGAATTGCTGTAGTCTGGACATCAGTGCTTACCACTGTCACTTTCAGGGTACTGACAGATTTTCTGACCATGCTAATCCAGTGCAGCAGCATTGGACTGCAGACACCAAAGTTTCTAAGTTCATACTTGCTTATAAGTGATGGTCACAGATGGGAAGGAGTTGGCTGTCTCAGACTCTCCCCTCTGAGAAATCCAAATCTGAGAGGAAAACTGCATGCCAAAGAAATGTCCCATGTATCTTCAGTTTCTCCACTCTACGACCCCTTCACTTAAGGATATAAACATTTTTCCTCTCAACAGAAAAACTATGAATTTCTGAGAAAATACTTAGTGCACATGTAAAAATAAACCAAACAAGCACTGCTTAAAATAAAAGTATTTTCAAATTATTTCTATCAAATAATATCAAAATTGGCCATATTTGCAAATATAAAAGCTGAGCACAGAGAAACTCAAACTGGTTGAGGACAGTCAACTTTTTTATTGAACATTCACTATTGTCACCTTGTTTTCTATTATTCTTCCTCTGAGAATTGTTTGAGAGTTAAAGGAGCTTGATGCCACGAGAATTACTGTGATTTATACAAGGATAATTCTGGTAGACTAGAAAATATCACCTGGTTGACAGCCCATGTGTGCACGTGGGGACATTTCATTTTTTAGCAAAACTCCAAGCTAGAGCTTATTCCTTTAAAACAAAGTTATTAAATCAAAAAACCTCTCCCACCTGTTAGAAGTACTTGGGTAAAAAATACACTGGGTTTCCACAGAACTATAAGGATTCCTCAGAATACTATTTTTCACATCTTTAAATGAACCTTGCAGAAAGAAATGTTAAAAATTCATTCTACCCTAAATCAAGTAGCTGCATCCCAAATACGACCAGTGTTTTTCACTAACAATGGGGAAGGAGGAACATCCCCAGAAAGGACCTTAAAGACCATCTTGTTCCAAACCCCCTTCCACCAGCAGGTTGCTCAGAGCCCCATCCAGCCTGGCCTGGAACATTTCCAGGGATGGGGCAGCCACAGCTGCTCTGGACAGCCTGTGCCAGTGCCTCACCACCTTCACAACAGAGAACTCCTTCCAAAATCTAACCTAACCCTGCCCTCTGTCAGTGTGCAGCCACTCCCTCTTGTCACTCTCTGCCCTTGTCCAAGTCCCTCTCCAGCTCTCCTGTAACCCCTTTAGGCACTGGAAAGCTGCTGGAAGGTTCCCCCCAGGGCCTTCTCCTCTCCAGGCTGAACTACCCCAATTCTGGAGGTGCTCCAACCCTCTCAGCATCTTTGTGCCCTGCTCTGGGCAGATCATACTGAAGACTTAGGTTATCACATGTTCATACAATCTAGAATGGCCTCACCATCCACCTGCACAGGTGTAAGCAGCTAACACAGCTTTGAACAAAACCTTTAGATAAGATGAAACAAGTATTTAATGAAAAGAGCAGTTGGTGTGACTTTAGGTGCTTTGTCTGGCAGCAGTTTTGTCCCTGGTACAGTGCAGTTGGACATGCACCATAAACAAAAGCATGGATCAGAAAGTTGCATTGCAATCCCAGTTAGTATTGTTGCAGGCAGTGCTGTTGCAGTGAATTGCTCAAACCCAAATTAAACCAAATGGGTTTTTATGTGTTTTTTATTTTTCCATACCCATGGCATTAGAAAGGCATTAAATACTTGCAATAGCAGTGGTACCTAGTGTTCAACAGCTCACACACAGCTTAGGCAATTAGAAGCTGTTTTCTTTGGAAAGAATGCATTAATATTGGCCAGGACAGCATCAGGATAAGCCATGGTGTTACTTGTGCGAGACTGACTGCGATAAGGAGATTATTTGAGCTTGGCAAAGTGATAAGCCTCTGTGGATTGAATAATTTCAGCAGCCTGGGAAGACTGGAAGGGCTTTTGCTGCACTGAACAGCACAGAGTGCACAGACCCCTGAGCCAGGGCTGAGCAAGCTACCTGCAGAACCGGGGCAGAATCCTCACACCAGGGTAACGCTGTCCCATGGCTCATCACCATTTCTGCAGCTCGCTCCGATCACTCACAAGAGTGGAATAACAAACATCGCCAACAAGCAAGGGAAAATAGATAATAAGAACTAAATATGCTGAAAAGAACCAATCCCAAACCAGCCACCCCGATCATGCAGTAACAATTTATCTGAAATTTCCTCCTGCACGCTCGTAACTCTACCTGATTTATTCAATTGTGTAAACAGAAGAGAAGCCTGGTAAGGCAGGCACACCAGGATCTTATTCCAGAAAGCCACGTACCAATGGCAGAATCAGCATCAGTGATTTGTGACTACTATTGAGGAAATTAGAAATAATTGCAACCTTTCATTACAAAACCTGTCATTTGGTATCTGCAAGCAATTTGGTGTAAAACTAATCCTGACGACTGAGTCATTGCCAAACCTAATAATTTGCTGCATAAACATTAAACCATATAATTGCTCAAGGTGAATGCAAGAACCTATAACATTAACTGTTGCTATATCAAGACCAAACCGTGCAG
The DNA here is from genome assembly GCF_017590135.1 of Pyrgilauda ruficollis. NCBI lineage: Eukaryota > Metazoa > Chordata > Aves > Passeriformes > Passeridae > Pyrgilauda > Pyrgilauda ruficollis. The sequence continues at coordinate 167,077 of NW_024510099.1, read as the reverse complement.
TCCTCAATTCAAAGAAACCGGAACTGTAGGATCAAGCTTTTAATTTTATTTTTCTCTTTGAACATGAGGGTTAATGTGAACTCAAATTTCAGGAAAAAAAAAATTCATCAGTGAAAGAAATAACATTTCCATTGATTAAGCTTATTTTGGATTACTCACATGAACTGCTGAATTCACAAACTCTGGGCTCAGGATTTTGCACATTTACACCTAAACTGCTTCAGCAAAAACAACTGCTCAATGTGGAGAACCCATTAACATTTATCACAAATCAGATTACACCCCACAGATTTTTTCCACACAGACTGTGGATCAAACATCCTCACCACACACAGCTTATAGTTATGCCTGGACTCTACATTCTTCTTCCATTCCTAAACATTTTCCCCTAGATGAGTTCCTGTCCAGTTTGCAATCAAAAAACCCCAATCCCAACAATATATTTTGTACCATAGAATATAACTGATCTGTCCCTTCAGCACCAACTTTCACCAGTTTCTTGCAAACCTGATGTAAAATCAGCATTTCTGTCAAGGAAATGATAGCAAAGAACTCCATGAATTCCTAGATGAGTTCCTGCCCAGTTTGCAGTCAAAAAATCCAAACCCAACAATATTTTATATATATAAAATAATATAAAAAATTATATCTAAAAATATATATTTATAAATTTCATATAGTATATAATATAGATATAATTTATATTTAAAAACATATATTTCATATATAAATTATATTAAAAAATAGAATTGATGTGTCCCTCCACCACCAGAAATTTCACCAGTTCCTTGTAAACCTGATGTAAAACCACAGACTGTGGATCAAACATCCTCACCACACACAGCTTATAGTTATGCCTGGACTCTACATTCTTCTTCCATTCCTAAACATTTTCCCCTAGATGAGTTCCTGTCCAGTTTGCAATCAAAAAACCCCAATCCCAACAATATATTTTGTACCATAGAATATAACTGATCTGTCCCTTCAGCACCAACTTTCACCAGTTTCTTGCAAACCTGATGTAAAATCAGCATTTCTGTCAAGGAAATGATAGCAAAGAACTCCATGAATTCCTAGATGAGTTCCTGCCCAGTTTGCAGTCAAAAAATCCAAACCCAACAATATTTTATATATATAAAATAATATAAAAATTTATATCTAAAAATATATATTTATAAATTTCATATAGTATATAATATATATAATTTATATTTAAAAACATCTATTTCATATATAAATTATATAAAAAAATAGAATTGATGTGTCCCTCCACCACCAGAAATTTCACCAGTTCCTTGTAAACCTGATGTAAAATATCACATTTCTGTCAAGGAAATTATATCAAAAAACTCCATTTGCAGCCTGTCCTCTCTTGCCACCTACCATTGTTGTACCCTAATTACTGTATAAATGTATTTTAACACACTGCCATGGGTCTAAGCCCATGAGTTCCTAGATGAGTTCCTGCCCAGTTTGCAATCAAAAAACCCCAAACCCAACAATACATTTTGTACCATAAAATATAATTTATCTGTCCCTCCACCACCAGAAATTTCACCAGTTTCTTGTAAACCTGATGTAAAATCAGCATCTCAGTCAAGGAAATGATATCAAAAACTCCATTTGCAGCCTCTCTTGCTATGTTCCATTGTTATACCCTAATTACTGTATAAATGTATTTTAACACACTGCCTTGGTTGTAAGCCCTGCTGGACACCAGGACACATACCTTTATGGATATCCTGCTTTTCTGCCAATTTTGTTCCAAGGATTTGGAGAGAAAGGTGGATTGGCAAGGGATTTCAGACGCTCCCACAACATGTGAAAATAAAGTTCAAGTCACAGCGTGGTGCAAAGCATTATTGGAAGAGAAAAAGAAAAACTCTGTCCTACAATGTGTTGAAAGCTTCCCAAATGGTGAGAGTTATTTCAGAAAGTTTATTTTAGGTAAAAGAAAGCTTTTTTTTTTTTCCCCAAGGAGGTGGTAACATAGGATTACACATTACAAAAGGTTGCTTTCCAAAGCAGAGTAGAATTAGTTTTCTTATACTTCTCTTTTCAATATATCCTAGTTCTCCAGGACAGAGAGAAAATGTCTGGAGAAGACCAGAAAATAACACCTGGTTGACAGCCCATGTGTGCACGTGGGGACATTTCATTTTTTAGCAAAACTCCAAGCTAGAAACTTGTTCCTTTAAAACAAAGTTATTAAATGAAAAAACCTCTCCCACCTGTTAGAAGTACTTGAGTAAAAAATAAACTGGGTTTCCACAGAATTCTGAGAAGGATTCCTCAGAATACTATTTTCTACATGATTAAATGAGCCCTGTGAAAAGAAATGTTAAAAATTCATTCTACCCTAAATCAAGTAGCTGCATCCCAAATATAATCAATGTTCTTTGTCTTCAATCTGACAGCATCTCGGGAGATAAACAGTTCCTTCCCCCTCCTCTCCCACACTTCTGAATGAATAACAGAAATGAATTTGACTGTGCTGTTGTGAAGCAAAACTTCCAAGACAAACAGCCTGGCTTTTTGCAGTAAGCCTAAAAATAAAACTAAACCTAGGAATTTTTATTATTATTATTATAACTCCTACAAACCTCAGAGAGACTATAAAAAACAGAGCTGTAGCTACAATTAAGAACTAGGTGCCTGGAGGGAAAAGGAGTAATTTTTTACCTATTGAAGTTGCCCCTAAATTCAACCAAAGCAAGTAAAAGATTTGATTTCTTTCATGAATTTCCAGTGCAAATGACCTCTGTATACAGCCAGGCACCCACATCGAGTGTGATGTTAGCCCTGTTAATGCAAACAAGTTTTTTATTGATCTACTCTAGTGAGGGCTTGAGCCTACACAGTGAAATAACAAGGGCAGAAATCCCTGCACCATTTAAAAAATGATTTTTTTTGGTTTGAATTAGTGGTTCTTAGAGCTCGCTACCATCAAAAGCTACTGCAGTAAATTTCACATAAAAGTGGAATTCTTCAACCATTTTTGCATTTATCATGATAGTCAAGTATTGCAAGGTACAAACGACTGAAACAACACGGAAAACAGAAGTTTTATCTTATTAAAGCTACTCAAAGGAAAGATTTCCCCTCCTGCACACAGAGGTATGAATGTAACAAACAGGCACATTGTGGAAGGTCTAGGTCTCCTGGGCATCAGTAAACCATGGCTTCTTTATGAAGAATAAATAATAATGAAATTTAAAAAATAATAATAATTGAGAATAATAATAAAAGAAAGAAATAATAAAAAAGAAATGGTAAATAAACAAGGAGCAATAAAAATAAATAGTAAATAAAAAAGTAAATAAAAATGTAAATAAAAAGAGTAAATAAAATAAAGAATAAATAACAGTAAAATTAAGCATAATAATTTTAAAAAAAAAAAGTTAAAAGGGTAAACTTTACATGGAAGATCAGTAAATGCAAAATCAATTTTGCTCATTTATTTCCCTAATCTTGTCATGCTGTAATTGAGTTTCAAGTTAGATTTTCCCTGCCCCCCTCACCTAGAATTTAAGCAAGCAGCATGTTAAATCACTGCAAATGGACTCTGGCTTTCTAGACCCCGAGAGAGCGTGGCTGTTCACTAATGTTTATCTAAAAATAGCTTCTTTTTGGGCAAAGCTCCTCTTTGCGCCCCTGAACATTAAATGGAGAGCAGATTCCCGATGCCTGATCACCATGAGATGAATTTTATTTCAAATTGTGCCCACACTACAATCCAATACGAGAAATTCAAGTTTTCTTGCTTTCATTCTAACAAGACCATTAACCCATCAATTTATTTTGTTGTCTAAAGCATGAAAACCTGTAGGTTTTCACATCAAATATTTTCTTACTTGTTACTGACTAAGAAGGACTGAACACTTGAGAAGGCTTCTGCTTAAGCCTGAAGGATGAGAAATATTTGCAAAGTTGGTGTTCTGTACTCAAAATCACTGCTGTGAACCTTCTGCAAAGGTTCTCCCTCACCAGCCAACAATGAGCTTCAGTTACCAGAGCCTGTGTGCACAGAAAGAGAATTCCAACTTTCTGTGGCACTTGAGAACCACAAAAAATACAAAAAAACCAAACAAAAACAACAACAAAAAAATACACCAAAAGCAAACAGACAAAAAAAAAAAACCAAACACAAACAACAACAAAAAAAATATACCAAAAGCAAACAGACAAAAAAAAAAAACCAAACACAAACCACACACCCCCCAAAAAAGGGAGAGAACAAGTAAAAATCCCATGTTTTTTGCAAGATCATACAGATTAAAATTCAAAAGGCATATATAAGGCAGAAGCACAGTTACAAAAGAAGCCTCAAAAATATACATTACACAAATATTAAAGTTATGAAACCTAAACTCCTGGAAGTCCACTATAATTGCTTCTTTCATATCTGGCATTGCACTGCTGAATTCCTTGGCTTCCAAGAGCAGACTTATGGGGATGCTGCACTGTTTGATTTGGCACTGTTCACAAGCCTGGGTACATGATCAAAAACAGAGGGCACAGAAGAGCAGGAAAAGCCTAAATACCTCTCTGGGCTGCTGTTGTGGCTGCCTCCATAGGCAGAAAACTTGTAAGCACAGAGCAGCTGTATGATTCACTCTCGTTTCATTTCAGACTGCTTTTTTATGCATCTTGACAAAATAAACATCAGCATCTCTTCAGCAGATACTGATTCATATCCAGGTTAACCCTCTTCACTTGCCAACAGGTAGAAATGTTATTTTTTTTCCTCTTTGCAGTGTTTTGGAATATATGAGTCATGTTGTACATTCACTGAAAACAAAAAGGTTACAAAAAGCAGCAAGAAGTAAACAGGACAATTTAAAAGGTACTTTTAAAAATCCCAGATTAAATCATGATTAAAACAGGAAGAATGAAAACATTCTGTGCATAAATATTCAAGGGATATAAAACTGATTTTTGCAACTTCAAGAGGACCCAACAATGAGCTGGGGAGTCCTGAAAAGCTGCCAAGAAAATTGTGCTCTCTTGGAGAACCAGGGGGAGAGGGAGGGGAGGATATCCAAGCCACCCAGAGGCAGCAGGAGGCTGTCCTAGGATGCTTACACATGACTGGGAATTCACAGGAAAGCCTTCCATGTAAACAGGAATCCCCAAATATCAATACAGCCAAAAAAAAAAAAAAAAAAAAACCAAAAAAAAGCTCTGAAAGCAGTGCTTAACTCCTGATTGGGTCAGGCTGTGTGCAGTGGCAGGGCCACAGGAGATGGAAGAAAAAAAAAAAAAGCTCTGAAAACAGTGCTTAACTCCTGATGGGGTCAGGCTGTGTACAGTGGCAGGGCCACAGGAGATGGAAGAGTTGCTCCCAGTGTCCTGATCCCTGTTTGGTGGCACCAGCAGCAGGTCCTGGGGATAAAGCCCATGGTGCTGGATGTGTGCCCTGCCTCTGCTGCCAGCAGGGACCTGTAAGAATCCATAAAATCAGAGGGCTTTGGGAAAGCTGCAAAAGGCAGCCCTCAGAGACAGAGAACTGTGATTAGAGCTAAGCAGCAGCCATAAGATTGGTCAGCAGAAAAATTATGTAAGGAGTAGAAAAGTAAGGACAAATGGAACAATGGAATGTGCATTAATTAATGCTTGGCTAGAAGAACTCCCTCAGCTGCAGAAAAGCATATCTAGTGAGATACTAGTAAGTTCTAAGCTCAATAATGGAGCTGTGTGCTTTGTGTTTTAAGGTTTACAAGCAGGTATTGTATTCAAAACAAGCAAGCATTGTTCTAACCAAAGGTACGTGCGCTTATAGTGGTTGGACAGAACTACTGTCAAAATGCTTTTGCTTTGTGTGATTGGTCAAAAAACTTCTAAAGTTGTAGCATTGAGTTCTTGGTCTGCTGCCTGGGATGTGAGCTGCTGGCATCTTCCCATTGTCATAAGCATGTAATGAGGCTGATGCTGGAAATAAAACAGCTTGAGATGCGTTCCCCAGCAGCCCCATCCCCTCTGTGATTTGTACGCAGACCCCTGGCCAGCAAGAGGAACCCTCCAAAGCTGCCTGGGCCGAGATCCTTCACTTCTGCTGGGAGCAGGGAGGGAAGGAGCAGGCTGGTGGCTGCAAGGGGAGTTAATACTCCCAGCAGTTTAACTCCTATTCAGATTTTGACTTGGAGAGCTGCCAGGTTTCCAGGGAAGCAAGTCATACAGAGCAGCTGCTGCCCAGTTATGATCTCCTCTCTCCCCAGACTTCCTCCACAAACACAGAGCAGATCCTTGTTGGAGAGCTGGGGCTTTTTAAGGCCCCCACGGCCAAGAGAGGGCTGGAGCTCTTTGCTTGCCTACAGCTCTGGCTGTTTGTCCTCCCCAGCTCTGCGCTGCAAGTGGAGAAAAGCAGGTTGTGCTCTGTGCAGCATGGCAGCGCTGGGGGATGCCCTCGGGGATGAAACACAAAATAAACTCCCACAGTTTGTGCAGGGACTGAACCCATAGTGCAGGCACCAGCAGACAGAGACACACTTTGTGAACAGCACCACACTCAGCTACAAGGCTCAGTGTGGCTGTTGTCCAGAAGAAATTAATCCTCACAGAGGATTACATAAAAGCCATCCCACAGTCTTCCTCCTTTTTCAAGATTTTGAGATTACTTTCCCTTTTCCCCTCATCTGCCACTCCTGTGTGCACCATGCTTGGGGACAGATATGCTCCTCAGGCAGCAGGAATGCAGAAAAAGTGCCTTCTTCTGAACAATGCTTTCATCTCCTCATTCCAAGACTTTCAAAGTCTTTTATGGTCAACTCTGCTTAGATTTGCCATGTTAAAAGTGAAGCAAAGCTCCTCGAAGTCAGATGCTTTGTCTCACATCCTGTTTGAAAGAGAGCCTGAAGGCTCTGCTGCTCAACATGCCACTTGCATATGTACCTGTACAAGTGCATTAAACTGAAGGTCTCTGAATGTTCAAGTGCTTTGCTGCATTGCTTTGACAGGTATTCATTCTTGTGACAGCTGAAAACCAGAAGCATTCCCTGCAGACAAATATTTTTTACTGATTTCCTTCAGACTTCCTTGCAGAGTGCACTGTTTGATCACCGGGTTGTCGTGCTAAAGCAGAACTAGCCAAGTGAGCAGAGCCCAAGAGTGATGCAGGTCTGTGCAGCTGTATCAGACAAAAAAAAAAAATTCATCCAGTGGCCAAATTCCAGTTGCAGTTATGGTCCCTTAATGAAATTACATCTTAATGGAACTGACCTAGTTATACATTAAGACTACTGTACCTAAAATATTACATGGATGGAAACATATTCTTTGCCATTTAAGCTGCAATTTGCAATATTGATCTTAACCCCAGATGAGACCTTGATCTAACTAAGTGCACTATGAATCCAAAAATCCTGACCTCCAGACCAAACATTTGTTCTTGATTATAAGTGCAAGCAGACTGCCTGACGTTTGGGTGAAGGATATGACCCAAATCTCTCAGTTAACACTCTGGTTCAAAGAGAAATCCTGCTGCATGCAGCTTTTTTTGGGATGAAAGCTACACCAGAACACTCACCCACACAAGATAATGACTCCAAGTTCTCAGAGACACCAAGAACCACCAGGGTATTTTCATGCAAAATAGGAAAAAAAAGCAAACCCAAAAGTCAGAGTTCTAGTTTGCAAACAGAAAAGGTAACCTTTGATTCCTTGATACCAGAGAAAATTAAGGGAAAAGGAGCGATTTCATCTTCTCTTAGAAGAGACAGAGCTGTTCAACCTCCCATCACAAGACCCTCCTGCCCTGGTGGAGGCATTCTTGAAAGATTTTTTTCACTGCAACCAGAAGCACAGGAAACCTTCAGAGATTTCTAATACCTGTATGCTAGTTCTCCCTGTAGTGAGTGACACCTAGACCTTCCACAGGTATTCAGGTGCTCATTTTCTGCTGGTTTAACTGGGCAACAAAATGCCTTTACACTGATTTCTGCCTTGCCACCCTTCCTCCTCCCAGTACACGATGGTAATACTGTCTCCCTGCTTCAAAGATAGTCAATGAGAATAAACTATTAACATAACTGAGTCACTTCAAATTATATATGGTCACCTAAACAATTTTTAGGACTTGGGACTCAGTCTTGAATCACATGCATGGAGCAGCCCGACTACCTGCAGTGAATGAGATTTTGAAAAGTAATTTAATCACAAGAACAGGATTTGGAAATTTAAAAAAAAAAAAGAAATTGTGATTCTAAGAAGTAGAGGAGACAGGTTCTCTAATTCTGCTCTGTGCCTTTCAAAGAATCTCTTTTAAGGAATTATTAGAGTTTATGTGACTGAACTGCACCCTCTTTACAAAGCTGACTGCACATCTAAACCACAGAACAAATGAAATGGAGCGGACCCTTTTAATCCAGGAGAGCCTCTCTACGTGACCAGCAAGACAGACTGCCTTTAAACTGATCTGTTTAGTTGGACAGGCAGCTCTAAATGCTCATCTCTCCTCCCTGCTGGCAGACAGGAAGGAAGCAGCACTGTCTCAGGACTCATACTCTGGACATCACTTTCCATTAAATCATTAGAAAGTAGCAGCACATAGCAAGAGCAACAGGAAGTATTCTGCAGTACTGCAGTTACTGTAAAATACAGCTTTAAATAAGGAAATCCATAGAAAAATTCAACCCAAACAGTCCAAAGTATAATCAAGCTCTTATTTACCAGAGTTTCAGCTGGTTTGCTTGAATGAAACTTGTATGGAATTAAGACTAGAGTTGCTCACTTGCCAATACTTCAGTTTGTAGATGAGGATGTGCAATTAATTCATTCACTGTCCCCAGACTTTACTGAACAGCAGCAAATTTAACATGGATTTTCAAAGTGTCAGACATGAAAGGTCACATTCACGTCTGACTTAGCACATGACCTTTGATCAGTCATTTTCCTCCTGGCCCAGAATTTCTGGGCCGTGTTCACTTACACACTACAGTTGCATGGAATTAATATTGGTTCAATGAGTTCAGTGCTACAAGGAGCTCAGCAATCACAAGTTGGAAGTCTGATATCAGGAGATGGGGCTACAGGAGAAAACAACTCGTTTTCACCACTACCAAACGTGGTGAGAGTGAAAAATCCTAAACACGTCAACTATTTTTGCATGCCTCAGTCAGTCTTCAGGGTACAATTCTGGAAAGAAAGACTAGTAAGTCTTATTAGTAAGTCCATTATTTAGTAAGTGATTTCAAAATGCTCAAGAAAAACAAAGAATACTACTAAAGAAAAAAGAGGCAGAGAAAATTTACTTTCTAGGAGGAAAAAGAAGTGTGCTTTTCCCACAGTAGTTCTCCCTGCTCTGTGACAATTTATTTTATGCCTATATAATGGTTTTATTTTTGAACAGGATAACATGAAGGTTTTTGGGAAGGTACTGCTTCATGACCATTATATAAATATTTCAATGGTGCAGGTAAGATCAGAGAATTCTGAATTTTGCTAACAGAAAACATAACTTTCTGCCAAGATGACAATCAAGAAGATTTGAAAATATCTAAAACTTCATCAACTATATGAGCATTCACAAACAACCCACCAAACACTTCACCCAGAACTCTGTGAGAGGAAACAGGAAAAAAATAAATACACCACAGTGTATATCAGCCACTGCAGAAGCACATTTGCCCTTCAAATGAGCACTGTGCAAGCCATGAATGAGTCATTGGAGTCATCCCTTGCCTCAAAACTTCTGTAAGGAAGGAAGAAGTTGAGGGTGCAGCCAAGTAGAAGTACGTGTACCTTGATGCCACCTCATGTTCTATGCAAGTACTGTTTTAAATCATTTTGCTAACACAACAGATGATTTCTTGTTACATCTGGGGTTCCACCCTTAGGCTGAGGGCCCTGTAAGGCACTCACAGGACTTTTTGGACAGCATCCAACTCTTCCCCTCAAAGCTGGGATGTTTATTAGAGAGAATTAATTCAACTGTAGTCAAGTGCAGCAAATAACTGAGGTGCTCTGGTTGGATTTCACGACGATGAGCAGCAGTGAAACTCCGAAATAAATGATAATGCCAAAGGAAAAAATTCTTCACTGTTGTCAAGTGCTCGGAAAGCGTTAACGTGGTTCATTCATTTTCAGCTGCAATGCCATGCTGAAAACATACTTTTGCTGGTCTGCACTTGATTGATGTACATTACTCATATCAGGCTAATGGCACTTTATTTTCCAACAGTAGCAAGTAATGAGTGACCTTGAGTGCATATTGTTTTGCTGAGAGGTTTTGTTGCTCCGTGTTCCCTACCAGCACCCCCAAGGAAATGAGGGCCCCGTGTTGGTGTTTTTCAGCAAACCTCATTTCTTTCATGGCTTTCTGTAAAAGAATTTGATACAGGGATAGAAGCTAACCTAAGTGAGTAAATGAAATATTGATCCACACTACTCTGGCCTTGCCTTCACCTTGTCCCAGGGCTGTGAGTTACTGACTTTTCCGTTTTGGCTGTAATAGGAATTATTACAACAGGCCTGTGCAAGTAATTACTTGGCATGGCAAAAAGGAGGGTCCATCATATATTTCTGTAGAGACGTTCGTTTCCATCAGGCCAGCAGTCTGCTTTTTTGGCCCTGTCTTTCCTACTCTTGATTCAATTCCTTTAACCATCATTAATCAAGTTCCTTGTCAGCAGAAGTTTATCAAAAGTATTAAGTGAGCAAGGTTGCATGGCCTCCTTAAAAAAAAAAAAAAAAAAAAAAAGAGAAAAAAAGCGAAGAAAAAGAAGCACCAATGCAGGGCAGTAAATTTCAAAATATGGAACGCTGGTTCCATGATATATATGGGTGTCTCTTCAGCTGGAATGAGCAGTTTGTTTTAATGATAGATATTGTAGTTTGAGCCGTGATAGAATCCTTCTCAAGTTTATATGCCACAGACTATCATTTATGAGAGACCGTGTGTTTCTAAATGGTGAAGGTCATGGCTGATGGCAAAAGTAAAAGCAGTGGTGATTCATTAAAAATAGTTAATAGGGCCTGTTGTTGACAGGGATAAATAGCAACACCCTGCATTTGCAACCCACAAGCAACTAGTTTAGGCAATGCTTCTTCTGTGTTTGCACCACCCCTGGCTGTCAGACAGCTGTGGACACGCACAGGGACGGCAGCAAGATTGCTTCCACCCTGCCCACAACAGATGCACCGTGGGTTTCCAGTGTGAATGACTTCTCTGGATGTAGATTTTCCAACCAGCAGCTCTGTCAGACTGACTGAACACCCAGCTCGCAGTGATTTGTTAGCTAATAATCATGCTGTACACTGAATTCTGAGGGGCCAAACACGTTTGTAAGTCCCTGCTGGGATCCCATCCTTTGGTTTGAACCCCAGCTGATGTCCCAGGTGAGCCCACGGGACATCAGTGGAAGCTCTGCTGCTCAAAGGACACTAAAACAGGACCTCACAGCCTTGGCATGACAAATACCAAACATCTTTATTGGATCCTCAGTCAGAAAAGTGCAATTTCCTTAAGGTATTTCTGTGCTGCTCAGAAAATGAACTCCCCAAATTCAGTCAGAAAGAAAATATTTTAACTGGTTGTTGTGATGCTGTCCCTTTTCCTGTTTTGGCTTTATTTTTAACGTGCAAACACACAACAATCATCACTAAAACAGAGATGTACTCCACTTAGTAAAGTTTACAGATATAGTTAGCCAAACAGATTTGGGGCTGCACTTTAAAAACAGAGTTTGGTGATTGTTCTCTCATGGACACAACTCTACAGTTCCTACCAATGACAGCCTATGTTTTTTTCTGACTGTTTTTAAATACAGAGGGAAACTATTAATATATAGTCACTGACTTTAGAGAACAACTAATTTATAGTCATTATTTCCAGACTAAAGTACTGGAGAGGTGGCTCACATTTAATTTCTGATCCTCCTTTGCCAACCTGTTCTGTCTCTCCTGGGACATTTCCCTACCTAACACATTAAAACACATTAAAGTGAGCTATTACCATTTATTTTGGGAGAAAATTTTGTTGCTCATTCAGCTCAAGTAATTTCCTCCTCAAGTGAGCTTTGTCTCAACTATTCAGAGAGTTCCATTTCTTGAAGCACCGTCAAAATTAACACAATTAATGACTTTCCTACCAGTTGATCATGTGCTGCTTGAGTAGACACTGGAATGGTGCAAGTTACAGCAGCAAAGGAAAAAATAAAAAAGGAAAAAGAAAAAAATAAATCTTCTGGTTAATTAAAAATAGTAACAAAGAGAGGAAATGAAAGTGAATCCATTAAGGCTTGGTTAATTCTGCCATCTCCAGTCCTTTCTTCTTCACATGATAGATATGCTTTGCAGCTGCCTAGATCAGAGCTGAAATCCTGATTATTCCATAATTACAGAAGCTCCCTGACTTTATTTCCTCTCCCTTTACTGTGGAAAAAGAAGGTTAATTTTTCCTTACTTGATTGCTGAATACAAATGCTTTTTTAAGCTAGCTAGGAAATGGGGCCATGTTGTCTGGCTGATAACCCTTCCTAAATGTAGTTTTGTCTCAAATGTTTTTACCTTTCCCAGGCACTCTTTAAATGCTGCTTCCCTTGGCCAATCTGCAGAAACAACAGTAGCCTCTAAATCAGAGAGGCAGACAGTGAGAAATATTTGATTACAAAGTAGAAAGGTAAATGAGATAGCTGTTGTGATTATTTTAATGCTTATCTTTCAATACTTCTATAAAAAGATCAGTTACCCTAATATAGTCATTCAGAGAAAGACAGTCTGCAGTGGTTACAAATTGACTTTTTATGGAGGAAAATAAGACTGTTCCTAACCTATTGCACTGATATTATATTTTGTTAATATTTTATGAAATAAAAGTCCTCCCATTAAGGGTGGCAAATTGCTTTATAATTATAGCACTTCGCACACTAGAATGACTACTTCATTTTATGGAAAAAAGCTCCAAATACAATTTCATTATCATCCAGTGTCTTTTCAGCCTTCTCAGGCTTTCAGCAGAAAGCACTGTCATAGGCATCTCCAATGTCTCCTTTTTCAAATATTAGTTCCATTTAAAGAAAAGAAAATGATGACTCCTGTTCCATTCTGCTCACTGTTAATGAAATAGTTGTGTACAGTCAACATTTGTGCCCAGATGAGTCAAATGAACAACGTGAAAAGCTATAAAATATGGACCTTTTAACTTCTGCATTCACAGGTTGATTTATATCAGTCTGAGCACTGAGTTAACTCAAGTGGTTTAGAAACAGATTTAGTTAAATCTGTGCCAGTCCCCGGTGCAGTCTATCTCAAATCAGTTTAAGAGAAACTTAAATCAATTTAGCCTGGTGTGGTTTATAGATCTGAATGGTTTCTAGACCCATGTAGTTAAAACAGGTATCCAGGCTGTAATCAGACAGTCTCCAGTCAATCTCTCTGATCTCAATCTGGATCAGCACACTTCTGCAGCTCTCACATGAGAGCAAAACTGCAGCACCAAAGAATTTTTCTTCATCTCATCTTTTCATTTTTTTCATCTTTCCCCTTTGAAGCCTTTGATAAATTTCAATAATAAAATAAATAAATAATAAGCTAATTAAAGCCTTCTGCTGGAAAGCATCAACTGCCTGGCATAGCTACAATCTCACCTCCTGAACAGCCCAGGGACACTTTTGGTGCCTAGGCCTGCAAGCTCCAAGGTAATTTGATTTCCTCCAGAGTCATTTGCCTGTCTGCTAGAAGACCATCACTGCAGCACTATCAATACTGCCATATCAAATCTATATTGCAAATCAAAACTCAACTGATATGTGTAACAAGGAAATGTCAGTAAAATATTCTGATTCTAGAAGCATTAGTTCTAAAATAGCCTAATTTAATCAGCCATGATGCAGAAACTGCTACCAACCACAACAAACTAACAAACAAAGCTCAACTCTTAAGAACTTTTGGGAATGGTCCCTAGAGAAAATATTCACTCCATACAAACGGAGCAACAGCAAAGCAGAAACTCAAACTCAACCCCAGAGATGTGATGCTTTGAACTACATAAGCCTGAAATTGAGCCTTTGCATACTGAGGATTTCAGCCAACCCAAATGTCAAGGTGGGAACAAAGTGATTGTCCTGATATAAGCCAAGACTCTCCTGACATGTCCAAGACTTAAGGATCAAGAAACTCCAATTCTTCAGTACTGTGAACCTTTCCCTAACACCACGTAATATATAAACCCCTGTATAGTAAATTTGGTTTGCTTTCATTTTTGTTTTGTTTTCTTTTACCTTCTACACACAGAGAGTAAATCTTCTATTTTTACTCTTTTTTTTTTGTCTTTCCACCTCTCTTTTGATTAGTGCCATGAAATCTTACCCTACACTTTCTGGTTTTACAGTTTTAATTGCCCACCAGTGAGCTTCAGTCCTTGAGGAAGGTGCAGGACGCATCTTCTGCATCTGCAGGATAAATATAATTTCCTCCACATGTGGAGCACTGTCCCTGTATGTTTAATAAAGTCTGGTGTTTACTTGCCAAGAAGATAAAATAAGTTGCCTTTAACTCTTCCACTACAATTATGTTTTATGAACTTCAGCCCTTCTCAGCTAGTTCACTGCACCGAAATACTTGGTTAATTTAAAAAGGTAAATTCTCCCTGTGGCACAACTTGTGTGGTCAGACAGAAAAAAAAACTATGTCATTATTTACATTAGGAAAACTTGTCTAGCTAATGGATTTTCATTTAAATATACTTCTGAATTAAAAAAAGTATTAAAACCAACAGAACTCTAAACTCTGGACTAAGGACATTAAAACCCAGGCACACCTTTCCATTCCCTTCTCCGTAGATAAAATGTAATCTGGGCTTTCTTTCAAAATAAGCAAGCAATATATTGCTCAGTCAGGATTTTATGAGGTTATTCTTCTGTAATAACTCTGTATATTATTCTGTAATCCTTCTAAAATAATTTTATTATTATATAGTCACCTAAAGCCAGAAATAAAAATTATTCTGGGCTGAAGTTTTCCATGCCGTATTTTTTTGCCTAACATAGTTGGGTGTGATGCTGTTGGGCTCCATTTTCAGGGACTCTACAGCAAAAGTCAGAAGGACACCAAGACACTGAGTTGGCAGAGGAAGCTGAGGCAGCACACAGAGGTGTCTGAAACTTGCCTTTGTGGGTGCTGCTCCAAGTGATTTATGAAGGTCTTGCTTATTTTAAATTGTTTGTTACTGTCAGGGACAGATTCCAGAGGGGTTTTTGGTAATTGCTAGAACCTCAGGGTCCCTGCACTCAGAGTGGAAAGGATATCAGTGAAGGAAGATGTCCTTACCCATCTGGACTATCAGAGTGCAAGCCAAAGATCAAGTACTGTTTTGGTTTAATCACACCCCCACACAAGGCACTTCCACATCTCGTTCTCTGCTGCATTTACAGACTGGAACACGGATGGCTTCAGATTTCAGGTACAATGTGAAGGAAGGGAAGGGTTTGAGCCATCAGGTGACAGCTGAAAAGAGAGAGAGGGAGGAGAGATTGTCTCCAGTCTTGTTCCAGCCTGCCCCTCCTTCTTATCTGGCTCTGGGTTGATATCACTTGAATGTAAACCCAGACCTTTCCCTGACTGCCAAATTCTATTACACACTCCGATTTTTACACATCAGGACCCTTAGATGATTTCTGCACTGGCTCTGCACCAATATAAGCACTGGCAAAAATTCAAAACATTTTTCAGGGAATGATTAATTGTGTAAGTGCTCTGAGATGTACAACAAATATTCACTGCTTTGAATGACCCTCTCAGGTTCTTGTTAACCAAGATAACTTTGTGAAAGCTTATAGAACATTTTGACTGATTTCAAACCAAAATGTAGAGTGCATAAACTCCAGCCAACAGTCCCCCAGTATAGATCAACAGATGCCTGCTCCTTTCTGACTTTTTTTTGTCTTTTTATTTTCATTCTAATGACATAGTTTTTGCTGCCATAAACCAAAAGGTGATACAAATGCATATTGAAATGCAGCACATTGCATTTCCCAGCGCCTTTCAATAGCACAGTATTTCAACAAACTGTCAAAATGGCTAAAAACTGCTAGTATTGAGAGTCTCCAGCAGAACAAAGAATAGGAGCAGCTCACCTCACTTAAGCCAAAGGCTTACTTTATGTTCTGTGCTGCTTATATCCCATTAAAAAAATTATGCACCTCTTTAAAGATTGTTTTGGGAAAACAGATAGAATAGATTAGATACATAGATAGAGCCACAAACCAAAGTAAATATTTGTACTTTCTGGTAATGAACAATGCATCAGAGCCTACAGGCTTTTCCCCCCTCTTTTGTTTCCTGTTCTCATTAAAATATTTTTAAATGAAAATGTCATTGGTATGTCACATTATCTCACCCACATTCTGCTCTCAGATGCTCATTACTCTTATTCTTCAGACAAATGTTGGTCTAAGAACAAAAAGCCTTTTTCGCCTTAGGAGAAGGATATAATAAAAAAATAAAACAAAAAACAAAAAACCAAAAAAACCACCAAACCATAAACTAACCCATCAGCAAACCCCATTCAATTCAGAATATTGTTTCAAATGTTCAAATATTAATACCCTAAAATTGCAACATTCACTTAATTTTAAGTACTGTATTAAATTAAACTTTCCTCAGTATACATTTGTATATAGAAATCAACGTTTATTTAATACACTGAACAAGACCATGGAATTTTAAAACCAGAGGGTTAAAAAACTAGGGAAAATCTGATTAGAGACAGATGTAGAAAAACGCAGACCCATAGAACCAAAGTACATGAAATCAAAGGCCTGCAAATCTAATGCTGCTAGCCAGTGCTCTCAGCCTGACTTGCATGTTTTTCCAATCATCATTATTTCTGGATGAATCTCCATAGCAATTATCAATCCTTAATAATAAATTATTAGCACACACACACATATGAAATCATCCTAATCGAGAGAGTCGCGCAGTTGGGAACTGAAAGCACAAAAGGACAAATCCCAGAAGCAGGTTGAATTTTTGGAACCCTAAGGCTTTGTATCCAAACTTCAGCAGGCAGAGAAAACCCAATTGAGCCTTGAAATATGTATGAAACTTGCTCCTGCCACCGCAAGCAAGGATGCCCATCTTTAAAACTGAAATGCAAAATGTTTGAGGTGTTTTAGGGTGGCCCACTCTGTAAGATGATTTAATCACAGCAATGACTGGCAGGCTTTTTGTGTCCTTTTCCAGACACTGCAAAGACTGCTGGGTACCATCAGTGGAGAAATTTATTAGAGAAAAAAACTTCCACAATTGGAGACTAAAGTTTTATTACCTTAGTTCTAAATGACCCACATTGTTAAGAGGCTGTTGATTTCAAAAAGCACAGTAAATGCAGCTGCATCTTTGAGTTCACCCAGCATGACCACAAACCTGGGTCCTGTCCTAACATGCACATTTCTGGGGAGACAGTCCTCTGTTTTATTTTGGTCCAGAGCTCATTTCTGACATGTGCCTGATGGGAAACAAGGGGCAAGAAAATAATCTCTTTTCTGACAGAATATTGCAGTAAGAACAACATTCAAACGCTGCCTTGAAATTGGCAGGTTATTTAAATTATTGCCTCCTGTAAGTTTAGATAAACTCAGATAAAGCTTTTGAAGTCTGTAAATGGAACCTTTTATTTTCAGAGGCTTTTGGGTCATGGCATGACCCAAACCAAAATAAAGGTGCAGGTAATTATGAAACAGAAACTTCAAATCAGATTCCAGCTTTCTGATCCACAAAGCCCATTTTTTTTCCCCTTGTGCTTTCCTTTAAGCCAAGTAATTAGTGCTTTATGAGAGATCCTAATAGTAAAACTGAAGCTCCATCTGTGACTGTTTATACAAACTGCATTCCTCATCATGTATTACCAGTGGTGCAAAAGAGAAAGATATCAGTGGCATATTCCTGTATTTCCTTGGGGTGATGCTGTGTTTTTTTGGTTTACAGAAGAAAGAAGTGTTGCCAAAAGTATTGTATTGTATATTTGTATGTGTAATTGTACACAATATTTATTTGTAATTGTACACAATATTTATAATTGTACATGATATTTGTATTCAGAAATATTTGAATATTGGCAATTTCTGTAAATTGCCACCAAAACTAAAGTCATAAAAGTATTTTTTTTCTCAATATATATTTAAATACTCATTTGTCAGGCTCTCCCTTAAAATATTCTTAAGACAGGTAAATAATTATTCTGTTATCAAAGAGGTAGAGTGCCTACAGAAACAAAGACAGAGAAAGGAAACTTCCTTCACCCTAACAGTTTTCTAAAGCTTGATTTTGAAATGCTGGGGAAAACCAAAAAGAAACCATTAGCTGAAATACCATCATACTAAACCAATAAAAGGTTTTTATAAATGTAATGTATAAATTTTAAAACCATTGAATATATAAATTTCAAAATGATTGAATATATAAATTTTAAAATAATTGAATACATAAGTTTTAAAATAATGGAATTCAATGGCAAACACAGGAGCCAGGGCAGAAGTGGCAGAGGAAGTTTCCCAAGGCTGGCAGAGCATCTCCCCTCTCTCCATCCCCAAGAGCAGGGTCTTGTCTCTGCTGCCTGGAGGTGGAGGCTGACCAGGGCCACGCTCCCTGGAGGAGCAGCACCCCCAAAATCTGTGTGAGCACAGGGGGATGTGAGTGAGCAGCCCAGCCTGGCAGCCACCCGAGCCAGCCCAACTTCCAGCAGCCAGGGACTGTAAAACGGCATCCCTTAAAAAAATAAACTAATTCTAGAGCCTTAGAGGTTCCAGTTGCAGAGGTTATAATGGAAAGCTTGACTGGTGCTAACCTGCTTCTCAGACAACGTGTGCAAGCCAGCTTTTAAAAGGTGTGACAGACACCTCCAAACAAGTTTCAAACACCCTGATGTTAACCCAGAAATGCAGCTCCAGCTCCTCACAACAGCGTAGCTGATCACTTGCAGTTTGGATGTACAGCCCAAGAGCTGTTAATTCACACTATCCTACCCACAGCTATAATTAATGCCAGTATGGCAGATGAATCCATCCCACAAGGATTTGTTTGGTATCCACATGAGTGTGTCCACAAAGATCTTGCAGCTTCAGAAGCAAGTCAGGCACCTTCCCACAACCAACAAAGCTTTCATTAGCTCCTCTTCCTCCCACCTGGGGGGGTATTTTTATTTGGAGCCAGCTTTTTTAGGCACCAAGTAAAAATACCCCTCTATGTAGGAGGAAGTGCAGTTTGGTTTTAAAACCAGAGCATATTTGTCACAGCTAAATAAACATATAGTTTCAAAGTAATACCGACCTAGCCATGTTCTCTAAAGGATTTTAAATGAGCAAAACAGAAATCAGGTTCCCAGAACTTTCCCTGTCCAGAAGAGGGCTAAGACTCCAGCACACCACCACAGAGAAATCACAGTGTTTTGGACTGAAATCAGATTTGAAATTGAAATAATTTTCAACAAAAGACATGAAAAAGAGGCACAGCATTCCCAAAGCACTGCCTCATCCCTCCCGAGGTGAGCTAAGCCACGGAGGAGTGACAGGGACATGGGGGCTGTCCTGATGGCAGGGTGGCAGTGCCCAGGGGGCAGCTGGGGTCAGGACTGTGGCTCTGGGGCATTTTCTCTGCTTTGCCTCGTTCCTACAGACCTCATCTCTCATGAGCCCCCTCCCACTGGGGGCATGGCTCAGGGGAGGAGACTCTCCATGGCACTGTGAAAAACAAGGTTCACTCTCCTGTAAAAACTGAAAAGTTTAATAAAGGACAACGAGAGACAAAGACAATAAAGCATTCAGCTAAGTGCTCACCTGCTACTTTGGAAACACCCTTTATAAACTATTTCTATTGCATCAGCCTGTTGCATAGTCATGAACAATGATGCATTTTTAAACTTTTCCCCAAACTAGTTTACATCTTCCAAGAGCTGTTTAGCATGGCTCCTCCTCAATTCCACCTTTTCAGAGCATGCACATTTCATGGCTGTGGTTTTAATCCATTCTTACCACCTCCCGTGTTTGGGCTTTGGTCCATATTTTCTACCAACAGTGAGTGCTGATAATTGGCATATAAATATCAAGGTCCTCATCCTATGTTCAGTGGATGTTATCCCAACCAAGCACACAGTTTAACACAAGCATACTCATATCAGCTATTTCACTACTATGTCTAAGTTTAGTTAACAGAGTAAACTTTACAAAATAAGTTTACATGCACTGATTGTTATAGAAATAATATTAGTAATAACACCTCATGTACTTCACTGTACACAACAAACGATAAACCACAAACCCCGTGGGCTGAGAGAGAAAAACAAGCAGGATGGGAGTGCAGGGGCTGAGCTGGAATTGGACACTGAACTGCAATGTGCACATGGAGCAGAGCTGATCCCAGGGAGAGACCCCGTGAGCGCTCCTCGTGCATTTTGGGACCATTTGGGTTCATCTTGGGTGCAGCCCTGGCTGGGCTCTTGTGCTGCCCAAGGTGGATCCATGGAGGAGGATCCTTGGAATAAATCTTTATTCTGTAGCTCTGTCCAGCCTTCCCCAGGATCAGCTGAGCTCAGACACCGAAGGGGTGGCAGGAGTGGTTCTTTTTCAGCCTCCAGCCTCCTCAGAAGGCTGCTCATCCATCATGCAGTATGAAAGCTAACGCAGTTCCAGGAGCTGTACTACATGGCCAAGGTCAGGGACATTCTCTCTGCACTCACACTTTCTGAGCACTTCACAAAAGCTTGCCTTAAACAATAGATTTGTTAGGATAAAGACCAAACAGCCCACAATCCTGAGGGATTTTGTTTATTGTTTTAACCTTTGCAGGGGATGAGAGTAAAGAATGGAGAAATCCAAGGTAATGCACAATTAAAGGGCTAATTTGCATGATTATTTGTCACTCTCACACATATCAAGTGCTACTTACAAACGGCCTGCTAAAAATCTATTTGTAAATACAGATGGAGGATTTGTGCACAGCAGATACCCTGCCTGGTCTGACTGCAGGGCTACAATCCCAAAGCACCAGGAAATAATAAATGTGTGGAAACCAGAATGCAAGTATTTAAATAATTCAGAACTACAGTATTCAATCTCCAAATTTTGCTTTATGTATTCTGAAAAAATGCACTCAATTCAAAGGTCTTCTATTGAAATTAAGTTCTAGGAAGAAAAATCTTGTAATTACAAATCTTCTATTCCCAAATAATACTAATTTTAAGTAAATATCCACAAATCTATTACTTGTATTACTTTAATATTGACAATGACTATTAGCAAAACATTTACAAATGCTACCTGAGATAAAGTGGAACATAATTAAATGCAATATTAACAAATGAAACAAGCATGGGTTTGGGGCATCTGAATGTTAGCCTTCCTCATGAAATAAACTTTAAAAAAATAAATAATACATACAGTACTTTGCCCACACTGTAATTTGTCAACTGTTGAGGAAATTGGCATGTCTTTTCTGCTGATTTATTGGTTAATCCCAACAATTCACTGCAGAAAAGGCCAACAATGAATTACAATGTGAGGAAAAATTAAGCAGCACATTTAAAAAGTGTTTAACTACACAGCCCTTAAAGTGAATTTCCAAGTTCTTATATGCCTAGCTAAAATAATTTGGATGCTACAGCAGACAATATTTTCTCTTTTATGTCTTATATCCTCTATAGTAGCTTTGCTACTATTGATTTGTTTTTAAATACGTTTAAAAAATATACAACCCTTGGGTTCCCAAAATATAAAACATGAAGGTGTGCTGGATCTAATATGTTGATTTTCTAGGTACTGGGACTCCGGGCATTTCTATGCATCAACTAAACAAAATATTTCATTTAAACCAATGACTCTTCCTGCTTACTGTAATGGATTTTTATTTTTATTTTTAGCATGAAGCAGGTTTTAAAATAAAAATACCCCAACATAGGACTATGCACTTCTAAGCTCATTTTCACATAGAAGAACTGGCACATTTTTTAATTATTATTCATTTCAGGCAAGTTCCTAGAGAAGTGTAACAAAAGTCAGAGGTACAGAGCTCCTTCAACTCTGAGGGGAACCAGGGGAGGAAGGACTCCAGTTCCCCCTTTCCCTGTGCCCCCTACACATCCAGCCCCAGCTAGGGCTGAGCTGTCCAGTTTGGTACTGGTTTTCACATTGTAGTCCCAGCTAAAATAAATATTTTAGTTCAGATAAGTATAATTCATTATTTATAATGAATTATAATAATATTGTGTTTCAGCTGAAATAAATATTGTGGTTTAGCTAAAATACATTTTTTTTCTAAAATTATTTATTTCATTTATTGTAAAGTATTGGTAATCAGACTTGGCTTCCCCCTTACGCTTTACCGTGCAAGAGATGGAAAATAAGGAACACTTTCAGCTGAGGTAAAAGAAGCCATGCAAACTAAGCCCCACTTGCTTTGGGACAGAATTCAAAGCCTAACTGCAGTCAATTGGAAAAGTACAGCAGGTTTGGAGCAAGCACTTTTCGAGGGCAAACCTTGAAAGGATCCAGCACACCTTCATGTTTCATATTTTATATGCACTGCATGATAGAGAGAGTTGTGCAAAAAAATACCAGAGGTGGCTTACAGTTCACATCTGGTGCACACCCTCTTTTTAGGTAAAACTTTAGAAGAGAACACTGGGCTCCACTCAAGTCTTCTGTCTCCTGGTGCTTCTTTCTGAGAGCTGTGCCACAGAATAACTAGTTTTCAACCTGAATTTATTCAATGCAAAATTATGCCCATTTGTTCTCCCACCAGATCTGCATTAGCTTAATTCTTGTTTTGGGGTAGGCAGTGAATATGATTCTTTATGGGTTGCATCCCTTAATTCTGGCCCTAAATGATCTAAATGTTGTAACTCTGGCCCATGCTCTGTAATTGGGCACTTGACTGCACATTTCACTGGAATTTCCTTACACTGAAGTTCCAGAGCACTTTCCAATTCCATTAACTCCCTAAACTCTTCAGAGCAGTTCATTTCATTGATCCACCCTTAACGGATACATTTCTAAATTCTTCCCTTCTGACACCACTTTGATGTTCATGCACCTTCTTCCACATAATTTAAACTGAATCACTTGTGATCACTTCTTTCCAAGTTATCACCTCCACATTCCCCCTGAGTCACTAAATTTAAATCTAAACTATCATCACGTGGTTGGCTCCGCACAGCACATGCAAAAACAGATCTTGCCACCTTGAGAAAAATCATAAAACACTTTCCAAGACAGGATCTACTCCTTCTGTGTATTTTCAGGCACAAAACATCACCTTTATTCTGCTCCCAAAAGCAAATCTCATATAGATATATATATTATTTTTTGCTTTTTATATATATATATATACATAACATTTAGCCAGAAGATTCTTTTAATTGGATAATAAAGCTATACTGTGTATTCAGTTCAGAGAACAGACATGCTTTGTTTAAAAATAACAAGAACAAAAATCAACAAAACTCAAACCCAACTCGGACAAATTCTGCAGCGCCCACAAGGTTTTCTTATTCTAGTTATTATTTCAGTAAATTTTTAAGTATTTGCCTTGCAACCAGTCAGTGGGCTATAACTAAACCAGAGAACCTGAGAAAGAACCAAGTTCTAAAAATAACAAGATATTATTTAGAGCAAATACTCTAAAATAACAAATAGCTGATCAGTTAGCTCTAAAAGTTAATACCACTTTTCACCCTCACACAACAGGCTAATGTGTCCAGAAATATCACAGCAATCAGAATACAAGACAGAAACTCTAAAAAGAAAATAGTTTTGTTATTTTTTTAAATTGAGGAAACCTGGGGTTTGGGTTTGGTTTTTTCGTTTGGTTTTTGGAGGGTTGGGTTTCTTTTTTGTCTTTTTTTTTTAAATTCACAAACTCAGGTACCAGTTTTGGGTCCCAGAATGCTTGACACAAACCAGTAATACCCATGATTTCCAAGCAGGGAGAAAAACCCTTGCAATTCTAAAAGCCAACACCTTCTGCACAATTAATTTTTTTTATCTGTTGAGATTTCAATACACTCACAAACTGCAAAATCTGGCAAAACATCACTTTAATCCCACATTTTTTCATGTTGCTGGAAAGGACTGGCCTGCAGAGAATGCTCTTTGAAAATAAACATCATACCAACAAAAGCCAAGCAAGGACAGAACATGCAAAATTGAAATCATGATCAAATTTACCAGGAGGTTTAATCTGGGTCATCCAAGACTTCATGGACAAAACTAATAGGAAATTTGTGAGAAACCCATCAAAATAGTCTTTGAGAGGGAAAAAACATTTTTGAAGGTGAATATTCTTACTTGTCAGTTACAAGCAGCATTTTCCAGTCACAGCAGGGCAAGGCCAACACATTTCAATACATTTCTCTGCTCAGGGAAATCTGAACCTTCATTTCTCACTCCACAAACCAAACTCACACCCAGCCTCTGCCTATGTGCTCTCAGCTTCTGCTGTCGATGCTCCTTCAGTTAGAGCAAAATATATAACTATTTAGTGAGACAAAACCAAACCAAAATAAAACCTCCATCATCAGAAGGAAGATGTGTCTATTGCCTAGTCTTACAGTCAATTTTCTCAGAGATCCAATCACAAATGTATATGGGACAAGTAGTGAAGCAGCAGTCTCCTTTTTGTGCTCATATGATTTGTTCAACGTTCCTTTTCCATTGAGATGAGACAAGAAATAGTTAAGATTTGCTCCAAATCAAACTTAAGTTTTTACTAGCATTTTTTGCCCTTGGCAGCTGACCTGAAGACTCTAATAAAAAAGTTGTTTTCAGATGCTTAATTGTGATTGCAGTCTGGAGCCAACAGGATTACCAAGAACAAGAGGTATGAGTTCCATCTGCTGGCTGATAGTCTAGAAACTGGAAGGGAACTTTTATACCCCACCAACAAATCCCACCAGAGAACACAGCATCTGTCAGGGCATTACTGGGAAAGGTGATGATTTGGGGCAGTTATATTGGGAATAATGCCTATTGACAGCATTCCCAATAGTGCCTCTGGGGAACTGCTGCACTGAGTGAGGAAACCCAGGGACATCAGCCTGAAACTAAGCAGATGAGGAATGCTGCACACAGCAAGGGCTGCTAGCACAAAAACCTCACCAGGGCACACATCTCAGCAGAGGGTGAACAGAAGCACCTGAGAACTGTGAAGGAACAAGAAGCTCTCTCCAAGATGAATTTGGCTGCACCTCCTAGCAAGACAATCACTCAGCAATTTAAAAAATGACAGAACTGTGATCATGCCTCAGGTTTAGCTTTTCCATTAGGGCAGCCTGCACAAGGCGTCAGTGACACCACAGGGGACACTGCAGAGTTTTTGGGTGTGTAACACAATCATCTCATTTCATTTGTCAAACTGTGGACTTCACATCCAGTGCCTCTGTCCTGTACACACAGATCCTCAGCTTTTCAACAGTGATGTCATCTGTGATCACTTGTTATTTGATAGAAATCCCATATTTGTGTGATGTTATTAGTTCAGATAACTGCAGAGGTATTTGATTTATCCTGTAAGAACAAAAATTATGTAATCCCGTTTCTATACTATTTGAACTCCTTAGCTGCTGTTTATTTCTCACACTGAGAATTTTATCATCTTTCCAAACCTGACATCAGCAATCACTGCTCATTGCAATAGGTCATTCCCTGGGTCCTTCCTCTGCTGACCCAAGGGAGTTTAGGGACCTAAATCAGTGCTACAGCAGCAGCTGGGGGATGCCCAGCCATAGGGACAGTGCTCCAGCCAACCCTGTGCCACACTCCCATCTTCTGCAAGCATCCCAGCGCTCAGCAGCACAGGAAAGGCACTGGGGGCGAGAGGAGAGCACAGCAAAAGCAGCACAAACCGCAGCACGCAGCTCCCAGGGGGGAAACAGCCCCTTGGCAGTAGCTGGGAGCTGGCTGAGGACAGCCCAGCAGCTCTGTTCAGATGCTGGGAGCTCCCCAGAGTGGCCACGGGATCAAGGGGTTGCAACAAAGGTGTTTTGTAATCACATATAAAGCATAGTTGAAGAATAATCCCACAGAATGTATGAGGTGCCCAAATTCATTCTGATTTTAATGCTTATTGATTTTACTATACTGCTCTTCCATGTTGTCTAGTAGCACTTTATAAATGTTTTATGTAAAATAAATAATTCAAGAAAGACACTGCTTTTTTCAGTAAAGTTTATGACATCATGAGAGCTATTTTTTGTGACTGTGCTGACTGCAATGATAAAAGAAAAAGGAAAACTGGGATCTAGACATTACAAACGTGACCATGTTCTAAATCACAGCTGCTTTTTCTGTAGCAGCAACACTGTGTTCAGAACTGCATTAGCTATATATATAGCTAATATATATTATACACACAAAGCTATATTACTATATATTTTACATCTATATAGAGATATTAGACATAACATAGTTCTGTCCATTTCTGGTACAATTTTTAACATTTTTCCTACCCTCTGATCCCATTGACAAGTGATTAAATATAGCAGACTGCAGTTGAATTTTACTAAAATATTTTCTATATGTCCCCATCATGCTGTTCCTTTTGTTCTACTGTGTTCAGCAGCACTCCCATGATATCAAAGGGAGAGCCTGCAAAGTGAAAGAGGCACTTTTGACTTAATTGAAAGAAATTGGAATCTGTTTTTTTAACATAATTTTGGTCTACTAGCCAACCAATGATAATGGTTAAAACTTTCTAATAAAAATTTTTAATATCCTTATTTACACTCTCCCTAAAACACCTTTCTGTCAATTCTTGTGGAGCACTGTAAGATTGAACATTCACCCATGCAATATCTTTAACGGTGGTGCCTCAGTGTCAATGTGTTTTATGTCAGCACATTAACATTTGCACTCCTCACTGAAAGGGAATTAATAGATTATAAACCATGGTTACATGTCTGTATTTCTTGCAGCTGTTAATCCTCCCGTTTAGAAGGATTCCTGACTTTACAGAACCATTGCAAACCACATGGAATGAATAAACCCTGCCTGAGGCACACACACACACATAGTGTTGTGCAAACCTTGCTGCAGGTCATCACAAAGCCAGAATGCTCCTCACCTCCCAGGAGCCTGTCCTGGAGGGCAGACAGAGAGAAACAGGCAAAAGCACCAAAATTAACCAGCCATTCTGCTTGGTTAATTCTGTCCACAAGGGTTTTCTTATGCATTTTTACAGTGGGCTTCAAATCTGTTCAGTAGAAACCCAAGGATAACTCCACTTACTTGCAATTTAATAAGCCTATGGGCAAAGCTCCCCCTCACCTTCAAGAAATCATCTCAGCATTTTCTAATAGAAGATTGCTGGGCTACAGATAAGCTCAAACCAAGAGCAAGTAAATAAAACGAGAGTTTCTGTTCACTTTTCAGTGAAAACACTGAGCTATTAAATGTCAAATGCCATTCACCACCATCTTTCACTACCTTACTCACTAGAGCCTGGTACTTGCAAGTTTCTTGGCTCTAATTGTGACAGCACTGTTTTAGAAACGTTAAAAATGCTAAAAGTGCTGGGTGAATGAATAAAACAAGTAAAAAAGAGCATTGTTTCAGAGAATAATGGAAGTCATTAGCATTTTTTTCACCATTATTGCTTAACAATCCGACAATTTGGTCTTATACATCCATACATTGTATTCTTGTCATATTTTTAAAAAGTGACACAGTCTGAGGGCAACTAAGAACCAAATCCTGTCAAAGCCTGAAGCGGGGTTAACAGCTGGAGAGCATAATTGATCTTTAGTGCAGCTGATAGAGTCTCACACATCAGTGCTGGAACAGACATTTCCACACCACAGTGCAGTTGGATAAGAATCTTCTCATCTGAGGTACAAGCACAGAGATTACAGCTGGCAGCAGTAGGAAAGAGATCCTTCTGCCAGAGAGCAAAGTGACTTTCTGAAGGGATGGGAACCCTATGCTAATGCCTGCAGAGATTATAGGACCAGTAGGAATAGTTATGATCATTGTTTAATCTTCTGAATATAATAAGCCTCTCTCTCCTGTAACTTGCTCTTATCCATTCAGAACTTGAACACAATTATCCAGTGTGCAGTGGTAGATGATGGGTAAATGGTACCAACCCAGAATGATGAAGCAGCACAAATCCAGCTCCATTCTGCACTAAGCACACAAAATGTACCTCTAGTATCACATCAACATTGCTATCATTTCTTCTGGGAGAATTTGAATGAGGATGGAAAAATCCCCAGCACACTTTATTTATCACTCTTAATTCATGGCCTCCTGGGTGGAGGCTTTACTGCAGATTCATATTTGGGGTGTCTGTTCTGCCTCTAGAAAAGATGTACACCTTTTTTTTTTTTTCCACATTGCCAGTATTTATCACTGCCATTTATTCCAAGCTGACATTAACACTCAAAAATCACATAACTGAAGACTAGAAATGTATATAAACCTTAGGAAGCTGCTGGTGTGAAATGTTTCATCTTCACTGACTCCAAATGTGCATGGTCCATGAGAAAGAGAAATTAAAATGCCGCCATGCAAATGCACAAGAGAGCTGCAGAGCACAATTTCTGCCTGGCTCATTTGAGGCAAAGTCCACACACATGGCCAGGTGACTGCTGAGCACACTCTGTAGCAGCCTCACCACATTCTCCTGCCTTCTACACTCAGTCTTGGGCAGTGATCAGGATGTTCAAAAAACAAAACATCAATACCATCACCATGACACCAGCACACGTGGCTGCTGCTTATTTCCATGGCTCAGCACAGTGTCTGCAGCAGGAGCAAAGCATTCCGTGGAGCTGGCAAAGTGTTTAATCTAAAACAAAATGGCAATTAAAAAAAAAAAAAATTCCCAAGTCTAAGATGACCAGCTCCCTCAAAACTGAACCCTGATATCATTTTCTTCCTCAGAACTGGTCGTCCTTAGGCTCCCAGGGGCCACAAAGGCAGTGCAGGTAGCCAAAAGAAGGAATAAAAACAGGGGCTTTGCTTGCTGAATGGGACCTGCTAGCAGAAACATTTCGTGTAGGAATCAATAAAACTTGTTTGACAAGTACAAGGTATTTTGCTCAACCCCTACTGAAAATTTTCTTTTTCAAGGTAAAAGTAACATACATGCATTTTTATTTCTGTCAACAGCAGAGTTAAATCCTACAGAAAGGAGGTTTTTTTATTAGTAATAACACACAGCACACAAAAGGCGTCTACTGCGAGAAGGACACTTTGGGCCAGTCAGAGGTGAACCTCTGACACGTTTCTGAGCTACACAAACAAGGTACCAAACAAGTGAAAAAGGTCTTTTGATGAAGTTTTGAATGCACAGGCAGTCTCCACACTTTTCCCAGCCACACAGATACCACACAGGTTAGAACAGATGTGCTCTGACATGCTTCTGTATTGGTATAATATCTGCCACAAGTCCAGAACTGGGTCCTCTATCTCGTCAACTGTGTGACATAATGAGGTGTTCAGACTCATTTCACATCTCAAATGGCAACATTTCTACACAGCTTGCACTCAGACACAAAATGTTCGGTGAACTCCCAGATCCCATCCTCTTCCTCTGATAGTGAGGCAGTTTTCACGTGCCCTTGTGCTAGCAAAGGGTTAAAACCTTTTCTTATGTTCCTAGTGGGTTGTAAAAGAAACTGCTGAAGCTGATCAATGACCACTGTTAAGACCTGGAAACCAATTATAAACCTGAAATTTGTGATGAACAAAGCTCTGAAACACTAGGATGAAAACTACTGAATTAGTCTAGTTCATTAAAATCATTAATAGTCATGAAATGAAAACCACCAGAGTCCAAAAAGGCTTAATGCCCTATCCATATTAATTAGATGGGAGCAAATCTGAAGTGAAAAGCAGCACATGCTTTGTAGAATTAGCAATTGCTCTCTACAGACTACACAGATCTCTATTAAAATTCAGTTTAATTAAAATTGATCACGTTAAGAAACTGATGTGGTTAATTAACTGAATTCCTGAACTTCTTTTCATACATTTCACAAATGCATTGTACACTGTTTTCCTGGGTGACAGCTTATGTTGCAGTGAAAATCTCCATTTCACAGGTTAATTTCACAGGCTCAAAGTTCCTGTGTCCCTGCCAGGAAACCCTGACACCACAGGGAAAATGACAGGCCTTGGAAACTTCCAAAATCCACCACCAGAAAGCCTGGCTGGAGTTCTAAGCAGTTTCTCTCTTAGGTAAGTGTGGAGCTGTGGGCACGTATGGGGAAACATCCCGAGAGCTGTGGTGTCACAGGGTGTCTCATGAGAGCTGCACAGAATGAACCGAATGGAAAGCTACCAGCAGACCCACGCAGAGCTGCGAGATCAGCACACACTGACAGCAACAGCCAAAGGCTCTGCTCCATGCAGTTAGTGAACGTAAACACACAGACTGCAAACGTTTCAGCTCTTAAAACACATTTTCTCCCCGCGTCTCAGCAGCATCCATGCTGAAGTGGGGCTTGGCCGAGGGCTCAAGCCAAGAGATGCCCAGGAACACGGAGCTGGCTCGAGCTGCAGTGGTTGTGCTCTGCATGGACACTCCCAGGGCAGCCTCCAAGAGGCTGCAGGACCGTTCTCTAAACAATGAGGCAATCATTTCCAATTAACAGCAGTCTTGGCAGTGCTGGCTTAATCACTGGACTCCATCTTAAGGGTCTTTTTCAACCTAAATGATTCTGTGATAAACCACTAGTGCCCTACCAGCTTCAGGAGAATGACTGAATTGCATCTCCTGAAGACTCATTTTTATAATTTCATTTTTATTTTATATTGTTTTAAACAATAAGGCAACTGTGAATTGTGCCATTCTTTTTTTTTGGCAGGAGGACTTCAGAATTTTCCACAGGCACGGTTCAGCCCATGGAAGCAGCTTGGTTATGAAGCAGTGCTGCAAACAGTTCTCATCCTTTCACAGAATCACTTCTTATAAAATATCAGCAAATGGTCCAGAATCTGCCCCTTGCATCCTGCTGTAAGAGAGGGCATCATTTCAGCTGCTGTTTGAAGGGCAATGGATGGATGACCATCTGATCCAGCACAGAGGATCATGCTGCAACATCAAGGTTAACATCTGAACTGCCAACCAAGTGGCTTCCCAACCTTTCAGGGAGCAGAGTGACACACAGATTCTCAAAGACACAGCCCAGGGCACACCTCAGAGATAAACCCCAAAATTTTAGAATTTTGACAACTACTGAATGTGTGTGATCTAAGGTCTGAAAAATCTCGTATCTAAATGGAGGCTACAATAATCACCCAGGAATTATAACACAATAAATACATGACAAAGAACAGAGTTTCACATATAAATTTTACATGCCTTTGATTTAAATTCAAATCTGTATGAATAATGGCACTGAATTTGGTATGACCACATCTCATTCCTCATTACTTCTGGCCGCAATGTAAATGCTAAAGTGATATTTTCTTCCCTGAATTCATTTTGCTAAAATAAAGTGCATCTGACTAGGATGTAAGATACACGACTGACTCTTAATTCCCTCGTGGCCAAACCCTTGTTAATGTCTTGGCCTGTTTCAGTAAAATGATCATGGTTCAAGTAATGTAAAACACATGCATTCAATCATTTTCCTTTTCCCTAAAGGCAAATACTTTCTTATCATGGTAAAACAGGAGTCGTGTGCTGATGCATTGGAGAGCCAAAGTTCTTTTAAGCCTCATCAGGAAATGGAACACTTACTGCAACCTGTCCTTTGGAGCTGCAGAGTGAAACAAAAGCATAATGCAAACAAACACGGGAGGTTCAGCCAGCATTATCTAGGATTGCATAAGCCTAAGCAGCTGCCTTAGAAAATGAGAATACCTAAGCAAAGACCAAACAGAAAAATCAAATAGAAAATTTAACTTCAGAAAAAAAAAATTAAAAAATCTATTCATATTTAAATCAGGATTTCATAGTTAATAGTATAAAACCAAATGAAAGGAGATGCTCATGATATGCTTGCCTTGGAAGAGGGGTTGTTTCTCCCAAGTAACCACAAAGACAGCAAGGCCTTAACACAGCAGGTGTGCACTCTCTACTTGTGCAGCATCTTTTTATAATCTTCTTTTTGTAACAAAAGGGGAATATTCACACTGGAAAAACTGAATGACAGTACAACTGGATGAAACAGTATAACAGAAACTACATGATAATTAAAGCAGGTTCTTCACTGGTTAAAAAAAATAATCTTAGAACAAGGTATTATAAGTTGTCCTACTCAGATTTTTTACAGACTCCTGTATTGGATCTTCTGTTTTACCGAGTGGCTTGAAAATTTCCTGGGCCACCATGTTGAGTCACATCTCTCCCCTGAGCAACAGCAGAATAAATGGGAATTGTCCCTTTCAAAGAAAAATCCAGGCAAGCTGACTGGAGTCATGTGAGGTGACAGAAAGAGAACCAGAAACACATGGGAATTAAATCCATCCTTTAGGAATGGGTCAGACCCCAAACTATGAAAATAGAATAAAAGTCTTTAAAACACCTCTCAGTTGCCCCATCTCTCAGTCAAAAAAACTTAAGCCAACCCTTTCCCACCAACTTCCTTTTCTTGCTGCTAACACAGCTGAAACACAAGCATTAAATTCACTTCAGCAGTGGGTGACACAACCTGTCATTGGCCTGGAATGAAAGGTGTCATTAAGCAACAACAGAGAGCAATCTTTCTTAGTAATTAAAATAGGATTCTAAATCAGATGATACTTTCCAGTACCTGAAGCCCCATAAATGAAGATTTACAGTATATTCAGCCCTTTTTAGCACTTCCTTAGCTACAAGTACGTTTCTGGCAGAGCAATCATCACAGCACATGAGGAACAGGACTGATGAAACAATTCCATGCCATGAACAGGCACATCATTCTGAGTAAGTCAGACCTCATAATAAGTATTTATGTAATTACACCCCACAGAGTGGGGTGTAATTACACCCTTAACACAGAGCACAAATCTTCATCTGTTTTATAACCACACAAAGCTACTACAAATCTATTAAGTTAGCGGCTTTCTCCCACTTATATGTAAAACCAACAAAAAAGAACACAGAAAACCCTTAATTTGCCACCATGTAACATCATATGCAGCAGCCCAATTTAAACCAACTAGAAAGAGGAAAAAACCAAACTAAAATCCACCTCAATTTCTTTCACAGTTAAAAGCCAGGAACTTCAGAAGTAAACATGCTCACCAAAAGACTAGTTTAAAATCAATAATAGGAAAGTATTATACTCCTTTATATTGTCAACATCAGTTCATTATTTTATATGACTCTTGCATTCCTCATACACAAAGTATGTAAATTCAATAATTCCTCCTCTGGGCCTCCAAATTCAGTAATTCCTCCTCTTGGGCCTGTTACCTGCAGCAGTAGGTACAGAATGCAGACTTTGTCTGGGCTCAGGGCAGAAGATGATGTAAATCATTTAAATGAACCTGTGGAAAATGGAGGCACTGCCACAAAATGTTACTGCTGGACTTCATTCCCAAAGTCTGCCTGAGTGCATTAAAGGAAAAATGCAGAGAAAGCCTCACAGCTGACTTTGGAAAAAAACCCAGGCAATAGCAATTCTCTGTAAAGCAGTACTAAAGCTACACTAGGGTGCAGTTTAGTCCAGTATCTTGTCAACTTGCTAGCATGAAATGCATGAATGTATAGAACTCGTGTGTCTCATGCCTTCCTATGCACAGATTTAAAGACTGCATGGGATATTAGAGATTGTTTAATTATTTCTTGATGAATTACTAAGTAGGCAAGGTTAAGGAACAGCTGCAGTCAAAATGTGGAGCAGATAGGTACTTTTCCCTAGATTCTGTTTATTCATTTTATTTCCATAATGATTATATAATTTACATAATTATTATAATTCACACAATGAGTATTTGTATTCATGGGTACCTGAAAGAAATGCTGTGCTCATACACTGAGCATTTATGACTCTCTGAAAGTTCAGGCTCATCAGGGTATTTTGAGACAATGTTGATCTTGACTGACTTCTTTACCCTTGGTGAAAGTCTCATCAGTTTCTGACAGACTTGTTGTCTTCTATCTTTTGTCATCTCCCTTAGTGTGACCCTTGATACTACAAAAATCATCAACATTTAGAACACTTAAAGTAGAAACAGCCAAACTGAAATTCCAGGAAAAGGAATTATTAACTGGATTTCATATATTAAAGTCTCCCACACAATACAATTGCATGTGAATGAAAAACTTCTGTTCTTCTTGCTCTTTGGGAAGGTAATGTTTTCTGTGGATGCATGAGGTACATAGATGCTTCATGCAAATTATTGTACCTTGTCATAAGCAGAGTTGCCTTCAAGTTTATTACTGGTAAAATATATTCATTATTCCTACAGTCAGATTAAAACCTTCATCTTGCTGCTGAACTGAGAGGAAAATGTTACAAAAATTCCAAGTGAAAGCACCTAGAATGGCATGGAGCATGCTGGACAGGGAGGGGGATGATGCACAGGAGGAGCTCACCCTCAGTAAGCTCAGTTACAGTTTATCATATCCAACCAGAGCCCCTGCTTCAATCATCTATTCTTCTGCTGTGCACGGAGCAAGGAGCTTTGCAGCAAACTCTTGCACTAATTTTGCATGAAAACACCATCTGGTCATGAACAACTCTCTGGGCTATGGATTTGTTAGAGCCTAGATGTGGTCAACATGATATTGAAAGGTCAAAGAAGGGTCTAATTATATGCCTTAGCACTTAAGAGGCCATGGTCATTGGAGCATGAACATAATCACTCAGGCCAAACAAGACTCATTTTTAATTTTAATTATCAGTGAATCAGACATGTCTCGAAGAGTTGTCCGTGTAAAGGAGTTATAGGACTGTTGCTCAAAATAGCTGTCTTGTTTGTCTCTAAAATAACCCCTTGAGACACCCTCAATAATTCCCTGCTGATACATTGACAACCCATCCATCTTCTCAACCTCAGCCTGTTAACATATTTGGAGTATTGTATAATTGCACACAAAAAAAACCTCCTTGTGTTCCAATCTGTTACAATGGAGTCAGCAAAAATCCAGAATTCCAGACCCGAGATTTCTCAAACCATGCAATTCCATTCACTCCCTTGTGTGGAACGATGCAACACGTACAAAACAGACTGCAGTGATATTTTAACAAGCCTCTTGCCTCAGTCACTCACTGTATGTAGGGGAGTCCTTTGGGGGGTGGGAAATGAGCTGTAGCTAAAGGAACACCCACTCTGGCTGCTGGGGAAAAAAAATAATTGTTTGCAAGAGACCAGGAGGACACCACATAAAGCACATGTTGGTAGGTGAGCTGATCTAGAAAGTGCACAGCCTCCTAAGCTGCCATGAATGCTCCATGACATGCTAAAAATCACCTGAATAACTTTTTTGCCCTCAGACAGAAGCATAGGATATGCTGAGTTACAAGGGACCCAGCAGGATCATCAAGGCCAATTCCTGGCCTTAATCAGAGTCTCAGGGAAAAACCTCCTGCACGCAGAGTTCCCTTGCCCAAGTTTAATACTATGACATATGCCCCTGTGACCACTCATTTTACCCACTCACAGCTTGATGCAGATTCCTCCCATGTTTTTACATGGCTGGGAAGAAAAGGAACAGATAGTTGTATAGTCAAAGCAACTGGAGTAAAACATAGAGCTAGAATCAAAGATACTTATCAAACAGAAAAAGGTAATAAATTGGATCATTTGCTTCCATATTTCCTTTCAATCATTAATCAAATCCATTTCCATATCTAATTTTACAATTTTTCTTTTCTTTTGACCTTTAATAAAACGTTTCAATTGATCAGGGTAATAAAAATGTGAATTATATGAGCTGGCACAGACAAAGAAAGACCGTTGAGTAATCTGTGTTCCAGATATAACAAGGAAAATGCCTCTCATTAAATATGGGCTAAAAGGTAACTTTAAAAAATTCCAAGTATTATATTTTTATCTTAAGAATTCAGTAGAGTACAAACTTCAGAAAAATTCCAAACATGAACAACTAAAACAAGGGGTCCCAAAATGTGGGACTGCAGCTGTCCTTGAATTGACATACAGAATCTATTTGCTCATTAATACAAATATTTTTTAGCACAAGTAAGAAAGTATTTTGCTTTGCTCTTGAAGTTTATTTCAGTTATATCTCAAACACTAAACTGCTTAAATTGTTTCATAGCAAAAGCACTTGAAAGTTGGGGTTTTTGTGGATTTTCTAAACACCAGTGCAGTACTGTCAGCAAGAATGTAATCAAAGCAAAAAGCCTGCTGAGCCTGCCAACCAGTAATATTATTTGTTTCAATAGCTTTCCTTTGAATAGAAGTATTGATTTTCTACATCAAAACTCCTCTACAAAGAGCATTAAAAGAGAAATTAGACTTCCTATTTTTTCCTCTATCTTATTAAGGACCATTGTTGAAGACTAGCAATAGAGTCACCAGGGATTTAAAAGTTTCAGCTAAATAGATCAGCCATTTAGGAATTCTAGGAAATTTTTCTTCTTTTCTAAGAATTCCTGCTATGGGGCAATGCCACTCCTGCCAGAATGGATAGGTTTTTTTTGTTTTTTTGGTTTTTTTTCCCCATGGATAGAGGTAGTTAAGCTAAATTGCATTATTCCATGACCATCTGGCCTCAGCTAGCTGCGTTCCTCACATGAAGTCCAGGTAGAGTGAAGGGATCCTGAAGGGAGGTAAAAACAGCAGCACAGAATAAAGGGTACCAGTGGACTGGCAGAAGGAAGAGGCTGAACTCTGGGAAAGGAGGTCAAGGTCAGAGGTGTTTGGAAACAAAATTAAGTGGGTTCTGCACTTCAGGACACTTCTTAGCTCAGAAGAATATCTACATGCCAGGAGAAATCCCTAATGACAGGTGGTTCAACAGGTTTTGTTACTCCTTCGGCAACATTCCCAGCCTGCCATCCCTACCTGGATCACAACAGCCTAGGAGGACCTTCACGCCTCAGGCAGCAATGCCCTTCAGCAATGCTCTTTCAAGAACAGCCGTGTTTTTTGACTTCCTCAACTTAATATCTATTCTTAAAAAAAGGCCAATGAACTAGAGAGCTACTACTGAGAAAAATTTAGTGGGATTAGTCATGTACACTGAAGAACAAAGACTGTCCTCACTTTTCAATTTTTACTTAAAAAGTATCAACATCTATTAACATACTCATTATCATTAGCTGAAGATCAATTTTCAGAGGGTACATTTCCATCATACTACAATAAATTGGTTGCAGTTATTTCACACCAGCACATTTAAACTGGAGTTAGCAGAGCTACAAAGCAAAGATTTGCCCCCACTATCACTACAGTGTTGTCCCCCACTATCATTGCAGTGTTGTTGCCTACAAAGCAAAGGTTTGCCCCCACTTTCATTACAGTGTTGTTGCCAATGTTTGGGTGAACAAAGGTGACCCTGGAGTATCCCTAGTGACAATTACTGCAACAGGATCACTGAAGAGACACAAGCAACATATTGCCTTTGCACTCTGACTGCTCACTTGGGATTAGGGATGTCCAATAAAGACACAGGGCTCTAAAAAGAACAGGCAATGGCATTTAACTTCTAGGCTTCTGATCCCAAGGAGGGAATTCAGATTTCAGAGTCTGCTGTCTGCAATGCATGGAGGAACTCGACATTTGACAGTGGGATTCAAAACAAGTAAAGCACTCGAAGTCCAGAGAAAAACCTGAGCACACAGAGAGAGCACCTTAAATGCTGGACTGCAAACATTTACTCAGAGCTGCAGTTCTGGCACACAGAGTTCTGCACCTCCTCCTTCAGGCAGGCTAATGTGGTCTGACACATGGTTTGCTAAACATGACTGATGTGGTGATTGTGCTGCTCACCTTCAACCACAGCTCTCACACCTTTGCTTAGGCTCTAAGAGGTCATGTTCAATGCTATCCTTACGTAACAAGGTTCAAGTCCAGTTTTCCAGCTCCTTCCCCCCAGGCTGCGTATCAAATGACACAGCAGTTCCTGTGATTATTCCTGCTAGCCCTCCTGCTAACCCGGTCCTGTTAGGCAGAAAGAAATTCTGACCTCAGGGGGGAAAAAAAAGCCAAAATGACCCAAACACAACTAAGACTCATAGCTGGTTTAATGACTTTTTGAGAATACTTTGCCTCTAGGATCCCAGATGTTGATCTCAGCCCCTGAGCCTATTCTGGGATAGCTCCTACCCTCCTGGCAGTTCTCTGCACATGCACAAGTGTGCCAAACCCAGAGAACTGGGGCTCCTTTCTCACACTGCATGACACACACTACTCCACCAGCTCAATCATTCAGCTGTTCCACCAGTCACACCAGAACATCACTCACACCCTGCGCATTTCTGGCTTTCCTTTAGAATTCCTCTAAGTTTTCTATATTCTAACCCATTCTTTCATGCACTAACATATTTGAAGTTATCAGTTTGAAGTTGGAAGCTCAGTACTACTGTCTCCCCACAGGAAGAGCTCCCACATTTGCGCTTGAGAAGCAAACAAGTGATGAGAAGAGTCCAATAAAATCCTGGGAATAGAAGCCTCCCAAATAGAGAAATGTGGTGGAGGGGATCCAATTAAAGAACAGCTAAAAGGAGAAAACTTCACCCGAGCTTAAGCAAAATCTAAGAGGAAGTTGTGATTACTACAGTGTGTTGAAGTATCTTTACCAGTTCTGGACTGAAAAAAGGATATTCAAACAAAAAGCATATTAACTCAAAGTGCACATTTTTATTTAATTAGAGGTAAAACAGAAAGACCAGTAATAGGTCAATAATAATGACTTATTACTTCCTTTATGTGGCACATTTACAATAAATGGTAATTTACCATTAGAGAGACTTATTAAATTTTTTTCTGCTAAAGAAATTAACATTAGTCATGTGGAGAAAGAGAACACTCTCCATTTCCAGCTCAAGGATTTGCATTCAACAAGGCAGTCAGGGGATATTACAGACCCCATTCCCCCTTTAGCAATGCAGGAAGAATTAAAGCATAACCATGTATGACATCATTCCAGCTGTAGGCTGATGGGCTACAGATCGTTTCATCCATGCTATTTGAAAAACATTCCACTTTCCAGTCATTAGACCTGCTAAATGGATTCACCTGCCATACCCTTGGAATCATTAAAAAAAGAAAAAAAGCATTTTTGGCACACAGAACCGTGCTTTAAGTTTGATTCTTATGGCTGATCTGCTATTACTTTTACATCCTAAAAATAACTCAAGATTTTTTTCACTTTCTCCATCAGAAAAAAAAATAAATCTACATCTATGTTCCCTGCTTTTATTCTTGCTCTAGGCTTATGTCAAAGTTTGTGATTAACTATTTTAGCAAACAAATATAACATGATTTTCTAGACAAAACTTGTCATTACCAGAGCTGCAGTGTGCCTTAGTAGTTTTAAATAACTGACTGTTAGCCTGCTCCAAGGAAAATAGGAGCAGTGTACTCCTCAGAAGTCTACTTCTGTTAACTTCCTTAATTATTTGACATGAAGATAGAGAGCTGCTATTTAACACTTCCAGTCACAGGAAAATATCACACCATTTGTGCACTCATTATGGCTCTTAACTTCAGACTCATTTGAAAGCTTCAACTCTACAGGTGGGATTTTCAAAGCTGCCTCTAAGTCATTAATTTCTAATTGGACACCGCAACCCTCTAGGCAAGCTTTAAAAATCTCATCCTAAATAATCAATATTCTACTCCTTAATAACCTGATCTGCAAAAGAGTTGACTGGACAAAACATTTAGCTACTAAGGGAGACTGCTGTGATCATGGGAGGAAAAATAAGAGGTTGGATATCCTCATCTTAATGGTAGGATTATTTCCTACTCCCCATAAGGTGTGAGAGGGACCAGACTGACAAAGGACAGAGGAGAAGCAGGAATCCACAGAAAAAAAAAAAAACAAAAAAACAAAAAAAACCCGAAAAAACTCCAGAATCAGAGAAAAACCAATCCAGAATCAGATTCAACAGTGCTGTGCACTACTTGGGTATATATTCAGAGCCAAAAAAAAACCAACTCCAGAATCAGAGAAAAACCAATCCAGAATCAGGAGAACCGTACAGATTCAACAGTGCTGTGCACTGCTTGGGTAAATATTCAGAGTAAGTCTAAAACAATATGATCAGATGGCAAAAAA
This sequence comes from Pyrgilauda ruficollis, assembly GCF_017590135.1. Classification (NCBI taxonomy): domain Eukaryota; kingdom Metazoa; phylum Chordata; class Aves; order Passeriformes; family Passeridae; genus Pyrgilauda; species Pyrgilauda ruficollis. The sequence goes on along the minus strand of NW_024510099.1, from coordinate 126,967 downwards.
AGCCCAACAACAGTTAAGAAGGATAGTAAAATGCTGTACAATGCCACAAAACAATGTCTTTGATAAAAAGAGCACCAAATAATAATGGTAAAAGAACACCAATAAGGTATCATTACAAATCTAACCCCACATGTTTGAAATGCATAAGATGGGGATTTAAAACACCAAAATAAATATCAGATCTTGCTGGGTTAAGTAACAGTTAAATTTGAAATAAGATTTCATTTATGGTATATATATCAGCTTGAGTGACCTAATGAAAATGAGAGAACTAATTATATTAAATCTGAGGCAACAGCAGGAAAAAAAAAAGTCAGAGGAACATTTGGGAATATCTCACCAATTGAAGACTGTAAATAATTTGAAACATACTCTTCAAATACATTGGGAAGGGGGAGAAGGTAATCTAATATAGACCATCCCTAGTCTAATTAGCAGGCATTTGAACAACTGCATTTTCTCAGAGGGAAGAAAAATAACCCTCCCAAAACCCACACATTTAAAATTTTAATTATTATTTTCTTTGAGTTTCCTACATTCTATAACAGTTACAGAACTGGGTAATAATTACTTTGTGGAGTCCTTCCAAAATAAAATACCCTTAGCCACCTTGAAGCAGAAAAAGGATTCTGTCTGGTTTAACATAGTGTATTTAAAAACACCCCAAATCTTTACATGCTGGCATCCAGGTAATTCAGTGCAATCAGAACACAGCTCTTCCCTTTAATGGTTCTGTAAAACCTCCTCTGCCTCGATTTTTGCACAAGTTACCTGATGACATAGATTATGCACATAAAACCACAAAAAATTTATATCTTTCAGCTTTTTTTGGTTTTTAATCAGCATTTTTTTGTTTTCTGGCATTAGGTGCATGAAAACCAATCAAGATTTTAGTACAACATCTGTCAAGGAAATTCATGTTCCCTTACTTTGATAACTTCACAGCCGACTCTTGATATAATATTGTCAAGTACCTATTTCACATTTGGTCTGACTTGAATGGGTAATCTGAGATATTTAAAAATATTCTGTTACTAATATTGCTCTGTAAATCAGCAGATGATGTCTGGAGAGATGAATTTCAAATATTTCAAAACATTATAAATAAATCTTTTTATTTTGAGCATATCTAGGAGATGCACTTATTGTTTTGTTTTATATAATCACTGTGTATGTAAAATTTGAGGAGAATTAAAAGAAATGTTGCATAATGAAGCTCAGCTTTTCAGTGCAGAGGCAGTGAGGACTGAGCAGGTTGAGGTTGAGTTCCTGAGTAAGGTCAGCATCACGACTTTAATGTGCCCAATTCTCTTTTTGACTTTTTCCAAAGTCCTAACTCAGACTCATTAAATTCTACATTCTCCAGATTTCTAGCTGTGGCAAAGCAGTAATGGTGAGATTGATGACACTGGGACATTCTTTGAATGTCTCTCACTCACAAAATACCTTAATGAAGTTTTTCTTTCTAGTATGCCAACAGCTAGTGACTTTGCTGCTTTTCTCTAAAGAGGTACTGCTGCTATAATGCAAACAAAACTCTAGAGCTGCGTCAAAGACCAGCAATTGTTTTTTAACAATCCCTGGTGTTGATAGCAGGATATCAAATACCAGAAATCAGTTCTGCAGACTAAATACACACATAGTTGTGGACACACTATGTGTCCATAGTTGGACTCCTAAATTTCATTTGAAGGAACTAACACAGTGGATACCACCTGAACAGTAATTTCCCCTTCCTATTTTCATACTGCAGTTGGGAGTTTTACTCCAAAGGGCTCTGCAGTGATCCTGAGCAGACACCCAGCACACACCCAGGAGTGAGTGATCCACCTGACACAGTGAATACCATCTGAGAATATCTTCACGCAGTTAACAATAAAACATGCTGTGCTGGAGCTGACTTTAACCCCTGTCATGGTTTTTCCTCCTAGGAAATGGCTGCAGCCACTGGAGACACAGTGCCACTTGCCCTGCACAGGACAGCAGCAATGCTTCACGACTGCACATACGGCAGCCTGGATTGAGAAACCCTTCGTGTTTCCCTCATCATCCAGTGGCTGGAGCACAAGAGGAAGGAAAGAAGAGACTCCACCTTTTGCATGGGTGACAACACAGGCAAAACCTTGACACCTTTTCTGCTGCACTGATGTTCATACACGGAGGTACAAGGACCCCAAAGAGCACAGAGCTGCTTCTTTGTCCCAGTCATTTCCCCCCACGCTGTGCTGCCCCAAGCAGCTCCTCTGTGAATCTGTACAATTTTCTACAGAGATAAACAGGCAATTGAAATGTAAAAGCCCATGACCGTTCACTTTCTAGGTACAAAATGCTGTAATCTTGTAATCAATATGCTATTTAACACAAAGCCAGCACAGCCCCTGGGGGAGGGGAGCTGTGCTGGGAATATGTAAGTTAGGTGATAAGGTTTGATGCTGTCTTTCTGCTTCATGGAAACAAACAGGACCTAAACATTACAGCTCAACAATGCTATCTGACGGTCACAGTGCCTCAGATTCATCAACAACAACGACAGAAAATAACAGTAAGGCAGCCCTTGAAAACAAAGCATACCTATGGGTTCAGGCAGCCACGTCGCAGGGCTGAGAGGGAATTCCCTGCCACCTGTCACAGCACTCACTGGGGATTCTGGAAACTCAGCCAGCTGGGGGAGGCTGAGAAACTAAAAGCAACCCAAACCAAACACACACAGCAGAAGTAGAAACACTGGCATGTTTCTAATAATTTATGTTATGAAACTGTTGTATAAGAACATTTACAATGTTCACCCTTTAAGAGACCTCAGAAGAAGCAACACTAGTTTATAGAGTCTGTTCCAAATATAATGAAATTACTAATCCATTCTTTTAATCTGATAACGTTCTACTAGCAAATATAACTTTTTTTTTTAACAAAAGCATCAGATACTATAATTTCTTTGGGTTTAATTAGGCAATAAGGAATTAAAAGCCAGCTAGATAAAACCAGAAACAGGCAAAGTAATTTGAAGCCATTAAGCAATTTTTAGACATGTATTTAAGTAAGCTGCTGCCTTGTCCTTTCTGACCACTGGTGGAGACAGAACAGTGAATTACACAGATAAGAGCTGTACAATAACTGACTAGAAGCAAGGTATTAAACACAGAAATTGTATCTTGTGGAATAGCAGGGTTGTTGTCTTGGTTTTAGTTAGCATTTTCATTTGTACTTAGGAAAACAGTGTGATAATTACACCTGAGAGCAATTTGAGATAAGTGGCAAAACCACACAAAATCACAAAATTTGAAGAAACTACTAAAATTAGAAATACATTCAAACTTAATATACATCAAATACAGAAAACAATCATGCAAGCTGTCAAAAAAGAGCACATCCCCGTGAGATGTTCCAAATCCTATTAAGCAAAGTACCACTTTCTTGCTTTTTGCCATCTCACCCTCTGCTGAAAGCTACAGGGGCACATCCAGTGATGTGCCCATTCTTCAGCTTCCAGTTCAGAGACAGGCACATTATAATGTAAACCACTATTGATTTCAGGTCACTTTAATACCCTGGACTGTGAACTGCGGTGGTGGTGGACTCCAATTCGTAATCCCTGACAGATTTAGCTCCCACAACTAAATCCACAGCAGTTGTGAATAAGAGAACTTAGAAATCATTTCAAAGTGCGATACAGTCCAAACAGGCGAGTACAGTCTGAGGAAGTAGACACTGAGCCAGAAGGTAAATTACTAACAACCTCTGCTCCTAAGAGGGCTGTTTTAGTTGAGTGGATACCATGAACCAGGAGCTCTGACACACCCTGTTAGGAAAGCACTGCCCGTGTGGCACAGGCAAAAAGAAATCCTGGCAGAGCTCCTCTGACATTATGGACACTCTAGAGTGCAACACTGCAGCCCTTCGGGGAACCAATTCCCCCATATCTCTTCCCTCACCTTCAAAAGTATCTCCCCAAAACAAGACAGTCCAACCACTTTATCAACCCAGTCCTCAGAAGGAGCCTCCCACAGACATGCTGCACTCTCTTGTCGCAGCACACGTCACAGTTGAGACAGCCACAATACAGAGTGCCACCACACAACTGCAGAAAGCTTTAAGCATTTGCCCAAACACAGTAACACCTTACCTTACCAGAAGGCTTCAGGCATCTACCCACAAAAAAAAGTAACACCAGACCACTTCAGAAGGCCACAAATGTCTGCTCCTCCTGTCCTTCAGCCCCTTTTGTGCCCTGCTGTTGATGCAGTGCAGCTGTGTGCCCTCTGCTCCCTGTGGGATTGGGCAGCACCCCTGGGCACTCCATGGCTCCTCACCTTCAATAGCATTCACCTGTGCTGCACAGCTGGAGCCAATTAGGGATCAATTAGGGATCAACCCCAATCACCACCAACTGAGTGCCCATGTGCTCTGGGTGGGCAACATGATCACCAGTAGTGCTGCTCAAAGGTCTCCAACACCAAGCATTGCCCACATAGGCTGTGGGTTCCTTGACATTTTGCTTTTTTGTGCTTTTCTTTCCCAAGCCTATGTCTCTTTAGACCATAACCTTGTATGGACTCACAGTCTCCAAACTATAGTTAAGCCTTCTTAGGGTAAAATTAATCATGTCACAGGTATGTTGTCTCTCCACCGATAAAACTGCAGTCATGGTATCAATCCCGGTGGTAGCCTTTTATCTACAGATACATTCAATATGAGATTAATTCTACCTCAAGTCACTAGAAAAATAACTAGGAGTCAAGAAAAAAAGAATAAGAACATAGGATTAACTACAAAAAAGTTCCCTCTACACATGAAATAAAGTGTCACATCTTCAATTTTTCTAAAGGATTGGGCAGATGCCTCTAACACATGGTCCTTAAGTCAAATTCTGATAGACAAGAAAAACTGATGATTTAGTAATAAGTTGCTGATTTTCCATCAGCAAGTCTTATCATTACCCAAACCAGTAACAGCAGCCAGGCCCTGCTGCCTACTGGCACCCAGAAACACCTCCCCAGCATTACATGACTAACCAGAAACTAAATCTCATCCCCTACCTAGACTACTTCTGTAATTTAAGAAAAAAAAAAACAATTGAAACCAAAACAGTGTGATTCAATAAAAATGAAATAATAGACAACCAGAAGCCCATTTTTGTTTGCATTTACTTTTGCAACCTTTTACAGTCTGCACTTTGGCAGGTGAGTTCTGTTGTCATACACACAGAAATCGTTGTAAGAAATAAACACAGTGGGCCTCTCTGCAGGTGATTATAATGTGTATGAGTTTTGAGAATGCAAGCTGTAGTTCACATATACATAGAGGATTCCCAGGGACCCGCCCAATTCATAGCCCTTGGGAACCTGGCAGTTCACAGGGGCAGTATCAGAAGATGAGATATTTACAGTGACAAACTGGCACCACTGAGGCAAATACTAATGAAGCAATGTCAGAACGGAGCCCACAGGGCTCAGGAGCTTCTACAGGTATTTTAAGAGAAACTTATGATCTCTGCTATCAAAAGCCACAGGAAGATCAGTAAGAATTAAAATTGACAATGTGCCAGAATCCACCTACTATGAAACAGAAGGTCACTACAAATCCTCATTAAAGCTGTCTCTCTGCTTTGGCCTGATTGAAATTTTTCAAACAGTTTATTATTACCATGAAGGTAAGGGCTGCAGTTGCCCTGGCACAACCTTTTTTCAGGACCTTTGCTAGAAAAGTAGATTTGAAACAAGGTGGAAAACTGAGAAATTGCCTGAGGACAGCAAAAGGCTGCTTAATCAACTGCTCCAATCTCCAGCAAAGAAGAAATGCTTCGAGATGCCAAAGAGGTGTTAATGATAGATATTATAAAAGGGAGCTGCTATGGTATATCTTCCAAGGATCGCTACAAAAGCCTTGCTGGCAAAAGATCAAGAAAACAGCTTGCAAGTGCAAGACCATATCTATAATAAGAGTACACTGTGACAGGTTTAAAATCCATAAGCTACGCTGAAGTACATAGTTCACAATCCCAACGACCCAGCTGGAACTGAAGTTATTGAAAGCCTTGGCATTTAACCACCACAGAAAAAGGAAAGACCCCAAAGCCTTTCCTCATCTTCTCACATCTCTCCACTAGTAGACCTTATGCCAGGCAGTGCAGCAGCCCAGATTGCTTCTGTGTAACCAGCCTGGAATTCCACCATGCTCGGGAAACTTGAGCAGGTGTTAATCACAAAGAATGCTCAACCATAGCAGAACAGAAGCACTGAGTAACACACATTAAAACCCCCAAGCCCACCACAGGTCCTTGAAACAATGGGACAAGCTGAGCAAGGATGGTTTCCCGTGAGTCCCTGGGCTCTGAGGCAGTGCCTTAGCAGGCAGTGAGGCCATGCACTCACAGATGTACAGCGAGGTTCTTCCAGATCAGCTCCTCTTGACTCTGCACTTCCTGTGCTTCAGTTCCTTCTGCTCACCACGCTCATTGCAGCTCTCCCTGTCCCATGCACATCTACTCAATGAAGGAGTCGTCTTTCTGGGTCAGAAACCAGAAAGAAAATCTGGGAACATCAGTTGGTTGCTCCTTCAGGACTAGCAGAGTATCACCATACCCCCAAAGCCCAACCAAAGCACAAAATCTCCAAACAATCCAAACCTCTCCCCCCAAACCCCAAGGATGACAAAGGAGCAGCATTTCAGTAGTTCCCTGAGTCTGAGAAGGATCAGCATTTGTTCATGTCCTTGGCAATCTCACTTCTTTTGTGCTCAACAAGCACAAGCATTTCATGCTCAAAGCATTTCAATTCAGCAAATGATCCTGCTGAACGTTTTCTTTCAGCAGTGGCACCGTTATCAAGGATGTGGAATAACCAAAAGGGACTGTATGGAAATACAACCCCGCAGGGAAGCCACTGGGAAAGAAGCACGTGGCCACACCCAAGTCCTGAGATATGAGCTGGTGAGAGTGCTGTGAACTCAGCAGAAATGCTGGTGGCTGGAAGAGGCAGTGTGACAATAAATGTCATTGAAGGAACAAGCAGATGACCAAGGAGCTGGAGTGAAGGGAAGGAGATGCATTAGTATTTCATACATAGGTGAAGTTCAGCAATCATGGAATTCACTTCGAAAAGGAGGTTGAAGTCTCTTGTGAGATTATTATTAGTGAATGGACAACAAAGGAACCAACAGTAGAAGAGGTGATCAGTGACACGTGATGAGGAAATGCTGAAAAACAAATAACTGAGAAAACCAGCCTATATTCCAGTTCTTGGATATCTCCAGTATTAAAAGAAATAGATAAATTCTGGGTTAAATCTGAGACCATCCTCTTTGCAACAGCAACCAGTGCCTAAACTTTTGACAGCATCTAAAAAAATCCTGTAACAAAAAACTGTGATTTCTGGAAACACTTTATTTTTGTCTTTTGCTCATGCCCTTCTGTAACTCTGTGCACTTCCACCACCTCTGTCCTAACCCCAGCCACTGGCATTACTTGTACAAAGCATCCACTTCTTTCTCTCTCCTGAAACCTCCACCAGGCTCTCATTTACCTTCATAGCCATGAGAAGAAGCAGCTGTTTGACTGTTGCATTAAAAAGTAACATTAAAAATATTTTCTCTGAAAATTCAGAACATCCTGCATCTACCTTCATGCCTTGCGCAGGCAAGCTGAAACCTGAGGCATCATTTCCTCCCTGTAGAGGCTCGACAAGTCCTTTACCTTATCGAGTCTCTATTCTAAATATTTACTAATAATAGGTATTTAATAACAGAGAAGTATCTAACAATAGTAAACAACTATCAATATAAATATCTAATTTTAAACATCTAATCATAGATACCTATCTAATAACATAATCTAATAAACATCTAATACTGGACAAATGTCTGATAACAGTAAATATCTAACAGTAAATGTCTAATAATAGATTAATAATAATAACAATAAATAGTAATAAACATCTAACAATAGCAATGCCTTGCTATTTGGGTATATTCAGTCAGGTATCATGCAAAGAAGAATAATTATTATTGTGAACAGTTCTTTAGGCACAGGAGAGGAATCATTTGTTGTCATCTGCACCAGTCTCTGTTTTTACTTGTTTCAATTACTTGTATCAATACCATACTTGTATCAATACCATAACCACCTTAGCTAAAGGAAGAGAGGATAAAAAGTATCAGGTTATGTCACTGTACAGAAGTAGTGAGGTCAGACCTGCGTATTTTATTACCTATTATGTCTTTGTTTTATACAGATGTAAGGAAATAAGGACTTCATTATTTTGTCCAAAACAAAACAAAGGTCACTACCATTCCTGACAATATAACCTGTTTGTCCTCCAACAACTGTTTATTTGTTTCATATTTACTATAAACAATGATCAGGGCTCTCCTCTTGAGGTCCATCCCTATGTTGTTGCTGTACTACTTGGATGTCACAAAACTGTTTTCACACTTGGGCTCCTGCAGGTGATAATCCAACGTTGCACCATAATAAATGCATTAATAAAAACTTCAAACACTTTCTTGTAAGCTGGCTTTCCTCAGACTTGAGCCAAGCAAAATACAGGAGTGCACTGCCTGTGTGCTGAGCACGGTGACGAGAGGTGTGACTGGCACACAAATCACACAGCAGGCACACTGTGAGCTCATTTTTTTTTCTGAAATGGAGATGCAGTTCCCTGGTCTGGCACACTGAAATGTGAAACTTTGGAACATAGTTATAAAATCCATCACAGCTCTCGCACAGAGCCAGGTCTATATTTCAGTTCTGCTGGACTGGACATGAGGAATATATGGATATCACAATCTAGCTAAGGGAAAAAAAAAGAATCAAACAGATGGGTATCTTCAAATTCTCACCATGAGAAGAATATAAAGTGTGTAAAATGCAGTTTGTCTGCCTGTGCTTTCAGTTCAACTCCTCTGTGCCTGACTACAGGTTATCATGATGACTGATATTTTCTTTTGAATTTGTTCATTCGCTAGGAGTTTTTGGCAAAAGGATAGTCTGAAGTCTTTGTAGGATGATGTTCAAAGTTCCTTAAAATTTTGTCTGCAGAAGCTAAGCACTTATATAATGAAAAACACAGGAGGACACAGAATTACTTAATTCCACAGCTTTGTCCCAAGAAATAAATCTGCTGGCACCCTGCAGTTTTGCAATACATGATCCTCTTAAAGCATGATCTATTGTTTAGATGTCTACATACAAATCAACTGATAGTGCCTGATATTGTTTCCTCTAAGAATTATGTCTGGAGCTTTTCTAGGAATATGGCTCACATAATTACCCTTTTGCATGCCTGCAAGAATTCCCACAAAAACCAGTAAATCAGCAATACCTGGGGGTACAAAATGCATTTCACATCTCCACATTTTCAAGCAGTGAGAAAAGCTCAGAGTTTCCACCTGTTTTCACAGCAGTAGGAGGCTGGGCCCTGGTCATCTGAAACATCCTGTGGGGCTCCAGATGCACCCCATGATGTGGTCACTCAGCAGCCAGGCACTCCCCCACCCCCAGGTCAGTGTCCCACAGGGCACGGTGTCACATTCTGCCAGGGAATGCAGCAACGTGACTGCCAACAGGAGCGGCAGAAATGGTGCAGATCGACCCTCCAGTGCCTGGCTGTGCCTTGGCTCTGAGGATTAAACTGACTAGCAACTTGGGAACACAATTTTATTTCCTGCCAGGCAGCTTGCATTGAACACCATCACCCCACTATGAGCTTCTTGCATAGATCAAACAGGAAAAAGGAATAAATATAGAAGGAGCAGGAGCTAAGATTCACCATAAACCTCCTTGCTTCTGACCCAAACAGGAAGCAAATTGCCACCTTGTCCTTGCCAACAGCATGTATTTACAGGCTGGTCCACAGAGGAAAACATTTCTCCTTCTTCTTCGAAAAACCTCCTGTATGGGAGATAAGGAGCAGAAAAGATATTAACATATCGTTAATTATGCAAGCAGAAGGCATTCGGGTGTCTGGGTTAGGAGACAATGTAAGAAAGCATTTGGATAGAATCATAGAATCTCTCATGTTGGAAAAGATCTTTAAGATCATCAAGAGAAACCATCAACTCAGTACCACCACCCTGTTCACCATTAAACCATGCCCTCAGGTGACATATCTACATCATTTTTTAACACCTCCTCCACTTCCCTGGGAAATCTATTCCAATATTCTGCATCCCTTTCTGTGAGGAAATTTTTCCTACACCCAATCAGAACTTCCCTGGGTACAACTTGAGGCCATCTCCTCTCATCCTGTCACTTGTTACCGTTGAGAAGAGACCAACACCCACATCCTCACAACCTGCTTTCAGAGTATTTACAGGCTGGTCCACAGAGGAAAACATTTCTCCTTCTTCTTCGAAAAACCTCCTGTATGGGAGATAAGGAGCAGAAAAGATATTAACATATCGTTAATTATGCAAGCAGAAGGCATTCGGGTGTCTGGGTTAGGAGACAATGTAAGAAAGCATTTGGATAGAATCATAGAATCTCTCATGTTGGAAAAGATCTTTAAGATCATCAAGAGAAACCATCAACTCAGTACCACCACCCTGTTCACCATTAAACCATGCCCTCAGGTGACATATCTACATCATTTTTTAACACCTCCTCCACTTCCCTGGGAAATCTATTCCAATATTCTGCATCCCTTTCTGTGAGGAAATTTTTCCTACACCCAATCAGAACTTCCCTGGGTACAACTTGAGGCCATCTCCTCTCATCCTGTCACTTGTTACCCGTGAGAAGAAACCAACACTTCACAACCTGCTTTCAGCCAGATGTAGAGAATGATAATGTCTCCCCTCAGCCTCCTTTTCTCCAGGCTAAACACCCTCCATTTCCATAAAACAGGGAACAATGAGGAAAAAACCATTCTGGTAGAAGCTGGGTCATTCTTGTGTGAATATCTGCATGTTCTGATAAGTGAGATGAAGGTTTAGTGCCATTGTTTGTAGGCAAAATTTATTTTCATGTGCATAAACCACAAGCCAAACCACAGCAAAGACACTGCTTGCCTGGAAGCTGACCAAATACATTTCTCCTGAAGTAGCAAAGTACATCAATAATATTCCTCCCAGTCTTTTACTTTTCACTTGGCAGTAATTACTTTACTTACTCCACATCACCATTTCATCTTTGTAAAGATGCATGGAGACCCAAAATAAGCTCCTACTTCAGCACAGCACTTAAGCACATATTGAACTTAAGTAAGTTCAGCAGAGATGTTCACATGCTCAAATCACCCTTGGGATCTCTGAATTCAGACAAGCACCATTAGCACTGGAACAAGAGCACTCACTACCTCACCCGTCCATCACAGCCCAGAGAACGATTCTGTCTGGCCCCGTCACCAGGAGCATGGGGCTAACACCAAAACACCCTCCCTGGGGAGGCAAAGGACTCCTTCTCCAACAGAAACCACTGCAGCTCTGCTGCTGCACAGCAAACAGCAGGAACATCTGCCTATAACATTAAATGATGCTGTTACAAGTTCCTAGGGCTGTGGGAAAGACATGCTGAAGCATAAATACCTAGAGTAAAGGAGCAAAGGAACTGCCATAATGGACAGAAATAATTCCATACCTTCCCTCCAAAAACAGGTACTACAAATGAATACATAAAATATCCTGGCCTGGGCAATTAAATGGCAGCCTAACTACAATGAAAATCTCAGAGTTATCTCAGCGTTCAAAGTCTGGCTTCTATTTGAATCAAAAGAGGTTCTCTCTCTTTATTTTTAGAAATCTGAGCGCTGTCTGGCCAGGTTCTTCTCTGCTGCACAGTGAAAAGGGAGGCCTATATTAGTTAAAAAGAAAAAAAAAAAAAGGTCAGACAAAAAACTAGTACATATATTATAATAAAAGAGCTGATAAAGAATATTCTGCCTCAAAGTTCATGCCAAGCAGGAGCAAGAACTTCATGATGTTGACAACAGGTACTTTAAACCTCAGGTCAAGGATAGTTGCTATATGCCCTGTCAATACACTGTTAACCATGATTGATTTGGTCCAGTGACAGATAATCTATTATGCACTCATACTTCAACCCCACTAAATCAAAGATAGTTTGTCTGGCAGAACAAAATGACACAACACAGGAGAAAGCACAGGGACAAAGTAGTAGTATTCTTTTCACCCAACATTCTCCTGTGACAGAAGGGAGCCAACATAGAGCAAAAGGTCTAGCAAAACACAGATGCTTATGTCTCTGGGGGATGTAGAAGAGGAAAAGAACACAGTAATTTAAAAATACATACTGATGAAAGAAAAGCCATAGAAGTGCTAGCAAAATGTCAAAGAGTTGCAAATAGCCTGAACATAAAGAACAAAGTAGAGACAGAAAACCTGCCCCTGGAGTCAAGCTGAGTGGAGATATTTATCTTAAACTTTGTAGTGGGGGAACAGAACCAGGCTCACCATTTCTCATCACCTTCAGTACAAGGGGGGAAAAACAAAATTGGATTCTCTCCAAGTATCAAATAGCACATGCTTTTATTGCCTGGCATAGACTTGCAGTTCCAAGCTTATTCTCCCTCCTGGTCTTTCCTTATTTAATGTGGATATCTGCCTAGAGACAAGATGTCTGAGAACAACATCTTCCTACGTGTATCCCAACACTGATATCCTAAAGCTAAGGACTGCTGAGTGTCCACTGCCTGCACAAGCCACCAGTCTGGAAGAAAATGGAGTGCATCCATCCTCTTTTATTATTCAATCTCAATATCCTGATGTTCGCAGCATCAGGAACCTGTGCTGGTAAGAGGCAACACATTTCTGTGAAACAAATGAACTCCATTACTCTGTCACCTCGACACCCTTTGCTGGTCACAGGGACTGAAAAGGAATGGACCCATCCCATATAAAGAATCAGCAGAGGATTAAGTAGCCTAGGAAGTAGAAGACAGGTGCCCTGTGCACATACAGAGCTTGAAGCTGGACATGGAGCGCTGTGCTGCTTGCATCCATACTCTACCCCCGTCCATTTCTTCATGGATTATAAACCAGCAGCTGGTTACCCTGAGCTGGGTCAGTGTGTGACAGCTCCAGAGAGCACTGCAGACCCTGCAGGGTGCGATCAGAGCACAGCCCCAGAGCAGAAGTGCTGCACAGACTCTGCAGTGCCCTGCCAGTCCAGGAACAGAGGGATGTGCTGCTGTGGCCACCGTGGAGCTGAGCTGCCCTCTGCGCACCGACCGGTGCCTTCCACAGCTGCGCAAAGGCATTCGGGGCTGTGCTGAGGCACTTGATTGCTGTGCAGGGGTGTAAAGGGTTACTAAATAAAATCTCCCCCTCGGGCCTTTTCTTTTGGAGGTCTACATGGCGTGGACCAAAACTAATTTTCTCTCCTAACCACATCTAGCAAGAAAAGCTCAGTCATACAGAGAAGCTGTGTAATATTTGACAAGGACAAAAAGACGTGGAGAACAGTGAAATATTAACCTGGAGATAGTGTTCATGCCCCTCACCATTTAATATGGGACAGAAATAAGTGGGTCAGCCCTCATCAGAGAGTAAATAAATAACATTTTACATTCTATTGGGCAAGTACAGTATATATTTTCAATACAAAGTCATTTTACCAAAGCCAAGTAGCCTGCAGATATTTTTGTGTTTCCTCAGCTTTATTATTTCCTTCCCTTAGATTATACAGACATAGATTTTTCTTTAATTAAAGTAAGTATACTACAGCTGTGTATAATTTTTCTTCTCAAGCTTTGCAAAGTGTTGTCAAAGCAAAGGAAAAAAGCCCACCATAGTAGTGATGACCTATTTCACTTCTGTGCAGCCAGCAGAATCAAATTTGCTTCAGCTTTAAATGCACTGCCAATTTGAAAAATTTAACACGAGCCTTTTTCCTTCTAATAATAGAGACCATTAATAAGTAACATTTACAGATTCCTTCCAGCCTTTACAGCATGTCCAATATGCAAAACCTGGTATTTTTGCAAAGGCTGAACTCCAGAAGACCTCCCAAGAGGCACATGGATCAGGCCTTCAGATCATATGAACCTACCCTGATACCTCCAGGAGCTCAGGGAAACCATTTCAGCTTAACCTGGCTGAGGAAATGCCTCACAGCTTTAAAAGGTATTTATTTTCACACTCTGACTGACACTGCAGGCCGACTCATCTAAGTATTTATCCCATTCTATGCATCACTGAATTAACCTTAATAATACTCAATTTATAGACAAAGAGTAAGGGAATTATGTGCTTGCTCCAGGTTGCACATGAAGCCAAGACCAAGACCAGGGCAGAAATAAAAACTTGTATTTCTGACAATAAATCCTCTATCTGACCGGGAAGCCCATCCCATTCTCTACTTAAAAATAAATCACATTAAGTGTGACCACAGAGGGAACACACGTTCAGCTGGCACAAGTGGGCACAGCCCTTTTCTTGTCAGCACAGCTGTGCTCTGTTTCAGTAGCTCATCTGATCCAGAGTTTGTGTATGTGAAAACTGACTAAACACATGAGAGAAAAGCTTAAACACATGCAAGGTGTGTTTATATGGTCAAGCTAAAATTTATCTCACTACCAGCAAAGTTCTGCCCCTAAAACCCTAAAATTCAAACCATTTAACGCCAATTAAAGTAGTTGTTTTTAAAGCAGCCTATCACCTCCCCTCAAGCAGCTAAATTAGGCTTATGAAAAGAACATCAGATGACGTACTCGTTTCTTGTTACCATAAGAAGAGTGACCTCCTTGGCTGGATGATTTTTAAAGAAATCACATGGTGGTGATATAATTTCTCCCTGGTTAATAACTCTGGTGTGCCTGAGAGGCAAAGAGAGAGAAGAAAGGTCTCAACACACCGAATAAAGAGCAATTTGAGAATACCTACTGTCACCTACAGCAAGGCAAAACAATTTAGCCATATATATTCACATATGTTCAGTTCACCAGAAACTCTACGTCAAAGCCCAGATCATGCCTGGCTCAATGGAGAGCACTCATAGGACACAAACTGCACACTGCTTCCTGTAAGAGGCCGAGAAAAAACACATGAAGAAAATGGAGTCCTTCAGTATCTTGTAAATAGAGAATATCTGCCTGAGCAACCTGTCTTGCAATCAGTCTTTAAGCCCTAAAGGCATAAACTTGTGCTGTATTTGCTGACTGTGACAGAGCCATACCCTACCCTATATGCATCATTTTAAGAAAAGGCTCAAATAAAATGGAGGGGGGGGGGGGGAAGGAAAAAAAAAAAATCACAAACCCACTCGAAACTTGTAGGAGTTTGGAAAAAGTTAAGTCTGGAGACGAACTCGGTCACAAAAGCCTCCAGCGCTCACTTCCCGCCGTTGGGTAGCGATGCCCCTCAGCCCGGCTCCTCAGCCCGGCTCCTCAGCCCTGTCCCGTCCGTCAGCCCGGTCCCTCAGCCCGGCTCCTGAGCCCTGTCCGGTCCCTCAGCCCGGCTCCTCAGCCCTGTCCCTCAGCTCTGTCCCGTCCGTCAGCCCGGTCCCTCAGCCCGGCTCCTCAGCCCTGTCCGGTCCCTCAGTCCAGTCTCTCAGTCCAGTCCCTCAGCCCTGTCCAGTCTCTCAGTCCGGTCCCTCAGTCCTGCCCGGTCACCCATCCCTGTCCCGTCCGTCAGCCCGGTCCCTCAGCCCGGCTCCTCAGCCCTGTCCAGTCTCTCAGTCCTGCCAGGTCTCCCATCCCCGCCCCGTCCTTCGCCCCGGCCCCTCCGAGGGTCAGACCCGGCCCGCGGGGTCGCCCCGCCCAGCGCGCACGGGCCCGGCCCTCAGGCGCCACCTGGCGGCGCTGGGGCGGCCCGTCCCTCATGAGGGGCGGCCATGCCTGGTGATGGCAATAGATAAAGCGGGCGGCAAATGGGGGTTCCGACCAACGGAGAGCGTGTCCGGCCCTTCCAGAGGGAAGGGGAAAGGCCAGAAGGGAGTCTGAGATTGTTGAGTCGTGCTCTGAATTAATGGGGTTGTCCCATCGCCAGGCGGTCCGAGCAGATCTGGGGGGGATAAAAGACTGTCATTTTGCTAAAAGTGACCCTGCTCCCTGCCCGAGTGCTCTGGCTGCTTACAGCCCGACAGCAAAGCGAGAGGTGTGGCGATAAAAACGCGATTTGAAGAGGAGACGGTGCTGGGCTGCCCGGCTCGGCAGCACGGGAGCCGCGGGGAGCGGCGTGAGGCGGGCGCGGGGCATCCGGCTCTGGAACGGGGCAGGAGAGGGGACAGCGACAGGGACAGCGAAAGGGACAGGGACAGCACGGGGGTTACAAAGCACAGTTACCGCGATCCCCTCCTTCAGCAGCCTCACAGCGCCCACGCAGCTTCTGCACCCCGAGGGGCTGCTCTGCAGAGTTGTGTTTTACGTGTCCCAGCACTCTTGGGCTGTGGTGTCAGTACGAACACGCTCACTAAAATACTGGAAAAAAAAAAATTAAAAAAAATAATAATTAAGTCTGAAGGGCTTTTTCAGTGCTGCATCAGCCTTGTGGAGGATGCAGACGTACGTGACACAGCCTCCCTATTCACTACAGGGCAATTAAAAAAAGAAAACAACAATAATGTGTTGCCTCCTAATGCTACCTTCTTTTTGGTTTTAAAAGTGCCCATTCTCTGTTCTATCATTATAGGCCGCTCTGGTGTGTTTTCCATGAGGGTTTTAGATGTCAGGATAAGGCAGAAATCTATAATGATCATTATTCTGTATTTTAAGGACTCTGAACAAAAAGAGTGACATTGTTGGGTTTAGAGGCCCTGAGCATTCTTGGTGTTTTGTGTGTGTTGTTAGAGAGATGAAATATTAGAGTAGCAAATACTATTTTCCCAGATTTATAGTTTAGAATATGTACATATGCTTGTATTCTATTGTACTTTCTTTTGATATGTATTTCAGAAATGCAATAGTGTATTTCCTGTCTTCCTAAGAACAGTTGTAGCTTTTAATATGCTATAGCAAGTGTTATGATCAATATGAAAGCAGCTTGAATCCTACCAGTCCTTTAAAAAAAAAATAAATTATTAACCTTTCATATCTTGCGGTCTTCCTCCTGAGCCCACTCCTGACAGAATCTCTGAAGATTGCATGGAAGGGATAGGAAATAATCTCTGTTTATTCGTGCATCATTACCATAAGAGAAGTAACAAAAATCTCAGATGGAATTGGTACAATTCCCCTGCCTCTTGTTGGTACCTAGGACTGAGAGCATTCCCTTCTTCCTACATTTATTATCAGAAACAAGTATTAATATAAACTTCAAAGCAATTTTTCTACTTTAATGAAACTACTAAAAAGATACAGTTTAATAAAAGCTACTCTGTGAACCAAAGAACTGTTAGAATCTCTGTTATGTATAGATGTCCTAAATATGACAGTATGTTAAGGGGCTTTTTTTAAAGATGTACAGGATCAGACACTATATCAGAGTGGTGGAAATATGAATAAAAGTTCTATTTCTGCTTAAACTAGGTAAGTGAGTAATTTTTATGATTTAAGTAAGAGAAAAAGCCAGGGAGGCTTATGGCATGGGTTGTTTCTTCCCATTGGAGATGGTGCATGAATCCAGTGAATCCAAAAGAGTCAAGAACTGCAAATAAAACTCCAGTGGAGATTCTGCCAAACAAAGAAGTTTATGTGGTAAAGAATACATAAACCAACAGCAGTACAGAAATACATGCTACATCCATGCTAAACTGAGATATTGCTGGAATTAATCATCGTGTAAACTGAGAGACAGAAAAAGCGAATTGAATTTCGTGCCAAAGACACCAACCACATGTAGTCTTTCTTGTTAAACACTTTTAAAAACAAGGAGTTACTATTTATAGATCCTGCAGTAATTCTAGGTGTCAGATTGTAAACATACAAAAATAACATATTTCAAGGTATTAAATTATTTCCCAATAAAAAAAGCACGCTATAATTGATAATTGTTCTATTATTGAAAGCTTTGCTCTTAGGAGAAAGTGCACTAGTGCTTCTCTTCATTTAAATATATCTACTTCCAGAAAGAAAAGTAAAATCTGTGAAGAACATCTGCAAAGAATAGGTTTCATTGTTCTTTGCCATTAACCAGAAGTTTAGAATGTAGTGCTGTAAGTTTGTATGTCATATGATTAGTTAAGAAAGTTTACACTGTAATGTAAATTCATAAGACAAAATATTTAAGCATTAAGTTAAAAACATAAATATTTTTGTTAGCAGTATTTTATTAATTAAGAAATTCTTAAAAAGTCTTTTAACTAGGGGTTTTGTGACTTTCTAAACTATACTATAAAGATGTGAGCCGAACTCACTCTTCTTGCTTATATAAAAGATAAGAAAAAGAAACTGCATCATCAAAAACAATTCAGAGGTTTCATCCCAAATTACTTCAAAATTCCTCACAAATGTCAATAAACCTCTTTACTGTCAGGGGGTTATAATTCTGGAATAATCAAAATTATGTGTCATTATAGAAGCTCCTATTCTTAAAACTACTCTCATGATTTTTAAATAGATATTTCAAAAGTCTGGGCCTCACTCTCAGTTACATTAGAATAACCCCATCAACTTCAATTATCTTAAAATAATATGAAGATCAGAGACTTGTCATTGTCCACTTGCTGCTGTCTCTGTAATAGAACACTGTGGGCATCAGATTTAGCTTTTTTCTGTGGAAAATGATTTCTCTTTTATACTTTTAATAATGAGATCTAACATAGAATCAAAGTGACTTTTAAGAACATCCTATTTGTTCCTTTTTGATAATTTTTTCTTCCTAATATCCCCTAAAAACTTTAACCAGAATCTCAAATAATGAGATCAAAACTATTTAAATTAAAATACATGTCTAGACTATTGAGTTATGCCTCCTTCAATCATACTAAATAATACAAGCCGGAGAACCATAGCTTCCAGCCAGGTCTTTTGTGTATTTGGAAAAGCTTTATCAAGCCTAAGTTAAAAACTGCATTAAACTACATGAAAGTTTTCTTCCTAATGTGCGTGGCACCATTTCATCTGTAACCTTGCCCGGTTTCAGTCGTGGTTTGGATATCTGTGTGTTATCCCCAGTGGTGAGATTTGCCAGCTCGGTATGTCCCAGATCTTCAGTCTTTAGTGTAAGGATGTATCATGTCACGGGTTGAAAATTGTTTTCTCGTGATAATGGATGAGTTTGACAAAACTCTCAGTGCAGAAAGGAAATACAAGAGTAGCCAATTGTGCTAAAAATATGAAATGGGTGAAGACTGCTGAACTGCAGCTGGGAAGTGGGCTGTTACCTGGAAGCAGGTACAGGCAGGTGCACCCAGACATCCACAGCTTAAGGAACGTGTGTCTCGGGGTTCCAAATTCTTGTGTTTAGTCTGACCTTTGCATATATCCTCCTTCAGTCTGTATTTTCACCCAGTAGGGAAAAGAGTTAGAGAATATTCTTCCTCATCCCTTATTTTGTCTTTTTTCCCTTTTAAATTTTTTTTTATTTTTAAAATCTGAATAATCTCTACCCAGAATTTTATGTTGTTTCTGTGTTTTCTTCATGAAACCTGAAATGGATAAGCCTGGCCTAGCCATGACTCTGAATTTTAAATTTCTCGTTAAAACAGGGGAGTGAGTTATTTCAGCTATGGATTCTGGAGAAAAAAAATCTAGACATTCCCCTCTGGATAAGCAGTTTTGTGCAGTCTTACTTAACACAACCCAGAGATGAACTGAAGAGAAGGGGATTTTCAGAATAATGCAGTTAATGGATCCTAGCATCTCTATGATATAGAAATCCCATTTCAGAAAAATACAGTCCCAAAAAGAAACAGATTTGTTTCCAATTACAGGGTTTAAAGTAAAAGTGACTTAACTGGAACATTTCTAATGTTCTAACATTTCTCACCTCTGGTGAGGATCTTGCCTGGTATCCCTAATTTAAAAATAATTTTGGATACGATGCAGATGATGTTGTAACATTTCTCAACTTCTCAAAGAAGGCTGTGTTTAGCAAGTGAAGCTTTTTAGTCTCAGGTAAATTACATCATTCATGCTAACTTGCTTCCACTTTTCAAATCCAGAACGACGATAAGTCTTGTCTTTTAGAGAAGTGTTTTAGAATATACAATTTAATTCTTTGTACTAAACTTCATAACACAGGAGACAGGATTTGCAAGAACACTCTCCACAGAAATTCCTTGTGAGGAGATATTTGTACCACCTAGATTTAGATACCTACTTGCAAATCTGATTTGTGCACAAAAATATGCCTGTAAATTCCAACTAACTTCTCAACTAATTACAGGATTTTTAAAAAATGAAATAACTTTTGAAATGATTGCCAATCTCACCTGTCCAGAGAATGAAATAATGTGGTTGAAGTTTTCAGAGAAATTGGAAGAAAAACACATTTTAGTAGAATAGAGGCAGTAAGTTTAATACTGATTTTAAAGCTTATAGATGCCGGTCCCTCAAGATCTCATGTGAGTTATGAAATCCAATTTTATTCTCATAACTCTGTAATAAAGTTTTATAAATGTTATAAAAAAAGGTTTTTACTACGAGTGAACAGAAATCTGAACTATCTGGCCAAGTAATAAAATTGCATTCCTTTGTCACTAAGTGTCAGAGAAGAAGTTCTACAGTACACTGCTGGAAGATGGAGCATTTGTCATACTTTCAACTGATGATTATTTTGGGTAGAAAAATTTGATTTTAAAACGTTTTTAATAGCATACACACCTTAGAGAATAATTGTTTTGAATAACATGCACACTTCAGAGAACAATTTTTTTTTGCTGCATTTATTAGGTTTTGTTGCTGAACATCTCAAAAATCCTTTTTTCACCCTGAATATTGCTTTTGCAACTGCAGATCAATAATTGCTTTCTCACCATATTGTCACAGTGTCCCAGCCACACCAACAGAGTATTAAAAACAGCCTGAAACTTTTAAAAGGGTACCCTCATTCTACCTCTTTAATTAAGAACGCTATTCAATTAATAATTGTAATTTCTTTCATACGATGAGATTTAAAAAATGCCTAGACTCTATTTTCACTCCCCCACAAAAACTGTCTTGTACTTCTATTTGTACATGACTGCTATGTGTATTACATCCATACTTCCAAAGTCTGTCATGATTTTCTTGTTTAAAACCATGTTTCAATTTGTGAATATCTTTGAAAAATATACTTTGTCTCATTCCTTCTTTTATTGCATACAAAGATAGAGAAGCTCCAATGATCACTGGTATTACTGTTTTATAAATTACTATATTTCTCAAAATTTCACACAGTACTGAATGGTTTTGGCAGTATAAAATGGATAATGTGAATCAAGTTTAGCCTTTAGTCTATTTTTCCATATATATGGAAACTCTGAAGAACCTCACTTTTCAACCAGAAAACTCTTCTCATGCCTTATTCCTTAGAAATTAATTTTTCTGAAAGGAACAACATGATGGCAAAAAAAGAAAAAAAAAAAAAGAGGAGAGAAATAGGATATGAAAAAAAAAATACATTTTGTAGCACTTTGGTGAATAAAATCCACGTTTCAACTAAATCAATTAGATCCAACTCCATGTAATTATCCTGGATGCAACCCCAACTTGAATTTAACTTGCTACAGGAACTGTGCGGTTTGCCTGTTTAAAAAGACAGATTTTATCACCAGCTAAAGGCACTTCAATTAAAATTGGAGGCTTACCCAGCCAGAAGCCTGCTGGCACTGCCTTGATGAGCTGGAATCCTAATTGGAAACTCTTTGCAGTGAGTGCACAGCAGAGAACCGTGGCTGTGTTTCCAGGGATGCTCTGCTCTCTGCAGATGTTTCCTACACATCTCTGGAATTTCTGCACATCTCTGCATTTCTGGAAGGGATGTGCTTCATGGATGGAGAAATGCACAACAGGTCTGGATCCACCTAAACCACAAATTCGGTTCATTCTACATTCAGGAGAAGCCTTGATTTTCGTTATTCTGTGTCCTCTAAAATACTTTTCCTTCAGATCTTTTTTATTTCATTATTTTGCTGGTGGAGTTTGTGGGAATCGGGAAAACAGAAACTTCCACAGGCACTGAAGGGTTTGATTTGCAGCCTCGGAAGAAGCTTGGGTTGATGTAAAAATACAACACACAGACATTAAGCAGAAAAATGATAAAATTATGTTTCTGTAGTTGTAAGAAAGAATATGCCTTAAGTGAGAAACTGTATTGGGTAAAATGGTGAAGGGTTTCTAATGCAGGGGTGTGGCTGTATAGAGTAAATTAAGAGTTTAGAAGTTGTAACAGAAGCAGATGTGTGCTTGTGAGACAGAAACCCATTGAGGAAAAGCACCCACAGTGCAGCAGAATTAAGTAAAGGTGAAATGTTAGAAAAGCAAAATAAACCTTGTGGCAGCTTCTGTTGGGTTAGAAAGTTCTATATTGCCTTGTAACAAAGAACTTGGGACTGCTCTGAGCTGTGGCCGAGCTCTTGCTCCTCTAAAATCTCACAGCCTCTGAGGTTGATGTTTATTCGAGCATTAAATTGTTCTTAGCCCAAAAGTAGTCCCATCCCTTCATTTCTAGCAGCAATAGAGTTGAAATCTCTTCTGCCCATCCCAGCAAAGGCCAGAGGGATTGGTTATATGCCAGCACACTTTTATCTGGAGCTGGCCAGCTTGAAGCACCTCCAAATGAAAGCTGTAGTAATAGCATCTTGAGCAATTAAAGTCTAATCTATTCATATATTTTAGAGCTTATGATACCTGATTCAATGCATTTGTAGCCGAGAGTGTAAGAAATATCATCAACCCTGCTATTAGTGTTTGATTATTGTTAAATTACCTCTTTTTCAATCTGTAGTTTCTTCACTTAATGTTCGTAAATTCTGTAGAGTACTCTACTGTTTTTTGGGCTCTATTTTCTTAGCATATTCCAGCTACTGAATTCTGTGTAAAAAGCTCTTATGCCCTGTAGTGGGACAAATACCACTTTGGTTTTTGTGTGTGGTGGGGTTTTTTGTTTGTTTGTTTGGTTGGTTGGTTTTTTTTGTTATTTTTGGGGTTTTTTCTTTTTTGTTTGTTTGTTTGTTTTTAATTAAAGCAGAAAACCCAGGATAGATAGTAACTAACAGCAGAGAGTTCCAATTTTAGGTGAAACAACATCACCAAACACTGTGATTCAATAACTGTGATACTTAAATTATTAGAATGGACACAGGTGGCAGTTTAATTTCACTTTATATTATTTTTTGAGGTTTTGAGCAGATTTTTATGATGCCACTTGTGATTGTGACAGCCTAAATAAGTATTCTACTATTAAGCTAATATAAGATCCAATATTCAGTAGAGCTGCTTACATTTTTTTTTCAAATGACAGATTCTTGATCAAAAATCTTCCAAAAATCTTCTAAGAATTTCTCAGTGTTTCATTTTTGCAGTTTGTATATTTAATATGCAAATGAGTAGCCACATTTGATATATAAAAATTGATATAAATAAAAATTTATTTCTATCAATAAAATTTCTATAATTTAAAAAATAAAATACTTTAAAATTATATTTTTTTAAAAATATAAATTGATATAAAATTTTGGTGTGAGGTGTTGACAGTGATTTTCTCTCATCTTTTTCATGTATCCTTTCATGATTTCCCAGGTTCCAGCAGCAGGCTCAGGCTCTGCTGACACAGCATTTCTGCAGGCAGAATTTCCCTGCTCACTGCTGGGACTCTCAGCTGAGGAAGGCTTGACTCAGCTCCGAATGAAAGGAGTGACCTGACAGGAACTGCACCATGGAAAGGTGGCAAAGATGGGAGAAATAACTGGGAGAAAGAAGGGAATGTCACAGGATGAAAGAGGAGGAATGTGGAAATGCAGAGAAAACCTTTCAAATTAAAGGGCTGCTTCAACTCTTAGCTGCAGATGAGACACAATTTCTTTGAACTCATTTCACTGAATCACCTTGAACATTTTCAGTAGGTTTTGGGACATTTGCCAGAAGTCAAAAGGTTAAGTCTTCCACTATATTTTTTTAAGCAGTTTTGCTGGTTTTAAGTCTACATTCATATCTCAAAAGATTTTTTTTTTTTTTTTTTTTTTACATCAAAGGAAGAAAGACAAGTAAAAATTCTAACTGGTAACTTCTTAGTGTTAAAACCATTTTTTCTTGTGGGTATGATCATGGTAACTTTTCCAATCTCACCTTTGAAGAAAATACTACTGATGTATTTTAGGTCCTTTAAAGTCACCTAACGTAGTACCTTTACTTTTTTTTTCAGGATCTAATTATAATGAATAAGAGCAAGATGAATCCTTACTGTCAAGTTTTCTTTTTTCCTTCCTGACTTGTGAAAATAGAATGTTCCTTGGAATCAGTGCTTCCTTTACAAAAGAATACATTGCTAGGGTTTGGAATTTTAATTAAACGTGATGCTCAAACCAAGCCTGCTCTAATATTAGTACTAGTTTGTTGATTTTCTACAGCAAAGTCCCTTGGAAAAAGAACAAAATCCTAAAATGTAGTTTTTTATGAGACCAGAACTTCCAGGCATCAGTGGGGAGTGAGCTGTTGATATAAAACTCTACCTCTGACAGGCAGGATCTCATTTGATGAGATGGGTTTCCACCTGAATTATCAAGCCTCATGTAGTCAGTGATCTGTCTTGGGGCAAATGCTAACAACAACAACAACTGTGAACTGCTTAACCATCATGGTACTGAAAAAATAAGCACTTAAGGTTAGTGTTTTATTCTCCAAGATTTGAAGAGGTCCTTAATTTTAAGCAGGAAAGAGTCCCAGTGAAGACAGCTGGTATTTAAATTTGCCTAAAGATACAGCTGCTCTTAATGGCTGCATCACGCTCTGACCCTGAGCATGACAAATTCTTTTAGCTAGAAAACAGAAACTGTGAAAGATTCTGCATTTGTGTGGTAGTCATGCTGCTTGCCAGTTTTTCTTCCATTGCAACAACTTTTTGATCCCGTGGTGGTGTACAGGTACCTTCTCATCAACACAAAAAACCCCAAAACAGTTAAAGACTTACACACCCCTCAATGCAAAATATTTTCTGAGGAAGTCCTGTGGAATCATGGGCAGTTCTGGGATATTTTCTATGGAGGGCAGCATTTCTCTAAAGATTTGTTCTGTAAACTGTATACAAACCTCTTTTTCTCTACAGCTACTTGAGAGTACTGGTTTTAGTATTTTCCCTTTTTCCTGGGTGTAAAACAGTCCATGATGGTTGCCATTTTTTCTGCTATTCTTTGTTTACAACACAATTTCTGTGTTTTTTTCTCCTTGCTGAGGTGCTGGTTTGGGCTTAGCTTTCAGCTTAGCCAAGTGTGTGGGCTTGACTTCCCTGTGGTGAGTTGCACGTACATAACATTGCTAGATAAGGCACTGAGCATGAGGAAATTGTCCTCAAGTTTGAACTTGCTTCATGTTGACAGAGGAAGTCCTCTTTGACAATTTTCTGAGAATCAAGCCCTTGAGAATATAGGATTTTTCATGTTGCTGTGGACATGTCATAGCTGTTAAATATGTGATAATCACAGCATTTCTGTTTCTGGCCAAACTTCTCCCAGAAATACAGCTTCCAACCTGATCCCAAGCTGGGTAAAATGACAGTAGAAATCCTGAAGATTTTATGCACAGGCTCAGAAGGACATTGATTGCTTGGCTAATGACATGCTGAGCAATCTGTTCTTCAAGCAGAGATGGGCACTGCTAGTAAGGCTTAGGAGTAAACCAAGAGTTTTGGCATGAAAGAAAATGGCAATAATCATAACTGCATCATAATATTGACTTTTTCATTTTTCTTCAATTAGACATTGTTTAAGAAGTGAGCAGTTTGGAACAAGATTGTTTTCTTTTAACTTCTTTCAGCCTACATCTAAATGCTAACATTTTATTTTTAGAAAACCATCCCAAAACATTAATGATCTATTAAGGAAACTGAACAGCCTCTGTCCACTCATAAGAAATCAAATTTTCTTCATGAAACAATCCAGAGAAAGAATGCCATGGAATAAGGCTATCCATTATGTATAATATGTATAAATATAAGGTTATTCTGTCAAGCAGAACCATAAGCATATAAATTCTAGAGAGATAAGAGAAACAACAAACTCCTGAACTGGATTTGCATATTTTGCAATCTTGCAATGTATATCTCTGCTTCTCCTATAATTGATTTGAAGCTCCTGTAGCAGCATTAAAGTGTCAGAGACTTCAATTTATGTGCCACTCTGCCCAAACCCACAGTCCAGTCACAGAAAGGGAGCCATTCAGTCGCAGCATGAGTTATTCCTTATTTTGCTTGAGAACACCTTGCAAACAAATGCTTTATGGTTCTGAAATCCTCCTGTTAATTATGGACAGGAAAAGCCTTTAGACAAGAAAAGGCTGAGATGTGCAGGCAAACAGAGCTCTCTTGAGGCTGCTCAGTGTGCACTGTGGTCACTGACCTGTCACTGCTGGTTTACCTCTGCATCACCTTCCTGTTCCTGGAGCAGCAGGAAACGCATCTTCCATGGGATGCGGTCAGGCTCTGTGGTGTTGGTACCTTCCCACTTTCATAACAGCATGGCTTCTCATTCATCTAAAAAAAAACAATGCATCTTGATTTGTGCCTTTCAAATACCTGATGCAAATTTTCAAAAGCCTTCCAGGAATGACTGGGTTTGTTAAAGAATTATGGTATGTGGCAATCAGATCCACAAGTCATGGTTTAACCAAACAATCTATTTAAGATTTAACCACAGGGAATATTTCTTCAGAAACTGAAGTATTTTTGAGGGAAAGATATGTAATTTACTAGACAAATTTTCACTTAAGACTGAAGACAAACATGCCTTCAACTTTGTTTATTTTGTTACAGAAATCTCATTATTCAGACTTAATTTCAAACACCTTTTTGGTTAAATACTGAACTATGATAACACTTGTTTTTATGTGTAGCTGATAAAGTACTGGAGGTTTAGGTAGTTACCTTTCCCTTAACCATTGGGTTACTGTAGAGCTGGACACAACAACAGTTTGTACTTCTTTTTTTTTTTTTTTTTTTTGTTCATTTCAGAGTATTAATAGGAAATTAAATGAAACTCAAATTGGAGAAACTCAATGAGGAGAACTGATGGATATTTCCTTGCAAGCTGGGATTTCTTTCTCCCCATGCTAGGAGAAAAAGAAGAATTATTTCCTATAGCAAGGATGATTTTTTGTACCTTTAGAAATGAGAGATTTAAAAATGAGAGATGCCATTCTGGAGGAATTGCCAGTGCTTATATCGTGGAGAACAAGAGAGAATCTGGGGATTTCATTTCCACTCAAAATGTTAGGCTAGCTCACCCACACTGGAAAACACAATTATGGAAAAATTTGTCTAAGACAAGTAGGTGAGATTTTAAGCGAGTGCTCTGGCAAAATGAGCCCCTTTCATCAGGCCTGCAATCTGCTTGCAGATGAGATGGAAAAATGAGGAAGAGTAATGAACTAGTAACAATCAGGTTTTGATTATTAATCCTAACTCAATGTCTCTTCTCATTTGCATGTTTTTCAAGTGGAATGGAACATTAAAAGCAAGTTTCTCATGCACTTTAACTTTCTGAAAAACTAGGTAACAGACTTCTTAACTCACTTACTTGGAGAACTTCTTTGGGTTTTGTGTTCTATTTGTTTTGACAGTTTTATTGCTTGTTTTCTACCGAAGAGAAAGCAGCCTACGCCACTCTAAAAGGAAAATATTACAAGTGACAACAGCCCCTGGAAGTTACAGCCATGAATTTGATGACAAAGCTTCCTAGGGCATGGAAAAAATGAATTTGATTCCAAAATAGTGTCACAGAAATTTCTTTTAGATTAACTTGAATCTGTTGAAAAATGAATGGAAGTTATCATGCATTTACCATATTTAAGGCATCTGTGGCACTTGTAGAATGGAAAACATATTTTTAATAAAGTCAAATAAAAATCTTTGATTATCAGGAGTACTGTGTGTTGGTTTTAATGGGAACTTCAAATATGTTAAATTTCTGCTTCTGAATTCTTGTAGGAATCAATTCTTTGAAGTCAGAAGGTATAGCAATGAACTTTGTAAACCTACACTGTGATGGAATTAGTAATTTCTAATTGAAAAAAAGATAAATTAGTAGCCACATGCCTTTTCTAGATTGTATGTAAAACACCAACATCAAAACACCTGGCTCTTCAATTTCTCTGGAGGAGAAAACAGTGTCTGTTGCAGCTGAATCTTGCTGCTTTTGGATGCTGAAAGAGCAATTAATGTTAGCACATAAATATAAATGTATAAAGAGTTTCATTTATTATATGGAGTTAGTTTGTATTCTATCCAAAAACCCATGCAGAACTAAATAAATAAAAGTATAACCAGGAAAATACCAAGTGTACATATTACCACAATCTGGCTTTAACCCACAGATTGCAGACTAAAAGCTGCTATAGAACTCAGAGGGAATAAATCAGAAGCTCAGGGTAGTACTGTGTCTGTTGGTCAATTTTATCAAAAAATTTTATATTTTTTGACAGCTGCCCACAACCAGAAAGAAGCTAATAGGTAAGGAGAAATAAATCATAGTAGAAAAGAAGATTAAAAAAAACAGAATAGATTGGCTTTTGGAATTTCTAGGTTGTTGTATTCTCAGATGCAAGGCTCAGGGAAAGGGAGGAAAAGGAGATATGGCTCAAATATCCTTAGAAAGGATAGGAGGGAAGGCATTCAGTGGTGTTTGGCCCACCCTAACTTCAGTGGAGATTCTCTTTCCTAAAGAATCACCCACACCAAGGCTAAATCATAAATCATTCCTGCACAACAGTGACAAAAGGAGATCCACATAGAAAAAAAACCTGGATTTGCTGTTCAAACATTTGAGACTGCATGAAATCCCTTTCACATATTTTTTTCTAATTTTTTTTCCCAAAATCTTGGGGACCTCTGATGGCACAGAGCTCCAGTGGAATCCAGAGAAAGCCAGGATTATTGGTATTGCTCCTTCATCACCTCTCAAAAGAAGATCATCATTTCATCCCTTGCAGAAGTGGAAGGGATAATCAGGTTTTAGAATTCAAGCATTATTGGGATATTAGGTAGATTTAAGTTAGCATAAGGGGGATTGTAATAGCATAAGCTATAGAGGTTGAGAAACCAAGGAGATGGAAAACTGTAAGCCTCCAGTTGCAGGATGGAGCAGTAAACCCAGAAAAATGCTAACATCTGTAATGCATCAGGAATGTAAATGAGTTCATTGTAACAGAAATGGCAACTGAGAGCTCTCACTGATCATTTTGGATGTCTGAAAATTTTTAATTATTTTCTTTTTTAATTTTTAATTTTGGAGCTGTGTGAAGGTTTTAGCTACAGTAAAGGTTGGTCTGTTTCTTTAACTGTTTCTATTAGTTTCTACTGCTTTGCCTGTGTTTCCTGGTATTCTTTTGGTTTTGTATGCAATCAGAGGCATTATAAGGTCCCTCAGAAAAAATATTTTTCTGCCTATGTGTATGACTTTTTATGTTAATGACTATATTAAATATCTTCCTGTACCACAGTTACTCAAGAGAACAAATATCTATAATATTAAATGTTACGGTTTAAGGCAATCTAAGATACAAGGTCCCATTTTCCTCACAGTATCCAAAATACTGTAAAGGACAAGTGAAAAGCACTCAGAGTACACACACTACAACTTAAATGTGTGGTTAGCAGTGGAATATCTTTTGGTCATCTTATTAAATCAATAATGTTTCATATCTGAACGCCAAGCAGTTTATTTTCCCCTAAAGTAAAACTTCATGGTAGAACTCAGATTAAAAATGGCCTAAGAAAGGATTTAATCTGATTAGAAGTTGACAGCTCCATCCCATATCAATTTACAGGAGTCAGAAGTGGTTAGTTATATCAGTTTTCCTTGGTTATTACATTCAATCTTGAATAAATGAGGGGGAAAGTCTGTCTGTGCTCCTCACATGCAGTCATTTAATTCACTGTTCTTTTCTGGCCAATCTCATTCATAGTGCTCCTTTGAAATATGATTGGTGATGCCAATTACCACAGGCATATTGGCTGAACAGAATATATTTCATTTTATTAGAGGAAAAGACATCAATGGAATCTGCTGTAATTTCTGTGTCCCTTGCTATTTAATTCCTACACTGTTTATTTTTTATTTCAGAGGGTGAGCATGCATCCTCTGCTCCCACTCAGTTTCTCATTATTTCCCCATTAAGTCAAATTACAATATAATTCAAGAATATCCAAATTGATGAAAGATGGTATGGCTTTAGCTTTTAAAAGCTAAAGAGCCATAGAATAAACAGTTTCTGTCATCTGTAATCTCAGTCATATCAGATGCTCAATTCAGTAGAAGACAATATAAATGTAGGAGTTTAGAAACCAACAACCAAACGGATAAATTGCCTACAGTAAGGGTATTTTATCATGCAAATGTCAATAATCTCAGAAATAAGCTTTAAAGGAGAACAGAAAATTCAAATTAAGAACAGAAAATTCAAATTAAAACCAGGGAGTTCTTTGACATAAGACAAATTATAATTTAAAACCAAGTTTGTTAAAAGAAGAGAGTTTTATATGAAAGTCTTCCTGATATTTTACATTTAGCTGAAGTCCTGGCTTCAAGAGAATTTGGATTTTACCCACAGTGTACAGCTACATCTATTCTTCCTCAATAACAGGCATGGTACTTCTGATTAATTATCTTCTCTGCTGGTGAAGGGTTTTCCTGAAGAAACCAAGAGAACTGAGCTTGTCCCTGTCTCACCCAGGGCTTGGGAACTTCATCCTGGGGAGCTCAGCAGGCTCCTGCACCCTGGGCTGAAAGGGGCACTTATGCAGCAGATAAAATAAAGAACATAGCAAGCTCATCATTGTGGGTTCTGCTATGGCAGTTTAAAATGGAGCCTTTACTAAAAATCTCTACTTATATATTATAAAAGTTAATAATACTATACATTAAAATACTATAGATTAAATAAAATACTATAAATTAATACTATAAATTAATAAAACTACTTTATTATACTACTAATAATACTATTAAATACTATATAAGATAGACACGTTAAGCTAAGTTTAGAGTTTTAGAGTTTAAGATATACAAAAAATAAAAGTAGTTACAAAGGTAAACAAGAAATTTAGAAGGCAATACTGTAGGTTTGTGTCATAACAAGATTGGCTAAGAAAGCTTGCACTGTAACATGGGTCCATAGGACAAAATATTGAAGGATTGGGTCAAAAGTATAAATATTCTTTCTGGCAGTGTTTCATTGGTCAATAAATCCTTAAAAGCTCTCGTAACTGAGGGTCTTGTGATCTTCTGAGGCACGCAGTGAAGATGTGAGCTGAACTCACCCTTCCTGCCTATGCAGAAGATAGAAAAAATAAATCCCATTATCAAAAACAACTCAGAGATCCCACCTCTAATTCCTTCAAATCCTCACACTCAGCAATAACAAAAACACCTCTACTCAAACCCTATTTCCAGCAAAAATCCAAAGCACAGCCCTACACAAAGGGAAAAATAACTCTACCTCAGCCCCAAGCAACACACCGTACTGCTGGAGAGATTTTATTGTCTTTTCCAATGTTTTGGTCGTGACATAATTTTTCATTTTGGGTCACTGTATGGTTGTACACATCAAAGACATATCAGATGAACCCAAGATGACTAGACAGCAATCAGCTGAATCAGAGAAAATCAGTTTTGACCATTTCCTCATTAATTTTATGATAAACACATATACTATAAAATAGTTTTTAAAATATATATATATAAATATATTTTCTAGAGAGTATATAGAGTAGCTCTTTATAAACAACATAGTTAGAAACTCTAGTTAAATTCTTAACAGCCTGATTGTGCTACAGGGATCTGTGGAAATAATCTAATAAAGAAATCACTCCTAATAAAAAAATCCATCCTTGAATCTCCATGTTTTTTGCAGTGAGCTTTATGCTGTTTTACCCTCTCAGCCATACAATGCACATCTTTTCAAGTCAGATCTCTTCTTTAGCATCTCTACCTCTGCAATTATTTTTCCTGAGGCATAAGTTCCCTTGTTGGGTTTATAAGCATTCAGATAAGCCCAAATTTTTGCAGCTGGTTGATCATACAAACAAACATCTGTTTGGGTGATAGCAGTTTAAGTAAGAATGAAAAATTTCTTTTGAGTTGTAACAATGAGCAGCATGTTAGTGTGGCAAAATATTCAGGTAATGATATTACTGCAAATTTCTCTCAGGATTTTAGGTTTGGTAAATTAAAAATCAAACAAACAATTCCTTTTAAATAATTCAGTGAGTCCTTAAAAAAATCAAGGTACTTGATTTTTTAAAAAAAAATTATGGAGGTTTTTATTTTAAAAATCAAGGTACTTGGGCTTAGCCAACAGTGTCTTCCTGAATGGAGTTTGGTTCTGGAGTTGATTATGGCCAACAGATGGTCCAGATATTGCTTAAATTGTAATTAAGATATTTCAGTTTTCATTTCTATTTCATGGCTGGATCTTTACATATCTTATACTGAAGAAAACAGCTATTTCTGCCCTAATGCTCAATTTTCAAATTGCTGCTTTTCCTGTCCATTCCGTGTTCAGAATAGAAATGTGTTTTGCCCACAGTTTATGTTGTACAACATATGCTTGGTTAATCTCTCCAGTCTGATTTTGAATTTTTTGATTTTTTTACTTGTTATCTTGTGTTGGGCCTTATTTCATGATGTCAACACCCTTAACAAACTGCATAACACATCAGCAAGCTACACACTATTAAGGTTATTAGCACCAGTTGTTGTTTTGTGTTTTACAGTCCATGCAATTTCAATACAGCTTAGAGGAAAATGTTTCCAAGGGCAAAAGGAAAAGATCCTCTCCCTTTCTACAGCATATATCCTAAAATCTGCCCACATATCCTCTGCATGACCAGGTGCTGAAATACTGACTGCTTACCTGTAGGGATGAAAAGAAGCTTTTAAATTCTGAAAGCAAACAGTATTTTCACTCCTTGTGCTTTTCACTCCTGGCTGTTTTGAGAGTCCCCCTAAGGGGTTAATAGCACTGAATCCAGTTTTCCTGTCCTGTGTGTAAATATTCATGCACATATCCACATGGCTATTTTTTAGTCTCTGCAAAGATCATAGTTCTTGCCTTCTAATCAGTCAAAGTACATTTACACATAAAACACATGTATATTCAAGTGTCTTGTTAAGGCCTTCATAGACAGTGTAATTAATCTGATCAGGATCTCACTGGATCTCACTAAAAATCAGTCTTTGATGAAACTCTTGAATACCACGAAAAATACTGTGTTGATCTAGGATACAAAATGTATTGAAATACCTCTACATACTGTACATTTGCATTGAATTTGAGTCATTCCTGAGTTTTTTTAGTCCATCTGCTGTGGCATTTCACTACCACTGGAGAGGGTCCTTGTCTCAGCCAGTGTGGCTGCTTTAAAGGCTGGTATTCACCTCCCTAAGATGAAAATGATGTGTCTCAGGTTATTGAGCCTGAAATACTAAAAAAAGTGAGGCAAAAATAAAAAGAAGTATTCAGGAGCACAGAGCTCTAGCAAATGCCTAGGAATCATTCTCTTCAGAACAAGTCAAAGGAACAAATAATCTGTTAATCTGGTTTGTATCTGAATTAGTCCAAGAGTTCATATGTAAAAAAAAATTAATTAGATGCTAAAGCAAAAACAGCCTATGCCATTTTATTTCCATATTGTGTTCAACTTGTGTTTAACATGCATTTTCCTACTATTGAAAGACATATTTGGCATAAGGGATTGCTTGAAAATAACCCAAATTTCCTTTATGTTGCCTGTGCTTTCTATCTAGCACTCTCCTAGGAGAGCACCTGCTACATGGTGACAGCTCTGTACACAGGAATAAAATCTGCTGTATTTAACTCTGTTTTTTAAACTGCTGGGGTTTTCCACACTGAGGTTTATTTACTACACTTTAATATCATATTGAGTGCCACTTAATAAAAAAAATTTTGGGTAAATAATAAGTGCCACTTGCTTTGAGTGATGTTTATGGATTTGTAAAAACTACAGTGAATTCTACTCTTTTGTTTTTAGGAAACCTGAGCATTCCACCCCTATTGTGAAGCTGCATCTAATAGTTTTGGTCTTCAAAACAGACAATACTGTTCCTCCAGTGCCCCCTAAGAGATCCCTTTTGCCAAAAATCCGTACAGACTGGGCTTCATATGGCACAAAGGCTTTTCCAGGTCGAAAGACAGAAGTGCTAAATTGCATGAACAAGTTTGGAATTGCAAAAATACTTACAGCTCATAAAACCTTCCAAGAAAAACTCCAAATTACACTCAAAGCAGTGCCTTGCAGGACGCTTTATGACATCGACTTGTGCCTTTCGCCTTTTGAATTTTTTGGCATCTAGGTCAGTAAAAAATGTATTATTTTCTAAATAAGTCTCATCACTTTTTTCCCACATATGTCAAAATACATACAGTGCATCTATAGTTCATATAATGGTCACATTAATAGATCCATATGGATTTGCAGTAATCAGTATAATCAGAGCTATTATGGAAAATACCTTTGAAAAAGCAGAAGAGTGAAAAATAACTGAGTGCCCTGAAGAAGTTCCAGAAATCAGGTGGATTAACAAAAATATTTCCAAGTGAAAAAAAATTCTATGTATTTTAAATGCATTTTTGACACTTACTTTTCCAGTATTACACATTTCCATGACGCAGTGAAATGGTGGTGTGCCACCTTATTAACATGCACCCACTGCTCAAAGCTCTTACCCTTGAAAATGAAACCAAGACAAAGTTTCTAACATGCAAGAAGAAAGAATTTATTCTGATCTTACTGGTTTAATTTAAGCTACCAACACTATTTCATTAATTTGTTCATATACTGAACATTAATAAATCAAAATTTAATAAAAGGTTGAGTTACAACAGTTATACCACAGAAGGAGAAGATGACCAGGAAGAAAAATCTAATAAATATTATTTATTAGAATAAAATAATAACCATAATCACCATTAATATCCCAGCAGTAGAAGGTCACTTTGCTGAATGGTCCATGATGAAAAAAACAGTAAGATGTGTAAAAAGCCAGTCTCAGCTGTTTTAAGAGAAGTCTTTGTACTTAAACTGAGTTGCACATGAGATATTGCCAGATCTGAACCATTACTGCTTGAAGACAACGGAGGTACACACTCACATCTTATAGGGTTATAGGAGAAAATTTGGGTAAATGAACTCTGTGAGGTTTTTGCTGAAACCAATTTAAAATAAACTCAAATCCAGAAAAATGAGTTTTTGTATCTGCTATACTGAAAACCTCATTTTCTTGCTACATTTTTATAGTTGTTGGGTTAATTACAGGGAAGAAAAAATTACTGTAATTCTTTCTACAGAAAAAAACTTTACAGTAGAAAAAAATATATTTAAAGATCAGGACTAGAACATAAGACTGCCTTTTGATATATGCCTTCAGTAATGTTTTCTGAAACAACTGAGGGGCCTCAAGAATGGATTTTGTTTAGGTCATGAATCTTAGCTTTTTAGATGAAGATGATCTTTGACGAATCAGAAATTACTTTGTGAAGGACTAGGAAACTCCAGAAATTATTAAACCGGCCTAGAAAACTGCTGAGGAACGGACAAGTGTGAGGATCTTTAACAAAGGAAAAAATGTTACCTTTTCTTTTGTACTGTCCATAAAACTGCTCAGCCACTTTGGTCTTCATGGGTCTGAAGGGCTTAAAGAACATAACCTGCGGCAATTCTCAGCTGATCTTTTTTTTTAGCAGCATATTTGATATTCTAGTATCAAATGTTCTGCTAAAAATATCAATAACGCCAAGTTAACATTGTTTTAAAACCTTGGTTTTAACAAAAGGGAGGTTAGAAGACTCAGATTTCCTCATGTAGCACTCTCAGTGACAGCAGTCAGTTATCTATAGTATAAAGATAGCAGCTTTTAAATCTGAACATTTTTTTGCCATTATAATTCTGAGTTAATTTATGTTTAAAACTGTATGACACAGAATGGTATGTCAAATGCAAAAGGATCAGATATCACAATATTTATACTTCCATATGTTTATAAAAGTTTAAAACCAGCACAGAAGCAGATTAAAAGGAAAAATTTCTCTGTATTTTGACAGTAGTTTGTACTGAATCACAGTACTTTAAAAATTCATACAGTGATAATGTCATACAAGCAATGAAATAGAAGATTTTAAATAAAATAGAGGGATTAGGAATTAGTTTCCTAAGTCTGCTTTTTTTTCCCCCTGTAATGCTTATCAAAAAGAAAAATAAAAAAGATATTTAACTACAGAAATTGGTAGATTCAAACAGGTAACCACCATAATCATCCACGTTTGCATTACATACAGGCAAATGAAAAATTCTGCATTTTTCTTTAGCACACAAATTCCAAGATTTTCTCAATTCTGGAATTTGTATTTTTAAACCATAGCTCAGGTAGGATGTTTTAAGAGAAAATCCTAGATAAGTCTAGGATATAGTCTAATAATCTAAGCCTAGATAATCTTAAACTTTCCTTCCTTATGCTGTAACAAGATATACCAAGAGCAGAGGATCTTTCAAGTAGCCAAGTCTCCCACTGTTAATGCCAATAATTTGACTTTAATCTGAAGTTGTGAACAGCACCAGCGCAGGAATTTGTGTCTAATTTATTTTAAAATTACCTAGAATTCAAAATTTAACACTGCACAATATTAAGGAGTCTCCAGGTTCTTTTGGGGGAGGGAGAAAATCTGCAAAAATGCAAAAAAAGTCTTCTCTGCTACCCAATGGGTGGAATAATTCACTGCACAGGTAATTTTGTTATCTGCAGTATCAGTCTGCCCTCCACACACAGAATAAGATTCCCTGCACACAAAAAAATTAAATGTGGAGTTTGAAAATTGCAATGTTGGTTTTGTTTGAAGTGAGTAGTCCCAAACAGGGTTTACATTCATATTCTGTAGCACATCAATGCCAGGCAAACTATTCAACATTGTAAAATTAAAGAGAGAGATTTCCCCCTGGTTTTTAAAGTATTTCTTTTCCTCTTGGATTTTTTTGTGTTGTTAAAATTTTTTGTTTGTTTGTTTGTTTTGTTTGAGTTTTTTTTTTTTTCTTTTTGGCTTTCCCTTTCTAGATTTCCCTCTCTTTTAAGTTATTTTTGATACACCAAATCACAGTTCTTTCCAACATCACAGCTTTGCAAAAGATGTGTTTGTTTACTCCTTCCCCATCTATTAATTCTCCAGGCAGCATGGCACTCATTAAAATCAGTGTATACATTCTTAGCCCATCGATTCAGTTTTGCTAGCAAAAGCATAAAAAAGAAGTGACATTGGCAGTTTTTGATATGTCAGGAATCCCTGCTGTTCCTAGTTATCCCTACAGAGTGATAACTACCTCACAATCATCCTTTTATTATCACCTCTTATTGAACTTCATCATTTTCACCAGCGAGGTAAATGGTGTTGATTTTCAGAGCTTCAACAGGGCAGCAGCTAGCTAGGGATGGAAAAAGTAGGAGTGAACATCGCATAGGAACTGGAAAAAGAAATGAGGAAAAGGAAAAAAAAAAATCAATTGAGTAGGCGTGGATCTAATCACTGTGAAGCAGAAATTGCTTGGAGGGTTAAAATATAACTTTTGGTGGAGAGTTTCAAAGGTACAGGAGGAACTGAGGTGTGCAGCACTCACTGCACTTCAACAGAAACAGCAAGGCACTTGTTTTGGTGCATAAAAAAGGAAGATGGAAGGCACTGAAAACCAAGGAAGCCACCCCCAAAAAAAGAAGAGTTACACCGAGTACCTCACACTTCAGGTCCTTGGTTTAATACAGGGCAGGTGCTGTCCATCCCCTGTTCTTATGGCAGACTTTAATTGCTAAAGCAAACACTGGAGAAGTCACAGGCCCTGATTATTGTTGTCCCACTCTCAGGAGCCTGTTAAAACAAAAAACACAGCAGGGCTGGTCAGAAATCTCTTCACTCCATGAAATAGGTTATTATGCATTTAAAACTAATGAGGACAGATAGACAAAATCCAAAAAGAATTATTATTCTCTCTTATTGTTCAGTTATGTATTTAACAAAGACAGAAAAACTTAATTTCTGGTCTTTCCCCTCCATTACTGTCTGTCCACAGGTCTTGAGTGTAATTAATTCAGTGGTACTGTATGGAACAAGTCGCTGACTTCTGAGCCACCACCTCTGGGCTATCTAAATCCTGGCACTGACTGCACAACTTCAACTTTAAAACTTTCAATAACTGCAATGATATTTGGGGATGGTTGTCATTAAAAATTAAATATGTAATGTAATGTAAATGGGATTAAATAATCTGAATTTACTGGACTGCCAACCCATCTTATAACTAATGATCTAAAATGTAATTGTGAATTTAACATGAAATTACTTTGTATTTTTGTATTTGTCACTAATCTTTTAGCCATCCTCACATATTTGTTTCCATTTTATTACTCTTTCAATGGACCAGCTATGGGGATTTTTGAAGGAGTTCGGTTTTGACCCAATCCTTGCGTATTTTGTCTCATGGGCTCATGTTACAGTGTAAGCTTTCTTAGCCAATCATGTTATGACACAAACCTACAGCACTGCATTCTAAACTCCTTGTTTGCCCTTGTAACTAATTTTATTTTTCTATATCTTTAAGCCTAAAACTCTAAACTTTACTTAGCTTAATGCGTCTCTGCTTTAAACTAGAAATCCACATTCTCCCCTCTAGCACCTCAGTTTGGAAGCCTTTTCCAAGGTCTCAGATCAAATCCTGGGTTTAAGTCTGAGCTTTGGCTCACAGGCCCAAAGTCCTGAGAGTTCCCTGCATTTCAGATTCCAACAACCAGAATATAAAATGGATCCATGAACCATTTTATGGAACCCCAGAAGATGCTGAGTTGGAGTCCAGGCATTGCCCAAGTTCTTCCTGAGCTCAGCCTTGCCTGGGGAGCCTTCTTCTTCTTCTTCCAATTATTTAAATGGCATTAAGAGCAATCAATCTTTACACACTCCCAGTTCTATCAAGTATGCAATAAAAATGATTAACAGTATTATCATAAAAATTCATCAGAAGCCTGTTCTGAAATGTATATCATCTTGTATTCAATACTGATCAATTAATAATTCCTAAGTAGCCTGATATTTATTTAATATAACTAACCTTTACACCAAATCTGATTTTCAATAGCATTTAATTAACCTGTGCAATGACTGCAGTTGTGTACATAGATTAAAAATTTGTAAAAGTAATGGTCAGTTAGGCAGCAACCAGTACAATTTGTACATACAGTGACATTAATTATGCTTTCAAATTAGGCACATCATTGCTCTGGATGATGTGGAATTCTGGCCTTCTAAGTGTATTCCCTTCAACTTTTCACAAAAATTTCCAAGGAATATCTGTAGACAGTGCAACTCAGTCCAAAGACATGCTATTAAAATACAAAAATAAACAGTGTGCTTGTCCAATGTTAATATATTTTCTAATAGAGTTATTTTTTTTTTTTCCTAATTATTTTTTTTAAGAAAATAAAAAATCAAGGTAAAGCGTTTCTACAGATAGTTTCAAGCATTTATTTGGAAAGAATCTTCTTTTGGCTCCATAATAAAATACTATAGGTAAGAAAAACAATCTCTATGCAACTTCACACGCAAAAACAAGAGTTAACTGAAACTTTGAGATTTTCTTTTTTACCTGCAATGCCCACTGCAGTCACTTTTTCAACAATGCCACAATTTTAGTTTTCCCTTCACCCTTGTGTCCTGACTGTGGCTGTTGTCCTTTCACAGCCTGTGACACCAAAGAGGTCAACAGCAAATTTGGGTAGCACAAAGCAGCACTAACTCAGCTAGAGAAGATCCCACTTGTTCAGCTGGATATTTTTAGGCAAAAACTCATTCTGGGTACTGCTTTTATGAATCCTCTGTCACCGGGTTTTGATCCTCACTGCAGGACAATCTCAAGGGCAGAAATTAATGGTAATGTGGAATTATCTTTGAATGCCTTCAGCCACAGGGGATGGTCCCCAAACAAACTCCCCTTTGTTCAGTCCTTTAGAGGGTAAATTAATGTAGGTGAAAGTCAGTTCTCTAGGTGTAAAAGGAGTATTTCTGGTTTTGATCGGACTCAGAACTCAACAAGGATAGGAGTGATTATTTTCTCTTTCAATGGACAAGGAAATGTCTCAAACGCAATTCTGGAATAGCTCTGAATTTTCCCAGTTCACTCTCAAATGAATAACCATTCCTGCTATTTCCTACAGTAAAAAATTCCGTTCATGAGAGAAAAATATAAAAATGTCAGTGTGTTAGAGAACTGGAAGGAGATACCTTTTTTTTGATGGAGTGAGCAAACTTGAAAAGACAGTCCTAAAAAGTTTCTTGTTTGAGTCTTCCCCAGGAGGTCACAGGTTTTCAGTGTCTGGGATTTTCACAATTACCACATAGTGGCTATCTTTTCAGACTAGGAGAGAAGGAAATATTTGTCATTAACTCTGTTCCCTATATCATTTAGATATATGTGATCCCTGCCCTGCAAAAATATCCTATTACTACAGTAAAAAACCCCACAGCCCCTTGCTATTTTTCTTTGGTATTCCCAGTTGTTGTTTTTAAAGGCACAATATTTTATACTGCACTAGAAGGGTCTGCCTCCACCATGGAAAGCATTCTTTAAGTGCCATACAATGACAGAAATTAAAGAAAATACTGGTATACAGAATTACAGAGCTCACATTTCAAAATAACTTCAGACCCTCAGGGGGAAAAAAAGTCATTTGAACACCACCTTCATTTTGCCTGGCAGCTTGTTATATGAAATATGGACAGGTAATCACATGGAATTTAGGACTTTGCAAAATGCAGCCTGCTGCTTTAGGACTAAAAGAGTAAAATAGAATAAAATAAAATAAAAATCACTAGGTCAAACTCAGAAGAAAATCCAATTAGTGAGTCTAACGGGATTTTAAGTTGGAGTGGTTCCTACTCCTCTCCTGTACCAGATCTGAAACATGTTGGAGTAGGCTGACCCCAGCCAGCAGTTCATCCCCACACAGTGGGGTGGGGGAGAGAACAGCATGGAAAAAAGGGAGGAAAACCTCGTGAACTGAGATAAAGACACTACTAAGTGCAAAAAAACCCCCAAAAGCACAAAATCAAGTGGTGCAAAAGCCATCTCTCCCTGTGTCCTACCAGCAGAGCCTGGTGGACGTAATTCCCAAATTAACATCAGGAAAACTACTTTTACCAAGTTAGTTTGTCTATCTTTACACCAATTAAAGCTGCTTCTGCCTGATGTGATCAAGAAAACATCTTCACATTTTTATTAATTCATACATTCCAGTATTTCTGTTAACCTTTCTTTTTGCTTCCATTACCTGTAAGAGCAATCTGACCATAGTTATTTTCTCAAAAAGAGGCCACCAGAATAATTGTGAGTGTAAGGGCTGGACTTGATAATCTTTTCCAACATAAATGATTCCATGACCCTATAACACAGTGCAAGCTTGACTGGTTAAACACAAAAAGTTGCAGCAGCAATTCTGCAGTGATACAGTTCATACAACACACACTGTGGTGGCCAGCTCAAAATGAAGTGTTTTTAATAATAACAGCCACAGAGTGTTGTCTCTGGAAAACAAAAGATTTGATATCAAGAAAAAATTATGTTGAATCCTACAGAAGAAAAACATAAGAGCATGTGATTCTTTTTGTTGTTTTTTTTTTTTTTTTCTTTGAGAATAAGAA
Organism: Pyrgilauda ruficollis; assembly: GCF_017590135.1. NCBI lineage: Eukaryota > Metazoa > Chordata > Aves > Passeriformes > Passeridae > Pyrgilauda > Pyrgilauda ruficollis. The sequence goes on along the minus strand of NW_024510099.1, from coordinate 85,262 downwards.
TCAAAAAGGGGTTACAGTAAAAACATTTTAATTAATCAGTGAGTATTAAATATGTGAACTCTGATGAGTTTTCTTTGAATTATAGTTTTTGCAAAATCGTTAAACAAGGTGAGGTATAATGAAGAGCTGGTTTATCAGAAATGTGTGGAAGAACTTGAAAATATAGTCCAGGGCATATAAATCCTCAATATTATGGAACAGTTTTGATTTACAGGAGATGCAGAGAGAATGCTGCTGTTGGAGTCAGACACTTTTCTCTGTTCATGAAACCTACTTTGAATTTCTGTTGTTACTGCTGAAAGACAGAGTTTCTCTCTTCATGGCTTCACTGACTGGTTTAATATATCTTCTGTCATGCTGCTGCTGTGGATTCCATCTCTTAAGGGAAAAAAAAAGGCAGAGGAAAAAGTATTAAAGTGCACAGCAATCTATAAAACTATTGGCATTTTGAGCATTGTCAGTGTGTCTCTGATTAAAGGCAAATAGTGCATACATGCTGATGTTTTCTCTCTGTTTTTTGAAGGACATAATGCCTGGCTTCATTATAATAATACTAATCGGAGCCTCTGTGACAATATCCTATTTTTGTTTGATGATATTGTGGCCCTAAGATCATTCCTCATGTTGGGAAAGCTTTAAAGCAGAGAGCACTTCCCATATCTATCCAACAGGCCACTATTGAATGACTGTGATTCATTAGTGAGATGGGAAGAAAGTTCCTTGAGATCAGCCCTGAAAGCAATCTGTCATTAGAGCAGCACATTAGCTTTCCTCAAATTCATTTGTGAGACTCTTTGCAGGAAATAGTGCCTAATAAAGTAAGGAAATGACAGGGGAATATTGGAGACCTATTAAAGCATTAAACCCAATTCTTTCCCAAACACAATAAAGGCCAGCCAGACAACCATCCTTAATGTTGCATTAATTTTCTAAGAAATAGTGAAGAGTTTGTGTTCATAACTCAGGGGCTTAAACACACAGGCCAGTGCAATACTTTGAATTGTCCTTGTCTTTGCTCAGCTGGTGTGGCCGCTGCAGCCTGGACACTTGTCTTGGTTTGAAAAGCCAGGTGTCTGCTGAGGAAGGCAGGAGCCCGCCTTGAAATGTAAAATGCAAACCCCCTCCCTACGAATTATTATAATTTTGAAATTAAGGGGCTCTCAGGCAAAAATATGGGAGCAGGACTAACAGTTCTTACTAAGGAAAAAATAAAAATAAAATAAAACACATCCTGCATTTCCAGCCTGAGACAGAACCTCAGCCCTAACACCCAGGGCAGAACCCCCCACTCCCTAAAACAGACCCTGGGAAGGCAGGGGTTGTGCTGTTCTCTGAACTCAAACCACTGGGTTGCACGTTTTAAAGTCTTGCAAAGACCTTTGAGATCTGAATGAACAGCTTAATTTTATGCTGATAAAATGCTCTGTGAACTTGAAATGTTGATAGTTTTATGCAAACATTAGTATTCAGAGTTTTTACTTTTTACTGAAACTTTCTTAAACTATATTAGAAGACTAAGTATGATGCAATCTTATGGACAAAGAGATAGAATTGGAAGCTTGTGTTTAAAAAAAAAAAACAAAAAACAAAAAAACCAAAAAAACCAGAAAAGCAAAGGAAGAGAAAACTGCATGGGAAAATATTCCAAAGAAAGTATAAGGCCATTGTTCTCTTGTGACTTCTACCAGTTCATAATCTCACACGATTCTTCATTCTTGTCGTTTGGGAATCCATCCTATGATCAGTTTCACCAGTGTTTTCTTGCCAGGAGTATTTGTGTATTAAAAAGCAAGAACTCACTTTGTGTTTTGATTTTGCATGTGAATTGCTTGAGAAAATAAACCAAAAAAGATAAAATTGTATTTCGTGCAAAATATGCTCTGCAGTGAACACATTCAGTGCCCTTCATCTAAGGATTAATTTATATATATATATATTTTTTTTTTTTAAAAAAAAATTTTTTTTCCTCCAGTATTGGTATGTTAATACTAGAAAAGAATTTCTATGACCCAGAGTCCAGGATTCTTTCTGATGTGCTGGAAGCTGTCTGTGGAGCAGCTGCAGTCCCATGTATGATTTACTGCCCTCCATGTCAGAGACAGGAGAAGCTCACTTTTTATTAATTTGAAATACTAGAGGAACACTGGCTGTGAGATTGATCTCCCAGCCAGTCTGCTTTATGGACAAGGCAGCAGAAATTATGGCAACTCCCCATGGCATCTCCCCGGGGATGCTGGAGGGAGTCACGCTCTCCTGGCTTGCCGTGTGTTTTCTGGACACTCCCAGGGCTTGCCTTTCATTTTGCTCCTCGTGCTCACATGCAAAGGCCAAGTACCTGTGCAGTTCTGCACAGGGAATTTATGGAGTCTTTTTCAGCAAATAGCTAAATTAGCCTCTTCACCTCCCACAGACCTGTGCACTGCATCCTTTCTAAACAGGTAAAATCTCTTCTATTAACAACGCTCCTCGGGGAGCGTCTTTGCCCTGCTACTCTTTCACATCATATCATCTTCTGGGCTGAAAGGCCACCGAGTAATTAAACCCAGAGAGTACCCTTAGCAGTGAAAGGCTCTGGGATATTTTGTATTCAAGTTCTGGACGCGTAAAAAAAGGCATTTTCACATGGCAGTCTGCTCTTAAAACTAACATTTATTGATAGGTCATACACGCACTGAGTTTCTGAGAACCAACTTTTATGCTGGGTTCCAAGAAGTGCCTAGGTACGATTTATAATTTTTTTTAGAGTGAGATACTGTATCTAACTCTCCCAACACATAAGAAAATATTGCCATCTCTTGCTCCATGTAGGAAGTGCAGCTGCTTCCTCCAGGTCCTCCTCGATTTTCACTGCCCTCTGCATACCTCTGCTGTTACAACATCTCAGCTGTTTCCAGAAAAGCTGGGTACCTGTTCATCTTGGGTGCAGCCCTGGCTGGGCTCTTGTGCTGCCCAAGGTGGATCCATGGAGGAGATCCTTGGAATGAATCCCTGCTTTATTCTTTACCCCTGTCTCTCTTTACCAGCCTGCCCAATGCCTCAACTTCTGTTTCACACTAGAAAGCTTAATTTCAATGAACTTGCATGGTAAAATGCTGAAACAAGCATAATGCTCTTATTTTGCAATGGTGGGGTTGGTTAGAGATTTATGGGAATTATGTCATTGAGCATAGGGAGATTTCTTAAATTTTTAGAGATTCAGTCTTGAGGTGGCTGCTGAGAAAAATAACAGTGCATTTAGTGCTGTCACTGCTACTTACAAATCATTGGCTCTTACAGTGATGCTATGGCCTGAGGTGTGTATTGTGGAAGCTGTTTAGAATTTGTAATAGAGAAAAACATGGAGAAACTGATGGTCCTATTCCAGTCTTATTCCAACATGTGCTCCCTCTAAACTCCTACTATGTACAATCTAAGGCAGAATCTAAACCTACAAAACACAAACACATAATAACTTACCTAGTCCACAGCCAACCTTAGTTCAAATAATAAAAACTTACAACAAGATAAACACTCCTCATCATATAAAAACAATCCAAACAAACACCCTAGGGAAAAAAATCAAAAAACTTCTAAAAACAACAAATCAAAAACTAAAAAAAATCCCTCACAATTCTCCATGTAACTCCTCAACAATAATTCCACAAAAATAATAACAAAACGCACCAAAAAAACATATTTCAAATGTAGAATATGTAAACACACAAAAAAACATTACCCAAAGTCTACTAAAAAAAAAAACCAAACCACCAAATCATTTCCCAAAATACAAAAAAAAAAAAAAAACCCAAAAAAAACCCCAAAAACACATTACAAATCAGAATCATTCCAAAATAAATGTAGATAAAAAACCTCTACCCCTATCAAAAAACTTCAAAAAAACCACAACACACCAACACACTACAACACAAATAATAAGAGTAACTCATCAACTTTTATGTTTTTACAGTTTGATTTTTCTTTTTCTTCACACAGATACTTAGGATTACAATTTAATCTTGTGATGGCCCAAAAAAAATTACCAAAGCAAAAAAATTCCACATGGAATGAAACTTCTCCAGCTCCAAACAAGATTTACGGTGCCTACAGGATTCTGCTCTATTCCCAATTTGTTCCTATTAGCTTGAACCCTTCTAGTTCCTCAGGCCAGGTATCCTTGATTTACAAATAAATAAATATTTACAAAAAAATAAATATTTCTCAGAATATATGAGAGGGCTGATTTTTCATAAGCATTAAAATTTCCTTTTTGTAATTATTTTTCTGGTTAGACGCTGTGAAATAAAGATTTTCCTTATTCATAAGCTGAGTTTTAACATTTACATCAGAAGATTTATTTTTCTACAGTGAAGAAGGCCATGTTCTTTGGGCCAAAGTGTAACATTTAATTTTCTTCACTCATCAGCAAAGTTGCATCATTTATTTAAAGTTTTTCACCCTTGAATGCAATGATTTATTGTGTTAGAAGTGACACACAAAGAGTATTGACTTATTAATTTAACACCGACACTGTTCATTATTTAACCTTTCAGTTCTCAACACCTTGCAAGGTTTTAGTCCAGTAACCAGTCAGTAATTTCACAAAAAATTAGGAACTCAGCCATACAGAGAACGATACAGGTACTTGGTTAAGTCAGATTCAGGGACTTGTATTCAAATTGCAATTAAGGCTATAAAACTCAAAAAACAACAATTATGATCTGTTTTTTCCATTATCACTCACCATGGTTGCTGCAGGAAGGAAACATTTCCCTGAGCATTTCCCTGACAGAGGATTTCAGGTCAGACACGATGTGGCAACAACATTTTTGGCCATTCTCAAACCCTCACTTCTCCTGTATTAATGCTGCTGAGGTCCTCAAAGAGGTTATGGAGGAAAAAAACCCAACCTAAAATATGTTCAAACCCTCACTTCTCCTGGCTTAATGCTGCTGAGGTCCTCAAAGAGGTTATGGAGGAAAAAAATCCAACCCAAAATATGTAAAAATACAAAACAAAATTAAAACCGTATGTAAAAATACAAAAAAAAAAACCAAAAAAACCCCAAACAAACAAACAAACCACCATGCACACAGGCAAAAAATCCTCAAGCCAGCCAACCTCCCACAACAGGAAAATTTCAGTGTTGTAGTTTAGAGAACATTCTACAGCAGCTGGACCATGAAAAAATGGTCAGAACTTGGTGATGGCAGAGCAATGGGGAAATGACCTCAACTGTATCCCTAGGCTTTGATCCTGCTTATATTCTGGGAATTTCTTTCCCCCTTGGTGTGTAGGTGGATCCTGTGCCAGAAATAAGAGTTAAAGTAACACAAGAGGCAAGGAAGGCTATTTTATGCAACTTTAGAAAAAAGGAAAATTCAGCTACTTAACAGAGAAAATGACAAAAAAGCCAAATGATTCCAGAATCCTTCCAAGTCAGAGGTGCAGCAGCTAGAACAATTCATTAATGCTCCAAGCAGGAAGACCTGAATTATTTTAAGAGCACTGTATTTGCATTTTAGATATAGCAGAATGAACTAATTATGAAATGTATGCATCAAAGATTTCAATTTCAGGCTTGACTTTACTTTGGAGATTAATTTTTTACTTTATCATTTTTGCAGGCAGTTCAATGGACAGCCTTATTTGAATGTTACTCATTGTTCAGTGATGTATGAAGTGTATTTAATCAATGTGAAGAAAGTAATATTAAACTATTATCAGAAGCATCAAATGTTCCAAAAAATCTCAAAAGGAAGGTCAAAAGGTAACATTTCTGCTAATAATAGGAGAAACAATATATTTAACTTATTCATTACATACAAGTTTTTCATGGCATATACATTATCCTTTCCACATAAAATCACAATGGAGAATGTGGAGGGTTATCCCCTTGATTAAAAATATCATATGCAGAGTTGATCAAGTAAGCTTTCAACGTTTAGTAGAAGATATTTAAATAACTGGTTTAGAGTTAGTGTGCATTTTAAAGGGTTTGCTGCAAAAACCTTTGACAGAACAGTTATTGTGCTCATCATGAAATTTCTCCAGATGGGATTTCAGTCCCTGCCCAGCCTTCTACAAGCACTTCCACAATGGGTGCCACAGGTAAAATCTGGTTCATATGAAGCCAGAACTCTCTCAATTCCACTGCAGGCTCGTCCTCAGGGGGTCAGCTCAGGGTGGGAGGCACACCAAGCCAGCTGGAAAAGTGGCTGCTCAAAGGCACCAGAGCCATGCCTTAAACTTGGACTGCAAACTTTTATTTTCTGTATTCATTGCCTCACACTCCTGGATCATGTAAACAATATTGGTGTCAGAAATATTGAAAAAAAAAAAAAAAAGCAAACCAATCCTCCCAAGTCTGTATGTCCCTGCACTTTCTGTGCTAAGGAAGATTTCAGCTCTAGCTCACAAGTCCCTTCTGAAATGAGCAGAAGGGATTTGAAGGAAGAGCTCACATGAATGCAAACCACTGACATGGTAAAATATGCTCAAAGGGTAATTTCAATGTCTGTTTGGATTAAGAAGTGAATTCATTGCATGGTGAAAAAGTGGTGACCTGCACTGTGGTTTTTAGAGCAAGCTACTGATTAAATTATGGAAAACTGATTTTTTTTTTCTAGCTGAAGATATACTCAAAGTTAAATGGGATCAAAGAAATTAATTTTATACCACTACTAAAATGAATTACTGTTTCCTAACTCTCTTTTTACCACACTTGTGCTGTCTCTTCTGGTAATAGCTGATAGCTTTGCTCTTGTCTCCTGCTCCATGACATCAGCCTTGCACTTTCAGAGGCATAAAGCAGTAAGACTTGTTGACTGGGGACTTCTCTAGTGAACAGGCTATTAAGGACGAGCAGCACTTCAAGTGGCTAGCAGAAGTGCTTTCAGTGAAAGAGCAAAACATGACTGTAATTTGATAGATCTGCTTCAACAAACCCGCTCAGTTTCTGCTTTGTCTTGTCAGCATCTGGCAGAGAAGTGTGCATTTAAAGTTAACCCCAGACAAGTACTTTGGAAATGTTTATAGAGAGCAACAGCATCCTCTGCTCGAGAGCACAAAGGAAGATATTTCCAGCTTCTCAGCCCCGAAAGCAATGGATGTGCAAGGCCATCTGCAGTTCCAGAGGAAGAGTTCCACAGGACCTGGTACACCTTAAGTGTGACCTTCACTGTGCAAACACAGCAAACCCCTTTCAAACACCACTGCCCCTGCGATGGCTCCCCTGGCTTGCAGAAATCAAGCATAACTAAGTCTTCTCTGGAGTAGGATTTTACTGCCTTGCAGAATACTTTGCCTTCTAATTTTATGATCAGAGGTGACTGTAGAACATCCCTGGTGGAAAGCCCTTTTAGAAATGCACCTGGGTGTTTGAAACAGTTTTTGGTGTGACTGTAATTGTCCTTCCTCTTCAATGACTGTTGAGCCCACATAAATTAATGCTGTCCCCTTCTCTTCCCCTTGTGTAATTTTTTAATCTCTATTTCAATGGATGTGTTGGCAAGTGAAGGCCACTAAAACTACACAGCCTGACAGATAACAGTCACTTACTGAAGCAGACAACTTTTGCTTCAATTCCTGATTTATTATTTTATTGAGCAAGGTTAATCTACCAAGCTTAGGTTCAATACAGTTGTAAAGTTTTATAATTTGAAGTCCTGTTAAACACTCCAAGTTGTAATTGCCTGTTATCAGTTGCAACAAGTGTGTTCAGGTGATTAAGAATGGAGTTATTCTTCGGAGGCAGTAAAACCATTGTTGCTGTAATTTAAGACTATTTGGTATATTTAAAAAGCCAACACATAAAGCTCTCATATGCAAATAAGCATGACAGATATGAAAGGATATCTGTGGGCCAAGTGCCAAGAAAGCACATATTTTTTAAAATTTATGTGATTTCCAGGTGAACATTGATGAAATAAGCAATGGGATAAAGCTTGTCTAAAAATCTAAACTCCCAGTACCATGCTGTCATGGAAATAGCAGCCTCTGAAGCTTGGTGCTTCAGCATTAAAGGTCAACAGAGCAAATTTTAAAGTTTCATTTAATTTCCTGTGGTTTTTCCTAACCAACGAACACTTTCATTTATTCCTTTTCAAATGGCAGCCTTCACACAATATGTCTGCACAGATAAATTAAACCTGCTCTGCATTGTTAGACCAAGCATAAGTGAAACAAACTACCATCAATGCTACTTCTTGTGATGCACTTATTACATTAAAATCTCCATTTGGCAGTAGGGACAGCGTGCATGTTACCTTGCTCCACAAGGAATTTTCTGCTCTGGAATGTGTCTGCTGGCCAGATTTCATTGTCCATTCACAGCCATGTGAAAATATAGGCAAGTCCTAGAAAAGGACAATGGAAAACAATTAGTAAAAGTGATAATTTCTTCCTTTCTTTCACCAGTGAAACTACAGGTCTGGGTGTTAAAGATTGAATACTGAAGCTTGAAATCTGCATTCAGTGCTGAAGGAGGTGCTCAGGTGCAGCTTCCACAGATGGAGAACACAACCTGAAGTGTATCAACACCCTGATTCTACAGCTGCTCACATGTACTTGAGCTTCCAGGAACACGTGTCACATTTTGATCCAGCTCTAACGTTGGAGCTGTGATCTTTGAGCTTCATTTGAAACAGCTACTTGATTTTACAGCCTGCTCGGATGGGAAAACTCTCAACATATGAAAAGAAATGTTATTTAATTTTTTATATTTATTATTTATATTAAAATATTATTTATTATTTATATTTTGCTATGCGTTGCGTAGAAAAATTTAAAGTAAGTGTTAAATAGTAAATGTTACAGTGTATAGTAAATAAAATGATTGATTGGTATCTGAAGCACCACCAATCACAACTCAGAAATATCATACTTCAGCTACAGGACCTGTTTAAGAGCCTCCCACTTTCTCAGATGCAGAAATGCAAAACTCATCCCTTTGTGGAAGCCTACCAAATTTTGTACCTGTGCCTAAATTTGTATTTTATTCATTACTTAAATGACTTACTAGAGTGTTCCACCAGTGTTTGATAATATCAGCTGTGCTGTCCACTTCCACACAGACTGAGCAGATGGAAATTTCACTGCAGGCTCTTTGCCATGCAGATCCCAGGCTCAGAAAAGTTCATTGAATGCCAGATGTGCCTCTGGGACTCACCCTGGACCACCTTGAAATCCTGGAATCAGAGCTGAAGTTCAGGCATGCTTTTCTTTGAGATATATATTTCTTATTAATACGGGTTCCTTGTCTCGCTGAAGTTTTTCTGAAATCCTACAGGTTTGAAGGGTCTCACTTTTCTTCTCAGAAATATAATCAAGATATATAAGAGTTTCAGTTAAATCCTCAGAAATTATAAGGTCTTCAAATCAGAATGTATTTTATCTGTAACACCAGACAAATTTTTAAAATAAAGTATTAGAAAGATGTAGAGAAATAAATAGAGTGATAGTTGAATTATCAAGTTAATTTAATATCTCATGTTAAAAAAACCCAAACTGCACTAGGGGATCTTAAGGAAACATCAATTAAAATACTTTCTGCAGGTGAATATTAAAGAAAAACTAAAGACCAGCCCAAACGAAATGAATCCCATAGAACTGCTGCGGCATTTACAGGGGATGGAGGGGTTAAGAAATGTTCTCAGAACCCCAAAAAAGAAGATTGCAGCAGTGCAGCCCAGACAGAGCAGTTGTCAGATGCTGCACTCTGCTGAGGAGCAGCTCCAGCTTCTGTGCAACTTAGGCATAAAGAAGGAGTGAACTTCAGTTCAGGATGTATTTTATTTCTTTAGTTTTGCTTCAGCAAATATGAGATTTCAGTTTGCTTTGTTTTTTGTTTTTTAACTTCACACTTGGCTGTAGGTCACAGTAACCCAGCCAGGACAACTTTACTTCTAGAGAAGTAAAAGAAATCTGTTGTGGAAGCAGAAAGAAATAATTTGGAAAAGTATTAATTTAGTTATCCTGTTCATTTGTAATTGAATGTGATCAAATATGTTTGCAAAATTCAAATCAAGAGATTTGTTACTTTGGCAAGAAACGAAAGTCAAATGAAACTGAGATAAACAAAATAGCTAACCCTCAGAAAAAACCACTAAAATGATAAAAAAAAGAATATTAGAGATACTAAAGAATTAAATAAATTTGCACGTGACTGTAGTTCAGTTCTCTTCAGCAGTTTAAATATTATTAACATTAGAGCAAATAAACATAGACTAGGTAAAAATAAAGATTTGCAGCAGCAACAAAAAAAAAAAAAACATCTACAGAAGGACAATGAAAACACAGACCTTGTGGGTTGTTTTTTTTTTTTTTTTTTGTGTACACTGGATATATTCAACCCTGTTTGAGATATCTGGTGGTTCAGTGGTGGTGTATTAATAGAATAGAATAGAATAGAATAGAATAGAATAGAATAGAATAAATATAACATAATATAATAAAATACAATGTCATATCATATCACATAATATACAGAGTGGACCTTATCATACTGCAGGCTCTGATCCACGTGAGGTTATAAATAGTGACTTTTATTGTGCAGCTTTAGTGGTCCAGTTCATTGGTTTAGCACTTGATTTTTAAAGAATAATCCTTTGAAATCAATGAAAATTAGATACAGAAACATCTTTTAAAAACCCAGCAGCATCCAGTCTGTGATCCTGCATGCAGCATCCTGCTGAGCACCTTAGTTTGGGTGCAGATGGCCAAGATGAGGCCCCAGATCACCAATTGCAGCATTAAATAATTTCATCTTTCTCCCTGGAGAGGAGTCCACTCATGGAGATGTGATTTAGGAAGTTTTTCAAACACTCACTGATGTTTTCTCAGAATCTGTTCTAGCCTGTGCTGCTGTCAGTCCCTGCTGTGACAAACTGCTGGCATGTAACTGTGTACAATTAATTCCTGTGCCCCTTACACACCTTCACTAGAGCAGCTGGAGGTACAGCTTCGGTCTAGGAACTCTTGAGAGCTCTGGTGACAAAGTGCAGAGGAAGGAGGTGTTTTTTGGGATGCAGTTCTTTGGGTGGAGAAGCAGTGACTCTCTCAGGTGACAGAAATTGAACAGAGGATAATTAATAATTAATGGCCCATGAACAGCAGAGATCTCCTGGAGGGAGGATTGGCTGTGGGAGAGATAAAGAAAAAACCCCATGAACAGAGAGAACTGCCCCAGCTCTGACAGATGGGGACAGAACACATCCTGCAACCTAAGGCAAAGGTTTTACCTGCCTTCTGTCAGAGGATTTTGGTGGATGTACCTCAGGTTCCAACACCCCAAAACACAGAGAGAGGCTTTAAATGGTTGGGTCGCTGGAGACTGCCCAAGCTGGGTTGCTGGAGATGTTCCCTGTATTAAGCAACAATCACAGGATTCAAAAATCAGAGGTGGTTAGAAGACAGTCCCCTGATTATTATCTCAAACATAGTGTGGGGAAAAAGTGACATTTTTTTTCACATCCCTTGGAAGGGGAACGTAAGGGACTCTGCCCCTGCTGCTCCATTTCAGGAGAGTAGCAAGGGCTGCAGCAGGACTAAACAGCTGCCTCCTCTGCTCAGACAAAAGGAAGAATAATCCATGTATCATTCACCATTTATCATAGCCATGTATCATTTACCATTTATCATAGCCATGTATCATTTACCATTTATCATAGCCATGTATCATTTCCTGACAGTCTTACAGAACTCCAAAGGTCCACGTGACAGCACAGTGAAACTCAGTTGTTTAAATGAACCCTGCAAGTTACTTGAACCATCTGAAGCTGTTACAACAGTTTTTAGTATGCGCCCAACTTGATATCTAATTGTTTTTATGTATTTTCTTTATGTAGATGTAGGAAAGTACTTAATACAACACTTCACTTGTATATCATAACCAATAAAATTAGATCCAAACAATGCTCAAAGTCTGAACTAAATGAGAAAAAAATAGTTAAGCACCATTCTTAGCCTGACTTATTTAACCTATTATAATTTATAGCAAATATTTATAATCCTAAAAATCTTGATTTAAATTGTTAAAATCTGAATTTATAAGGTGTTCTACAAAACTGGCGAGATGTGACTATCTCATTTGAGCAAAAGTAGATAAATTAGTTACAGCTCATAATCAGAAAACAACATGGGTTTAAAACTATCCAAAGAGATAGAAGTGGGTTAGATAATTTCAATTATGATGGTTGTTATAACTTTCACAGTTAAAAAGAAATTAAAAATTGTCTGGTTTTGAGTTCTTTAAAGCTCTATAACATCATAAAACAGGTTCCAGTTGTTTCTTACAAAAAAAATAGATATAAAACGTTTCTTAGAAAGAGAGTCTGATAGGGTGTGTCTCAATGAAATCACAATCTGTTTCTCACAGAAATCCACACAAACTCCATCAGTCACACTTTTACCCATCTCTAATTCCCTATAAAGGGACAAGCTAATTCCTTGTGCTAGTTCACTATATTGAAGCAAGACTGAAATTTGTAGCGAGTACTCATACCAAGTGTTTAAAAGCATAAAACATATTGCAGATCAAAGTCACTGCTTGTCTTGGTATTTCTGCCTTTGGAATTATTGCAAAACACTATTTCCTGAGCTGGGAACTTATGTTTTGCACATGCTTTATTCATAGGACTGAATACCATTTCACAGTAATTTTCTTCCAGGTTTGAGGAGGCAATGCAAACAGCAGTGAATTTGCAATTATTGTTTAAGTTGGTATTGGAGCAAGAGATGTAAAAAAAAGAGACTTTAAAGAAAGAGACTGTTAGAAAGCTGTTATAGTATAACCCTGTCAGTTTTAATTCCTTGAATTAAGTTATGCTTTGCCCCCCTTTCTCCTGTCTCAGAGCACTGCCTGTAATGTATCAGCCACTCACTGATTTACAGATTGGTCAATTGGAAATTAATCCTTGACCCAGAGATTCTGCAGCCACGAGGGCACTCCATGGTTCAGTGAAATTCCTGCCAAGATTTCTGTGCTATTTATTATTGATGAACATATTCATTAACAATAATGAACATATTAATGATTGTATACCAAAAGGTCTTTGCAGAAAACCCTGAGAGCTGCAAATGTCAACACCTGCTGAACTTCTAAAGCAAATTTATAAACTTTGTGTGTTACAAGTGAAACGTTGACATATTTTAATCTATAATGAATTAATGACTGAAACAGTAACTGTTTATATGAAGAATAATTTTATATCATTACAGAATCTCTTGTGCTTGCAGTGTCCCTGCCACGGAGGCTTTAGGAGCCCAGTTCCTTGCTGGCAGCACTAGATGGAGATAGTGACTCACACAAAGATTCCTGACAGATGCTTTCCTCTCTGCTGAACCAGTCACTGCCAGAGAACAAGCTTTCTTTTGGTGTGTTCAGTTTATTACAGATTGCACAGTTACTGTTCTTTGGGAATTTTTTTTTTAATTTTTTTTAGTAGTCATTACAAAAAAAGTGAAATAAAATTACTCATGCTTTGAGTAGCTGGCAGGTCTCCCTGAATTTGTTTCACACACACATATGTAAATGCAAATCACAAAACTCCTGGCAAACTATAAACAAAGGGCCAGGATTTTATTTCCAGTTTTAGTATATGTGAAATCTATTTAGCAACAGTAACATCGATCAGGTTTTTATTTGACCCATAAGAAAAATTCCTACCCCTACTTTGTAACTGAGTGTTCTTTTGAAATTTCTGGAAATAAACAAAACAAACAAACAAAAATCTATATCTGCTAGTTTACTTTCCCCACACAATGTCAACATATTGATCTTACCAGATGTATTTAATTGTATTTACCACAGAGCAGCTTCCCAATTAGCAGCTGGACAAAGTTCTCATATGCCAGTCAGGAACACTGATGGACATCCTTTATTTTTGATTTCCCATGACCTAGGTTTGGGAAGAAAAGGGATGCTAAAAGAGAAAAGTCGACAGGGAAAGAGAATTGCCTGTAACTAAACAACTGCCAAGAGAGTACTGTGCAGATATTTTGGGTTAAATTTTCAGAAGTGGCTCGTGATTTAAGGAGGTATATGGCATCAGTGTGAGACAACGTGTAATTAGCAGAAAGGAGCTACACAGCACAGCCTGCAAATCTGACATGTGTGAATTATTAAAAAGTTGGAAGTCAGGTGTGCAGTGAGTCCTTTTATTTAGGCTGCTGTTTAAGACAAAAGCAGCTGGAGTTCTTGTGCTGGTGCACAATCTCCCAATTGTCTGAAAGATGGGACCTCCTGGCAGTGACATTGTTTTGACTTAAAAGTCATTTAAACACACTGAACTGGAGTGTGAGCTAATTTCCCAATGGCAATCAAACTTCAGCTCCTGAATTTGGCTGAACCTAGCTGTGGCTGACTGCAGTCTCTGCAGCCACCTTGGAACAATGCATCCAAAAGGACTCTCTTGCAAACATCTGCTCCAGTTAGCTGAGCCCTGGTAGGCTCCTGGCAAATTGCAGTGGCAGGCTGCTGATGTTGATCACAAACTGGCTGGAATTAATACAGCCTGGCCTGGTTTATTTGGATTTCTTTCCACTATTGCACCTTCCAAAGGGAAAAAGAAGTATTAGTACTGTAGAATACTGTACTTCTGCTGTGCTGGTGGAAGCTGTTCTGACTTTTGCTCAACAACACAAGGATTAATTGGCTTCACCTGAGAGCCTTTTGAGGTGCCCAGCTCTCTGTAAGATGCAAATGCACTAAAATTTGCTGATTGGTGTGACAGAGAGCACATCCAAACTGAAAAAAACCACAGAATTCTTCCTCAAAGCAAGGAGGACAGCTCTCAGAGAACATGATGCTGTGGTGTGCAGCTGTCCCACAGCTTTTTTTGTCTACTGAAAGGGGAAAAGGAGCTGGGCTGGCTGCTTGAGCATCCCAAAGTCAGTGGCTGAGGTTAGTTGTACACTTGGAACTCCCCGATAATCATTCACCAAAATTAACATTATTTACAGCTGGAATTAAGGAACTTCTGTAGTTTAGATGGTCTCCAGCTGAATCTATCTCAGTATTCATGGTTTAATTAGGATTATGAGTTTTTCTGGCTGTTTTGGCAATGAGAAGGCTCCTGCCAGTCTTAATGTATTTTTTTTGGTTCTTATTTTCTTTAAGACACGTTATCACTACTGACATCTAAGCTGGAAAACAAATACCTAAGCATACTTGATCATGTGAAAGGGGCCAAAGAAGGTCCTACTCAGGGCAGGCAAAATTTCTGTTTGTAGTTTGTGATACATACAGGAAAAGATCCAAAATACTCTCCTGGAGCCTTTCGTTACCAGTTCATTTCCATCTTCAGTTTCTGACAAATGAACAAGAACAACCACAAAATACCAGCAAGGTTTTTCTCTTCATTCTAGTTTTTTTTTTTTCAATGACTCACTCATTTTTCATGTAACTAATTATTACCATTAATTTATTACTAAAAAAGTAGTTTCAGATTGAGTCGTTTGGGAGAAACAAATAAATACCTATATTCAGCTATCCCTTTATACTGAGTGGTTTGTTATAGTGAAGCAACTACAGCATATTTATAATTCTCAGTGATTTTGCATTATCAGAGTCCCTGTTAGAGCAGGCATGTTGAGTTTGTCTATTTTTTTTTAGCTTGTTTCTGAATCCTGGCTCTTCCTGATGCACTCACAGAACATTGTTTTACTTCCTTTCCCAAGGAGAAAGGGTAATTACATGAAATCTGGGAATAATAAACTTAATAAGCTGTGCTGGGTAAGTATATGTGTATGGCAAAACACATTTTTTCTTTGTCTTTATATTCTTTTAATAGAATATCTGTGTTTTAATGCAGACTAAAGTTTTCAAGCCTTGATATTTAAAATTGCACTCTGAAGTCAGTAAGAAAAGAATAATCAGATTTTCAACGACTCTTTACTGAGGAGTCAGCAGAAATATCCCTTTTTGTACTAGGCTTGAAAAGATAGACTTTATCTTAAGAAAACTTAAAGTTAAATAAAGCAAATTTGTTAAAATTGTCTAATATTTATAAAAAAATAGAAATTCCATGAAATCTGATGGGGAATAATACTTTCCTTCCTCTTGCAAGCTATAGTATTTTCCATATATCTGGTGTTATGCTGTTCATAAATGTTTCTCCATATCTCCAATATGGACTCTGTGTGCAGGGGTTAAGGGAGAAAGAAAGGAAAAAAAAATCTTTACCTTTTACATGTAAAGAAAACCTTTAGGAGGGGTCATCTGAGCTTTTCCTTTGACTTCTTGCCATGGGGGTACCAAGCTACAGAGAGTTTAACCTGATTTTGCTTGCAGATGATCTCCAGGGAAGTAGTTGCTGATAATGATGAATATTTAAGGGTTAAATGCAGTGGGGAATGAGGAATGGGGCAGGAGCATGGGCAGTGTGCAGGGATGAGGTCAAGGCTTATGCCCTTGTGAACATTTGCCTGTGGGAATGTTTCGTAAGGAGATTCTTCCAATTTCAGAATAAAAACAAATGGATTGACAAAGATACATTGCTTAGTGATGAAAAGAAAAATTATATTGTTTACTCAAAATACAGATTTGTGCAGCACAAGAGGAGGATCTGCATGTCCAAGGGAGCAGCAGGGACAGGAACAGTCAAAGGGCTCAAAGGAAATCCATGAGAAAGAAGGGCACAACAGCCATGCCAAGAATGGCAGCTGTAAACCTGAACAAAGGATTGCAACCCTAAAAAAACCCCACTGCTCCAGTCAGGGGTTAAATTCCCACCCATGCAATGCCTGCAAACCCTGCCAACACCCAAGGCACTGCCCACATCCTCACCTGTGCTAGCAGGTGCTCTCCAAGCCTCCTTCAGCAGCCGTGCAATCCCACACTGTGTCCTTCACAGCACAAAAATACAATTACTCGCTGCCAAGACTTCAAACACCCTACATTTTCAGGGAGTAAATAATATATACCCTTACCGAAATATTTGCTGAGCTGAAACAGCTGACAAAATGTTCTTAACCTCAGTGCAGCCAGATTCTGAAACGTGGATTCAGGAACAAAAGAAAAAATATTATATAGTATAATACATTATATATAAATAATATATAAATTAAAATATAATACATACTATATATATATAATACAATTTGTTTTTTAATATACTGGCACAGTAAATAAAAGGTGTAAAGGCATGTGAATTACAGTTGGCCTGTGTCCCTGATAAATCACATAAGCAACTACTTCCAGATTCCTCTAAATTAAAACAAAACGTGTAAAGAGAAAAAAAAATCACTTATACTATTTATTATACTAATATTCAAAGCTCTCCAACTCAGGCCTAATAAATGGCTTTTAAAATTTCTCCTCTCAGCTCAGGCTCAGACTGCATTGCTGAAACACAGAATTCCAGCCCCTGAAGATCTAATGCACTGATCTAATGCACTGTGCCTGACCTATTACAGATGATTATAAATTACACAAGGCCTTGTGTTGCTATAATTTTCTAGAGATTGCTTCTTAAAGGCAGAGGGTGAAATATATATATATATATATATATATTAACAAATATCTATTATTCTAGCTGCAAACTCTGCTCTGTGTTTAAAACTGTTGTAAAATGTCAGATGTAGTTCTCTGGAACTATGATAAAGTGGTTCTTTTAATTTGTATTATATACAAATATATATTTTTTATTTAAATGTATATATAAATAATATATAAATTAAAATATAATACATACTATATATATATAATACAATTTGTTTTTTAATATACTGGCACAGTAAATAAAAGGTGTAAAGGCATGTGAATTACAGTTGGCCTGTGTCCCTGATAAATCACATAAGCAACTACTTCCAGATTCCTCTAAATTAAAACAAAACGTGTAAAGAGAAAAAAAAATCACTTATACTATTTATTATACTAATATTCAAAGCTCTCCAACTCAGGCCTAATAAATGGCTTTTAAAATTTCTCCTCTCAGCTCAGGCTCAGACTGCATTGCTGAAACACAGAATTCCAGCCCCTGAAGATCTAATGCACTGATCTAATGCACTGTGCCTGACCTATTACAGATGATTATAAATTACACAAGGCCTTGTGTTGCTATAATTTTCTAGAGATTGCTTCTTAAAGGCAGAGGGTGAAAAAAAAAAAAGAAAAAGAAAAAGAAACCAGGAAAGGAAAGGAGCATAAACTACCATTTCTTTTCTCTATGCTGGTTTTAGCTCAGTCAGAAATACAAATTTGGAGCCATAACCACTGCAAACCATTTATTTACTCTCTTACTTGAAATTTACACCATGAGGAAGCAGAAACAAGTTTATTTTTTAATATAAAATTACAAGAGGGGATGGGTTCTGTGTCACCCACTCTTGGGGGATTTGGCAATTTTTCTGCAATATATTCCAGAACATTACAATATATTCCATATTTTACAATATATTCAATACATTACACATATATGAAATGAGGAAAATTATTCCCTTCCTTTAGAAAGATGAAAAATTTGTTATGGAGATACTATTATGTGACAGCAGTGTCATGCAAATATGCAATTTAGAAAAATAAAAAACCTACTAAATTTGTATTCTGAATGGTTACTTACTTTATTTTCGTTGGGTAAATTATTTGCAGGTTTAGAGTGTGTTTGAAAATTAATAGTGATGTTCTTTTGTGCCATTTTATGCAGTCCCAGAGACCAAAGGAGCCTCAGGAATTAATTGCAGCCTTCTAATAAACACAATGGTGTAATGACGTATTTAACATTACTGGTTTTTGTTTGATTCCAAATAAATTGCCTTTTTTTTTTTTTTTTCTGCTGTGATACTAAAACAATTACCATTCTGAAAAAAAGGATAATTAATCTACAATTTTTTCGCATTAGATCATATCTCCCTAAAGAGTGCCCACAGATTTGATGGTCTTCAGCTGCTGTGTATTTATTTTTCATTTTTTCTGGCGGCGCACCGCCCCATCAGTGCTGACATTTAAATGAGTGAGTATTCAACACAAATGTGATCGTTTGTGTAGCATCCAGCGTGGCACCATACTGAGATGATTGCTTCTGGGAGCCATCCATGGGTTCCCGAATAGGGGGGAAAAGCCAGGCAAAATTTTATCAATTTACATTTTTCTGTGATTAATTTTTATGCAAATAAGGGCCCGACCGTGCTCCCATCTCACCTGAATCATGCGGATCATCAAAGACAAATTGAGCATCACTTATTTAAAAAATAGGCTTTAAACTACTCTACAGCTGTGTTGGAAAATGCTAAGAGTGGGGCATGAACTTTTCTAATGTAACAGGAATAGATAAGAAAATGCTTCTCTTTGCATTTTTGTCCACACTGTGATAAACATGAGTCTTAACAAAATCCTAAAAATTGTCTTTGTTTTATATTCCTCATGCCCTTGTAAACATTCGACTGTGGGAATGCTTCATAGGGGGATTCTTCCAATTTCAGAATAAAAACAAATGGACTTACAAAAACATATTGCCTAGTGATGAAAAAAAATTATATCGGTCAGCATGCTCAAAGTACAAATTATATTTTGATTTTAGATACAATTCAAGCAATCATCTGGTGATATACTGCAGTGGTAAGGGCCTTACATAAACAACCTTCTAATGTTAAAGCTGTTAAGACACACAAAAATGTAAGTTCTGTCTACAAATTAACACATTCTGTACATTATTGTATGTATCTATGTGTGTCTACAGAATAAAATTGCAAAAAATTGGATATTTAGACTTAACAGGCTTTGAAAAGAAATTTAGGATGAGGAGGTTACACTGATGGGCATTTTATAATTATTGATACTAATATTGAATCATATACGTGTGAAGAGCTAGTCTTATTTACTTTTTAAAAAATTACATTTCTCTTCTTTTAGGAAAGGGGCAAAAGTGTTTCTTTATGGCATTAAGGAATAAGGCAATGCTGTCAGCCAGAGCTGTAATTTTTAGAGCTGTAAGATTGCTAGCACTCAGGAATATGAACACTTGTGCCTCTAATTTTCACTTGGAATTTGAATCCAGGTGTAAGAACATGTTCTCACAAAAAGCATTCTCTTATCAGGAAGCTGAATTTTGAAAAGGCAGTTTTCCCTTCAGAGCCATGTTCTGAGAATTGTAATATGTAATGTCAGTTCAGAGACTCGTTTTACAAGTCTTCCCACAAATCCACATCCCCAAAGCTAATCTCAGAGGAGTAAATGTGATGTGTAATAGAGAAAAGACAGTCTTTATCAGTCAGAGCTGGAAAAACAGAGGCACTGTGGCCCTGGAGCAGAGATGGCCCCTATGAATTGCACACATTAAAGCTGTGATTGTACAGGTCTGATTAACCCTCAGCTTAATGAGCTACTTTTCATTAAGCTGCGCAGCTGAACGTGTGTTACTGCACACCCAAAAAGAATATGTGTTTGCAGACATGACCAATTTCATGCTCAGCCCCTTCCTCCGGATCAGAAAAAACACAAACTTCCACAGACCCTGAAGAGTTTGATCTGTAGATGTAAAAATACAACACGCAGGCATTAAGCACAAAAATCATAAACTTATATTTCTCTAGTTGTAAGTGAGAATACGCCTTAAGTAAGTGAGAAATTGTACTGGTAAGAGGGTGAAGGATTTATAGTGTAGTATTGTAACAGTATGGAATAGGTTGGGAGTTTACAAGTTATAATATGTGTGCCTGTGAGTTAAAAGGCCATTGGATAAAAGTATCTGCAGTGCAGCAGAATTAAGTGAAGGTGAAAGGTTAGAAAAACAAAATAAACCCTGTAGCAACTGCCTATTAAGTTAGAAAGTTCTGTATTGCCTTGTAACAAAGAACTTGTGACTGCTCTGAGCTGTGGCCGAGTTCTTGCTCCTCTGAAATCTCACAACCTCTGAGACTGATGTTCATCTGAGCAATAAATCGTTCTTAACTTAAAAATAATCCCATCCCTTCATTACTGACAGCCACAATGATGCTCTGGAATGTTTCATGTTAAACCACAACACCTGAGGTCACAACTGCAGCAAAGCCACCAAGGATCCCCACACAGGTCCCAGCAAACCCAGAGCTCTGCCTGGTCTCCAGCCTCCAGACCTCCTAAATATCTCAGACATACATAACCCATAGGGTTTGATGTCTATTAATGTCTATAAATTCATTCCTCGTCTCCCCCAGCTGTGATTTTTGAGAACAACTGTACTGTGGCAAGTTTGGGGATACCCAACAGCTTGACTACATAAATGATACAATTCATCCATTTGGAAAAAAACCCCAAACAGGTGAAACCTAAAGTGTGAGGAGTGAAGACAGTTGATTATTTAGGGAAAAAAAAAAAAAAAAACAAAACAAAAAACCAAACTGACATTTCCCTCAAAAAATGGTGTGGAAGAAAATCAATTTATAAAGGCAGCAAAACATGTTTAAAATATTACTAGATCAATTGACTGATTTAGGACCCTCCTGAATGGAACCAAGTTTAAAATAGTTACTATTCACTGTCTTTCAACAAGCTTTAGCAGCTTCTGTAGAAAACACCCTCTATGATTGCATTAATACAGAAATAAGAGAATTATCAAGCCCTTCTTTACATGACAGGTTTCCATATATTACTCTGTCACAGATATCCATATAATTTTTTTATAAGCTGCAGTCATCATGTCCTACTGGAACAGTTCTGCTATTATAATAGGTAATATATAAAAACCTACTATGTAACAGTTTCCAGTGAGGATTCCAACTCAACTGAAAAGGTTGCAAGTGATACTCTGGTGTTTACTCCAAATAATTACCACAATCTCATGGGATTTGAGAGGCATGAAGAGATTATTTTACAAGCTGTGGGCACACATTTGAGGATGGAAAATATCTGTTGTCTAAGCACGTGATCACAGAGGACAGGCTTCAGGGCAAGGAGTTAAAGATTTAGGAAACACGATGTATGTGCATCACCCCTCCTCAAAAATCATGAGCTGTGGCACTTCCCTTGCCATAGGAATGCAAACAGTGCAGAAAGCACTGCAAAAATCAGCATTTCTATAAAATAAATGCCTGCATTCACAGTTACAACAAAACATGGAGAACATTTGGAAGTAAAAAAATCTTGTCAGCCTGATGATTTCAGCCTTAAAAGAAAGTATGTATGTGTCCTTTAATTTACACATTTAAACCAAGCAAGACACATATGTAAAAAAGATATTATACATGCATACATACATATATACACACATATATATACATATATATGCATAGTTACACACATATCTATACATACATATATATACACATGCATATTCACACATTTATATGTATAACATATATATTCACGCATATATATTTATACACACTCATCTATAAAAGCAAATAAATAGCTATTAAAGTATAGTATATAATAAATAAATATAAACACATAAAATATATTTATATACTTTATATATTTCTATATGTTATATATATAAAATATATATACTACAAATACATAAATATATATAATATATATAATATAGATTATATAAAATATATCATATATAAAATATATACATATATATACATAAACACACGTGCAGATATTTCCTCTCCAAACACATGTGGCCCACAAGGTCCCTTTTTCAGCAATCTAGGGAGCAGACAAGGAGCTGTTAAAAGGTGCTTCAAGGCACTCTCAGAGCTGTCAGCTGAGGTGATTCCAGCATGCTCAGCTGCAGCTGAAATTCAGTTTTCCCCCTAAGGTAGCTCATCCCCCGGAGTGCCAAACGGGCCCCCCTTGGCTCAGGGTGATGCTCTCAGCTGCAGGATGGGCATGAGAGGGTGGCTGGAGTCCAGCTTTGGGAAAAAAAACCCCAGATTTTCCTAAAGTGCAGGACAGAGGTATTACTAAAACTAATTAAAAAGAGCAAAAGGAAAGGAGCTGATGAATGCCACGCTGATGCTGTGCCTGGCAGAAGTCAGGTGGCAAGCTGCTCCATTTTTGCTGCTGAGGTACCAACCTTTGGCTTGGGGCCCATGTTCTGAAACCACAATGCTCAGAGGGAAATGCTGCATGGAAGGCAACAACAGACTTTGCTTTCTGGGTATGAGCCTGGTGACCCAGAAGCAGGGAATTGAACTTAAATGTCCTTAAAATATCTTTTACTGTGGTGGATGCTCAGAAAAGTATGTTTTACTGGGGTTTTGTGTGCAGAAACAAAAAAAAAGTGGGTAGCACAGGAATGAAAGATTTTGAAACCAAGGTGCAACATTTGGTGGAGAAAACCAGAAATAATTTGGAAATGGAATGGTATGAATCAGGGAAAATAAAAATCATATAATTCCCACTGAGGTATGTATTTGGTGACAGTATTTCTGCTTTTATGTATTTTCCTGAACCTCAGTTATGTTACCTGGAATCTTAAATGTTCATTTTCAGGCAATTACTAATATTTGTCAGATATTTTATATACAGATATTACCATAGGCTCAACCAAGCAAGTGACATGAAAAAAATGAGAGAGGGCTGCTGTTGCTAGAACAAACCTGTCAAAGTTCTTTTGTACTGTCCTAGTGATTTCTTTTTTTGGTACCCACATTGCAAAATTATGAAAAGACTAATCATTTTATGATGATTCATTTAATCATTTTCATTTAATGATTTTCTTTTAATAATTTTCCAATTAACTGGAGGAAACTTTACTTTTAAACATTCCATATCTCCTTAAATATACCAGGAACAACACTGGATTCCCACCTGTTATTATTATTGCAGTTAATTGTTCTTATTATTGCAGTAATTGTTATTATTCCTGCATTGCCAAGCTGAAACAGAGCCATGGTTTATTCCTCACTCCAGCCTGGATCCTCACTTAGCTCACACCTTACATCTTCTGTCTGAGGATACTTTATAGACACTGCTAGGGATTAGAGCAAAGAGAACATGAATACTGAAAATAAAACTTATTCTGGGAGCCTCTGTTTATATAACAAGATAATTCCCATGTTGTCTCTATCCTCCTGTTATTACAGAAACATATCCTGAACTCCCTGAGCTTTGTGGGAGATCTGTTACTGAAGCATTTCCAAATGGATGCAGCATCTTGGACACACCCGACCATAACCTAAACCACGATTTTCAGATATACCCAGAATATAATTCAGATTCTTTAGTTAACTGCACTTGATCTGAACTGAACTTTGCACTCCTGAGGCTGATGCCTCAGGTTTGGCTTTTCTATTTCTCACATTCTGTGCTGCTTTAGTGTGTGGGTCTGGGCTTCACATGAGGGCATGGTGAGCTCTGTGCACAGAGCAGGGAGACAAAACAATTCCTGCTCCAGCTGGGCACCAAGGACAAATGATCCCAATCTCAGCCCCAAGAGCACAAACCCCGTGGGCTGGAGAGAGAAAAACAAGCAGGATGGGAGTGCAGGGGCTGAGCTGGAATTGGACACTGAACTGCAATGTGCACATGGAGCAGAGCTGATCCCAGGGAGAGACCCCGTGAGCGCTCCTCGTGCATTTTGGGACCATTTGGGTTCATCTTGGGTGCAGCCCTGGCTGGGCTCTTGTGCTGCCCAAGGTGGATCCATGGAGGAGATCCTTGGAATGAATCCCTGCTTTATTCTGTAGCTCTGCCCAATGCCTCTGCTCTGGGGCAGCCTGCCAAGGCATCACTCCCAGCCTTCCACCAGGGCTGAAGATGCTGTCTGTGGGTTTGTGAGGAGAAATCTGAGAGGTGTGACACCAACTCAGCTCCTCCTGCAATTATTGAAATTTCACTGCTCAGGTGAGGAGGTTGAGTTGGTGCCTTGTGAAGGCTGACCTAGAGCAGAGACTAGACTCACAGTTCAAGCTCCAAGGGTTATTATTTAACACCTGCCATTATTCACCACTTTCCTTACCTTCTGTCAGAATGGGAATCTTTTGAAGGACAACAGAGGATTCTAATGCCACCGAAGATGTGTCCAGAGAGTGGGGAACAAGGCTTGTGAAGGGTGTAGAGAACAAGTCCTGTGAGGAGAGGCTGAAGGAGATGGGTTTGGTTAGTCTGGAGAAGCTGTGTAAACATTCCCGGTGCCCTGGGTTTCCATAACGCTGCTCTCCACAACTGCCTGACAAGGCTCTCCTGCCCTGCCTGGAGTGAGAGAGAGCAGCCTTAGACTGAGACAGGGGAGACTCAGATTCCATATGGGAAGAAAGGTTTCACTGTCAGGGTGCTCAAGTTTAGAACCCTGGCTGCTGAGAATTTCAGCCTTTCTGTGCTGACCCCCAGAGAACACTGCATTGACCTGAGGCTGTAGAAAAGACTTCCAGAATTGAATGACAGAACTGAGATTATGAGTGTATAGTTTAAATAGAAGTGTTTAATATCACATAGTAGAAAACTTAGAGTTTAAGGTTTTAGAATATAATAATACATATAATACAAGATAGAGGTTTTAAAGCAGAAACTAGCCCTTCTGCACCTTCTTCTTCATGAGTTTAGGTAATATTATGTAATTAGATAAAAAAGTCCACATTGCAGGACATGATTAGTTAGTTATTAAGTTAAAAGTAAAAATAATTTAAGTGTAATTTCCTAATTAAACAATTTATCCTTAAAAAGCCTTAGAGAGAGAGAAATACAACTCCATTTTAAGCTTGTTATAGTGAAGTGCTGTAAAACTCACAGTTTGTGAGACTGTAACATAGATAGGAACTAATGAACATTTAAAAAATACTGTCTCCCAATTTAATGCCAACCTTAACAGAAAAAAACCCCAAAAAAATCCATATAGTGGTGCCAGGTGTGAGGAACAAACTGGAACAGGTTGCCCAGGGACTTTGTTTCCTGCTAAGTTTTGATGAATCATTTAATATATCTTTGCTTCAGGTTTCCCCTCTGTAAAAACAAACTACGACCTCAATTTATGAAGTCCTCTGCAGCTGTAGAAGGAAAAGTTCTGTTGAAAGCTAAATATTACTGTCAAAATATCAGGAAGATAAAATTAGTATTCATAACATGACAAATATTTTCTTTGAAATGAAGGAGACAGATGCTAATAAGTAGCAGAGAGCTCTGTGCCTATATTTAAAAATGGGGTGATACTGAGAAGCAATGCCAGAGGAAGTAGTAATTTATATTTTTCTGCATATTTACTTCTAACTATAGTTCATCTTTAATAATTTTGCCCAGAAATTACATATTATAAAATATTGGTGCGATAGATCTCTAAGGCAAGTCATGTTAAGGAGAACAAAATAAAAAGTGGGAAAATCACTTAATTAGTCCAGAGTAAACTACATCAGACTGAATTTTAATATTTCTTCTTTTTCCATTTAGCAGCCTAAGGGATGTCCCTGCTGCTGACACAGCAACCTTGAAGAGTAAAGCTGCTGTGATCAATGGGACAGAGTATTGCAGGAATTATATATTAATTGGGTTGGTTTTTTATTGTTGGTTGGTTGGTTGTTTTCCCTGGTTTTTCTTCTTGTTGTTTTTCTTTGGGGTTTTTAAAATATTATCTCCCTGTCTTCATCTTCTACTTTTTCTGGTCTTAGATATGCTTTTTCACTCTTGAGTTCTGTTCTCTCTACCCTTCTTTTACTCAGTTCTTGCTGATTTTAAGTTCAGGTCTGAAACTTCTGAACCCATTGAGGTTGAGCTTAGAAATTTCTGGAAAATTCTAGAAGCAAGATCCAGAGAGGCAAATGTACTTATTATTACAGCCTGGATGTTTGAAATCTGATTTTCTAGTCACAAACCACAGCTGTCCCACCACTCTGCTGCCAGTGTCACAGCTCAGAACACAAGTATGCAAATTGTCAGACAGAGCACACATGGGACAAAAAAAACCATCAGGGCAGGAGTCTAAGGAAACACAATAATCAATTCTCTCCATCAGATGTAAGAGAAGAAATATTGGCTATTCAGATTTCATATAGAGGTTAACTCTCCCAAAAATCTATGTCCTTGGTGTAATTTGAAAAAAGGACGCCAACACTTCATTCTCAGCAGCTAAAAAGCTATTTCCTCTTGAAAAAGAAGAGTGACAAACACCAGCAAACTCTTTTGCAGTTTAAAAGCTCCTGTCTGTGCACATTATTCTTTCACAGAAAAAAAAAAAAATATATATATATATAAAAATCTCTGTTTTGCTCTGTACACAAGGCTGCAACTAATTACAAGAAGAGACAGATGCTGGGTAGCCTTAAGGCTTTCCCTGCCACCACAGTGAGTCTGTGCACTAGTCAACAAGCAGGTAGTGAGTGAACTCAAATGTTATCTGACAAGGCAGCAGATCCCATCACCTAGGGTTAGAACACAGACAAGCAACTCCGTGCTCAAAAGTAAAGACAGAGAAATTTCAAGCAGATTGTTTCTGACAGAAATCATATCACAGCCTCACTCCCTGACAAAGTCTCTGCCAATGAAACTCTACACTTTCTGCTTTCCATCCTCCCCTTTAAGAAACAGCCAGCATTTCAAAGGTACATTGGAGGTGACAGCTCAGTGCACAGTGCTTAGCAAGTGCTTCTATGCTTGTCTTCTTCTCAGAAATATTAGGGAACCTCCACTGTGGGGGAGCAGAAGAGTGCCCCACTTTTTCTTAC
The DNA here is from genome assembly GCF_017590135.1 of Pyrgilauda ruficollis. Taxonomy (NCBI): domain Eukaryota; kingdom Metazoa; phylum Chordata; class Aves; order Passeriformes; family Passeridae; genus Pyrgilauda; species Pyrgilauda ruficollis. The sequence continues at coordinate 57,767 of NW_024510099.1, read as the reverse complement.
CCCACTTTTTCCTACCTGGTTCTTTGTTTCTCAAGCACATCCAGCTTGCTCACAGATGTCACACGTCATTTTCACAACATAAAATCCTGGCATGCAAAAGCTTCACGTGCCCACCTGGAAGTTTTAGTCAAGTTGAAACACCCTGAAAAGGAAAGTTAGCAAAGGGATAAAACCTGGCTGTAATTGCCAATGCTGTTTCCCCTGAAAGTATTTTGTTTTTGAAAAACAAAATCTCCTAGCTGAATCCTAGGGGAGAATTATTAGTTTTGAAATAGAATTTTTGCCCTTCCTCCCAATAAGCATGATCTCCGTACATGTTTGAGTGTTACAAATCCTTGCAAAGTAACAGATTTGAACAGTTTTCTTGCTTTCCTGCCCAGAAAGGATTGAGTTCATCTAGATTGATTTGGCTGTTTCACTGTGAGTAATGTCAAAACAAGACAGGAGAAATACAGTGTTCAATGGAGCACGAGAGATTTCATGTCCATGGGTTCTAGCAGTGCTGTGGATTTTGACCTGCGAGCTGGGCATTTGCTCCCAATGGCCCGTGAAAAGCCCCAGGGAAGTTTTTGGGCTCTACTGACTAGCATTACAAATACCACTTTCTTTTGCTGAAGAGGAGTGTTTTCCAACCTCAAAAACAAACAAACAAAAAAAAAAAACCAAAAAAAAAACACCAGAGGACGTGAGGCATGCTTGCTTTACCCTGTGGTATCACTAAGACACAGAAGGTGAATGAGGTGTTTATTTCTAAATATTCCTTTCAGCATTTTGGGATAAACACACTACTGATTAGCACAGGTGAGGGACAGAGGACTGCGAACAGAAGCAAGAAAAGAATTAGCAAACCTTACAGACAGAACATGGTCACCCTGTGTTAAAGTTACCTTGGACTCCAGAATTCTTTTGCATTTCCGTTCCTCCCGCTAACATTTTTAGGAAAGACATTAAGCATTAAGACATTAAGTTTAATACTGTGAACTCACAGCACTAATCTCTTCCTTTACATTACTAAAATGACTATTGCAGCATATTTCACTTGAGATTACACCAGAAAACTAGTAGCATGGAATATGGAAAACACGTCTTGTTGGATTCAGTCAGTTTTGTAATCAGTGCAGCACGCTGATTTCTGTGCAAGATATTGGCTTTAGCCAAAATTGAATTTACATGGCTTGGGGTGATACCTTCCACTGTGGGACAAGGTATAAGTTACATAATATTCTAAATGAATGAAGCTTTGAGCAGTCTCTGGTTGATATTTCTAGGCATTAGAGCTAACAGACCTATATTACCAGTAGCAGCTCCCAATCATACAGCACTACATCAAATTTGGTTTATTAAGTCTTTCTACCTCATCAGAGCATTTTTAATATTGGTGTATCGAGAATTTTTAACATTGGAGTGGTTTTCTGTCTTAAAATAAATTATTTTATGAAAAATCAAATTCTTTGCTAGCAGTACTAATCTATAAGTGTAGTTAGCAAGAGTGTGCTTGCTCTCCTTATCCCACTGGAGCTGCTTCAGTCAGCTGCTCCCAAGGTAAATTCTGCTCTCTGCTGCACTAACAGCACTGCCACACACTTTATGAACAATTTAAAAGCACTTCCACTCTGGGGCCAGTCATGCACATCATGTGTGGATGCAAGTGTCCTGCCTGAGGTTATGAAAGACCTACAGTCCACTTCTCTTTAAAAGCAGTCTGAAAAACCAAAAAAAAAAAAAACAAAAAAAACCCCAAAAAACAAACAAACTAAAAAAAAACCCACCAAACCCAAAAAACCCAAAAAAACCCCAGAAAAAGCATCATTTGCAACAGCAGACCAGCTCATATCCCCATTTCCTCCGTCAAACTCTCTGGATCTCTGCTAGGGAAATCAACAAGCAACCTTGAGGTGTCTTTAAAAGGGATGGGGAAGAATAAAAACTTGACAGTTCTTGTATTGGTAGAACATGACCAAGAAAAATCAGACCTAAAAAAATTAACCACAACCTTGATGCTTCCAAACCCCTGGTACCTCAAACCTGATATACAGTTTAATTCATCCAGGCAGACCCTGGGCTAGAGAGCACTTAGGCTTTGGACCTTACTACTTAAAAGAATGGTTGGATTGTAGTAATAATAATAATGATAACAATAAGATTATAATAATAATTATTATAATAATGATAATAATGATGATAATAATCATAATAATGATAATAAAAACAAAACAACGACAAAAATAACAATAACAATGACAACAACAACAATATAATAATAATAATAATAATAATAATAATAATAATAATAATAATAATAATAATAAATCTTTCTCTAACCAAATGATCTGCCTGGTCTCTGTGAAATCATTATATCATGAGTGCCTGAACATCATGAGCTCTCCTTGATTAATGTGACCAGCCAGGAAGGCAATGTTCACAGAAGGGTGAAAATTTACCAGAAATTAAAATTACCAACTGATTACTAAAGAAAATGACTAATGTAACCCAGTGACTCACTTACTCAGAGGTTGCTCCAGACGTTCAGTAGGATGAAAAGGAATTACTTCAAGCATTAGCTCTTTTTCCACGTTTTCATCCTGCCCATGGAACAAAGCTGTTAGTTCATGCCTTCCCAGACACAGGACCAGTTGTTTTAAGAAGCACTGGGGAGCTGCACACAGTTAAGCCCTGATGTATTTCAGAGATGCATTCCCCAAGTTTGGAAAGGGCTTTTAAAATTCTTCAGAAATTGTAGCTTCATCACCATTATATCTGCTTTGTGCCTCCATAAAATTCCAGCTACTTCAAGGGCACTTTCTTGATTTTTTGTCTATTTTGATGACCCAAAAGGGCTAAAAAGCCTGAAAGAAACTTTTTGGAATCTCTTTATACTAAATTATGTAGGTTTTCCAAAAGTAATCACATATAAAATTAAAGTAAATCAATAAAATTTGATGAAACAAGTGTACACTGCAAAATCAATCAGAAAGCACTGGACAGAATGGTGGGTAACTTCTGTTAATAAATTATGGCTGCTTGATGAAAACTATAATGGAAATAATTAAAAAAAAAATTGGTGAGCATGCAGAGAAAGATATGTGTAGATTTTGGAGGTGTTCCTGAAGGGCTCCCTGGCAGGTGGCTCTGCTGGGGCTGTGACTCCCCATGAAGGGGACAAGCACAGCACTCAGGGTCACCTCTGCTCACAAGTTAACACACCCCTGGTGCTTTGAAAAGAGCCCACACTTCACTCCTAAGGTTGGAAAAAATAAACTTAGCAATCCAACTTCCTGAACACCTGATTGGGGAATTCTGAGGAGACAGACCCTGCTGACAGTGAGTCAAGAAGCAGCTGCCTGAATTCCCTGCCTGGATTGCCTGAGGGTCCCAGAAGTCATGTCTCACAAGCTATAAAGCAACACGAGCAGCACAGGTGCTGAGGAGAGCCCAAAATAAAATTTAAAAGTGTCTGCGTGCTCCAAGTGCCTTTCTGTGTGTTGAGAACTTATCTAAGGATGGCATGTGCCTTTGCAGAAATGATTAAATGATTTGCATAAATGATTGCCTTAAATGATTCACTCAGGGTGTTGTCTCTGCAGAGGAAAACATACATGAATTGTCTCTCAGTTTGGTGATAAAGCCTTGTTGCAAGGCACAGAATGGCCAATTTAATGTGTAATTTTAATTATTCTAATCTGTGGGAAAAAACCCCAAACCTGCACAATGGCCAAGGGTATCTTTTTGTCCTGCTACAGATAACTAACTACTGCTGAAATGATGTGTTATTTTAGTTCTAGCTAATAAAAGAAACTGAGGAGGCTTTCTTTCTTTCTTTCTGCTGTTTCCAGGTAGCTGTTGCTAGTTAGTCCACACAGTTAAATGATTTCTTGTGCATCAGGTGCTTGCAAGGGCAGGAACTTTGCTTTGGTACACATTTGTAAAGTGCTGTGGGTGCTTCTGGTCCTTTAAAGAATAAACAACACTAGTATGCTTCATTTAACATGTCTAAAAATATTTTTCCCCCAGGAAGAGCAGGCAGGCAGTCTGTAACTGGCCACAAGGCCAATAAAGGGTGATGCACATTGAGGATTGTCTCTCCACATCTCACTGGCCATTGCTGTGATCTCTGGCTTAAAGCTCTACCACACTGGGAACTGCTTATCCCAGTAATTATTAATCAGGGTTAGGTGCTGGTACCACACACTTCTTGAAAAATTTTGGCGTAAAAGAGCTGTTGAACTTTGCTCTTTTCCTTTGCTAAAACAAAAATTGGTTTTTAGCCCTCAACCTGGTAAATTAAAGAAAAATACAGTTTTTGGTATAGAAAAAATCCTAGAGAAGGGTATGTTGTGTCTAAAGGTAAGTGCCTTTACACCTTTCTGGCACAGCTCTTGCCATAAAGGAGGTTTTTAAACCCTCCCTTCCCGGCAGTGGCAGGATTCGCTGCCCGTGTCCCTCCGGGCTCTGTCCATCGGCCGGGCTGGCTGCTCCTTCCATGGACACACAATTCCCTCTCTGGCCACCTCTGATCACCACTGGCAGTGGCCCTGCTGCTCTCAGGAACGCCAGGAGGGAAAGCCGAGGGGCAGCAGACTCCCAGATGCAATTTCCATAAACGGTGGCCACAAAGCCTCGAGCAGAGCAGCATTCCCAAAACCAATGGAGCTTCTGTGGGAGGAAACCAACGTGTGCTGCGTTAGCAGCAACTCTGCATCTCCCTGTCTTCTGCTAGAAATTAAATTTACCGTGTCACTGCTTTTGGTCGGGCATTTTTGCTTTTGGTTGTGGCGTTATTTTTTTCTTTTCCTTTTTCGTTTTAAAGTAGACATTTTGTAAGGGTTCTCACTATTGAAACCATGTGTTTTCTAGAAGAAATTTCCTGCCAGTCAGACAGCATTGGTGATGACTCAGGTCCCCTTCCTTCTTTGGGAAGAACTCTGAAAGAAAAATCCAGCATAACTGAGACAAACGGAGCTGCATAAAGCTGTTTCAGTTGTACAAGGCACATCCCACCCCCCTGAGCCACACTTAGACCTCACAATTACTCTTAAAGAGAGAAAAGGACAGAAAAATTTGGGTTGGTTTTGTTGTGGGGTGTTTCCTTTGTTTGTTAGAGATCAAATGAGAAGAATCATCAGGAGGCTGCCCTGAGAGGTGGATTCTCCACAAGGGAAGTTTCTGCTTTGGCTGTCCCGGAGCACATCAGATGTGCTCTGCCCTATTGCTGCACCTGTTTCCACTAATTTCAAACTAAAAAAGGCAGACCCATACCTATTCTGAGTCACAGAAGAGCAGCCAGCCATGTGGAGGACAGAAGAGAGGAGTGGAATTAAGAGTGGTCTTACCAGGTTGTCCTGGTTTAGGGTAATTTTGGGAGAAAACCTTCTCAAGGGGTTTCCTCTAGGAAAACAAATCGGAGTGGTGTCACTCAAACTCTGGGATGTTTATGCCAGCACAAAGGGGCAAACCATCACCCTGTGCTGCACACCCTGCAGGGTCACACATGCCTCTGCCTTGACTTCTTCAGGATTCTCTGGGGCAAGGAAAAGCTCAGTTATGTTACAGATCCTGTGGCCGATTCTTTTAGATAACATTTCCTGAGCTCAATTATTAATTCTTTAAAAATGTACCTGAATTATTCTATTAAAACTTATATTGACTGAATCAGTATCCAGGAGCATGCTGGAGACAATCTGTCCCATATTCTAAGATTATTTGTTCATCATTGATTATTTTCCATTATTACCAATAATTTACCCATCAACCAGCAGATATATGTATATAAGCATTTGCTTGAAATAAAAATTGTTTAAATTTTACACAACAGGAAAAAAGTACAGGATTAAAATTATGTTCACTAACCTCCACGAAGAGAAGCCCAAGGCTTTTGGGTGTTTAATGAATTAAGCCTTGGATTGTTGTTAAACATGATTTTTAGCCACACTGAAAATTGTTTCTTGGTAATAACAGGTTTTGAACAAAATGTGCTTTTTTTTCTTTTTTTCTTTTCTGCCTCTCATCAACTGTTATTTTGTTTCTCTTTTTCTCCCCAGCTGCTCTTGTTATTACTTGCTTAATTTTTCCTGTTTCTCTTTCGATCTTCCCTCTCTCCAGGTGTTTCAGTGCCAGATTTCAACTATGCTATAGATTTCTCTAGGAGGGATTTGTTTCAATTGTATTGCTAGGTTTTAGGGACTTATTGTTGCTGTTTCAAATTAAAACCATCTTATCAAATCATGATTATTCCCGTTAGAGTAATTTTTTTGTTGGGGTTTGTTGGCATAAATACATGAGATTAAATTGTGGCTGAACACAGCTTCATTTGACAGTATAATATCATCTTTCTATTTATTGATTACCAGCTCAAGTAAACATACCATCAGCTCACCAAAATCAATATATAGTTGGAATTTATATTTGAGAAGAATTGCCTGGTGGCAAATAACTTTCCTGTCTCTGTGCATGTAAGTTGCAGATGACCTACAGACTGGAAACCATATTCAAGTTAAGTGGCAGAATAAAAACTGCACAAGGTACATGATAAAGCTTCTTTCTATAACATATTTCCTTCTGTAGCAGTAGGAAAATCTATTCAGTGCCCAGCCCTGGTGGTTTAGCAGGGTTTTTTTCACTTGGGCAGTTACACCAGTGAAGTCAGACATAGAATGAAATGAAACAACCTGCAAGTGCTGTTAGAATTATATCAATAACTGCTTACCATGCCAGATAGGTCAATAACCAGCTGTTTATGTAGAAATAATCTGTTTTTCTGTTATGCTTCCATTGTATTTAGCCACATTCTTGTGATGACATTCACTAAACAACCACTAGAACCCAACATATTCAGTGGTTGAAATGTCAGAGTATTTTGACATCACTAAGAACAGCAGGCACAAATGTCTGAACCTAGTTTGACTGTATAGATATATTGGGGAGCTACACACGGATGGAGAAAAAACCTGAGCAGCATTAAACTTGCCTCCTTACACTGATTTTATATTTGTGCTGTAGCAAATAAAATTTCACCAAAGTAAAAACGTAGCTGAGATTTCATTTTCCTTCACATCTGTGGTTTTTTTATAGTTGTTACTAAGAAAAATTATGAGTTTCCAGCACCACAAAGGTCCACCAATATCAACCTGATGATTCCTCCATAAGGTTTTTCAGCTCTTTTTCTTGAGGAGTTCCTGTGCCAACACAGAATAAGAAAAGTGAAAAGTCCCAAAAATAGTATTTAGTTACACTGCCTTAAATTGGCTAAAGGCACAAGAGATATCTGCTGTGGCCAGACCACGTGAGCCTTTAAAACACCAGTTCTACCCAGCATTTCTTAATTTGCATGGACTCACGCAGCAAAAAACCCCAAAAAACACCCCCCCAAAAAAAAAACCAAAAAACCCGAACCAAAACAAAAAAAAAATCCCCAAACAAAACAGCAGGAAAAAACTGTTTGCCTAACAAAACCAGCTTCAGTAGAGGAATCCCCTGGTGGTCTGCCATGGGGCTTCCTCCTCTGGGGAAACAAACTGCCATTATCCTACCTGGGATTCAAATCAAAATCAGATTACATGCTCACTGTATGCAGTGCTCAATCTTTTCTCCTCTGCAAGCATTTATAAGACACGGGGTATCCTTCACCAAAGAAGAGAACACGTAATGATAACATATTTATGAAACTTAAGTGGTTCAATTATTTTCATCCCAGTAGCTTTATGAGAGAGGTAGAAGTATGAAACTCCATGAAATGATATAACTCAGAGGAATTATTACAATGCTTGTGCATTACTACTAATTCCACCCTATTAGATGATACTATATCTTTTCATAATGAAGATTAAATGCAGCAGAAACCACATAATGGCAGAACTGCTGTAGATCAAATTGAGTCTACCATAAGAAAAATGATCACTGATCCCAAGACGTTATGGAGTAGTAAACTTAAATTGTGCTGCTTCTCAAGTTTATGTGACTATGATTATTTAATTTTCCTTTGTGCCTGCTCAAGTATAGCTGTTATGCGACTACACATGAGAGAACCTGAAATTAATTTGTCTGTATGAGATCAGTGACTGTACAAATTCTTATGAAAACTAACATGCCATGACAATAGTAATTTTGATAAAATTACAGCAAGAACTGCAATTCTCTGCCATCTGGCTGTCTCATCATAACTACTTTGATGTGCTTTTTATTACTTATTTACTTACTTCAACTACTTCAGCAGTTGTTTCAGAGCTTAGAAACGTTAACTGCAGAGCAATATTAAAGAAACAGCATTGCCAAAGCTTAACATTAATTCCTCACAGAAGTCTAAAACAATCTACAATCATCTTTAATTAAAGCCCTAAAAATGATAGATCTACTCCATAATAGATCTACTTTATGAAGCAGACACATTTTCTATTTCATATTTTAAAATGCAAATATGTATCAGTTTTCAGAGTAGTCTGATTAGTTTATTCAAAAGTCTGAATGAACTGCCAGACTCCTTTCATCTTCCTAAATAAAACCTTTCAATTACTTTTGGAATTGAGTTACATATTTACTTAAGACACGACCACAATTAACAGACTGAAAGAGAAGTGTATCTAGGTACATTTTTAGAAATAAAGAACCCATTTACTTGAGGTCAGGGTATCAGTACTGTGCATTTCTAATTCAATCACATTTATTCCAAGGCAAATCATCTCTTTGGTGACTTCTTATGAATACTAACCAGCCATCATGATTTATCTTCTTTATAAGGGGTGGAGAAGGTCAAATACTGCCTTTATGTTACCACTGCAAATCTGTTTGCTTGGTAAAGGTCATGATCTGAAAACACAGAACTTGTGTAATTTTACACTGTAATCTAGCAGATTTCTGAGATAAACCCCAGCACATCCAAAGCCCAAAGAACGTTTGCTGTTCTCCAGGAGCTATGGACATTTTCCACATCCCCTGGAGAATTATTAGATCATAGTACACAACGTGCTTCCAAACGTGTGCACACGAGGTGTCATCTACCAGATTTTATAGAAATATTGGATTTCTGAGTGCACAACCACCAAGAGTCACACCACGGGTCTGAGAGGGATGTCCCAGTGCTCCTTGAGGCTTGGGGCAATGACCACTTCCCTGGGGGGCTGTGAGGGGTGAAATCCTGCTCCCCAAAAAGCCACATGGGGCTAACCCACATGAATCTGGTTTGGCTTTCACTCCTGAGCCCATAAAATCCACTCCCACTTCCAAGGGGTGGCCAAACCCTCCTCTCCTGGTGTACAGCACCAGCCCACTGAGTTAGCTGAGCTCAGGAACTCTAGGAATTAACTGTAGGAATTAATGCCACATCAGAGGTCAAATCTGTATCTTGGGGTCAGGGCAAGGACCTGGAATGGTGGAACTCTGCTAACAATGCTGTATTTCACCTTCTGTGAGCTCTAAACCTGCAGGGAATTACATAAGAAACCCCAAAACAAAACTAAAGAAAAAAAATCCCCAAAAAACAAAGAAACCCCAACAACAACAAAAACAAACAAAACCAGCAAAAAACCAACCAAAAAAAGAAACAAACAAACCAACAAAACCAGCAAACACAACAGAGAGAGCTGCCATCAGAAACTCCTTGCAGATGGCATAAAATAGCTTAACTACAATTCACTGGGAGCTAATTTCAGTCATTGCTAATACATGCTGGGTAGAAAATTAGTGTCAAACAACAAAATAGCATGATTTTTTAAAAGCATTTGGATTCAAGTTTCAAATAATCTCTATTAACCAGCATTCAAGTTTGCAGATAAAAATCTCCCCCATAGAATTACACAGTACCAGCTATTCTTTCAGTTTTAACAAAAAAAACTACCCCAGAATATGTTGAACATTATTGTTAGATTGTAATAATTAGAGTAGCGAAACATATGGCTATATAATACAGCCAGATATTTATGTAGTGACTGGACAGATACAGCATTTTGCTAATTGTTTGCTATCTGAGTTGTTTTTCTCTGCTGAACAGAGTGGAATGTTTCTGCACAGAGCTTTTCCTTTTATTCTGTATTTGATCCCTCCCTAGATTTATTAACACAGACCTGCCTGAACAGGCCATGATACTGAAATTATGGGGACAGAACAGGATATTCAGATTTGCTGCCCCATGTCTGTTTACTCATTCTTGTAAAAAAATCTTCCTTTTTATCTGAAGACCTAAAAATTAGAGGGCTATCAATTGCACCATAAATGGGTATATCAGAAAATCTGCAGGTTTATCTTGGAGATGAAAAATTAGACTCATTACAAAAGTACTTCTCAAAAGCAGCAGGGCTTTGCTTTGGTAAGACCACATATGAAGATTTCAGCAACACACCTGGATTATTATTTTTTTATTGTGCTTTCAGACTTCACAGATTAATAGCAAGTTGAAACAGGCAGTAATGGAGGTACTCTCTGTACACCTAAGATGTTAAACCACAGTTTGCATCTGTAGAGAGTTAAGACTGCAATACTATTAATTTCATGTATATAATTCTGCAATACTGTTAATTCTGCAGGGTTTCCAAAACTTGGGATTTTTTTTTTTTTCAATTAGAAGGTGAATAGTTTTTGGAAAGAATAATGGTTTTATTTTTAAAAATAAATTTACTCTAGGTTCCAGTAAGAGTTAAGCAGTGGGTTGCATAAAATTGAAGATAGGAACTTGACATTAAAAAGACCCAAACAATTTTTGCTTTCTGTTACTGTAAAATTAGAGAGCTTTCTGATCTGTTCTGCACTAACACACCTTCCCAAACTTGACCTGTGTTTATAACAGCCAGAATGCATAAGATGTGCAGAAAAAAAATACCAAATGCTGAGGCAAATTAAAGGAACTAACAGCAATTTAATCTGTAACTTTCTAAGACCTTTTGAATATAATACATTCCATGTTAAACTTTAACACCAGTATTGTCATTCCATATTAAAATTCAGCATTCTCAAGTCATGCTTCAAGTGAAATCTCTGTTGGGCTTTCTATTTTCCTCCAAGCAAACTGCAGAAGGATAAACACTTGTTAGTTAGAAAGCCAAAACTGTTCTAACTCTAAATAAAATCAATATTTTTAAAGTGCATTTTTTTTCTATGAAAATAATAATTTCATGGCAAAAACATTCAAACAGTTATGCTGGGACAAAACTCTGACTTGGGAGATAATGGATAGAGCCAGCAGGGACTAAAATGTGCAGCATTTCCTGGTCATTTACTCACTGGAAGATTTGAAAATCAGTTTATTCATGGGAGAAAAATAACCTATTGCCACCAGTCCTTGATCATAAAACACATAGAACTTTAAACTCCCAGTGCAATATTGAAAGGAAATAAATGTGCATCTAATCAGCTTTGCCCTTCATAGCAGGTATCACTTTGGCAATCAGGAGCACACTGTGGATAGCAAAAATAATGGGAAGACAATATTCTGAGTGGGGGAAAAAGAAAAAAAAGCCTTCACACTTTGCAAAATACACAGGAAGACTGTAACCACAGGTGGCTATTTCTGCTGACCTAAAACAATTCCCTAAAACGGTGGCTGTGATGCAGCCAGAACACCAAGGGCATGTTTTCACTTTAACTTATGCATTCTTCTGGAATCCTGAGGTCTGAGTAAACTGCACCATCCCAAATAACCCTTCAAGATGCAAAGGCAAGCTCACACCGACAGCCCACAAAGAGGTGCATGAAATGACTGCCTCTTAGTGCTGAAATCCCAGAGAACCATTTCTCTTTACACGTCTCCATCAGGAATTTTTTTTCGCTTCCACTTGAGAGAAACCTGACAAAATGAAGCAACCTTAGCGAACAGAATGGCAATTTTCATAAAATGCACAGTCAAACTGGTAAAGGCAAAATCATCTAAATTCTCCAATTTTTACTTCAATTTGAAATAACATAATGTGAAATACAGTCATTGTGGGTTTCTCATAATAAGACACATTTTACAGGTACTAACACCAATGAGTAATGTATATGAATTTGCTGGCAATTCCGAACTGCTTGTCTTTCATAGGATTTCTTATGGCTATTTACATTTTCACTCAGTGAAAATCAATTACCTTCCTGCAATAAGCCTCATTTGCTACCTTTGAGTATAATAGAAACACCATTAGGATGATGACATTACCCAAAAGAAGGGCACCACACAGTTGGTAGACATAAATTAAGGACCCTTTCACATATGCATTAGAAGTACTGCTGTGACTGAAATATGCATAAAATCTGTGTCTATTAGAGCTATTAGCGCGTGCCGGTGATGATTTTGAAGGAGGGAGGACGACGGGGGGAGATGGCGATCCGCTACTTCGACAAAATTATGTATTTCCTTTTTTTTTTTTGGTGGGTGTGTGTGTGTTTGTGTGTGGCTCTTTTCCCCCCTCCTCTCAGGATGCACCACTGATGCAATAAGCAGAGGCCCCCAGCTGAGCTGATTTTGGAAATGCCACTGAGCATGGCGTGCGCGCTTCACTTGGCTTCGCCAGAGCCGGGCTCCGGCAGAGGCGCGGCCGCTCTCCTGCCGCCCTGACCTCCGCTGCTCCGCGGATGTACGCCTGGCTGGGGCCCCGCTCATGTGGAAAACACCTCCTGCCCGTCAATTCACGGGATTTAGGGACGTTTAACTTCCATCAGGGCTCCTTGGTATGGCAAGGGGAACTTATTACCGAGCGTTAATGGGACTAACGCCGAGGGCTTTGTGTGTGCTTGGGGGGGAAGAAACTAATTTAGAGATTCCGCCCTTGGAGTCTGTGAAGCAGAGGAAGATACTTCTGAACGCAGTTATTTTTACCTGGGCTCTTATGAGCTTAAGCAAAACAAAATTATAACGCAGTGTGATGATGTATTATGTATTAAAAGTGTAAAATGCAGGTCCCTCCTTCCTGCTTCCATACTCGTTTGACATACCAATGAGCCATTAGGAATAAGGAAAATATTGGGATGCTGTTTCTCCTACAGGACTGCTCATCATATTTGTCATGGGGTTTCAACAGAAAAGCTTGTTTCTTTTGTAGATATATCAAAACCTATTTGGTTCTACCAGAACTGAGGAGAAAGGCAGGTTTTAAGTTTGCTCTCACCACTCAAAAGTCAGGACAATCTCAGTCCTGCAGCAGGCATTCTGCTGACAGGGCTATGAACAGAGCTTTTTCCACCAAACACCCAACATAAATGTGTGAAAACTTGTTTAATTCCCCAAGACAGGTATTTAATGTGCAGAAGGGTGATCCAGGACTTCTGGCACTCCATAATGAAAAGCCACATTGGACATACCACAGAAGCAGGAACCTGGGGCTCCTCTGCCTTATAAATGAGTCAGAAAAAGGTGCTGGGAAAGGCAAATAGAAGCAAGAGGAATCAGATCTGGGCACTGCCCTCTGCACTTCCAAGTTCCCTGTGTTTTGAGCCTCCTTCTCCACTGCAGTTCTGTACCCTGACAGATCAAAGTGCTACACAGAGTGCTTGGTGCTGAGCAAGTGGGTATTGTCAAAAAGTCTCCCTAAAAACCAAACATTAGTGCCTTTTGCTTAGCCAGGTGGTCAAAGGTTCCACTGTGTTTGAAATAAAACTCTGCTGAGAACCTTGCAAGGTAAAGGCCACAGATCAACAGTAGAGTTAATAAGATTTTTCAGATTGCCAAGAGTAAAAAAAGGATTCTCCTAGAACCCAACCTATTTATACTGTTATTTTCATAAAGTTGCCATTAAATCTTGACCATACTGGAACTAAAAGAACATAGAGTATTTCCTAGGTAATGTCCCTTTTAATTTATTGCATTTTTCTGTTAGGCACAAAAATAATATCCGTATAAGTTTGCTACATGTGATTTCTAAATAAGCTTGACAGGATTAAGGTGTTACTGAGATCTTAAGGAAAATGCAGAAAAGAACTAAGCTTTTCTATTTTTTTTCCCCTAGGAAAAAAAGATTAAATGGATAAAAAAGTAATCTTACATTACCTATTTACAATGTTGTCTATTTACATTAAAAATTCTGATTGGCAGAGGAATGCTCATACCTCTTTGGACATTTCTATTACTATAATGTACAGTGGAAACTATGCAGAATGGATGTGCCTTCAGATTAATCATTTAGACACTATACATTTCATAAGGATAAAGGTCATAACAGCTGAGCAAATAATTTCCATCAACATTTTAAATAAGATTATAGGATACATAGATTTTTCATTCAATCTGGGCAGAATCTGTGCAAGGTATTGTGGCATTGCAGGAAATTATGTCTCTGAATGAAGAAGACACTACAGAGGAAAATACAGAAGTTGTTTAAATAAAAAGCAAATAAAAACACCCACTTAAATATTAGACGCTTTTTCCATTATCTTGAGTAAAGGTAAATCTAAAGACATGTTTCATTTTGAGGACACATACAAGTGTTACATTTATTCAATGTTAATTGAGTTTTTTAAACATATCTGATCTTCTCTTAAAACACATCTATAGAGTTCTTTAAAAAGAACATTTAAGCAAAATATGAAAGGATTGTCTTCTCTGAAGTCAATGTAAGAAATTAGTAAGAATTTGGAATTAAAATAAAATTTTCTATTTATTGCAAATTTATGTCCCTAAGTACAAAACTACCAAGAGCACTAAATATATTGCTTTTCTTCCTCAGAAGATTGTTTTGATCTTTACTACATAAATATATGTAAAGAAAAACATTTCTCATTTTCTGGTTAAGGTGTTCTTTTAAATGCAATTATTAACAATGCTTAATAAATTATTTGATAAATGCCTTAATTAAATAATTGATGGATCTCAACCTTGAAATTACATAATCTAGCTAGTAATTATTACTTTTCCTGTGAAAATTTATCTCTATATTGGAAGCAGGACCTGGTGAAATTGATGCATTTCCTTGCCTGCTTCTCCTTCATCCCAACTTCCCATTGCCTAAAGCAGAGGAGAATGAATAAAAATTCTGGCAGATTATGAAATAAACAGTCTAAGAAAACATTCATTCTATCACAAACACGTTACAAAGTCCAAAATACTTGTGCTTGATACTAAAATCTGGGAATAAGGCAGGGAAAGCCCCGGGAACTTAATCTTTCCAAAGAAAATGGAAAAAGAAAATATGTCTTATTACACTTCTCCTAATTTAAAGCTATTGGAAGTGTTTATTTGAGTTTAGTGTCACTTCCCGCTGAATGAGAGACAAAGGGAGCAGAAAATGGAAAGGGACTCATCCTTCTCCATCTCACTGCCACTTTTCAGTTTCAACCAGGAGCTGTGCCCAGTCCTTACAGCTCAGCCAAGCTACCCCACAGAACACAGGCAAAATGCAAAAGCAGTCCTGCTGCAAGTCAAGTGTTGCAGCAAGGCTGGGATCCCCCAGGAACCAAATCCAGCACCTTCACCGCTGCTCTGCACTACCAGACAAGCTCAGAGCACAAAGACCAAGGCCTCAGGGCTTAATATTATAAGGATAACACTAAACTCTTTCAATGTTCATAAACTGATGTAAAATGTCATCCACAACCCATGGAAAATGAATATTTGGGAAACTAAAACCACACAATGAAAGCTAGGGAACTGAGGCTGAATGTGAATTCCAACCTTCAGCTCCTTGGTTTTATGTGATGGATTTCCACCTAACTCATTTGTACCAACCAAATTTCTCCCCAGTGATAAGTTTAGTCTAGATGCTTTGGTAACTTAGATGTTGCTTCTCCAACTAACATATGTGATTATTTTTCTGACACTTTAGATGTACTGGAGGATTCTGAATGAAATTGCCCTGATGGTCCTGGAAATCTGCTACTGCTCAATTTGAATGAAGTGTTTTCAAAACCCAGCATTGCAGCAGTCCCTTTGAGAGGCATAAAATAAAAAGGAGTGGTTCCTGCAATGTCTCATGCTTCCCCTCTCCTGGCTTCCACTGCACCCCTCTGCCCATCACAGCCATCAGTTTTAGTTCAGCTAGATGGTGCAGAAATACTTCTACAATGTTCACCAAACTTTATCCTTATTAGAACAAATCTGCATACAAAAAGGGGAAAAAAACCCTCCAAAATAAGATCATTGTTCTTATGCTTCTTTAGAACACATTACTGTGTTTTCTATAGCTTTTGTAGAAAAAAAACTCCAGCTATTTTGTAGAAAAAAGCTCCAGTTATTTAACTCCTGTTGCCTGCTGAAGAACCAGATATTGCAATTAAAGAAGGTCCCATGGAAGTCTCACCTGCACAGCAGATCAGTGCCAGGACAGCAGATCATAGTTTGGATATTTTTGGAAAACAAACATTGAAGAAAAACGCGAATACCCCTATGCCACTGTTAAATTAATGAACAGCAGCAGTTCTGGTTCTTGCCACATGAAAAAGAATGTAGAGGAAAACTGGAGGAAAGCATAAAGAAACAGAAGAGGTGTGCAGTGCTTTTTTAAGAGAGTGAGGGGAGTGTAACTCTTGAGTGTGGAATGAGAAAGCAGGGAGCATGATGGCAGTGGGTGGGCAAGGAGAAGGGACTAAGAGATGTCCCCTGGCCTGGCTGAGCACTGGCTATTTCAGTTTAGAAGGAGCAGCTGATCAGGAGGAGCAGATGATCAGGCTCCTGGCCAAAGCAAGGAACAAGTGTCTAATTGACCTGTGGAATAACTTGACACAAAATGCTGCAGCTACTGAAGGATTACAATTTTTGAACCAAATCACAGTGAGCTTTTAAATTTCTTATGCTAATAACTGCCTATAATGTTTCATTTCAGCAATAGAAAGCAAATTGAAATATACACATGTTCCAACACACACAACTGCAGCATTCCTTTGAATTATTTCAGTTGAGGATTCATTATGCATTAAGCAAAATATTCTTTAAAAATTCTTTTTAATGGACTGGAATAATCATAATTATCACCATGAAGAGACACCACCACACCCCCCCCTTTCAAAAATCCGAACACATTATCCTCATCTGCCTCAAAACATATGTACACACTGTAGTTCAAGCCACTGCCATGGCACAGTTATCTCACATTCAGGGTACTAATAGGATGATGGTTCTTGTTCCTGGGTCAGTGAGCAAGCCAAAGCTGCCTAAAGTCACACTCCAGCTTGGAGAGACAAGAAAGAGGGGTTTGCCTTTTTTTTTTTTTTATTATTTCTTTTATTTTTTTTTTTTTTTTTTTACAGCAGAGGGAAACAGAACTGGTTAGATTTTGCTGGTTCCAGACTGTTTTATGTTTGTGTGTGTGTGCCCTGCTTCCTGCCCCAGCATAGCTGTGCTGGTGATTTTCCTGCCTCCAGGCCAGCAGGTCAGGGCTTGAAGGACAAGATAAAAACTTAGGCTCTAATTCAGTGGTGCCACAGAGGCACAGTGCTCGTAGGGGAAGAGCAACCACACTGTCAAAGGTGTCTTCTTTGGATGAAACACTGAGCAGAGGTCCCTGCTGGCAAAGTCAAATGAAAAAGGAATGAAAGCTCCACTGCAAAAAATGGCTTTTGAAAATGACTGACACGGAGTTCAAACAGAAAGCCAAAGTTCTCATGGCTTTCTTATTTAGCTAACATTTATTTTTACATCTCTCCTTCAATATTAATGTAGGTCTGGCAGAAATAAAAATACTTATATTTTCAGTTTCATTATCAGTTCACATTAGTGTCATTAGACAATAAAACCTCTATCTTTTTAAACTTTGCATGGCTTTCTTTGATAAAAATTAAGGCATATAACCAAGTAGAAAAGCAATTTCTATCCTGTTTTTGGAAACAGATTCAAATGGAGTCTTGGTTTTCCCATTTTAAAATGTTTAACTTACCATTTTCATGTTGGCAGTTGGTTATTACTGCCAAGTGTTTCTGCTGGTAGGCAAATAAATGACCATTGTCAAAGTGAATGGAAAATGATAAAATGAAAATTACAAAATAAATAATAAAGTTATGAAAATTATACAATAGATAATTCAGTGAGCACTAAACAAAACTTTATCTGAAAGCAAACAACTAGCATTATCTTGAATACTAAGCTGAAAGAAAAAAAAATTAAATATAATTCCATACTCTAGCAATCAAATAGAAGTGCACCTGGAAGTACAGTTTAACTTTAATACATTTATAAACAGCTGTAATGATATTGGTCAACAACAAGAAAAAGAAAATTTGAAATTCCTAAAGTTGGGGAAAACCTGACATTATTTTATAGACGAGAAAAACTCACATTTTTATTCTTAGCTTCATTCCATGTAGCTGTGGCAAATTCTTAAAGATCAGAAAGTAAAGTTAATAAGAAATAAACAAATCCACCCACAAATTTTATAATTTCTGAGTGGTTTTGTGTGGAAAATTGTTATGTGCAATACAGTGATCGACACACCAGCACTGAAATTAAAGCAGAAACTAGGCTTTCATCAGTATAGTATTTTCTTGAGTGTGGAGGGAAATAAAATTAAGTATTATTATATTGACAGAAACCTTAAGTTGTAATAAATGTGTTTGTACTAGGAATGCTCTCCTTGTAGGTACAGTTCTCTCATAGGAAGTCCTGGTCAGAAAAATGAGATGTGCTAAGGCCAAAGTTTATGTTGACAAAAAAAAATTAAAGATGTGATTGAATAGCATTGCAACAATAAAATATTGTTGCAAGGCCTATTAAAAAGACTCACACTGTTTTTTGTTGAGAGGTTGTACAATTATTTACCAGTCCTAACCATTGACCATTTGCTTGGAATATCTTACAAATGTTTAAGGTCCCATATTGTCCTATGGAAAACTCATTCAAGCTTCTCATAAGGGTCCTGACCTCATTTCAGAGTACTGAATTTTGGATCCTGCATGTTCCAAGTGTGCTTGGAAACCTAGGCAAGTGTAAAAAAAACCCAAAAAACTTTCTGTTAAAGCTCTTAAATACCAGACTTGCCTCTCAAACAAACTTAGAGTGTAAAAGAAAAGGCTTGTGAGTTGGAATGCAAAAAAGGGGGTTAGAGTACTATACACTCATTTCAGGGTACCAATCATTTATTAAAAGAGTACTAATCATTTCAGAGTATTAATAGACTTCTGATATTTCAGAATACAAACCTTGGAATGAAACACAAGATTCCCCTGGAAATGAGGTGAGCCAAGGTGATGGAAGTAATTTAGACAGAGGCGTTCCTCATTAAACAGCTTTGCAAAGTAACCACACACAACTAAACTAAGCTTCACCACTGCATGGAGTGGGATAAATTCCTATCAAAAACACTGGGAAGGTGTAAACCTGTGCAGCACAAGGGGAGTGATGGGAGTAAATTGAGCAGACAATGGTTTTTGGCTGAATGTCAGGAAAAATATTCCTAAGAGAGAAGACAACTATTATACTGCAGAAAAGCCACCCCCAAGGGAAGTGATAAAAGTCTCATTCCTTCAGTCCTTTAAAAGGGAATTAGGTACTGCAGAAGATGCTGTAGGAAATAGTCCTGTGCTTTTAAAAAGATTTTTAAATGACTGTTTCACCTTTCTCCTCTCTCATTCCTGACATTTTCAGAACATGACTGGGGGAGCACAGACCTCACATGGCAAGGAGGGAAATCTCAGCCTGCCTTTGGGTTCCCTCCCTGTTTCCTGCCATTCCCACCTTTCCCATCACCTACAGATGGCTGCAGGAGCAGGGGGCAATTACAGATTACACAATTACAAATTAATCTCTGTTATTGCTGCAGAAGCCTTGAGCTGTGCTCCAGCAGCACAGAACTAATTTTCTTGTCTTTGGGAGTGGGAAGATTGGCTGTGCATTTGTCATTTTTATCTTTGTCAGGGTGTTTGTGGGGTTATGCTCAATATAACGAGCTAAGTGAGTAAAACAGCATTTCTCAATTTTAATATCCCAAGACTTTTCTCTGACATGAGGATTGCTGGCAAAAAGCCTCCTTATAAAATTCTTTTGTCACATATTGCATTATAAAGCTATCAGATTCTCTCCATTTCAGGCACTGACACATTTTCTAACCTTTTTTCACTCTAAGGCTAGGAGTTTTCACAGGGCATCAAAGAAGAAAACACACACCAAAAATCCAAAGCCAATCCCATCCCATCTCATCTGTTGCATTTTAAAGCTTTACCTCAAAAGAAATTCAGCCCAGTCCCTCAATTTCACTGTCACTTCCTGATACACACACTTTTAGCAAGAAAAAGGGGTGATATAACTATTGTCCAAGCTAATAACTACTTTTGCTGTAATCTAGGATAAATTCTCATCTTTTACCTTCATCAATTAAATCATATCTGGATAATGTGACATGATTACTTCAATATATAAGAATAAGCACATTTCTCTTTCTCTCTTGTATCACTTTGCCCAGAAAGAAAATGTTATTTTGAAAAAAAATGCAAGCCCAAACACACAGAAAACACCCCAAACTACACAAATCCAAAAACCAGCTTACAAACAAACAAACTTGCAAAAAATTCCTCAGGAGAGCGTTTGTGCACTACTCTTAAATTTATTTACTATTATTTTGTATTCTGTACATCCCAAAAAAAATTAATTTGTGAATAATGTAGAAATGTGCCAAACTGTTGTGAAAAAATGTCTTCTTGCAAATTTTTCATTGAAAATTTTCAGTATCTTTTTAGCCTTCAAAACTGACAGATCAAAGCGGCAGCTGTTGCACTTTCTTGGGAATTTAAGACTGATTTACACTTTTCCAATAGCTAACATTTTTTAACTCTGATTGTTCTATTAAGACAATGATAGCAAAAAACTAAGTTTACATGAGTGAGTGTCCAACCAGCAAATAAATGTTGCATTTTCCCTTCAAGAGTATTACCTATAGAACAATCTTAATTAATATCAAGAAATTCTATTATAAGGGATTTTTTTTGTTGTTGTTTTGGTAAGTCCATTGGACTTGAAACTCAAGTGAATACTAAAAATCACTCAGAAGGAATAGGGTTTCCAAATAAAACTGTCAAAATGTGCAGAAGTCAAGGCCCACCATCTCTGCAACTTTTCAGTACGTAATTATACACCATTATTATTTTTTGAACAGTAGTTTAGTACAAAAAATCATGCCTTTAACTGTCTTAAATGCATACAGATACATGTAAATAGATATGACAGCAGGGCAATTTCTCTGCAAACAACAAACAAGTCCAAAGATCTGACAGATGTTCCTCTGCAACTCCACGGCTTCAACCAGCACCTGTGGCATTATTAACCCCTCTTAAGAGAAATAAGAGATTTCAGGGAGATCTGATGGAAAAAAAAGCTTTTAGTGCCAGAGTTCTCATTTTCTCCCCCCAGAAATAATGTTGTACCATTTCAGATTTTGCCAAAACATTCACCTTCCTCTCACCAGTGTTTGTAGAGCTGAGCAGCTCCATGCAGAGCTGTGGGACTGGGGAATTGTCTCCCACACCCCAGAGAAATGCCAGAAGCTGGAAGGCAGCTGCAGC
The DNA here is from genome assembly GCF_017590135.1 of Pyrgilauda ruficollis. NCBI lineage: Eukaryota > Metazoa > Chordata > Aves > Passeriformes > Passeridae > Pyrgilauda > Pyrgilauda ruficollis. The sequence continues at coordinate 36,395 of NW_024510099.1, read as the reverse complement.
TCCTTCCCTGGGCTGGCTGTGACGTGTTAGAGAGCTGTGCTGTGTTTGCACCCCTGTACAGATTTTTCCAGAAAATGTGACAGTGACAGTAAGACAGTGAGGTTTTCTGGTTATGCTAAACATTATTTAAACTGATCTCTCTCAGTCATGAAGGTGCCCATACTGCTGGAAATGTCCAGTTTCAGGTAATTTATAAGTATAGAAATGGCCAGACCCATTTAATTCCCACAGCTGCACTTTTAAGCAGGAAAGGGCACGGGATTGCACTGGTGAGAAGCAAAAATGTAAAAATAGAGCAACAGGACCCATTGCTGGTGTATCCAAAGGCTCCAGCAGCTCAGAATCAGGCAGAGGCTGTGAGCTGTATTCTAGAGCAGGTTGCACACATTCCACAGCCCTCAAAGGAAGCAGGACAGAAATCTCTGTCCTCAGAGGTAAAACATAACTTGCTTTTTCCTTGCACGTGAACACTATCGAGGACGGCTTGAACTTGAATAAAAAAAAGGGTAAATACAAAAAGGCTACCAAACCTCCCCCAAACAATTAGTACTAAAAGGATTTCAGTTCCAGCACGATGTTCTTTCAGTCTAGAGAGTGCAATCTTGAATATTCAACTCCTGCAAAGTAACTTGCACCAACCTACTCCAAGCATTTTACAACCATACTACAAGCATAGCAACCATGCAAAAAACTTCCACTTTTTTTGAAACAGCTTCACACTTCTTAAGCAATTTTTTAGTGGTTCATTTTTCAAAAGTCAGGATTTCACTTTGTTCTTTCATCATCATTCACAAATTAGCTAAGAAAAAAATCTCCCATTATGAGAGCATTTATTTAACAGTCTCCTAGCTGAAATGTTCATAAAGTGAGCAAAGTTACCCAAGATTTAGCACTGCTGTACCAGGAAAGACATGCAGCTTTTGGTCAACCTGCAATAGTAATTGTTACCTTCAACAGTAAATAAATGGGCAAGGTTGGGTTTATTTTGTAATCTATAATTTTGCCATAAATATAATAAATAAATAAATGTATATATTTTCTTTATATATATTTATATATATATAAAATAAATATAATACCATGAAATATTAGATTGGCATAATTAAATTACAGAAATACAAATATCAATATAAATATAATTTAGTCATAAATATATAAATTTTTTATATATTCATATATATATAAATATATAAAAAGCTGCCTAGTTTCACTGTTTACTGAATTATTTAAAATGTTATAACCAAATTTATGTATTTATATATTACCATATTTATATATAAAGGTGTATTTTAATGTATTCATAAATACATGTAATTTATATATTTATGAATATATAAAAAGCTGCCTAGTTTCATTGTATACTAGATTATTTAAATATATATTTTTATATATTTATAAATACATATAATTTATATATTTAGGGATATATGAAAAGCTGCCTCATTTCATTGTATATGGATTATTTAAAGTGCTATTACCATAAACTCAATGTTTCACTCCAAGTATTTAAGGAAATCTTTGGGATGGATGGGCACCACCAGACACTGAACCCTGCTGCAAGTGATGCAGGTAAGACAGAAAGATTATGTGAATAGTGCTAACAGGTCTTAGGTGGATTTAGAGAATATTTCCATTTACAATAACCATAAATGAATTTACAGTTATTACCGTGCTTCATTTATATGCTGTATTTCAACTGAATTTCTTTAATGCTATAAATGCCAAGTAAATCATTAAAAGAAATGTCAGCTCTATCAGTGGCAGCTGCTGTTGCTGCAGAAAGAGGAGGGGAGGTGCAGGAGCAGGGCAGCCAGCAAAGCCCACAGCGCTCTGCAAAGTCACTAGTGGGAAAACAACAAAGGCCTTTCCATGCAACTACCACAGATGTGCCCAGAGCCAAACTGTCAGAAGCAGTTAGGGTGACAGCCACTCACAGTTCATTATTTCCTTCTCACAGGTCACTGGGTGACAAGCTGGGTCACCCTGCTTTGTCGGCTGCTCCCAACTTGCCCACAGCCCCCCAGTTCTGGTGCCGCTGGAATAAAGGTAGGCTCCTCGAATTGGTACAAACAAATATCTGCAAATGCTCCCTGCAAATGGGAGCGTGGGGTTTAATGCACCTTCCTTTTCAGAGGGATAGATGGCATCTCCTCTCCGTGCTGGATTTGTATCTGTAGCAGATACAGCTACTAGAGTAATTTTGTCAAGATGTGACTAAAGCAGATAATGAAAGCTAATTTGTCACCAATTGGAAGTTTTAACCTTTAGAACACTCACATGGCAGATGCATCATGAGAAATCATTGCAACTTGGGAAAATATGCTTTTCTCAGAGAGTACTTTCCTCAAATAGAAATCTGAAGGGTTACTTAAAATGAACACAGACAATACAGTCTAAAGCACATTCTCCTTTTTTTTCTTGTGGAATGCGTATAAACAGATTTTTAAAATACTCCAGTAATAAATTAGTGCTTCTAATACATTCTTCTTCTGTCTTTATGGAGTACCAATTTACAATACAGACATAGATCATGACTTTTTCCTCTGTTTTGCCCAAGTGGAGTTTAAAATGAGTTAACAGAGTATCAAGAATCAAGGTCAAGCATTTGCTTAGCTGTAACAATGGAAGTGGGAGAAGGTTTCCATTTCCTTGGGGCTATTTCTTAGTCATTTTCCCTACACCAGCAAGTCTTACAAAAATGTAACAACTGAATTTGTCCAAGTGATTCAGAAAAATTAAAATGAAACCAAGTGTCCCAGATGGATCTGTGTCAGTAGTAAATGTGACAAGGTCATCAACATTCTGACTCAGATCCAAGAGAGCTTGTACCTAGCTTGTACCTAGCCTAGAGCATAACTAAATTCAGGTCTGGGTTAGAGACCAAGTACCCAGAAACTTGTGAGACCAAGCTTACTTAGAGCAACAAAGTGATCCAATAAGGCCTGAAACCAAAACTGCATCAAAACAGGTGATTAGTTTTAGAAGGGTGACCAGCACCTTTTAAAGGGACAATTCTGACATTGAATGTACTGCTAGGACAGCACAAATCTGTTGCAGCTGATACAAGACCACCTCCTTAATTTCCTAGCTGGGCCCAACATGTAAAACCACAACAATGAGAGAAATCATTTAAAACACTCCCAGAAGTTACAGAGGTTACATTTCCACAACACTTAAACCATTATTATCTTGACCCAGCAAAGACAATATTGTCATTTTTAATAAAACTGTCCAAAGTATTTTTGAGTGAGAGGTGGCAATGTATTTGCCATCTCCTACAAACAGTGAGAATGAGAATTAGGATGGCAAGGAAATCAGGGGTCATTAGTTAATTAAGTCATCAGTTCTTGTGCACTGAAGGAAGTACACACTGCCCAACCTTATCCTAAAAGCCAAGTCTTGCCAGCAGCTTGGCCCCTCCATGTCTACAACTACCTTGTGTTGGGTTTTGGTCTGTTTGGGACTTGTTCCTTTTCCCTCCGTGGTATTTGCTGGAATGGACCAGTTTTCTGCCTTTCAGACAGAAACTCGGGGGTTCACTCAGGTAAATCAGAGAGGAGGCTCATGCTTTTCTATCTTACGGGCATCACGTATCATGCAAAGTGTCAAAAGTGGGAGATGCATTAAGTAAACAACACTGGAAAAACACTCACTAAGATGCCTGCAAAGATGCTAAGGACTTGCTCAGACCACTAACATGAGACACGCAAAAAAACCCCCAAAAAACCAACTTCATTTCATTGTTACCTTAGTACATATCAGAGGAAAACGTGGAACTTGCTGAACAATGTACAGGTAAGAAAGGGACTGACTGCAGCCTTCAACCAGCTAAGCTAAATAAGGAAAACAGTCTGAAAGCATGAAAATTACGCAAACAGACAGCCTTGCACGCTAATTAATGGTATCCTTTGAAACTTCATTATAGTGTTCTCCCTACCCCATCTTATAGAGTAAGGTTTTCATTGGCTGTTGTGGCTCACTGTGAAAGGGTGGCTGCTCCTCAGGAACCAAACACTAAATTGGACATATCTGAGATGTATATTCCTATGAAACTAAGCTGGCAAACAAAACCTCTAGGGCAGGACTCAGTAGCTGAAAGGGAAACACTGGCTGGTATTTGGGACTGTCACTGTACCCCAAGGATCTGCATAGTTTCACAAATCCATCACGGTGCTGGCAGGAGAATTGCAGCACTCCAGAGCAGCTGGATGCCTGGTGATACCTCACATAACACCTCAAAACCCCTCTGCACACCTGTGTCTGGGCAGCTGAATCTCCTTCCCTCCCTCTCAGCAAAGCAGAGTTTCACCAAAATTGACAAACCTGTTGAGCAGGGCCGTTAACCAAAAGAATTTCACAGGAACCAGATGAACCTTGCAGGAGCAGTGATCATAATCCTCAATTTATCAACTCATGTAGCTGGACCAACTGAAACAGTTCAAGAACACAGGTATCTTTTCCTCTAACACACAGTTCATACCTCATTTGTGCTCCTGGAAGTTTTACACATTACTCTGTAAAGGCAGGCAGAATTTTTTGCTGTTTGGAAGTCGAACAGCTTTTCAAGTCACAGGAGATAAAACCCTGTCTCCTAATCTTACATCACCTTTCAGTCACTGAAAGGATTCTACAAACTGCAGAGTGGGATGTGGCAGCTGTTTAACAGAATATGTTGGTACTTATCACAGTCTAGTGGAAAATTGCAGTAAAGAGATTTCAAATCATTTAGTACCTGCCTAACAGTGGGAACTGCAAAAGTTTTGAATTAGTTATAATTGGTATTTAATGCCAAATATTTCTGACAGCAAAATAATGTTATTTTGGTATTAAAATGAATTTTTCTACATCTAATTCAATTTCAAGAAAATGCTCCAGGCTGCAGAAGTCTACTTTTGGGAGACCTTGACTGCCAAGAGCTTTCTAAATCAAATATGTTTGTTCTGCAAGAGATTTTTTTGCTTAGTATTTATATCCTGTTATCTGAGGCTAAAAGAACAGACATTTAGTTGGAAAGTCTTTTATTTCATTGTACTAAAATGAAGTTAAGTAGCTTTTAGTGACCCTAACATCACATGACATATTTAAAGCACACAAATCCATACTCAAAGCACAGAGGAAATGATGGAGGCTAAATCTTCACATTGCTTTGCAGATGGCATCTCTTGAAATAGTCAATATAGTCAACAAAGAGAGTTTACATTTTAAATATACAAGATTATTCACCAGTAGTTTAATAATTGACTTTTAACAAAGCTTCAGAGTTATTTCATCCATCAAATACAACAACCCAAAATACAGGTGAGCTACCTCTACCTATGCAGCTCCCCAGAAGCTTCTGGCAGCCAACACTTTCAAACACCTCAGTCATGGCACAGCCTTCAGGCACATTTTGAAGAACATGTCAGGGACAAAAAGACTTCATATTTGTAAATTAATATTATAAAGGAATACCTGGAATTGAAGTCCTTGAAGGAGGACTTGGAAAAACATTTCAGATTAAAAAAAAAAAGTATTTGTAAAATAATACTATGAAGGAAATACCTGAAGTTGCAGTCCTTGAAGGAAGGCCAGAGGAGCCAATCTATGGGTTCCCTAAGGGGAATTCTTCCAAGGGAAAGTTACAGCAACTTAGATGAACCAAACCCTCTCGTTGCTTGAATCACCTCAAATTACTGCCATTAACTTACTGCCAGTAGTAACAACAACTTTACAAGTTCCACTTTATTCCTGATAGCAAGTGATGCCTTGTGATCTGAATGTCAGCTCCATTTTTAATATTTTGCTCTAAAAATACCTCCAAAACCTCAAAGATAACTAGCCAAATGCCATTTCTGAAACACTGTTTCAGCTATCTAAAGAGAGAAAAAGTCTTCTGCCTGCTGTCAGTAGAAGCAATTAAGAACACTACTCCTTATCTTTTATTGAAATTGAAATCCAGTCCTCCATGGAAAGCGAGTGTCATTTAGTGTTTTGGCTCAGCATGACTTTCAGGTTTCTAAGAAAACCTTTACCATTTGAATTTAAGTCTTGTGCCACAAAATATGTCACAATGTAGACACAAGTCCTATTTATTTTTGTAATTTGCACCATGTGAGGTTTGTAGATAAAAAATTTAAAACTAAACTTGCAATTGCTACCAAACATCATCCACATCAATCTTCAAAAATAATACAGAAAAAAAAAGAAAGAAGCACATAAATGTCACCCCTTTTTACTAATTTTGGTCAAAAACCCTGTTTGCTTACCAGCCAGAGGGTTTCTGAGATATTTCAATAATATCCAGGAAATCAATCTTACATGAAACTGAAGGAAAACATCTAATGTCATTGAACAATAAATATCAGTTCTGTCAGTGGCTTACCTTTGAGCTGGGGCCTTAGGATGTTTCTCCTCTAGTTTCCTCACCAGTGCCACTGTCAGCTGTGCAGTCTGCCCCAGGGGATCTGCAGGCATTAAATGGGCGTCCAAAGGTCCTGAAAGTTGTTTCTGATTGGGGTTGCTGACATTTTTTGGTTTGTTGTTTTTTTTTTTTTTTTTTTTTTCTCCCAGAACCTAAGAGATGAAAGTGCAAATTATATATTGCTAATTAAAATAATGTGTGTCTACTTTTTCAAGCAAGGCTGTTGATTAGCAGGAAATGTCAGAAATACAAATAGTTATGTCAAGATGCATCAAGAAGCACAAATCTAGAGATTTAGTGGACTGGGGTTTTGGGGTTTTTTTTGTTTCTCTTCCTTACTTGAGTTTTCCCACATAGAAAATAAGAAATTTGGGCTATAAGCATAAACTGTTCTGAGACACAAATAGATGTCATTTTTTATTCTTCTATAATCCTACTTATAGCTATTTGCCTAATACACAAAAACCTTATTAAGAAATCAAATAAAATTAAGAAATTTAAGAAAAATGAAGAAATTAAGAAGTCAAATAGATTTTTTTTTTAAGGAAATCAGCTTCCACACTGATATTTCTCTTTGCAAAACCTGTTTTTGAAAGGACTGTCTCTGACCTGCCTCTGGCTCAGTGCTGTGACCTCTTCTGCTGAGCTGCTGTCTATCTCCTGATGAGCTGCAGCCCAGGCCCCATGGTGAATGTGGTTTTCTGTCTGGGTCACCTCCTCTCTTTCATTTAGCTCCTCTAGGTAGGTCAGGACAAACTCAGGGTAAGCCTGGAGGAAAGGACAAAGGCAGAGGAATAATGAGGAACAACATCAGCTACATCAGCAGAATCACAACAGCCTGAACACCAGGGAACAGTGGCAGAAGTGGCTGCTGATGCACCAATGTCACAGGAGCTCCTGCACGGACAGGCCTTTGTGTTCCACAAAGTCTTCAAAGTCAGGGTTAAATAATGACCTTTTTATATGCACTACCATGAAAAACCAAAAATACTTCAGTATTATATATATATATATATATCAGTTTAAGAATAAAGACAAACACCTCTCAAAATGAATATTCTTCTGTGTGTCAATTTAAGAATAACAAAAAAGCTCTCAAAATGAATATTCTTCTATGCATCAGTTTAAGAATAAAGACAAACAGCTCTCAAAATGAATATTCTTCCATGTATCAGTTTAAGAATAACAAAAAAGCTCTCAAAATGAAAATTCTTCTATGAATCAGTTTAAGAATAAAGACAGACAGCTCTCAAAATTAAAATTTTTATAAATAGAAAGACAAAATTTCGTATCCCTGACTTTTGGGAATATTTAATTAGTTATAGGTGACATTTTGATAAATTTCCATGTAGTACATTAAAAGAATTTAAACTGGCATTTATTCTGAATATTATTATATATTCAGAAATATATATATGAAATATATTAGTTCAGAATATTCATAATAGTCTGAAATCAAGACACATCCTGTACAGAAAAAGCCTTCCTCGTGGTTTTGAAACCTGAGTAAATTTTACTGGTTTAATGCCTGAATTCAGTCAATTTGCCTCATTAATGCTCTTTTGGTCCTTGCTTATGGGGCAAAATGCCCCAAATAAAAAAGACAGACAATCATAAATGACGATCTGTTGAATTTAAGGCATTAACATCTCATCTACTTAGCCTTGTAAAGTCCAGATTTTGCAGCATGGAAATGTGTTTAAGGTTATTTATTTTGCATTTTCTCAGGTGTTGCTTCAATTCAAGCAGTAGTCACCCCACTGTCCTCATGATGAAATGGGAAGAACTTACAGAAAATATTATTTATTTATGATTGAAATTTTCGTTTAAGGTTCTGTGAGCAGTTATACTACTTTTAACAGAAAACGTATAGACATTAGGGAGACTAAATTAGACCAAGACCAGAGCTATGAAAATAACAGATAACACTAACAAATTATAAAAAAATCAATAATCTATTGTAACCTTACAGTCACAGAATGAAATGCACAACAAGTACAAGAAAAGCCCCATTTTTCTGTTTCATAATTCATTGAACAAACATAAGTAATTCCATTTATAAGGCAGGTAATACTACAGTAGTTAAACACTTGGGCATATTTTCCAAAGCCAGATCTGAATGGGCAGCCCAGAGATTCAGTGAATCTTCTAAGCTCAAGTGGAAAGCAAAATACCAAAACTTCGAGGTATGAGAAGACTTTTTTCCTTGTATCTTAAGAAAACTCAGTAATATTAAAGCATTTAGTAGTTTTGCTCTTGGTTTGTACTGGAAAACCCCAACAGTTTATCTTCAGTTGCATGACATTTTCTTGAGCCTTCTCTCAGACTTTTCCTATGAGCGCAGTGATTTTCAATTTAGCACCACTTATATTTTACTTTAAAATAAACCCCTTCAAGAGCAAGAATACAATAAACAGTGGGGGGGCTTTTATTCCTTAAGGAAAAAAGTTCTTCACTGATCAATAACAGTGACTCTTCTGCTGTTTATCAGCTTGCATGGACAATATATTCCAAATATAATACTACAACCAACATATACAATGGACAATATATTCCAAAACATTTATCTCCTGCTTCATGGTTGCATCCACATTTTAATTCTGAGTAAATAAACCCAGATTTCATGGTATATCTTCAGACTGATTATTGACTTGTCCTTTCATTTATTTGGAGTTTTAAATTTACTTTTTATCAACTTGTCTTTTGTTTAAGTTGTCCATAAGGTTTACCTGAATAAGAGCACATAACTTGATGTTTCACAAATATGAATAAAACTATATATTAATATTTTGACTAAAATGTAAGGGAAAATACCAAGATTAATTTGTTGTTGCTGCACAAGAATAGGGGAAAAAATCAGGATTGCATTATGGATCATCTCAAAAACACTGGATGATTTTACTGGATAATTTTTTCAAAACTTTTTTACATAAGTATTGCCACATAAATATTTTCTGATTGCCTAGGGAGGTCATGCTCATGGCAAACACAGTGAGCAGTAGGTACTAGCTCCAAGAAAGTTGAATTTCCTTCTCAATCTGGATGTGTCACATATCATTACCCTGCACTGTGCTGCTTTCCTTTATGTCAGCTTTTGTTGGCCTACATATGCTGCAACTTAAAACAACATGACACTCCAGATAAAGTGGATGTGAAATACATGGAGAAACACCATTTTCCAAGGAGCTCTGCTGTTAACCACTGCCATCTTTCCTGATAAAAAGAAACACAGGCAAGAACCAAACAGTGTTATAGTTATTAACTCTCACAAGCTTCAGAAATCTCTCTCCTTGTGATACACAAACCACAATATTTTTTTGTATAAATAACAATCAACGTGCTTAGAGAAATAAGGAATTGTGCAGCTGTCAACTTCATTTTTATTTATGGATCTGGATCATTCTGGAAAAATGCCAGATAACAGACAGAACAATGGGAAGATGGTCACCATTTCTTCAGAATATTGGGAGTTTCACTGCCATTTAAAGCCTCAATCTGACCAAACATACTGGAAAGGAACCTCTCAGCTGTTTATATCTCCAGGAAAATATTTTTGTTTTAATCAACAATCTATTTTGAAAGGATTATTGTCTTCAGATAATAGGCAAGAGTAAGGACAACTAAACCTAATCAAAGAACATTTCACTATTTACTAAAGTTTGGCCCTATTTGTTCCATAAATGAATAATTTTTATTTTACCAAAGTTTGACCTCTTTGTTCCATAAATGAATAATTTTAATTTTACTAAAGTTTGCCCCTATTTGTTCAATAAATGAATTCTTTTTATTTTGTGCTTGTTAAATGCTAATATCAGGTGTTAGTAACATACCCAGCTTGAGCCCAGTGGTCTTAATTTCTATCCCAGAATGTGTTTTAAGCTTTTGTTAACCAAGATATATAAAAGCAGAAAAGCAAACAACTAATTTTAGATACCAATGACTCTAGATTTTTTTTTTAGACTGGCCTCACTTCTAAACACTGACTCTTTCTCATCACAGGTTACTACACAGATGAAAGAATAAGGCTCATTTTTGCCACATAATTGAAATAAATAAGAAAAGCACTGCAATTCAAGGAACAAATCATTAAACCAAAAATTCGCAAGGAAAATTATGAATAGGTTCTGTTCAATTGAAAAAGGTTTTAATAAAACATGGTATGTTTCTAGTTACTCAAGAAATAAAAAATATTTATGGAAATAACATGGACAAACAATGACATCACAACACCAAAAGAGCAATTTATTGAAAGCTTAATTTTGAAAAAGGGAAGACAAAAATGAGAAAAACCCCCATAAAAATCCATTTCATGGGAAATGCAAATACAAATTCTTATGCTGTTTCCAAAACCCACATTACCAGAGCTCAAAAATAAATTAGCAGATAAAGCAGTATTTGTACTTTAAGTAGCATGGTTTCACCAGGAAAGAACACTTGATTTCTGAAGCTAACATGATAAATAATCACCTAGTGCAGTAAATAAAGATGTGGAGAAGAATTAAATCCCCCGCAGATTAATCTGTTGAATAAAACAATTGGGAAATGAGTCATGCCTTAAGATTTTGGAGTGAAAATGAATTAATGTTAATAATAGTGCAAATTAAATCAGAAGACCTACCTCAATCAGAACAGTTTTCCAGCTCTATATGATACTGACAACACTGGACTTCACAAATCAGGTCAAAATTAATACATTTCCCATTTCTCTTTTACAGCATTTGAACCCAAACCATATTCATTAAGAAAAAAGAGAACAGATTTCTGAAAATATATATTTTTTTAATCTAAGTCAGACCAGTTCTGTTGGAAATTACCTACAATGCAACTCCCATAGCATTTCTGGGCTGCCCAAAGATGAAAGCATGTGATGAAGGGCATTGTCCAAATGCCCCTAAACCATTGTGGGAATTGGAAAACCCAGAAACTTCTACAGACACTGAAGGGTTTGATTTGCAGCCTTGGAAGAAGCTTGGGTTGATGTAAAAATACAATACATGGACATTAAGCAGAAAAATAATGAACTTATGTTCCTATAGTTGTAGGTGAGAATATGCCTTAAGTAAGTGAGAAACTGTATTGGGTAAGATGGTGAAGGGTTTCTAATGCAGGGGTGTGGCTGTATAGAGTAAATTAAGAGTTTAGAAGTTGTAACAGAAGCAGATGTGTGCTTGTGAGACAGAAACCCATTGAGGAAAAGCACCCACAGTGCAGCAGAATTAAGTAAAGGTGAAATGTTAGAAAAGCAAAATAAACCTTGTGGCAGCTTCTGTTGGGTTAGAAAGGTCTATATTGCCTTGTAACAAAGAACTTGGGACTGCTCTGAGCTGTGGCCAAGCTCTTGCTCCTCTAAAATCTCCCAGCCTCTGAGGGTGATGTTTATTTAAGCAATAAATTGTTCTTAGCCCAAAAATAGTCCCATCCCTTCATTTCTAGCAGCAGCAATGACAAGCCATGACAGGCCTGGGGCATCAGCAGCTCTCTAGAAGGCAGTTCCAGTATTTGACCCCCTCTCCACAAAAAATTCCTCCTCATACCCAGTCTGGACTTACCCAGCACAGCTTTGAACTGTTTCTGCTCACCACTGGATCCCAGGGAGAAGAGCTTCCATGGTCTCCTCTTACCCTCCCCAGGAGACTGCAGAGAGCAACGAGGTCACCCCTCAGCCTCCTTTTCCCTGTCACAGCCGAGATGGCCACCGTACACAGAGCGTCACCATAAAATATCAGAAAGCTTTAAGCATTCTCCCAAACACAGCAACACCTTACCTCATCAGAAGGCTTCAATCATCTGCCCACACAGAGCGACTTCATGGCACTTCAGAAGGCCACAAATGTCTGCTCCTCTTGTCCTTCAGCCCCTTTTGTGCCCTGCTGTTGATGCAGTGCAGCTGTGTGCCCTCTGCTCCCTGTGGGATTGGGCAGCACCCCTGGGCACTCCATGGCTCCTCACCTTCAATAGCATTCACCTGTGCTGCACAGCTGGAGCCAATTAGGGATCAATTAGGGATCAGCCCCAGCCCCAGTCACCACCAACTGTGTGCCTACATTTCCCCAAACCAGACAAGCCCAAAATCCTCCGTGGCTCCTCACAGCACATCCTTTCCAACCCTTCCACGAGCTTTGTTGCTCTTCTCTGGATGCATCAAGGACCTTCCCACCCAATCTGGGGGGCCCAGCGCTGCTCACAGCACTCGAGGTGAGGTCCCACCAAGCTGGGCTCAGCAGGACAACCAGCTCCTTGTGCTGGGCTGGTTGTGGTGCCCCCCGGGATGGAGTTTGCCCTCCAGGCTGCCAGCAGGCACCCCCAGGTCCCTGTCTGCAGGCTGCTCTCCACACTCTCCCGGTTCACACCCACGCCTGCTGTGACTCATCCCAGGTGCAGAACTGGCCTGGGGGGACTTCATGATGCTTGTATCCCCGTTCTTCTGTTTAGCCCAGAGGTGGGTCTTGCACCTTGAAAGGAGGTTCTGAGTGAAGAGGGGGGAAGAAGAAGCATGCAGTTTGTTTTCAGAAACTGCAATCATTCTTCTACATTCCTGCTCCTGTGTTTGCAGGTGGACAGATGGCAGGACAGAGGTTCTCCTTTGCTTTTAGTTAGTTTTTAATTAGCTGAGGCAAAGAACTGGTTTCTTCTTTCTAATTTTTTTTTAAGAAAACGAAAAAGGATATATATATAACTTCTATATAAAACTACTCAAGACTAAAAACCCAAAAGAATACTGACAACTCACACCTACAGCAGCCCACCAGACCTAAAGACCTAAACCACAACATTTCCAGCAATTAAGGGGTAATAAGACACTAAATCAGCCCACAAAGGGAACTTTCTGAGTTTATAATCTCTTTTAAAATGACAAAAGATTTTATTGTTTAATATTATCCAATTTTTGTAGTAATAAATGTTTTACCTATTAAAGAAGCAATTTTTTCCACTTTTCTTCAAAGAAATCTTTTTCTCAAACCAAGTAGGGAGGGGACCACTTGAATTTACTTACTAGAGGAAACCTCTTCAGAGGTTTTCTCCAAAAATTACCCTAAACCAAGACAAGAATCCAGCATTTGGACTTGCTAAATTCCATCCCATTGATATTTGTCCAATTCCCCAGTCTATCTGGATCCCTCTGCAAGATGTCTCATTTTTCAAGAGAGTCAACTGCACATCCCAGTTTGGCATCAGCTGCAAGCTTGCACTCAAATCCTGCATTTGGATCACTGGTAATGGAATGGAACTGAAGTGGCCCTGGAACTGGGCCCACAGGAACACCACTGGTGGCTGCTCACCAGCCTCATGGAGCTTCATTTGTTTTCCCAACATATAGAGATAAATAATATATAGATAAATCCAAAGATTCACATGTCTATATACGTGTGTGGCATTTTATTTCACCATCTGTGTTATTGAAATATCCAGTAAATACATCAGAATGTAATAAATTTCCCCAGAATAATAACCTCAATCTGATTTTCAACGTCAGAATTGCCTCTGCCTCTGAAGGTTCACCAAAAAATATTGCAGAGTTTTGAAAGCTTAACATATTGGAATGCAGAGACTTTCTAGTAAGGTTCTTGAAACCATTCCAAATTTTATTTATTTATAGGTTAAAGAAAAGGTGGAAATCAGCTCATGAGTCAAACTATATAAAATGAATGACTTGTCCTTGACTAGTTTTTATATACCAAAAGACAGACAAGATTTTCATCCCAGATGTGAAAGTTGGGAACAAGACATGCTAGGAAGACACAAAGTATTCCTGACAGTAAGGCCAAACTGAAATCTCCCTGCCAGCCCAACAAGCTCTGCAACATTAAATAAATTTTAAATTATTTTTATCTATATCAGCTGAACAAAAATCAGTCACAAAACTTAATTTTCACAGACATATCTGCTAAATTTGCATGACATAAAGATATGATATAAAGATAACTTTATCTTTACTCAAGTTTTTTTTAAACTGAAAAGCAGCTTCAAGAAATGAAAAGGCACTGCACACACAGAGTAATATTTATTAATGTTTAAAATACAGTTTATATTCCTACTTTCTCTGAGATCTACATAACCTATGTAACAAATTTTTTTGAGCCTTGGCTGAAAAAAATTCATGTAAAAAAACCTTTAAATTCAAAAGTCCAGATTTCAAATAGGATTTGTTTTATGCTGGGTTTTTTTCCTTAATTTCAGTTTTCCAGATTTCTTTGTTCCCTGTGAATTTTGATGCCCTATGTTTCTATAAATAGTTTCTTTCTAACATGACAGTTGAACAGAGGTTTCTTAAATAAATGCAGTTTTATCAAGCCTTCAAAGAGAATCTGTTCTTGCCCTGTAGTTTCAGGGTGTTTACAAAAACACATTTCCCAAGCAGCGTCCAAGAAAGAATCCTTCACATGCCAACATGCAGACAGTTGCTCAAGGATACATCAGCCAGCCAGCATCCTGCGTGTCTGACTTGCACAGCACTTGCTTTAAATGTAAATAAATCCAAACTAGGTCCAGAACAATCTTATTCAGCTGGGACACATCTAGGGAATGGCTGGCAGAGGTGGGGGTTCTTTCTCTCCCTAAGTGTCAGCCAGTGACAGATCTCAATGACACCCCATGCTATTTTTCTACAGGGAATACCAAGAAGCAGAAAGACACAGACTTCCTACAAATCTTGACATGCCTAACAGTCCCAGGGTATCACATCAGCCCCTTTAGGTTATTTCAATTTGATCTACATATCCATGAAAATAAAAATCAATGTGCCCAATGGTCTAGTAAAACATTCACCCTATCCCGTGCCGCCGTTTCCTTTCTGCAAAGCCCAGGCATAAAAGGCACAGTGACCCTTGGAGCTGTGCCACTGGGAGCACATCCATCCCAGCAAAGGATGGCATGCTCAACAAGGTCTAATTTATTAACAGATCTTCCCCTGGACTCTTCTGGGATGGCCTAGGCCTGGTTAGAGTGAATGCTCTAAATACTTGCAGGTGTTTTTACAGGAGCCACATAGAAAGACAGTAAGTGGAATTTTTTTCAGGCTCCTGAAGGATGTGACAGCAAATATTTATATGAATATATTCCTTTATATGAATATATATACCTTTATTTATTAATATATTATGAATATATTTTTACAAATATATTCCTTTTTTTTTAAATAATTTTGTCACATCATAGAGGGTTCAATTTACCAACAAAAAATGTCAGAACATTTCAATGTTTGAGACAAAAATATTGATTGATACAAGGAGAAAATCCTTCAGTACTGAATATTAGATCCTCCCTATTATTCAATATATGGGGCCCTGCTTTCAAAGTGCTCTGAAAGCAGCAAGTATTTTCTTCTATTACAACAGTGAAGTTGGGCAAGATTTACAGATGAAACAAGGCATAAAAACACAAAAAAAAATATAAAAACACATAAAAGAGACAAAAAAAAAACCACATAAAAGGAGCCAACAATGCTGAAGAGGAGCAAAATATTTATCCACCTGACATAGTGCAGACACACTCTACTCCTTGTTGGAGACAGCTAAAGCAGCCCTCCAAAATGCAACTTGCTTTCTACAGGAGCAGAGAAAACTTGGAGCTATACAGAATATACTGTGCAAACAAAAACAAAATAAACACTGTTATTTTGGTGGGGAACCAATACAAGAATAGATAGCATGGGTCAAACCTGAGAAAAAATTTTAGCTTTCACTAATTTCAAATCCTTTTAAGCCAGGTCTGGATTTAGGTCTGGAAAGCAAATGCTGTACACTGCATATAATCCCTGTTTTCTTTGCATATTTTGAAGTATCAAAGTTTTTAAAAATGCCAATCTTCATCAACATTTAACATATTTAATACCCTAGGTTTTGAGAAGTAATTGTAATTTCATGACTAGTTAAAAAGTTGCAATTTCCTTCCTATCAGTTTAAATATCAAATGTGAGCTATAACATAATAGAGGTAGTTGTAGTATGGATTATTTACTACATCAGAACTAATGAAACCAAACTATACAGCAGATACAGCAATATTATCCAAAACACATGCATGAGCCTATATAAAAGAAGGGTTAGTGCAGATGTAGAGCACCTTTCCTGCACATTTTAAAGTTTTTTTTCATTTACAGATGTGCCACCACCACGTATTTCAGCTGCAATTGTCTGACCAACAGCGAGGCACCTCTGTACTGCAGCTCAATTCAGAATCCTTCCAGCCCTCCAATGAATGGAGAAAAAGAAGGAGGAAAAAAAAATAAATAAAGGTTTGAATAAGTTAAAAGAACCAGAAAATTCAACAATGTGTCACAAATAGAGAGGTCATTATGCCTGGATAAGCCAGGATATTAACAGTTGCAGAAAGTGAAACACTACCCACAACTTAGCAGTCAATGAGCCCTGCTCAGAACCAGTGATCTGCTGCACAACAAGGGTGGCATTTTACAGTTCAGTGAGAAATGGAACAGACCCTTGATATCTTCATTTGTCCTTTTGCTGTGCATATTTCACAGTGCAACGATTTAGGGTCCATAACGTGTCACTTGTTATAACTACAGAGTTTACTTGAAATATGTATGCACAGAAAAAAAAAAAATAAAGTTCAGTGAACTGCAAAGATTGCAACAAATCCATATTCCTTGGGTCAATATAAAGTTTTACTCCAAGTCTGAAACAATGTTGGTTAAACATGCCAAAAGTCCAGTCTGAACTATTTTTGCTTCGAACACAAAATTTACTACAACATTTACAACATGTGATTTACTTTTTAAAAAGCATGCTACATTACAGATATTATTATTATTTCAAATTCGAATGCAACACTTACTACAGAATTAGATCACTTAAACCTTGGCTGCAGGTCAACAGCTCAAAAGTATATTTTAATGAAATCCCATTTTAAAGTAAGAATGCTATAGCAATAATACAATTAAAGTGTTTTATTACACTGACTACAAGGTGAGAAAAATTAAGAATGAAGGGAATTATTTTTATAAAGGACACTGTCAGTGATATTTCAGTCCTTCTTAAAAAGTCGTAGGAGAAAATGCCATTAACAGCTATCCTAGATTGGGAATAACGGTGGGTATTTCTATATTCATATTTCTAAGACCATTTTTTCTGCATTTTGTGCATTTTTTCTGCACATCCATAAACAGCCATTCTGAACCACTGATTAAGAGGTGACATTAGGAAAATGTCAGTCTGAGAAGACAGTTCCTAATTTCTAAGAAACATTTGCTGTACACATACGCCTGGAAATGTTTCAGACAACACTACACTACAGAAAAGCAAGGGATAGAAACAATCATAATTGAAGCTTACTGTGGACTGTAGAGTGCCAGAAAAACATTATTTTGTTCAATTAAGCATGAAAATAAATATTTCAGTAGCATATCCAAGAACTGGACTACATGATTTTACAAGTCCTGATAAAGACTTGTATCTAAACTTTCCCAGGTATTCTGGGAAAGTTATTCTTCTGCTACCAGAGGCCAGGAATGAAAACATCCTAAGTTTATCCTGAATTGTTGGTTTCACCAAAAGAAGGAAATACTGAAAACCACAAAAATGCCAGTTTCACGAGTTTTCCATATAAAAAAATTTTAGGTGGATTCAAGAGAGCTTTCAGACTGCCCTGTGCTGATGTAACTCAACTTCTGAGGGTTCCATGTTCAATTTCAGCTTCCTGTTACACGCTTTGTATACATTGCTTTTCATAACTCCATAAATAAAGGTTTTCCTGCAAGAAAAAAAAAAAAAAAAAAAAAAAAAAAAGACAGGTGGTCCTCAATTAAACAGAATATAAAGATGAAAAGGGAGACCTTGAAGGAATGGGAGGGGAAAGCTTTTAAACACAAATATTAGAATTTTCATTACTCAAAGACTATTGGTCATATCATACCCCAGTCTCATATGGACAACATAGCAGGAGAATGAAATCAGACATTGCATTTTGGAACCATAAAAAGAGCTGTATTACCAGATGAACTCTTCCAAAGACAAATTTATAAAAGAAATCATCTACTAAAATGAGCCTAAGTCACTTTGCCAATAGCACTACATACTTCAGTAAATGCTTACCTTTTTTTTTTTTCCCCTAAGTAAAAACAAGAAGAAAAAGAAAAAAAGAAATTGCATGTAGGTTATTTCAAAAAAGCTATCAATATTCAGATTTGATAGAATTATTGTAAACTTATCCAATTTGCTTTATGTGAATGTCCCTCTTAAACTGCAGGGAAAATGTAACTAAAACTGGTACATTTAAAAAGCTCAGACACTGAGATTTCAGGAGTGGACTTTGGATGGTCAGTTATGTGAGGCCAACAAAGACAACGTTTCCATTTAGGTGTACCAGGACAAAAGATTTTATAGCGAAATAAACAATTTGGAGATTAACTAAAATCTGCAAATCACTCAGACACACAACTTGCTGTGCACACACATCACACACACCCAGAACAAGCTGTTTGTCCTGTAATTCTTGGCAAGTATAAAACTCCAAATAATGGTTAGTGTAACAAGGCTCAAGCAGCTAATTGGGTAAATACTTCTTGTGCTGAGTGATGCTCCCAGCATCAGCAGCTCCCTTCAGATGGATCCCCCAGCACGAGGAGCTCACATGGAGCGGGAACTTGGCAATATGTTCCTGCACCCCAGGAGTGGGGAAAGGTTCTGTTGCTGCCAGACCTTTGACTTGAACTTGCTAGGGCTGATTTGGCATCCAGAGACCGGCTACATTCATCAGGAGGTGAAGCTTCACAACAAAGATAATGTGGTGGAAGCAATTAGTATTCACAACATCAATAACAGCTCTTCAGCATTTGACTGTGGGCTAAGCAAGGCTTTAATAATATCTGGTATGTAACATACTTTTTAAACAGTAAATTGTGAAATTATTTTAATTTTATGCTGAAATATCACCTGGTTTTCATGTAGAAAAATTCTTTTACATGCACTCCAGTTTTATTGTATTCCAAGGCTTTTACAAGCTTTCAAAGAGGTTAAATACATTTGTTTTCAATTAAAGTGCATGATAAAGCGGCAAAAGCCAGGTTTCTCCTTTTCTTCAGGAGTTCATTTGAAGTTCTTCACATTTGCAATTTATGGCATCTGATTCTGCTACATCGTTCAGCAAGAAGTCAAGAAGAGGACAGCAGTGGTAATTTCTGTCCCATTTCCATCTCCCCAACAGGGTGCCTGCCAAGAAATAAAATTATTATTCTATGCTAGCTGACAACTCGGCATGCAGGACCCTGTCTTGACCCTTCCCCCTAGAATCTGGAGCTCAACTCTTATTCAAATTCACTCCCTCTGCTGTCAGTCAAAGAGAACAGCCAGCAATTCTCCCTGTTTGGCCAGCAATGCTCCCTGTTTGGTCCATGTGGGCAGTCCAGTTCAATGTATGGCAAAGGCCCAGCTCCTGTAAGGTTGTGGTGAGAAATGGGAGGGGGAAAAAAAAAAGATTAATCACAGAATCATTCATGGTGCAAGGGACTTGAGGAGTTTATCTGCCCCAAAGTCCTGCTCAGAGCTGGGACAGCCCTGACTTGAGGTGTCATTGCTCAGTGGTGAGTTCTTTCAGGTGCTCCTTGAGAACCTCCAAGGACTGAGGTTCCACAACCCTTTTGGCACCTTGTTTCGATGTTCAATCATCCTTAATGAACACTTTTCATCCTACAATCACTAAAGATGCTCTTCCAAACCTTGTCTATCATTCCCCCAGCACTGACCTCCAAAGAGCCTTTGGGTTCCTCTCACTATTAACCTCCCACAGGTATTGCAAGGCTCCATCAGGTGTTCCAAAGCTACTCAATGAAACGTGACAGGAACACAGGACTGGATTACAGAGGGAGAAAAACCCTCAGAAATTAAATCTAATATTTAATCCTGATTTTGAACAAAAGATGTTTGGAATAGAATCCTAGAATCAAGTGAACTCTGTGCTAACTTCAGCCTTCCCTGGGAAAACTTACTGATGTAGGTAATTTACCAGAACATCTGAATAGCTGTAAAGAGGTATTTTAAGTGAATAAAGTTTAAAATCAGATAGGAGTGGGAGTAATTTCAAACAGGTTTGTAGGAATTGTCTGATATTCATCTATGTTTCCATTCCTTATGGTATTTACAGGGCATTCATTTACAGGAATTTGCCTGTAAATTCCAGTGCTATTTTTCTGCCATGTCTTTTTCAAGAAAGATTAGATAGAAGTTCTCAGTTCTACCTTTACTTTCTTTATGACTACTTTCTGTCATCACCTTACACTTCCATGGCCACAAGGCTTAGACACCACAATTCCTTCCAAGCACAGTAATGCTTTTTATGTCACTTGATCAGAGTACAGGGAAAATACCCCAAAACCCAACAAGGAAAGGAGGAGAGGAGAGGAGTGGAGAGGAGAGGAGAGGAGAGGAGAGGAATTTATTTACACTAGAAGCATTTTAAGATAATTTTCCCCCATGATGACTTTTACAATCATCACACTAGCAAAATTATAGAAACCAGAATTTACCTCATAGCAACTAAACTAAGGAAAATAATTTTGTAATATCTTCTTTCTTCTTAGACTGAGAAATTATTTTTCCTGCCTAGCATAAACCCCCATGTTATAACATTCTATTATCTTATAAATTCAAATTAGTCCAGCCTTTTCAACTTTGAAGAATCCACCCTGATTGTTGCAAGAGAAACAGCCAAAATTCAACAAGAGTGTAAATACAGTGGAAGTAAAATCATCAGACTTGAATTAGGCAAAACACTGAAAACTTCCTGGTATGAATGAAAGAAATTAGTAATCTTTAGGGAGAAATTTAAGTTGTTCCACATTCTGCAACAGATCAAGGACACAGAAGTGTACACAACAATGCTTCTAAATCTTAGCAGAAATAGACTGCTGAACTCCACAAAACCCAGATGCCAAAAAACCAACTCTCCCCCCAGGCCTCTAAAAAAACCCCAAAACATCTGATAAAATTCGGAGGGATTATATCAGCAGATGATTGTCTATCCCAACTTGCTGGTTTAGAGCTGATCTTCCTGAGTGATAAAAGGACAACAGGCTGTAATTGCCAAGGTTAGCTACAATCCCAGGCTTATACACAAGGATTATACACCCTGAATTCTCCTCTGCTGGAGAGGTTTCATTTGGCAATAAAAGATGAAAAGCAACGGCCAGGGGCTCAGCTCTAATACCTAAATCTGAAGATGTTTTTAAAGCACACACACCCAGAACATGCATCCCCTCTTAGTGTAATCCTCTTAGTGTTTTCTGTACCTCACTGAACTTGAAGCTTCTGAGGATAAAAATATACTGTACCTGGCACCTTTATCCTAAATTTAGCTTCAAAGGGTCCCTCTTGAAGACACTACATCACAATGTATGATGTAGTGTTCATTCCAGATGTATAACTGTGGGATGCTTTCATCCTGTTTTCTAACATCAAAGCCAGAACATACAACAACAATTTTAAAATTTTTAAGATTGTATTAGCTCCGCCTTTCATTGTATGACATATTTGAATTTGGAATATTCAAATGTTCCTGATCATAAAAAGGCTCTGAGATATATTAGACCACTGTGAGATGACAAAATATAAAAGCACTGGACAAGAAACAATGTTTAAGTAGACTATTGTGAAAAAAATTGCTAAGCAAATCACTATTCTGTTTCCAAAAATTCTTCAAGTAATGGAGGTACTGATCATTTCATCTTCTGCTTGCACCTTCCTTGTGATGCCTTGTGAAGGCTGAGAGCAGAGGCTGGATAGAGCTACAGAATAAAGCAGGGATTCATTCCAAGGATCTCCTCCATGGATCCACCTTGGGCAGCACAAGAGCCCAGCCAGGGCTGCACCCAAGATGAACCAAAATGGTCCCAAAATGCACAAGGAGCGCTCACGGGGTCTCTCCCTGGGATCAGCTCTGCTCCATGTGCACATTGCAGTTCAGTGTCCAATTCCAGCTCAGCCCCTGCACTCCCATCCTGCTTGTTTTTCTCTCTCCAGCCCACGGGGTTTGTGCTCTTGGGGCTGAGATTGGGATCATTTGTCCTTGGTGCCCAGCTGGAGCAGGAATTGTTTTGTGTCCCTGCTCTGTGCACAGAGCTCACCATGCCCTCATGTGAAGCCCAGACCCACACACTGAAGCAGCACAGAATGTGAGAAATAGAAAAGCCAAACCTGAGGCATCAGTTGTGCCCCGCTGGGAAGGGGACCCAGCAGTCCCAGTGCTGCCTACTGGGTTGTACAGTTATGGAATCAGACTGGGAATTCCTCCAAAAGGGATTGTGGTGGTGTGGCCATCGTGACAAACTGCTGGGTAGAGACCCTCTAACCCAATCTGGGGACATCCCTCCAAGTCAGCTGGCTTCTCCACCTGGTCAGGAACAGCCATGGAAGGGAGGCTCACCTCAGATCACTTGGGACAGCAACCTCTGGGCCAAGCCAGCTCCAGCTGCTGCGGAGAAATAAACACCAATGGAGTGCATTGCAGGAAACCTGTCCAGAAATTGACTTCAGGATGAAATTGATAGCTCTTTACAAATGAGTACTCACCTCAGGTAAATGTAGAAGTATCCCGGATAACTCTCAGTAAATAACTACTATGGTAATCAATTCTAGTCCAGTACCTGTTCTTAGGGATAAATTGCCTCTTTATTTGACACGGGTTTAATTTGTACCCCAGAAACATTGTGACTACTTGTTACACACACAAGTAGGAGGTTAAATAATTGTGTAAAAGACAAATTTGCTTGTGCAAATCGCAACTTTTCCTTAAAAAGCCAGCCGGTGAGAAATTCCAATGAAAGACTTAAAGATAAATTTGGGTTATTACTGTTGTAGATAATTGTCTTTCTTGGCTAGTACTTAAGACTCAAAATGTACATATAACAGAATTTAATATAGATCCTAATTCTGCAAACTCACATACCCTTATGGCTGCTTGTGGTGACCACAGAAGCATCATCCTGAAAATGAGTGAAGCTGATCAAAAGGCCAGCACTGACTGCTCAGAACCTGGGTGCCCAAGAACTCACAGGATCGAGGTTGTACAGGGACAAAAGTGCACATAAGACAACACAAGGCATTAATAAACTCATGTAGGGCCAGGTTTATGCTATTGGTAATTTTTGTTTAGATACCTTTGAGGAAATGTCAAAACAAATGTCATTTTGTTTCTTCATTACCAGTAAGCACAGAATTGAAATAACCTATCATACTGTTATAGCCAGGAATGGAGATCATATTCCATTTTCTTTATATCATACTGTTATAGCCAGGAATGGAAATCATATTCCATTTTCTTTATTCCTTTTTACTGTAGGACACACTCTTTTCTTAAAATTTCAGTTTTTCACTAGATTTTCCTTGTTTCAACAGGTAAAAAAATTAGTTAGAACAGTAGAGATTAATCATTATCAAAGCAAAAGTAACATGAAAATAATATTTAGTAATTATACACTTGAAAGCAGGAAAAAAGGTATTTTCACTGAAGAAATTTTATGGAGATCATATTATATTTATTGTAGGATATACTCTGTTACAAGGTCAGTTTTTTACCAGATTATCGTTGTTTCACCAGGTATAAAAATTAGTTGTGCTACATTCTTACCAGCCAGCAATTATCTCCAATAGGGAAATTCATTCTCAAGGCTAGCTTTTCAGTGTTTGAATTCTTTCTTTTAAATCTCTTTCCCCCCTGCTCCTCTAAGCCCAATTACTCTATTATATCAGAGAACTTTGACAAAGTAGGAATTAATGCACTTGTCACATCCAATCAGCAAATAAAACTTAGGGCTCAGAAAAGTTGTGTAAATAAACTGTAACATCACCGTTCCCAGCCGCAGCCGCTCTGCCAAAGGTCATCCTCAGAACATGATTTAAGGGAGACCTGGATATAGAAATCACATCAAAGCTGACCTCTGGGTAAAATCAAACAGCTGCAGAGCCAGTAATGAGATTATCCACACAGAGCCAGCCCACATGGCAGCGAGAGCTCTGCAGAGTGAATTAAGAGAGGAAATACCAACACCTGGGTTGCATTTTGATGTGGTGGGCAGAAAACTCCCAGCCCGACACTTGGCTGGGATTAGTTCAGGTGCTTCCCGCTCAGACACCTCCAGCAGCCACATTTCTGTCTTCTGTAACCTACAGCTTGTGGGGAATCGCTGCATGGGATTGATCTTTGTGCCGGATTTATACCGCCAGAAATGAAAACTGTTCATAAAGAGACGTACTTGAACTATAGGATGGTGCTACTACTTACAATTTATAAATGTCTTTAGGAAATCATGAATATTCTAACATTATTTAGCTGAATACAATGAAGACATTTCTGCTGAAGGCTGTTAGTGTTCAGTGACACAGTTATATACCTGAAAATATTGAATCTGTTACAAAAGTAGGAATAATGTGTTCTCTTTTAGTTAGAGGATATTTTAAGAGACTTTTCTTAAAATTCATTAATTTGCTTGAGATACAAGTAACGAAAAAGTACATGTCTATGAAAAGACATGAAATTACATGAAATTATTATGAAAATACATGAAAGTGCATGTCTATGAAAAGACAAATTTTAATAAATTATATTCTATCGTTTCCTTTCCACTACGTACATTTTATTGTATTTTGTGCCTAAATGATCTCCACCACACTGGCATTTATTTTCCTGCTGTTGATTTGGGTATTTCAGGCAGATAATCAGAAAGTAAATGTTTTGGGAGCTTCTTTGGGTTTTTGGGTGAGGAGACTTTTTGTTTGTTTCTAAATCCTCTTTTTTTCCCCTTGTATGATTATGTGGTATGTTTGATTTTTACTGCAGGGTTATTGAGAAAGCAGCCTAACTTAAAAACTAAACAAACCCACTTTTAATTAACTGTGCTGAAATTAGCCAGTATTAGTTGTCAGTTTGACTTTATAGTAAGATTCAATGGACTGAAATATAATTTCATAACACACTAAAAGAAACACAGCAAAATGTGAAAAATATAAATTTATAAATTTTACAAAACAGAACAAGTTATTTGCTCAATTCATGAATTTCCTTCTGAGTAAACCAATCATAAATTGATGGGAGAAGAGAGAGGAGAGACTAAAAATTGCTTTTGAAATTAGAATACTATAACTACTCATTATAAATCATGTAATAGTCCACCTCTGATTTTCCATTGAATTATGAACTAATATATTTAATCGGTTTAACACAGGTCATTTGAGTGTGGATGAGAGAACAGCCAGAGCAATCCTTTCCTGATGTAAGAAAGAGTCAAATTGGCTTATACCAAGTACAAAAGTTAAAAAAAAAAAAATTATATGTTTCAGTAAGAATTCTTTCTGAACAATGACTGGAAGATTTGCCACTGAGTAATTCTTAGCTTACTCTCCAATTCTAATTGATTCAGAATTTACCCAGAGTATTACTGAAACTAGATTTAGGACAGACATTAAAAATTTTTTTTAATCAATTAAATTGATTTTAAAAAGATCAATTAGCTTGATCACAGCCAGGCTTTTAAAGGTAACTCATTGTCTAAGGATTCAGGCAGGTACCAAGGAGCTTGTTCAAAAGTGCCTTGTCACTTACCCATTTAATTTCAGCAGATGTAGGCATTTCACTAAAAAACACTAAAAATTAACAAACAAAAAACCCCCACAAAAATAAAACAAGCCAGCTCACCCCTCATAGTGTGTCATTTTCATTTAAATGGAACAGCCTACAAAATTATTTAATTGCTTCTCCTGCATCCTGAACTTGCTTTCATCCAAGATTTTAGGAAATGAACTTAGCTTTGATGCTTTTCTTCACTTCCATTCAGCTCCTGAGTAACAATGAAGATAATTAGTGTATGATTCCATTTCAACTTATGAAAGCAGCCAAAATATTAAATAATTTGATTTAATAGTTCTGAGGCTGATTTAAAAAAAATTTCAAATGGTACTTGGGCTAATTTTTTTTTAAATACTTAAAACTGAAAAAAAAAAAAAGTTATTTCTGTATGGCAGAAGGGACACTCAAATCCATGCACAAAGTTTCTTCACACCTCAGAAGTGGTCTCTGCACTGTAAAACATCACAGCCCTGAAGGTTATTTGTGATCCAGTAAAATTGAGAGCTTGTAATTTTTCCTCTAGAGATATGAAGGCTATTTCAGTATCACGTGATATTATACAGAAATTTGTACAAAACTAACATTTTCTTCCACTATTCCACTGACGTATCACTTTCTTTAAGTTGTAAAGATTTCGTGGCTTTTCTTAGCTAAAAACTATTACTAAAACCAAAATCTAATCTCTCACTGATTGTAACAACACATATTTCACAAATCAGTTTATAGACTCCTAATAAAATATAATCCTAAAATATTAAAGCCAACAACTCAGAATGAGTCTTTACAACTAGTTTTAGTTTGTAAGTCTTTAACTAGTTTTAGACATGAGCCTAGAAGCTTCTTGTCAATATGCACAACCAAGACATATAACACAGCAAAGAATGGATAGTGCCTGTGTATTTGTCCTTAGGAAATCGATAAATCTGTGCAAATAAAAGATACATTGAGGGAAGTAAACCACAATAAGGATGTAACACAGCTTGGAAGTATCCCGAGGAGGGAAAGGAGAAAGCTTTGGCAGGCCAATCTTTATAAAACTTTACCAATTTAGCTTTAATTGGTGCTTAAGAGGTTAAGACTTTATTTGCGAAAACAGAGCGAGAGAGAGTGGGGAATCCTAATAAAAAACAATCCTAAAATATTAAAGCAAACAACACAGAATAAATCTTTACAACTAGTTTTAGTTTATGAGTCTTTAACCAGTTTTAGACATGAGCCTCGAAGCTTCTTGTCAAAATAACTGAGTCACAGCAAAGAATGGATAGTGCCTGTGTATTTGTCCTTAGGAAATCAATAAATCTGTGCAAATAAAAGCTACATTGAAGGAAATAAACCACAACAAGGAGGTTTCCGAGGAGGGAAAGGAGAAAGCTTTGGCAGGCCAATCTTTATCAAACTTTACCAATTTATCTTGCTTCCTGCTCTTATTGGTGCTTAAGAGGTTAAGACTTTATTTGCGAAAACAGAGCGAGCGAGAGAGCGGGGGGGATCGCGTTGTCTGCAGCTTCCGAAGTCTTGCTTAAGATCCTTTTCAATTACCATCCATTTCTCCTTTAAAAAGGGACAAAAAAACGGAGGAGTGGAAGCGGGTCAGGGCAGCCTGTGACAATGACAGTGTGATGGGCTCGGGCCCCCCGTGGCGTTTCCATCTGCTATCATTAAGGTGACTACTCAGACATGAAAAAATCCCTCTCGCTGCGCTGACAGGCAGGCATCAAGAACTATGACAAGGCATTAAGACAGAAAGTAGAGACAGAGATGTCACATCCCGCAAAACAACCCTGGCCTCGAACAAGAGCGATAAAATTTTATTGGAATTTAAAATCAAAATCAAAGGGCTTTTACCTGGGGCTCATCAAACTTCCCCTCGCATTAGTTTGACAACGAGGATGCGGCTGACAGCCACGGGTACACTTAGCTCCTACCTGGAGTCTCTACCACAGAAACCCCAATTTTTAAATGGTTTTCTCTCTTCTCACTCTTCCATTAAAGCAGAGCTTTAATTCCTGCCCTTTTCCCTCCAGGAAGCAGAGCGGGAAGGGCGAGGCCTGGCGGTTTGAACCTCGTTAAGCGCCGAATCGCACAGTGATGATGATAATAAAAAATAAACTAACAAAGTGATGTTTTAACTTCCGTGATAAATCCGCGCTGCTTCCCGGCGGGACAAACGGCCCCTGCATTCCCTGGGTTCCCGGGAACTCCGATCAGGGAGCGGGCCGGGAGCAGGGAGCGGGCCGTGAGGCGCGGGCGGGCCCGGCAGGGGGCGCGCCAGGACCGCTCCGCTCCCACTCCTGCTCCGTGGAGCTCCACGGCGCCAGGCGCCGCTCCACAGCCCGGCTCCACAGCGCCAGGTCGGGCTCTACAGCCCCGCTCCACAGCGCCAGGCCCGGCTCCATAGCCTGGCTCCACAGCCCCGCTCCATAGTGCCAGGCCGGGCTCCACAGCCCCAGGCCCGGCTCCACAGCCGCGCCGAGCCCCTGACGCAGCCCAGCCCTGGGACAGGGCATCTTAAATCCTCTAGAATCATTTATTTGGGTCTTAAATCTTCTGAAATGATTCCTTTGGATCTTAAATCCTCTAGAATGATTCCTTTGGATCATAAATCCTCTGGAATTGTTCCTTTGGATCATAAATCCTCTTCCTTTTGCCACTCTCTTCTGTCTAAAAGGCAATTTCTTTGCAGCTACTGCACTCCCTTGAAGCATTTTTGTTTATAAATAGAGTTTCCTTAGTCTCATCTTCCTTACGTACCCACAGACTGGGTTCCACTATTTTCTTCACATCTTCACCTTCATAACTGTTCTTTTAGACATGCTAAGAATCACGCTGGAAAATTGATGCTTTGGGGTTTTTTACTTAAAATAATTTGAGAGAAGGGGGCAATAATATGTGGATGGGTTGTTAAAGACAGGGACTACTTAAACTTGTTTGTCACTAAAAGAAATATGTGTGTGTAATCATGTCCATCTCATCTACTGACATCCCATTTTACACTTAATTAAATTTTCTCCTAATCACACTTAGCAGAGGCACATTGGAAACAAATGTGGCAAGGCTTTTGCTGTTGGAAAAAAGTATTAAATATATATATATATGTATATAATATAAATTCTCATTTGAGCTCAAGAATGAAGGATATATGTACACACACATTTAGGCTTCTCTATTTTTAAATAATCCACCCTGATAGGAAGTATTGGATATTAAATATTGGAGATTAACTGGACACCAAACAATATTTTCCACATTATTATCCCAATTATCTTGGTATTCCAATATTTATGAATTAACCAATATTAATTAATATTAAGTTCAAATCTAAATTTGAAGTATGTAATGATTGCATGGAAAGATAAAGACAATACCCTAATAGCTGAAGTTTAATTTATTGTTCACTTAATCTTCTTGCTTTTTCAGCTTTGAAATATGAAAAAATGCATTTTATTGTTTGAAATACGAGGTTTTCTATAAACGTATTTCTAAATTTAGTTCAATCACTAATGTACATATTATATATATAGAAGACAAAGTAAAAAACGAAAAATGGATAGTGCATTTCTCTCCATCCAGTTAGATAATTGAGGCATGCCAATTTAAATTTCAGTAACCACAACAGCTACTTCAGCCACCAATTTAAGATGGGTTCTAGTTTCATGTAGAAGAAATGAGATTTTAGAAGTCATCCAGTCTAAAGTAGGGGTTTAGGATTTTTCTGTAATCTACAGGCTGAGATAAACACCAGCCTGAGGCTATTCACACTGGTTTTATGATAAACAAGGCATTTTGCATCATTCTCTCTTTTTATTGAGGATAAACAGATCAGACAGCTTCCTAGTTCCTATCAGGAACTTCACTGCTATTAGCAGGAGCTAAAACCCAACCAACCATCATGGTCTCTTAAATAAGGAGGATTTTAGAATAAATTTTAATGCAAAAATAATTTCCATGCAAAAACGTTTACACTATTCTGATTATAATGAAAACACTGGAATAATGAGATGTATGACACAGATAGGAAAAGATGAAAGAACCCCTTCAAGACTGACAGATTAATTCTTAGAGGTCCAAGGCTTAAGGGAAAAACAATTAGTTTTATTTGTGCATCTAGCACAGGAAATCCCTGCACAGGCAAACGAAGAAACAACCTGCAACATTTGGAATGGCAGCCACATCTCCAGCAGCAGCCCAAAGGCTGGGACTACGGAAATCCTGGACATCAGATTTAATCAGTAACAGAGACAGAGCTCCCAGCCAATGTGAGAATTCACCTTGGGGGATTTTGAATGAATTTGAGATGGGATCTCTGACACTCCAAATGCACCTTCTCGCTCCTAGCACCCAAGTTTGGGTGCTTTTCCCAAGGTCTCAGATCAAATCCTGGGTTTAAGTCTGAGCTTTGGCTCACAGGCCCAAAGTCCTGAGAGTTCCCTGCATTTGAGATTGCAAGAAGCTGATCTCTGGAAGTTTGGAACCATGGAGTGGGAGGACACTGAAGCTTTATCAGGCAGCATTTATGGGCAGAGGGCTCCAACGCTGACCTGCTCTGAACTGGAGTTAAGAGCTGAGCTGCAGAGCACCTGGATGGCAAGCTGGCCACTGAAACCTCCAGAGGCATGTCCAGTTCATTCCTGTACTCTGAGCAAGGGGATGGAAAAAACAGGGAGGGAGAAATAAAAGGGGAGGAGAAGCAACTCCCCAGTGGGAGGGGGTATGGGATTGCCAAATGCCTCCTTGTCTCCTTGCTAGACAAAGCTGCCTTTTTCCACAGTGAGTGAAGATGGCAAGCATGAAAGTGTTACCAAAACCAAGAAGAGTTGGAGCAAATGATGAGGGGGAATCAAGGGTGTGTTGATAAAAGCAAACACACCAGCAAGGAAACATGCAGGGGAAGATGGTGCGTGTTACACACAGAGTAGTAAAGAAGCTGACATGAACTTCAAGAAACCATCAAGAAAAGATCAAAGTGTAAATAAGATCATAGAGGTCCTGATTTATTTCTACAACTTATTTTATGTGTCTTTTATGTGTGGAGAAAATAAATAAATAATCTTTCCTTTGAACCTTAATAAAGCCACAGATCCCAGGAATAGAAGGGCTGAGAGGTAGCAATCCCTGTTGTTCCAAAAAGAGAAACAAGGGGTCTGTCCCCAGAGACTCCTCCTGCAAAATGTGGGATCATTCACCTACCACTGGTGCAGCACTGGCTCCCCATAAAAAGGAATGTTTAATCTAGCAGATAAAAGTAGAACAAATCAGGCGTCATTGGAAAAGCAAAGCAGAAGTTTGTTTTTTCTGAAATGAGTTCGTACAAATACGATGAATTCTTTAATACACAAAAGCTGTAAAGGGACAGGATTGTACTCCTAGTAGACACTGGGGTTTATTTAGGAATCTCTGGGCAAAATTCTGAGCACAGCCACCTTTGTGGGCTCTGACTTGAGCATCTGAGGGTGATGAGCAGCCCCTTAAAGCGTCTGAATTGTTGATATGAGGGGTATCTCTGCTCCTAAACACACCTTAACAGTTTCACACCATGGACTTGTGCTGTGCTTGTCCTGTTCTCTGTCCAAAAAGAGCAACTTACGATTTGATAACCTCCAAATGGTTTTGCCTTCTGAGATAGGAGAAGCATTAGAAAGCTCTGGGTTTCTGTTGAGTGTGGAACAGGTTTGTCTGAGCGTGCACATCACCATCCCCAGCCCAAGCAAACCCAGATTCTGTTGGCAATCAGTAGTGGCAACAATCCAGCACGAAATGTTGTGCATCATGCAGCATGATTTTGACCAGATCTGCTTAAAACAAGCCTGATACTAATGGCCTGCAAGAATAGGCTTCCACTCTTTACAGTATTGGTAGGGCAGAACTGATATCATTAATATAATAAATATAATATAATAAATATAACAAATATAATATAATGAATATAATATATTAGATATACTAAATATAACATAATTGATATGTTATGTTAAGATAGAATATAATTATAATAAAATTATATACTATTACAATAAAATTGTATATTATTATAATATAATAATATATATTTGATCATATTATTAGATATTTTGCTATATTATGAGATACAGTATATATATAGTGATTATAATGTATTATATAATAATTATAATATAGTTATTATTATTATTACTGTTATTATCGATAGTGGCAAAGTTAAAAAATTTCCCCAGTGAAATTCTTAATAAAACACCATAACGGAAACTACTGCAAAAATGAAGCAGCAGAAACCAAGCAGGGGTGAAACACTGGCAAAAAGACACAACCTGCGATAAAAGCAATAGAATTACATTTTCAGAGTAAAATTCCTGGATTCTTACCCACCCCCAGAGCCTTTTTTCCAGGCTGGACAATCCCAGTTTTGTCAGCCATTGCACAGTGCCACTCAGTTGGGCAACTGTGGACATAAATGTGACACCAGTGGTGGAGCTCTCAGTGGTTAATCTCAATTTAGAGAAATCAAATTAAACCACAGAAGTCAGGCATGTAACAATTGCTTACCAAAACAATTTTGGAAATACTGTAATTTTGAAAATCAGCCACTCTAAGAAAGTACTGTAACAGTGTGACCCTGGACTGGGGAAAGTGTTTTTCATAAACCAAAACAAAGGGATGGACAAGCAGAATGAAACAAACAGCCTCACTGTGAAGGATGAAGAGCCCAAGACATCACAAACATTATCTTTAAAGTAATGCTACAGTTTCTTTCTAATATTACCACATATTTATTTGAGCAAGAAGCTGCTTTCAAATATCTAAAAGTATTTATTAGATTATTTTACCCCTCCCAACAGATCTCATTTAGTATGTGCTGTTTATTATAATTGACTTGGGAGGTCTCATGTGTCACTTTTCAGTTCACCTGGGCTTTGTTAGACAACCATTTAATATTTTGACCTGGCTAAAATAAATATTCCCATGGACACCTGATTCTGAAGAAGCATGAAACAGAACTACTGACAAAAATGTCATTCATAAGTAGTTTGTACTCAAACATGGATACAGCCCTGAATGCAATTTAAAAATTAATTTGGGACAAAATTTTATGGTTTGCCAGAAATGAAAAACACTCCCAGAAAGAAAAGTGAAATTTGTCATGAGATTTTCAGTAAAGAGCTCCAGGAGTGGAGACAGATTCTATCAACTGTTTTTGAAGCAGCTGAATTTTTAACCTATAGCTAGAATGATCACTAGCTAGCTCTTATGAATTACGGTGTTTCAAGAGCAATTTGATCCAAATTTTAATTCTTTAATCGATTAATTCTATTTTTACAGTATTCATACCTGAGCATGGATCAGACTAGAGCAGATTCTACCAGGCTTTCCTAGAGCCAGATTTCACTGATCTAACAGTGACTGAGGAAAGACATCTACTTACAGAAAATATGTAAATTTACACAGAAGCTGCAGTCTGACCAACTTTGTGCCTGAACTGACAAAATCTGACTGACTCTGTAGTTTACAGATGTCTCTGCACAAGAATTTGGCTACAGAAGAGGAAGTCCTATCAGAACTACCAGGTACAAGAAGAAAGCATTATGGTTATCATGAATGTGTAAATAATTTGTCCCTTTTGTAAAAGCTGTTGCGTGAAGAGGCACAAAAGGAAATACATTTTCAAAACTGAACGCATTCCTCTCGGGATACAAAATTCCAATTCAGTAAGAAAGTGATATTCTGGACAGACAGAGGATGAAATAAGGAGATTTTTTTTTTTCACCACAAAATATGCTGGCTATGTCAGGAATGAGCTGGGATAAGGTGGCAGGAGATAAATCAGTTGCTCTCTGACTCAGAGGCACCTTGAGAGGGGCTAAGCCCATCATGGTCCGTAACTACCTACAGAGAAATGCCAGTGCAAGCTTGTACCAGGGCTTGGTTCCAGTGTCTCTGCTCCTGGGGGGATTCTTCTGCACATCAGAGTCTCCTGCACAAGGGACATCACCATGCCTCTGATGTGGGACGGACCCTACATGCTGAGCCCTGTGGGAACCCTAAGGGTCAGCATCCAAACCTGCAAAACCGTGGGGTTTTTTCTGAGCGAAAACCTAAAATCACTTAATGCTAAACAAGATAATTGAATTTAAAGTCATCACTTACTTAGTCTTTCCATAATAGCTCTGGATTGACTCGAATAATTTCCCAGTTCTTTTCTGTTAATAGGGAAGTACTTCCCCTGTGCTTCATCACCTTTGTATACCTGCAAAAATATATGCAAGTTAAGGATGCAAATTAAACAATTAATTCCCAGTAATCATTTGGCTGCATCCACCTTTTAATTTAGCTCTAGAGAAGCACTGTCAAGGCAAACATCTCAGCTATCCCTCCTTTCCATACTGCATTTCACCCTGTAGTCTTGGGACTGGATTCCTTTGAGCAGCAGGACACCTGATGTTCTCCAGCCACAAATCAATACGATATTCAAATACGATATTCTTATCACGTGTTCTTATCAGATATTCTTAGATCACGTGTGAGCCAGACAAACACAAGCTACCAAACTGCTCTGAGTGCTGCAGGACCAGCAGCATTCCCTCCTTGGCTGTCTGGGGCCTCTGGGTGTGTCTTTGCTAGACAAAGACGCTGCCTGAGAACTCCTAGAATTTCTCCAAGACTTTTTGGCTTAAATAATGTAAGGATGGGTTTGGAAAGGCCATAGATGTTGTTATTGAAAGCAAAAGTTGGTATTAAAATATTCTTAATGTTTGGTTCATTTGCAAAGTTCTGTACTACTGTATAAAAAACTGCCAAGTGTAAAGAGTCTTTGTGTTTATAAGATAGATATTCTAAAGTATGTCAGTTACAGGAACCTAATATTCCTTAAATGTAGAAGAAATTTTGCAATTCTTAACTTCTGTACCTCATAGTTTAGGCTCAGAACTATTTCCTTCTCATATGAAAAAAATTCATAATGGTGTTTTAAGCAGAATGACTGAAGTAATGCAAGGCCAACACAAATTCGGAGCTTTCTCTGTATGAGCCCTGAGCTTCAGATAATATATTTGAATATTTAAAATATAGTATAGTATAATATACTATACTAATACTATACTGTACTATAATATAGTATAATATACTATACTATAATATAGTATAATATAATATAATATTGTATAATATAATATGCTATAAGATCTAATATGTTAATGAAATAGAGCATAATACAATGTAATTTATTTAATATTCTATAATCAAATATAAATGCTGACACCTTTAGATGTTTTTTATTGCAGTGCACAGCACTGCCTGTGATAAATGCAATGCTTACACTTAATTTTTTTTTAATTTTTTTTTTTTTACTTTTCAGACATACCAAAATGAGAGCTGCATTTCAGCTGTGTGCACCCTGTGATTTTATTTTGCATCACTTCCCAAAAGACAGCCATAGCCATGCCTTAGCCCAGCCCATCTCAGGGCTGAAATGGCTGTGGCTGAAAAACAAGATGTGCTCAGACCCTGATCCAGGACTTTCTGCAGCCCACACCAAAGGACCCAAAGGAATATCTGAAGAGGGAAGTTAGAACTGTTTAAAAAAGCCACGCAGAGCACTTGGGGAGTGCTTCGTGCAAGCACTAGAGTCAAATCTGGCTGTTTAATTGCCACAACCACCCACGTACTGAGAGCTCTGTGGCCTTTATCAGTGAACTTAATTAAGCATTCTTTTAAGAGAGGGAAAACGAATATTCCTTCTAAGCAATTTCATTTTTCTTTCTACATCTCTATTTTCCCTTCAGATTACAGCATCCAGGAAGAAGAAAAAATTAAATAAAATTAATCCATCTACTGCTAGACAGAGGCTAATGTTTTCAGAAAAGATCCAGACTACTTTCTATACCAATGACCACATAGAACAAGTACAGCAAAAATCTAGGTCTTTTAAGTGTACTTTTTGGTTCAGAAGAAAATTTAAACACTTCAGGCCTTCAAATATTCCTGATCCAGAGCATGACTGTGTTTAAACACCTTCCTATAGAGCAAATTCATTTAAAGTAAAACTTGTTTAAGGGACAGTTTTCTGTAAAAGGTGAAATACATAGCCCAAAACAGGCATACAGATCACACAGAAAGTTTATGCTTCAGAAATAACTATATAGATAAAGTGAAAATTCAAGTTTGCAATCTCCCACTCTATTTCAGAACTGGAAGCTGTGAGAGTAGGATGCAAACCATTTCTTTGTTGCTTTAAATAAGGGCATACCATGCACAAATCCGTACACACATTTGTGTGTGTGTTTAAGCAGAAAAAGTGAACTCCATTTCCAAATGGAAGTCTTGGTTCTTTCAGCTACATGTCCCAAGTTTAATTTTTCAGTTGTAATTGATAAGTGTTATTATCAACACCTTATTTGAAGGGATGGGACTGTTTTTAGGCTAAAACTATTTATTGCTCAGATAAACATCACCCT